>NW_027660073.1:630500-1261000 GCF_963210335.1 Falco punctatus
GAGTTGTGCATGGGGTGTGTTTGGATAATTTTGTCACCAGCCGAGTCCAAAAGTCAGCGATTGCCCATCTCAGCTCAGCAAGCAGGTAGAACCACTTTTGTGGTGTCTTTCAGCTGGCTACCGCGGCAGTGTAAGAACTACCAACAGAACTCCTTTCTGGCATCTTCCCCGGGGGAGTTGTGCATGGGGTGTGTTTGGAACACTTTGTCATCAGCCGAGTCCAACAGTCAGCGATTCCCCATCTCAGCCCAGCAAGCAGGTAGAACAACTTTTGTGGTGTCTTTCAGCTGGCTACCGGGGCAGTGGAAGAACTACCAACAGAACCACTTTCTGGCACCTTCCCCGGTGCAGTTGTGCATGGGGAGTGTTTGGAACATTTTTTCACCAGCCGACTCCAAAAGTCTGCGATTCCCCATCTAAGCCCAGAAAGCAGGTAGAACCACTTTTGTGGTGTCTTTCAGCTGGCTACCGGGGCAGTGTAAGAACTACCTACAGAACTCCTTTCTGGCACCTTCCCCGGTGCAGTTGTGCATGGGGTGTGTTTGGAACACTTTGTCACCAGCCGAGTCCAAAAGTCAGCGATTCCCCATCTCAGCCCAGAAAGCAGGTAGAAACACTTTTGTGGTGTCTTTCATCTGGCTACCGCGGCAGTGTAAGAACTACCAACAGAACTTCTTTCTGGCATCTTCCCCGGGGGAGTTGTGCATGGGGTGTGTTTGGAACATTTTGTCACCAGCCGACAACAAAAGTCAGCCATTGCCCATCTCAGCCCAGAAAGCAGGTAGAACCACTTTTGTGGTGTCTTTCATCTGGCTACCGGGGCAATGTAACAACTACCAACGGAACTGATTTTGGCACCTTCCCCGGTGGAGTTGTGCATGGGGTGTGTTTGGAACATTTTGTCACCAGCCGAGTCCAAAAGTCAGCCATTGCCCATCTCAGCCCAGCAAGCAGGTAGAACCACTTTTGTGGTGTCTTTCAGCTGGCTACCGGGGCAATGTAACAACTACCAACGGAACTCCTTTCTGGCACCTTCCCCGGTGCAGTTGTGCATGGGGTGTGTTTGGAACATTTTGTCACCAGCCGAGTCCAAAAGTCAGCGATTCCCCATCTCAGCCCAGAAAGCAGGTAGAACCACTTTTGTGGTGTCTTTCATCTGGCTACCGGGGCAGTGGAAGAACTACCAACAGAACTCCTTTCTGGCATCTTCCCCGGTGGAGTTGTGCATGGGGTGTGTTTGGAACATTTTGTCACCAGCCGAGTCCAAAAGTCAGCGATTCCCCATCTCAGCCCAGAAAACAGGTAGAACCACTTTTGTGGTGTCTTTCATCTGGCTACCGGGGCAGTGTAAGAACTACCAACAGAACTCCTTTCTGGCACCTTCCCCGGGGGAGTTGTGCATGGGGTGTGTTTGGAACACTTTGTCACCAGCCGAGTCCAAAAGTCAGCCATTGCCCATCTCAGCCCAGAAAGCAGGTAGAAACACTTTTGTGGTGTCTTTCAGCTGGCTACCGCGGCAGTGTAAGAACTACCAACAGAACTTCTGTCTGGCATCTTCCCCGGGGGAGTTGTGCATGGGGTGTGTTTGGAAGATTTTGTCATCAGCCGAGTCCAAAAGTCAGCGATTCCCCATCTCAGCCCAGAAAGCAGGTAGAACAACTTTTGTGGTGTCTTTCAGCTGGCTACCGGGGCAGTGTAACAACTACCAACGGAACTGATTTTGGCACCCTCCCGGTGCAGTTGTGCATGGGGTGTGTTTGGAACATTTTGTCATCAGCCGACTCCAAAAGTCTGCGATTCCCCATCTCAGCCCAGAAAGCAGGTAGAACCACTTTTGTGGTGTCTTTCATCTGGCTACCGGGGCAGTGTAAGAACTACCAACAGAACTCATTTCTGGCACCTTCCTCAGGGGAGTTGTGCATGGGGTGTGTTTGGAACATTTTGTCACCAGCCGACTCCAAAAGTCAGCCATTGCCCATCTCAGCCCAGCAAGCAGGTAGAACCACTTTTGTGGTGTCTTTCATCTGGCTACCGGGGCAATGTAACAACTACCAACGGAACTGATTTTGGCACCTTCCCTACGGGAGTTGTGCATGGGGTGTGTTTGGAACATTTTGTCATCAGCCGACTCCAAAAGTCTGCGATTCCCCATCTCAGCCCAGAAAGCAGGTAGAACAACTTTTGTGGTGTCTTTCAGCTGGCTACCGGGGCAGTGTAACAACTACCAACGGAACTGATTTTGGCACCTTCCCCGGTGGAGTTGTGCATGGGGTGTGTTTGGATCATTTTGTCACAGGCCGACTCCAAAAGTCTGCGATTCCCCATCTCAGCCCAGAAAGCAGGTAGAACCACTTTTGTGGTGTCTTTCATCTGGCTACCGGGGCAGTGGAAGAACTACCAACAGAACTCATTTCTGGCACCTTCCTCAGGGGAGTTGTGCATGGGGTGTGTTTGGAACATTTTGTCATCAGCCGACTCCAAAAGTCTGCGATTCCCCATCTCAGCCCAGCAAGCAGGTAGAACCACTTTTGTGGTGTCTTTCATCTGCCTACCGGGGCAATGTAACAACTACCAACGGAACTGATTTTGGCACCTTCCCCGGTGGAGTTGTGCATGGGGTGTGTTTGGAACATTTTGTCACCAGCCGAGTCCAAAAGTCAGCGATTCCCCATCTCAGCCCAGAAAACAGGTAGAACCACTTTTGTGGTGTCTTTCAGCTGGCTACCGGGGCAGTGTAAGAACTACCAACAGAACTCCTTTCTGGCATCTTCCCCGGTGCAGTTGTGCATGGGGTGTGTTTGGAACATTTTGTCACCAGCCGAGTCCAAAAGTCAGCCATTGCCCATCTCAGCTCAGCAAGCAGGTAGAACCACTTTTGTGGTGTCTTTCAGCTGGCTACCGCGGCAGTGTAAGAACTACCAACAGAACTCCTTTCTGGCACCTTCCCCGGGGGAGTTGTGCATGGGGTGTGTTTGGAAGATTTTGTCATCAGCCGAGTCCAAAAGTCAGCGATTCCCCATCTCAGCCCAGAAAGCAGGTAGAACAACTTTTGTGGTGTCTTTCAGCTGGCTACCGGGGCAGTGGAAGAACTACCAACAGAACTCCTTTCTGGCACCTTCCCCGGGGGAGTTGTGCATGGGGTGTGTTTGGATCATTTTGTTACAGGCCAACTCCAAAAGTCTGCGATTTCCCATCTCAGCCCAGCAAGCAGGTAGAACCACTTTTGTGGTGTCTTTCATCTGCCTACCGGGGCAATGTAACAACTACCAACGGATCTGATTTTGGCACCTTCCCCGGTGGAGTTGTGCATGGGGTGTGTTTGGAACACTTTGTCACCAGCCGAGTCCAAAAGTCAGCGATTCCCCATCTCAGCCCAGAAAACAGGTAGAACCCCTTTTTTGGTGTCTTTCATCTGGCTACCGGGGCAGTGTAAGAACTACCAACAGAACTCCTTTCTGGCATCTTCCCCGGGGGAGTTGTGCATGGGGTGTGTTTGGAAGATTTTGTCATCAGCCGAGTCCAAAAGTCAGCGATTCCCCATCTCAGCCCAGAAAGCAGGTAGAACAACTTTTTTGGTGTCTTTCAGCTGGCTACCGGGGCAGTGTAAGAACTACCAACAGAACTCCTTTCTGGCACCTTCCCCGGTGCAGTTGTGCATGGGGTGTGTTTGGAACACTTTGTCACCAGCCGAGTCCAAAAGTCAGCGATTCCCCATCTCAGCCCAGAAAGCAGGTAGAAACACTTTTGTGGTGTCTTTCAGCTGGCTACCGCGGCAGTGTAAGAACTACCAACAGAACTTCTTTCTGGCATCTTCCCCGGGGGAGTTGTGCATGGGGTGTGTTTGGAAGATTTTGTCATCAGCCGAGTCCAAAAGTCAGCGATTCCCCATCTCAGCCCAGAAAGCAGGTAGAACAACTTTTGTGGTGTCTTTCAGCTGGCTACCGGGGCAGTGTAAGAACTACCAACAGAACTCCTTTCTGGCACCTTCCCCGGGGGAGTTGTGCATGGGGTGTGTTTGGATCATTTTGTTACAGGCCGACTCCAAAAGTCTGCGATTTCCCATCTCAGCCCAGCAAGCAGGTAGAACCACTTTTGTGGTGTCTTTCATCTGCCTACCGGGGCAATGTAACAACTACCAACGGAACTGATTTTGGCACCTTCCCCGGTGGAGTTGTGCATGGGGTGTGTTTGGAACACTTTGTCACCAGCCGAGTCCAAAAGTCAGCGATTCCCCATCTCAGCCCAGAAAACAGGTAGAACCACTTTTGTGGTGTCTTTCAGCTGGCTACCGGGGCAGTGTAAGAACTACCAACAGAACTCCTTTCTGGCATCTTCCCCGGGGGAGTTGTGCATGGGGTGTGTTTGGAACATTTTGTCACCAGCCGAGTCCAAAAGTCAGCCATTGCCCATCTCAGCTCAGCAAGCAGGTAGAACCACTTTTGTGGTATCTTTCAGCTGGCTACCGCGGCAGTGTAAGAACTACCAACAGAACTCCTTTCTGGCATCTTCCCCGGGGGAGTTGTGCATGGGGTGTGTTTGGAAGATTTTGTCATCAGCCGAGTCCAAAAGTCAGCGATTCCCCATCTCAGCCCAGAAAGCAGGTAGAACCACTTTTGTGGTGTCTTTCATCTGGCTACCGGGGCAGTGGAAGAACTACCAACAGAACTCATTTCTGGCACCTTCCTCAGGGGAGTTGTGCATGGGGTGTGTTTGGATCATTTTGTCACAGGCCGACTCCAAAAGTCAGCGATTCCCCATCTCAGCCCAGAAAGCAGGTAGAACCACTTTTGTGGTGTCTTTCATCTGGCTACCGGGGCAGTGGAAGAACTACCAACAGAACTCCTTTCTGGCATCTTCCCCGGTGGAGTTGTGCATGGGGTGTGTTTGGAACATTTTGTCACCAGCCGAGTCCAAAAGTCAGCGATTCCCCATCTCAGCCCAGAAAACAGGTAGAACCACTTTTGTGGTGTCTTTCATCTGGCTACCGGGGCAGTGTAAGAACTACCAACAGAACTCCTTTCTGGCACCTTCCCCGGTGCAGTTGTGCATGGGGTGTGTTTGGAACACTTTGTCACCAGCCGAGTCCAAAAGTCAGCCATTGCCCATCTCAGCCCAGAAAGCAGGTAGAAACACTTTTGTGGTGTCTTTCAGCTGGCTACCGCGGCAGTGTAAGAACTACCAACAGAACTTCTGTCTGGCATCTTCCCCGGGGGAGTTGTGCATGGGGTGTGTTTGGAAGATTTTGTCATCAGCCGAGTCCAAAAGTCAGCGATTCCCCATCTCAGCCCAGAAAGCAGGTAGAACAACTTTTGTGGTGTCTTTCAGCTGGCTACCGGGGCAGTGGAAGAACTACCAACAGAACTCCTTTCTGGCACCTTCCCCGGGGGAGTTGTGCATGGGGTGTGTTTGGAACATTTTGTCACCAGCCGACTCCAAAAGTCAGCGATTCCCCATCTCAGCCCAGCAAGCAGGTAAAACCACTTTTGTGGTGTCTTTCAGCTGGCTACCGGGGCAGTGTAAGAACTACCAACAGAACTCCTTTCTGGCATCTTCCCCGGTGGAGTTGTGCATGGGGTGTGTTTGGATAATTTTGTCACCAGCCGAGTCCAAAAGTCAGCGATTGCCCATCTCAGCTCAGCAAGCAGGTAGAACCACTTTTGTGGTGTCTTTCAGCTGGCTACCGCGGCAGTGTAAGAACTACCAACAGAACTCCTTTCTGGCATCTTCCCCGGGGGAGTTGTGCATGGGGTGTGTTTGGAACACTTTGTCATCAGCCGAGTCCAACAGTCAGCGATTCCCCATCTCAGCCCAGCAAGCAGGTAGAACAACTTTTGTGGTGTCTTTCAGCTGGCTACCGGGGCAGTGGAAGAACTACCAACAGAACCACTTTCTGGCACCTTCCCCGGTGCAGTTGTGCATGGGGAGTGTTTGGAACATTTTTTCACCAGCCGACTCCAAAAGTCTGCGATTCCCCATCTAAGCCCAGAAAGCAGGTAGAACCACTTTTGTGGTGTCTTTCAGCTGGCTACCGGGGCAGTGTAAGAACTACCTACAGAACTCCTTTCTGGCACCTTCCCCGGTGCAGTTGTGCATGGGGTGTGTTTGGAACACTTTGTCACCAGCCGAGTCCAAAAGTCAGCGATTCCCCATCTCAGCCCAGAAAGCAGGTAGAAACACTTTTGTGGTGTCTTTCATCTGGCTACCGCGGCAGTGTAAGAACTACCAACAGAACTTCTTTCTGGCATCTTCCCCGGGGGAGTTGTGCATGGGGTGTGTTTGGAACATTTTGTCACCAGCCGACAACAAAAGTCAGCCATTGCCCATCTCAGCCCAGAAAGCAGGTAGAACCACTTTTGTGGTGTCTTTCATCTGGCTACCGGGGCAATGTAACAACTACCAACGGAACTGATTTTGGCACCTTCCCCGGTGGAGTTGTGCATGGGGTGTGTTTGGAACATTTTGTCACCAGCCGAGTCCAAAAGTCAGCCATTGCCCATCTCAGCCCAGCAAGCAGGTAGAACCACTTTTGTGGTGTCTTTCAGCTGGCTACCGGGGCAATGTAACAACTACCAACGGAACTCCTTTCTGGCACCTTCCCCGGTGCAGTTGTGCATGGGGTGTGTTTGGAACATTTTGTCACCAGCCGAGTCCAAAAGTCAGCGATTCCCCATCTCAGCCCAGAAAGCAGGTAGAACCACTTTTGTGGTGTCTTTCATCTGGCTACCGGGGCAGTGGAAGAACTACCAACAGAACTCCTTTCTGGCATCTTCCCCGGTGGAGTTGTGCATGGGGTGTGTTTGGAACATTTTGTCACCAGCCGAGTCCAAAAGTCAGCGATTCCCCATCTCAGCCCAGAAAACAGGTAGAACCACTTTTGTGGTGTCTTTCATCTGGCTACCGGGGCAGTGTAAGAACTACCAACAGAACTCCTTTCTGGCACCTTCCCCGGGGGAGTTGTGCATGGGGTGTGTTTGGAACACTTTGTCACCAGCCGAGTCCAAAAGTCAGCCATTGCCCATCTCAGCCCAGAAAGCAGGTAGAAACACTTTTGTGGTGTCTTTCAGCTGGCTACCGCGGCAGTGTAAGAACTACCAACAGAACTTCTGTCTGGCACCTTCCCCGGTGGAGTTGTGCATGGGGTGTGTTTGGAAGATTTTGTCATCAGCCGAGTCCAAAAGTCAGCGATTCCCCATCTCAGCCCAGAAAGCAGGTAGAACAACTTTTGTGGTGTCTTTCAGCTGGCTACCGGGGCAGTGTAACAACTACCAACGGAACTGATTTTGGCACCCTCCCGGTGCAGTTGTGCATGGGGTGTGTTTGGAACATTTTGTCATCAGCCGACTCCAAAAGTCTGCGATTCCCCATCTCAGCCCAGAAAGCAGGTAGAACCACTTTTGTGGTGTCTTTCATCTGGCTACCGGGGCAGTGTAAGAACTACCAACAGAACTCATTTCTGGCACCTTCCTCAGGGGAGTTGTGCATGGGGTGTGTTTGGAACATTTTGTCACCAGCCGACTCCAAAAGTCAGCCATTGCCCATCTCAGCCCAGCAAGCAGGTAGAACCACTTTTGTGGTGTCTTTCATCTGGCTACCGGGGCAATGTAACAACTACCAACGGAACTGATTTTGGCACCTTCCCTACGGGAGTTGTGCATGGGGTGTGTTTGGAACATTTTGTCATCAGCCGACTCCAAAAGTCTGCGATTCCCCATCTCAGCCCAGAAAGCAGGTAGAACAACTTTTGTGGTGTCTTTCAGCTGGCTACCGGGGCAGTGTAACAACTACCAACGGAACTGATTTTGGCACCTTCCCCGGTGGAGTTGTGCATGGGGTGTGTTTGGATCATTTTGTCACAGGCCGACTCCAAAAGTCTGCGATTCCCCATCTCAGCCCAGAAAGCAGGTAGAACCACTTTTGTGGTGTCTTTCATCTGGCTACCGGGGCAGTGGAAGAACTACCAACAGAACTCATTTCTGGCACCTTCCTCAGGGGAGTTGTGCATGGGGTGTGTTTGGAACATTTTGTCATCAGCCGACTCCAAAAGTCTGCGATTCCCCATCTCAGCCCAGAAAGCAGGTAGAACCACTTTTGTGGTGTCTTTCATCTGGCTACCGGGGCAATGTAACAACTACCAACGGAACTGATTTTGGCACCTTCCCTACGGGAGTTGTGCATGGGGTGTGTTTGGAACATTTTGTCTTCAGCCGACTCCAAAAGTCTGCGATTCCCCATCTCAGCCCAGAAAGCAGGTAGAACAACTTTTGTGGTGTCTTTCAGCTGGCTACCGGGGCAGTGTAACAACTACCAACGGAACTGATTTTGGCACCTTCCCCGGTGGAGTTGTGCATGGGGTGTGTTTGGATCATTTTGTCACAGGCCGACTCCAAAAGTCTGCGATTCCCCATCTCAGCCCAGAAAGCAGGTAGAACCACTTTTGTGGTGTCTTTCAGCTGGCTACCGGGGCAGTGGAAGAACTACCAACAGAACTCCTTTCTGGCACCTTCCCCGGGGGAGTTGTGCATGGCGTGTGTTTGGATCATTTTGTCACAGGCCGACTCCAAAAGTCTGCGATTTCCCATCACAGCCCAGCAAGCAGGTAGAACCACTTTTGTGGTGTCTTTCAGCTGGCTACCGGGGCAGTGGAAGAACTACCAACAGAACTCCTTTCTGGCACCTTCCCCGGTGCAGTTGTGCATGGGGTGTGTTTGGAACACTTTGTCACCAGCCGACTCCAAAAGTCAGCGATTCCCCATCTCAGCCCAGAAAGCAGGTAGAACCACTTTTGTGGTGTCTTTCACCTGGCTACCGGGGCAATGTAACAACTACCAACGGAACTGATTTTGGCACCTTCCCCGGTGGAGTTGTGCATGGGGTGTGTTTGGAACACTTTGTCACCAGCCGAGTCCAAAAGTCAGCGATTCCCCATCTCAGCCCAGAAAGCAGGTAGCACCATTTGTGGTGTCTTTCAGCTGGCTACCGGGGCAGTGGAAGAACTACCAACAGAACCACTTTCTGGCACCTTCCCCAGTGGAGTTGTGCATGGGGTGTCTTTGGAACATTTTGTCACCAGCCGACAACAAAAGTCAGCGATTCCCCATCTCAGCCCAGAAAACAGGTAGAACCACTTTTGTGGTGTCTTTCATCTGGCTACCGGGGCAGTGTCAGAACAAGCAACAGAACTCCTTTCTGGCACCTTCCCCGGGGGAGTTGTTCATGGGGTGTGTTTGGAACATTTTGTCACCAGCCGACTCCAAAAGTCTGCGATTTCCCATCTCAGCCCAGAAAGCAGGTAGAACCACTTTTGTGGTGTCTTTCATCTGGCTACCGGGGCAGTGGAAGAACTACCAACAGAACTCCTTTCTGGCACCTTCCCCGGTGGAGTTGTGCATGGGGTGTGTTTGGAACATTTTGTCACCAGCCGAGTCCAAAAGTCAGCGATTCCCCATCTCAGCCTAGAAAGCAGGTAGAACAACTTTGTGGTGTCTTTCATCTGGCTACCGGGGCAGTGGAAGAACTACCAACAGAACTCCTTTCTGGCACCTTCCCCGGTGGAGTTGTGTATGGGGTGTGTTTGGAACATTTTGTCACCAGCCGAGTCCAAAAGTCAGCCATTGCCCATCTCAGCCCAGCAAGCAGGTAGAACCACTTTTGTGGTATTTTTCATCTGGCTACCGGGGCAGTGTAAGAACTACCAACAGAACTCCTTTCTGGCATCTTCCCCGGGGGAGTTGTGCATGCGGTGTGTTTGGAACATTTTGTCACCAGCCGACTCCAAAAGTCAGCCATTGCCCATCTCAGCCCAGCAAGCAGGTAGAACCACTTTTGTGGTGTCTTTCATCTGGCTACCGCGGCAGTGTAAGAACTACCAACAGAACTCCTTTCTGGCACCTTCCCCGGTGGAGTTGTGCATGGGGTGTGTTTGGAACATTTTTCACCAGCCGACTCCAAAAGTCAGCGATTTCCCATCTCAGCCCAGAAAGCAGGTAGAACAACTTTTGTGGTGTCTTTCAGCTGGCTACCGGGGCAGTGGAAGAACTACCAACAGAACTCATTTCTGGCACCTTCCTCAGGGGAGTTGTGCATGGGGTGTGTTTGGATCATTTTGTCACAGGCCGACTCCAAAAGTCAGCGATTCCCCATCTAAGCCCAGAAAGCAGGTAGAACCACTTTTGTGGTGTCTTTCAGCTGGCTACCGGGGCAGTGGAAGAACTACCAACAGAACTCCTTTCTGGCACCTTCCCCTGTGCAGTTGTGCATGGGGTGTGTTTGGAACACTTTGTCACCAGCCGAGTCCAAAAGTCAGCGATTCCCCATCTCAGCCCAGAAAACAGGTAGAACAACTTTTGTGGTGTCTTTCAGCTGGCTACCGCGGCAGTGTAAGAACTACCAACAGAACTTCTTTCTGGCATCTTCCCCGGGGGAGTTGTGCATGGGGTGTGTTTGGAAGATTTTGTCATCAGCCGAGTCCAAAAGTCAGCGATTCCCCATCTCAGCCCAGAAAGCAGGTAGAACAACTTTTGTGGTGTCTTTCAGCTGGCTACCGGGGCAGTGGAAGAACTACCAACAGAACCACTTTCTGGCACCTTCCTCAGGGGAGTTGTGCATGGGGTGTGTTTGGAACACTTTGTCACCAGCCGAGTCCAAAAGTCAGCCATTGCCCATCTCAGCCCAGAAAGCAGGTAGAAACACTTTTGTGGTGTCTTTCAGCTGGCTACCGCGGCAGTGTAAGAACTACCAACAGAACTTCTGTCTGGCATCTTCCCCGGGGGAGTTGTGCATGGGGTGTGTTTGGAAGATTTTGTCATCAGCCGAGTCCAAAAGTCAGCGATTCCCCATCTCAGCCCAGAAAGCAGGTAGAACAACTTTTGTGGTGTCTTTCAGCTGGCTACCGGGGCAGTGTAACAACTACCAACGGAACTGATTTTGGCACCCTCCCGGTGCAGTTGTGCATGGGGTGTGTTTGGAACATTTTGTCATCAGCCGACTCCAAAAGTCTGCGATTCCCCATCTCAGCCCAGAAAGCAGGTAGAACCACTTTTGTGGTGTCTTTCATCTGGCTACCGGGGCAGTGTAAGAACTACCAACAGAACTCATTTCTGGCACCTTCCTCAGGGGAGTTGTGCATGGGGTGTGTTTGGAACATTTTGTCACCAGCCGACTCCAAAAGTCAGCCATTGCCCATCTCAGCCCAGAAAGCAGGTAGAACCACTTTTGTGGTGTCTTTCATCTGGCTACCGGGGCAATGTAACAACTACCAACGGAACTGATTTTGGCACCTTCCCTACGGGAGTTGTGCATGGGGTGTGTTTGGAACATTTTGTCATCAGCCGACTCCAAAAGTCTGCGATTCCCCATCTCAGCCCAGAAAGCAGGTAGAACAACTTTTGTGGTGTCTTTCAGCTGGCTACCGGGGCAGTGTAACAACTACCAACGGAACTGATTTTGGCACCTTCCCCGGTGGAGTTGTGCATGGGGTGTGTTTGGATCATTTTGTCACAGGCCGACTCCAAAAGTCTGCGATTCCCCATCTCAGCCCAGAAAGCAGGTAGAACCACTTTTGTGGTGTCTTTCATCTGGCTACCGGGGCAGTGGAAGAACTACCAACAGAACTCATTTCTGGCACCTTCCTCAGGGGAGTTGTGCATGGGGTGTGTTTGGAACATTTTGTCATCAGCCGACTCCAAAAGTCTGCGATTCCCCATCTCAGCCCAGAAAGCAGGTAGAACCACTTTTGTGGTGTCTTTCATCTGGCTACCGGGGCAATGTAACAACTACCAACGGAACTGATTTTGGCACCTTCCCTACGGGAGTTGTGCATGGGGTGTGTTTGGAACATTTTGTCTTCAGCCGACTCCAAAAGTCTGCGATTCCCCATCTCAGCCCAGAAAGCAGGTAGAACAACTTTTGTGGTGTCTTTCAGCTGGCTACCGGGGCAGTGTAACAACTACCAACGGAACTGATTTTGGCACCTTCCCCGGTGGAGTTGTGCATGGGGTGTGTTTGGATCATTTTGTCACAGGCCGACTCCAAAAGTCTGCGATTCCCCATCTCAGCCCAGAAAGCAGGTAGAACCACTTTTGTGGTGTCTTTCAGCTGGCTACCGGGGCAGTGGAAGAACTACCAACAGAACTCCTTTCTGGCACCTTCCCCGGTGCAGTTGTGCATGGGGTGTGTTTGGAACACTTTGTCACCAGCCGAGTCCAAAAGTCAGCCATTGCCCATCTCAGCCCAGAAAGCAGGTAGAAACACTTTTGTGGTGTCTTTCAGCTGGCTACCGGGGCAGTGGAAGAACTACCAACAGAACTCCTTTCTGGCACCTTCCCCGGGGGAGTTGTGCATGGCGTGTGTTTGGATCATTTTGTCACAGGCCGACTCCAAAAGTCTGCGATTTCCCATCACAGCCCAGCAAGCAGGTAGAACCACTTTTGTGGTGTCTTTCAGCTGGCTACCGGGGCAGTGGAAGAACTACCAACAGAACTCCTTTCTGGCACCTTCCCCGGTGCAGTTGTGCATGGGGTGTGTTTGGAACACTTTGTCACCAGCCGACTCCAAAAGTCAGCGATTCCCCATCTCAGCCCAGAAAGCAGGTAGAACCACTTTTGTGGTGTCTTTCACCTGGCTACCGGGGCAATGTAACAACTACCAACGGAACTGATTTTGGCACCTTCCCCGGTGGAGTTGTGCATGGGGTGTGTTTGGAACACTTTGTCACCAGCCGAGTCCAAAAGTCAGCGATTCCCCATCTCAGCCCAGAAAGCAGGTAGCACCATTTGTGGTGTCTTTCAGCTGGCTACCGGGGCAGTGGAAGAACTACCAACAGAACCACTTTCTGGCACCTTCCCCAGTGGAGTTGTGCATGGGGTGTCTTTGGAACATTTTGTCACCAGCCGACAACAAAAGTCAGCGATTCCCCATCTCAGCCCAGAAAACAGGTAGAACAACTTTTGTGGTGTCTTTCAGCTGGCTACCGGGGCAGTGGAAGAACTACCAACAGAACCACTTTCTGGCACCTTCCCCGGTGCAGTTGTGCATGGGGTGTGTTTGGAACATTTTGTCACCAGCCGACTCCAAAAGTCTGCGATTTCCCATCTCAGCCCAGAAAGCAGGTAGAACCACTTTTGTGGTGTCTTTCATCTGGCTACCGGGGCAGTGGAAGAACTACCAACAGAACTCCTTTCTGGCATCTTCCCCGGTGGAGTTGTGCATGGGGTGTGTTTGGAACACTTTGTCACCAGCCGAGTCCAAAAGTCAGCGATTCCCCATCTCAGCCTAGAAAGCAGGTAGAACAACTTTGTGGTGTCTTTCATCTGGCTACCGGGGCAGTGGAAGAACTACCAACAGAACTCCTTTCTGGCACCTTCCCCGGTGGAGTTGTGCATGGGGTGTGTTTGGAACATTTTGTCACCAGCCGACTCCAAAAGTCAGCCATTGCCCATCTCAGCCCAGCAAGCAGGTAGAACCACTTTTGTGGTATCTTTCATCTGGCTACCGGGGCAGTGTAAGAACTACCAACAGAACTCCTTTCTGGCATCTTCCCCGGGGGAGTTGTGCATGCGGTGTGTTTGGAACATTTTGTCACCAGCCGACTCCAAAAGTCAGCCATTGCCCATCTCAGCCCAGCAAGCAGGTAGAACCACTTTTGTGGTGTCTTTCAGCTGGCTACCGGGGCAGTGGAAGAACTACCAACAGAACTCATTTCTGGCACCTTCCTCAGGGGAGTTGTGCATGGGGTGTGTTTGGATCATTTTGTCACAGGCCGACTCCAAAAGTCAGCGATTCCCCATCTAAGCCCAGAAAGCAGGTAGAACCACTTTTGTGGTGTCTTTCAGCTGGCTACCGGGGCAGTGGAAGAACTACCAACAGAACTCCTTTCTGGCACATTCCCCGGTGCAGTTGTGCATGGGGTGTGTTTGGAACACTTTGTCACCAGCCGAGTCCAAAAGTCAGCGATTCCCCATCTCAGCCCAGAAAACAGGTAGAACAACTTTTGTGGTGTCTTTCAGCTGGCTACCGCGGCAGTGTAAGAACTACCAACAGAACTCCTTTCTGGCATCTTCCCCGGGGGAGTTGTGCATGGGGTGTGTTTGGAAGATTTTGTCATCAGCCGAGTCCAATAGTCAGCGATTCCCCATCTCAGCCCAGAAAGGAGGTAGAACAACTTTTGTGGTGTCTTTCAGCTGGCTACCGGGGCAGTGGAAGAACTACCAACAGAACCACTTTCTGGCACCTTCCCCGGTGCAGTTGTGCATGGGGTGTGTTTGGATCATTTTGTCACAGGCCGACTCCAAAAGTCTGCGATTTCCCATCTCAGCCCAGAAAGCAGGTAGAACCACTTTTGTGGTGTCTTTCATCTGGCTACCGGGGCAGTGTAAGAACTACCAACAGAACTCCTTTCTGGCATCTTCCCCGGGGGAGTTGTGCATGGGGTGTGTTTGGAACATTTTGTCACCAGCCGAGTCCAAAAGTCAGCGATTCCCCATCTCAGCCCAGCAAGCAGGTAGAACCACTTTTGTGGTGTCTTTCAGCTGGCTACCGGGGCAGTGTAAGAACTACCAACAGAACTCCTTTCTGGCACCTTCCCCGGTGCAGTTGTGCATGGGGTGTGTTTGGATCATTTTGTCACCAGCCGAGTCCAAAAGTCAGCCATTGCCCATCTCAGCCCAGAAAGCAGGTAGAAACACTTTTGTGGTGTCTTTCAGCTGGCTACCGCGGCAGTGTAAGAACTACCAACAGAACTTCTTTCTGGCATCTTCCCCGGGGGAGTTGTGCATGGGGTGTGTTTGGAAGATTTTGTCATCAGCTGAGTCCAAAAGTCAGCGATTCCCCATCTCAGCCCAGAAAGCAGGTAGAACCACTTTTGTGGTGTCTTTCAGCTGGCTACCGGGGCAGTGTAAGAACTACCAACAGAACTCCTTTCTGGCACCTTCCCCGGTGCAGTTGTGCATGGCGTGTGTTTGGATCATTTTGTCACAGGCCGACTCCAAAAGTCTGCGATTTCCCATCTCAGCCCAGAAAGCAGGTAGAACCACTTTTGTGGTGTCTTTCAGCTGGCTACCGGGGCAGTGTAAAGAACTACTAACAGAACTCCTTTCTGGCACCTTCCCCGGGGGAGTTGTGCATGGGGTGTGTTTGGATCATTTTGTCACAGGCCGACTCCAAAAGTTTGCGATTTCCCATCTCAGCCCAGAAAGCAGGTAGAACCACTTTTGTGGTGTCTTTCATCTGGCTACCGGGGCAGTGTAAGAACTATTAACAGAACTCCTTTCTGGCATCTTCCCCGGGGGAGTTGTGCATGCGGTGTGTTTGGAACATTTTGTCACCAGCCGACTCCAAAAGTCAGCCATTGCCCATCTCAGCCCAGCAAGCAGGTAGAACCACTTTTGTGGTGTCTTTCAGCTTGCTACCGGGGCAGTGTAAGAACTACCAACAGAACTCCTTTCTGGCACCTTCCCCGGGGGAGTTGTGCATGGGGTGTCTTTGGATCATTTTGTCACAGGCCGACTCCAAAAGTCTGCGATTTCCCATCTCAGCCCAGAAAGCAGGTAGAACCACTTTTGTGGTGTCTTTCAGCTGGCTACCGCGGCAGTGTAAGAACTACCAACAGAACTCCTTTCTGGCACCTTCCCCGGGGGAGTTGTGCATGGGTTGTGTTTGGAACATTTTGTCACCAGCCGAGTCCAAAAGTCAGCGATTCCCCATCTCAGCCCAGAAAGCAGGTAGAACCACTTTTGTGGTATCTTTCAGCTGGCTACCGGGGCAGTGGAAGAACTACCAACAGAACTCCTTTCTGGCACCTTCCCCGGGGGAGTTGTGCATGGGGTGTGTTTGGAACATTTTGTCATCAGCCGACTCCAAAAGTCTGCGATTTCCCATCTCAGCCCAGAAAGCAGGTAGAACAACTTTTGTGGTGTCTTTCATCTGGCTACCGGGGCAGTGGAAGAACTACCAACAGAACTCCTTTCTGGCACCTTCCCCGGGGGAGTTGTGCATGGGGTGTCTTTGGATCATTTTGTCACAGGCCGACTCCAAAAGTCTGCGATTTCCCATCTCAGCCCAGAAAGCAGGTAGAACCACTTTTGTGGTGTCTTTCAGCTGGCTACCGCGGCAGTGTAAGAACTACCAACAGAACTCCTTTCTGGCACCTTCCCCGGTGGAGTTGTGCATGGGGTGTGTTTGGAACACTTTGTCACCAGCCGAGTCCAAAAGTCAGCGATTCCCCATCTCAGCCCAGAAAGCAGGTAGAACAACTTTTGTGGTGTCTTTCATCTGGCTACCGGGGCAGTGGAAGAACTACCAACAGAACTCCTTTCTGGCACCTTCCCCGGGGGAGTTGTGCATGGGGTGTGTTTGGAACATTTTGTCACAGGCCGAGTCCAAAAGTCAGCGATTCCCCATCTCAGCCCAGAAAGCAGGTAGAACCACTTTTGTGGTGTCTTTCATCTGGCTACCGGGGCAGTGGAAGAACTACCAACAGAACTTCTTTCTGGCATCTTCCCCGGTGCAGTTGTGCATGGGGTGTGTTTGGAACACTTTGTCACCAGCCGAGTCCAAAAGTCAGCGATTCCCCATCTCAGCCCAGAAAGCAGGTAGAACCACTTTTGTGGTGTCTTTCAGCTGGCTACCGGGGCAGTGGAAGAACTACCAACAGAACTCCTTTCTGGCACCTTCCCCGGGGGAGTTGTGCATGGGGTGTGTTTGGAACATTTTGTCACAGGCCGACTCCAAAAGTCAGCCATTGCCCATCTCAGCCCAGCAAGCAGGTAGAACCACTTTTGTGGTGTCTTTCATCTGGCTACCGGGGCAATGTAACAACTACCAACGGAACTGATTTTGGCATCTTCCCCGGTGGAGTTGTGCATGGGGTGTGTTTGGAACATTTTGTCATCAGCCGACTCCAAAAGTCTGCGATTCCCCATCTCAGCCCAGAAAGCAGGTAGAACAACTTTTGTGGTGTCTTTCAGCTGGCTACCGGGGCAGTGTAACAACTACCAACGGAACTGATTTTGGCACCCTCCCCGGTGCAGTTGTGCATGGGGTGTGTTTGGAACACTTTGTCACCAGCCGACTCCAAAATTCAGCGATTCCCCATCTCAGCCCAGAAAGCAGGTAGAACCACTTTTGTGGTGTCTTTCAGCTGGCTACCGGGGCAGTGTAAGAACTACCAACAGAACTCCTTTCTGGCACCTTCCCCGGGGGAGTTGTGCATGGGGTGTGTTTGGAACACTTTGTCACCAGCCGAGTCCAAAAGTCAGCCATTGCCCATCTCAGCCCAGAAAGCAGGTAGAAACACTTTTGTGGTGTCTTTCAGCTGGCTACCGCGGCAGTGTAAGAACTACCAACAGAACTCCTTTCTGGCACCTTCCCCGGGGGAGTTGTGCATGGGTTGTGTTTGGAACATTTTGTCACCAGCCGAGTCCAAAAGTCAGCGATTCCCCATCTCAGCCCAGCAAGCAGGTAGAACCACTTTTGTGGTGTCTTTCATCTGGCTACCGGGGCAGTGGAAGAACTACCAACAGAACTCATTTCTGGCACCTTCCTCAGGGGAGTTGTGCATGGGGTGTGTTTGGAACATTTTGTCACCAGCCGACAACAAAAGTCAGCCATTGCCCATCTCAGCCCAGCAAGCAGGTAGAACCACTTTTGTGGTGTCTTTCATCTGGCTACCGGGGCAATGTAACAACTACCAACGGAACTGATTTTGGCACCTTCCCCGGTGGAGTTGTGCATGGGGTGTGTTTGGAACATTTTGTCACCAGCCGACTCCAAAAGTCTGCGATTCCCCATCTCAGCCCAGAAAGCAGGTAGAACAACTTTTGTGGTGTCTTTCAGCTGGCTACCGGGGCAGTGTCAGAACTACCAACGGAACTGATTTTGGCACCTTCCCCGGTGGAGTTGTGCATGGGGTGTGTTTGGATCATTTTGTCACAGGCCGACTCCAAAAGTCTGCGATTCCCCATCTCAGCCCAGAAAGCAGGTAGAACCACTTTTGTGGTGTCTTTCAGCTGGCTACCGGGGCAGTGGAAGAACTACCAACAGAACTCCTTTCTGGCATCTTCCCCGGGGGAGTTGTGCATGGGGTGTGTTTGGAACATTTTGTCATCAGCCGAGTCCAAAAGTCAGCCATTGCCCATCTCAGCCCAGCAAGCAGGTAGAACCACTTTTGTGGTGTCTTTCAGCTGGCTACCGCGGCAGTGTAAGAACTACCAACAGAACTCCTTTCTGGCATCTTCCCCGGGGGAGTTGTGCATGCGGTGTGTTTGGAACATTTTGTCACCAGCCGACTCCAAAAGTCAGCCATTGCCCATCTCAGCCCAGAAAGCAGGTAGAACTACTTTTGTGGTGTCTTTCATCTGGCTACCGGGGCAGTGTAAGAACTACCAACAGAACTCCTTTCTGGCATCTTCCCCGGGGGAGTTGTGCATGCGATGTGTTTGGAACATTTTGTCACCAACCGACTCCAAAAGTCAGCCATTGCCCATCTCAGCCCAGAAAGCAGGTAGAACAACTTTTGTGGTGTCTTTCAGCTGGCTACCGGGGCAGTGGAAGAACTACCAACAGAACCACTTTCTGGCACCTTCCCCGGTGCAGTTGTGCATGGGGTGTGTTTGGAACATTTTTTCACCAGCCGACTCCAAAAGTCTGCGATTCCCCATCTCAGCCCAGCAAGCAGGTAAAACCACTTTTGTGGTGTCTTTCAGCTGGCTACCGGGGCAGTGTAAGAACTACCAACAGAACTCCTTTCTGGCACCTTCCCCGGTGCAGTTGTGCATGGCGTGTGTTTGGATCATTGCCAACGAAGGCAACAAAGCCACGAAGCCAACGAAGCCAACGAAGGAAAGGAAGGCAACGAAGGCAACCAAACCTACAAAGCTAACAAAGCCAACGAAGGCAACGAAGCCAAGGAAGCCAATGAAGCCAATGAAGCAAACAAAGCCAACAAAGCTAAGAAAGCCAATGAAGCCAACGAAGACAACTAAGCCAACGAAGCCAACGAAGCCAACAAAGCCAATGAAGGCAACGAGCCAACGAAGGTAACAAAGCCAACGAAGGCAAGGAAGCCAACGAAGGCAACAAAACCAACAAAGCCAACGAAGCCAACGAAGGCAACAAGCCAACAAAGCCAACGAAGCCAACAAAGGCAACAAAGCCAACTAAACCAACGAAGCCAACAAAGCCAACGAAGCCAACAATGGCAACAAAGGCAACGAAGCCAACGAAGCCAACGAAGCCAATGAAGCCAACGAAGCCAAGGAAGGAAGGAAGGCAGCAAAGGCAACGAAGGCAACAAAGCCAAAGAAGCCAGCGAATGCAACGAAGCAAACGAAGCTAACAAAGTCAACGACGGTAACAAAGCCAACGAAGGCAACGAAGCCAACGAAGGCAACAAAACCAACAAAGCCAACGAAGCCAACGAAGGCAACAAGCCAACAAAGCCAACGAAGCCAACAAAGGCAACAAAGCCAACTAAACCAACGAAGCCAACGAAGCCAACGAAGCCAAAGAAGCCAACGAAGCCAACGAAGCCAACGAAGGAAGGAAGGCAGCAAAGGCAACGAAGGCAAGAAAGTCAAAGAAGCCAGCGAATGCAACAAAGCCAACGAAGCTAACAAAGTCAACGAAGGCAACGAAGCCAACAAAGCCAACAAAG
This sequence comes from Falco punctatus, assembly GCF_963210335.1. Taxonomy (NCBI): domain Eukaryota; kingdom Metazoa; phylum Chordata; class Aves; order Falconiformes; family Falconidae; genus Falco; species Falco punctatus. The sequence continues at coordinate 650,149 of NW_027660073.1, forward strand.
CTAAGAAAGCCAATGAAACCAACGAAGCCAACAAAGCCAACGAAGCAAACGAAGGCAACAAAACCAACGAAGGCAAGAAAGCCAACTAAGCCAACAAAGCCAAAAAAGGCAACGAAGCCAACGAAGGCAACGAAGGTAACGAAGCCAACGAAGCCAGCGAAGGCTACGAAGGCAACAAAGCCAACGAAGGCAACGAAGCCAACGAAGGCAGCAAAGCCAACGAAGGCAACTCAGCCAACGAAGGCAACGAAGACAACAAAGCCAAAGAAGCCAACAAAGCCAACGAAGACAAAGAAGGCAACAAAGCCAACGAAGCCAACGAAGGCAACTTTGCCAACGAAGGCAACAAAGCCAACGAAGCCAACGAAGGCAACAAGCCAACAAAGCCAACGAAGCCAACAAAGGCAACAAAGCCAACTAAACCAACGAAGCCAACAAAGACAACGAAGGCAAAAAGGCAACGAAGGCAACGAAGCCAACGAAGCCAAAGAAGACAAGGAAGGCAACGAAGCCAACGAAGCCAACGAAGGCAACAAAGCCAAGGAAAGCCAATGAAGGCAACAGAGCCAACGAAGGCAACGAAGCCAAGGAAGCCAACGAAGCAAACAAAGCCAACAAAGCTAAGAAAGCCAATGAAGCCAACGAAGGCAACAAAGACAACGAAGCCAACGAAGGCAACAAATCCAACAAAGCCATTGAAGCCAATGAAGGCAACGAATCCAACGAAGGCAACAAAGCCAACGATGCCAACGAAGCCAACGAAGCCAACAAAGCCAATGAAGGCAACGAGCCAACGAAGGTAACAAAGCCAACGAAGGCAACGAAGCCAACGAAGGCAACAAAACCAACAAAGCAAACGAAGCCAACGAAGGCAACAAGCCTACAAAGCCAACGAAGCCAACAAAGGCAACAAAGCCAACTAAACCAACGAAGCCAACAAAGCCAACGAAGCCAACAATGGCAACAAAGGCAACGAAGCCAACGAAGCCAACGAAGCCAATGAAGCCAACGAAGCCAACGAAGGAAGGAAGGCAGCAAAGGCAACGAAGGCAACAAAGCCAAAGAAGCCAGCGAATGCAACGAAGCAAACGAAGCTAACAAAGTCAACGACGGTAACAAAGCCAACGAAGGCAACGAAGCCAACGAAAGCAACAAGCCAACAAAGCCAACGAAGCAAACAAAGCCAACAAAGCTAAGAAAGCCAATGAAGCCAACGAAGACAACTAAGCCAACGAAGCCAACAAAGCCAAAGAAGGCAACGAGCCAACGAAGGTAACAAAGCCAACGAAGGCAACGAAGCCAACGAAGGCAACAAAGGCAACAAAGCCAACGAAGCCAACGAAGGCAACAAGCCAACAAAGCCAACGAAGCCAACAAAGGCAACAAAGCCAACTAAACCAAAGAAGCCAACAAAGACAACGAAGGCAACTAAGCCAACGAAGGCAACGAAGCCAACGAAGCCAAAGAAGACAAGGAAGGCAACGAAGCCAACGAAGCCAACGAAGGCAACAAAGCCAAGGAAAGCCAATGAAGGCAACAGAGCCAACGAAGGCAACGAAGCCAAGGAAGCCAACGAAGCCAACGAAGGCAACAAAGCCAACAAAGCCAACGAAGGCAACAAGCCAACAAAGCCAACGAAGCCAACAAAGGCAACAATGCCAACTAAACCAACGAAGCCAACAAAACCAACGAAGGCAACAAAGCCAACGAAGGCAACGAAGCCAACGAAGCCAAAGAAGACAAGGAAGGCAACGAAGCCAACGAAGCCAACGAAGGCAACAAAGCCAGCGAAAGCCAATGAAGGCAACAGAGCCAACGAAGGCAACGAAGCCAAGGAAGCCAACGAAGCAAACAAAGCCAACAAAGCTAAGAAAGCCAATGAAACCAACGAATCAACAAAGCCAACTAAACCAACGAAGCCAACAAAGACAACGAAGCCAACAATGGCAACAAAGGCAACGAAGCCAACGAAGCCAAAGAAGACAAGGAAGGCAACGAAGCCAACAAAGCCAATGAAGCCAACGAAGCCAACGAAGGAAGGAAGGCAGCAAAGCCAACGAAGGCAACAAAGCCAAAGAAGCCAGCGAATGCAACGAAGCCAACGAAGCTAACAAAGTCAACGAAGCCAACGAAGCCAAGAAAGCCAACAAAGCCAACGAAGGCAACAAAGCCAAAGAAGCCAACGAAGCCAACGAAGCGAACGAAGGCAAGGAAGGCAACGAAGGCAACCAAACCTACAAAGGTAACAAAGCCAACGAAGGCAACGAAGCCAAGGAAGATACGAAGCAAACAAAGCCAACAAAGCTAAGAAAGCCAATGAAGCCAACGAAGGCAACAAAGCCAACGAAGCCAACGAAGCAAACAAAGCCAATGAAGGCAACGAGCCAACGAAGGCAACAAAGCCAACGAAGGCAACGAAGCCAACGAAGGCAACAAAACCAACAAAGCCAACGACGCCAACGAAGGCAACAAGCCAACAAAGCCAACGAAGCCAACAAAGGCAACAAAGCCAACTAAACCAACGAAGCCAACAAAGCCAACGAAGCCAACAATGGCAACGAAGCCAACAATGGCAACAAAGGCAACGAAGCCAACGAAGCCAAGGAAGGAAGGAAGGCAGCAAAGGCAACGAAGGCAACAAAGCCAAAGAAGCCAGCGAATGCAACGAAGCCAACGAAGCTAACAAAGTCAACGAAGCCAACGAAGCCAACAAAGCCAACAAGCCAACGAAGCCAACAAAGCCAACGAAGCCAACGAAGGCAAGGAAGGCAACGAAGGCAACCAAACCTACAAAGCTAACAAAGCCAACGAAGGCAACGAAGCCAAGGAAGCCAACGTAGCAAACAAAGCCAATAAAGCTAAGAAAGCCAATGAAGCCAACGAAGGCAACAAAGTCAATGAAGCCAACAAAGCCAATGAAGGCAACGAGCCAACAAAGCCAACGAAGCCAACAAAGGCAACAAAGCCAACTAAACCAACGAAGCCAACGAAGCCAACGAAGACAACGAAGACAACGAAGGAAGGAAGGCAGCAAAGGCAACGAAGGCAACAAAGCCAAAGAAGCCAGCGAATGCAACGAAGCCAACGAAGCTAACAAAATCAACGAAGCCAACGAAGCCAACAAAGCCAACAAAGCTAAGAAAGCCAATGAAACCAACGAAGCCAACAAAGCCAACGAAGCAAACGAAGCAAACGAAGGCAACAAAACCAACGAAGGCAAGAAAGCCAACTAAGCCAACAAAGCCAAAAAAGGCAACGAAGCCAACGAAGGCAACGATGGTAACGAAGCCAACGAAGCCAGCGAAGGCAACGAAGGCAACAAAGCCAACGAAGGCAACGAAGCCAACGAAGCAAACAAAGCCAACGAAGGCAACTCAGCCAACGAAGGCAACGAAGCCAACAAAGCCAAAGAAGCCAACAAAGCCAATGAAGGCAACGAGCCAACGAAGGTAACAAAGCCAACGAAGGCAACGAAGCCAACGAAGGCAACAAAGCCAACAAAGCCAACGAAGGCAACAAGCCAACAAAGCCAACGAAGCCAACAAAGGCAACAAAGCCAACTAAACCAACGAAGCCAACAAAACCAACGAAGGCAACAAAGCCAACGAAGGCAACGAAGCCAACGAAGCCAAAGAAGACAAGGAAGGCAACGAAGCCAACGAAGCCAACGAAGGCAACAAAGCCAACTAAACCAACGAAGCCAACAAAACCAACGAAGGCAACAAAGCCAACGAAGGCAACGAAGCCAACGAAGCCAAAGAAGACAAGGAAGGCAACGAAGCCAACAAAGCCAACGAAGCCAACAAAGGCAACAAAGCCAACTAAACCAAAGAAGCCAACAAAGACAACGAAGGCAACAAAGCCAACGAAGGCAACGAAGCCAACGAAGCCAAAGAAGACAAGGAAGGCAACGAAGCCAACGAAGCCAACGAAGGCAACAAAGCCAAGGAAAGCCAATGAAGGCAACAGAGCCAACGAAGGCAACGAAGCCAAGGAAGCCAACGAAGCCAACGAAGGCAACAAAGCCAACAAAGCCAACGAAGGCAACAAGCCAACAAAGCCAACGAAGCCAACAAAGGCAACAAAGCCAACTAAACCAACGAAGCCAACAAAACCAACGAAGGCAACAAAGCCAACGAAGGCAACGAAGCCAACGAAGCCAAAGAAGACAAGGAAGGCAACGAAGCCAACGAAGCCAACGAAGGCAACAAAGCCAGCGAAAGCCAATGAAGGCAACAGAGCCAACGAAGGCAACGAAGCCAAGGAAGCCAACGAAGCAAACAAAGCCAACAAAGCTAAGAAAGCCAATGAAACCAACGAATCAACAAAGCCAACTAAACCAACGAAGCCAACAAAGACAACGAAGCCAACAATGGCAACAAAGGCAACGAAGCCAACGAAGCCAAAGAAGACAAGGAAGGCAACGAAGCCAACAAAGCCAATGAAGCCAACGAAGCCAACGAAGGAAGGAAGGCAGCAAAGCCAACGAAGGCAACAAAGCCAAAGAAGCCAGCGAATGCAACGAAGCCAACGAAGCTAACAAAGTCAACGAAGCCAACGAAGCCAAGAAAGCCAACAAAGCCAACGAAGGCAACAAAGCCAAAGAAGCCAACGAATCCAACGAAGCGAACGAAGGCAAGGAAGGCAACGAAGGCAACCAAACCTACAAAGGTAACAAAGCCAACGAAGGCAACGAAGCCAAGGAAGATACGAAGCAAACAAAGCCAACAAAGCTAAGAAAGCCAATGAAGCCAACGAAGGCAACAAAGCCAACGAAGCCAACGAAGCAAACAAAGCCAATGAAGGCAACGAGCCAACGAAGGCAACAAAGCCAACGAAGGCAACGAAGCCAACGAAGGCAACAAAACCAACAAAGCCAACGACGCCAACGAAGGCAACAAGCCAACAAAGCCAACGAAGCCAACAAAGGCAACAAAGCCAACTAAACCAACGAAGCCAACAAAGCCAACGAAGCCAACAATGGCAACGAAGCCAACAATGGCAACAAAGGCAACGAAGCCAACGAAGCCAAGGAAGGAAGGAAGGCAGCAAAGGCAACGAAGGCAACAAAGCCAAAGAAGCCAGCGAATGCAACGAAGCCAACGAAGCTAACAAAGTCAACGAAGCCAACGAAGCCAACAAAGCCAACAAGCCAACGAAGGCAACAAAGCCAACGAAGCCAACGAAGGCAAGGAAGGCAACGAAGGCAACCAAACCTACAAAGCTAACAAAGCCAACGAAGGCAACGAAGCCAAGGAAGCCAACGTAGCAAACAAAGCCAATAAAGCTAAGAAAGCCAATGAAGCCAACGAAGGCAACAAAGTCAACGAAGCCAACAAAGCCAATGAAGGCAACGAGCCAACAAAGCCAACGAAGCCAACAAAGGCAACAAAGCCAACTAAACCAACGAAGCCAACGAAGCCAACGAAGACAACGAAGACAACGAAGGAAGGAAGGCAGCAAAGGCAACGAAGGCAACAAAGCCAAAGAAGCCAGCGAATGCAACGAAGCCAACGAAGCTAACAAAATCAACGAAGCCAACGAAGCCAACAAAGCCAACAAAGCTAAGAAAGCCAATGAAACCAACGAAGCCAACAAAGCCAACGAAGCAAACGAAGCAAACGAAGGCAACAAAACCAACGAAGGCAAGAAAGCCAACTAAGCCAACAAAGCCAAAAAAGGCAACGAAGCCAACGAAGGCAACGATGGTAACGAAGCCAACGAAGCCAGCGAAGGCAACGAAGGCAACAAAGCCAACGAAGGCAACGAAGCCAACGAAGCAAACAAAGCCAACGAAGGCAACTCAGCCAACGAAGGCAACGAAGCCAACGAAGGCAACAAAGCCAGCGAAAGCCAATGAAGGCAACAGAGCCAACGAAGGCAACGAAGCCAAGGAAGCCAACGAAGCAAACAAAGCCAACAAAGCTAAGAAAGCCAATGAAACCAACGAATCAACAAAGCCAACTAAACCAACGAAGCCAACAAAGACAACGAAGCCAATATGGCAACAAAGGCAACGAAGCCAACGAAGCCAAAGAAGACAAGGAAGGCAACGAAGCCAACGAAGCCAATGAAGCCAACGAAGCCAAGGAAGGAAGGAAGGCAGCAAAGCCAACGAAGGCAACAAAGCCAAAGAAGCCAGCGAATGCAACGAAGCCAACGAAGCTAACAAAGTCAACGAAGCCAACGAAGCCAACAAAGCCAACGAAGCCAACGAAGGCAACAAAGCCACGAAGCCAACGAAGCCAACGAAGGAAAGGAAGGCAACGAAGGCAACCAAACCTACAAAGCTAACAAAGCCAACGAAGGCAACGAAGCCAAGGAAGCCAACGAAGCAAACAAAGCCAACAAAGCTAAGAAAGCCAATGAAGCCAACGAAGACAACTAAGCCAACGAAGCCAACGAAGCCAACAAAGCCAATGAAGGCAACGAGCCAACGAAGGTAACAAAGCCAACGAAGGCAACGAAGCCAAGGAAGATACGAAGCAAACAAAGCCAACAAAGCTAAGAAAGCCAATGAAGCCAACGAAGGCAACAAAGCCAACGAAGCCAACGAAGCAAACAAAGCCAATGAAGGCAACGAAGCCAAGGAAGGAAGGAAGGCAGCAAAGGCAACGAAGCCAACGAAGGCAACGAAGCCAACGAAGGCAACAAAACCAACAAAGCCAACGACGCCAACGAAGGCAACAAGCCAACAAAGCCAACGAAGCCAACAAAGGCAACAAAGCCAACTAAACCAACGAAGCCAACAAAGCCAACGAAGCCAACAATGGCAACAAAGGCAACGAAGCCAACGAAGCCAACAAAGCCAATGAAGCCAACGAAGCCAAGGAAGGAAGGAAGGCAGCAAAGGCAACGAAGGCAACAAAGCCAAAGAAGCCAGCGAATGCAACGAAGCAAACGAAGCTAACAAAGTCAACGACGGTAACAAAGCCAACGAAGGCAACGAAGCCAACGAAGGCAACAAAACCAACAAAGCCAACGAAGCCAACGAAGCCAACGAAGGCAACAAGCCAACAAAGCCAACGAAGCCAACAAAGGCAACAAAGCCAACTAAACCAACGAAGCCAACAAAGCCAACGAAGTCAATGAAGCCAACGAAGCCAACGAAGGAAGGAAGGCAGCAAAGGCAACGAAGGCAACAAAGCCAAAGAAGCCAGCTAATGCAACGAAGACAACGAAGCTAACAAAGTCAACGAAGCCAACGAAGCCAACAAAGCCAACAAAGCCAACAAAGCTAAGAAAGCCAATGAAACCAACGAAGCCAACGAAGCAAACGAAGCAAACGAAGGCAACAAAACCAACGAAGGCAAGAAAGCCAACTAAGCCAACAAAGCCAAAAAAGGCAACGAAGCCAACGAAGGCAACGAAGGTAACGAAGCCAACGAAGCCAGCGAAGGCAACGAAGGCAACAAAGCCAACGAAGGCAACTCAGCCAACGAAGGCAGCAAAGCCAACGAAGGCAACTCAGCCAACGAAGGCAACGAAGCCAACAAAGCCAAAGAAGCCAACAAAGCCACTGAAGACAAAGAAGGCAACAAAGCCAACGAAGCCAACGAAGGCAACTTAGCCAACGAAGGCAACAAAGCCAACAAAGCCAACGAAGGCAACAAGCCAACAAAGCCAACGAAGCCAACAAAGGCAACAAAGCCAACTAAACCAGCGAAGCCAACAAAGCCAACGAAGGCAACAAAGCCAACAAAGGCAACGAAGCCAACGAAGCCAACGAAGCCCATGAAGCCAAGAAAGCCAACGAAGGAAGGAAGGCAGCAAAGGCAACGAAGGCAACAAAGCCAAAGAAGCCAGCGAATGCAATGAAGCAAACGAAGCTAACAAAGTCAACGACGGTAACAAAGCCAACGAAGGCAACGAAGCCAACGAAGGCAACAAAACCAACAAAGCCAACGAAGCCAACGAAGGCAACAAGCCAACAAAGCCAACGAAGCCAACAAAGGCAACAAAGCCAACGAAGGCAACGAAGCCAAGAAAGCCAACGAAGCCAACAATGGCAACAAAGCCAACGAAGCCAACGAAGCCAACGAAGCCAATGAAGCCAACGAAGCCAACGAAGGAAGGAAGGCAGCAAAGGCAACGAAGGCAACAAAGCCAAAGAAGCCAGCGAATGCAACGAAGCCAACGAAGCTAACAAAGTCAACGAAGCCAACGAAGCCAACAAAGCCAACAAGCCAACGAAGGCAACAAAGCCAACGAAGCCAACGAAGCCAACGAAGGCAAGGAAGGCAACGAAGGCAACCAAACCTACAAAGCTAACAAAGCCAACGAAGGCAACGAAGCCAAGGAAGTCAACGAAGCAAACAAAGCCAATAAAGCTAAGAAAGCCAATGAAGCCAACGAAGGCAACAAAGTCAACGAAGCCAACAAAGCCAATGAAGGCAACGAGCCAACGAAGGTAACAAAGCCAACGAAGGTAACAAAGGCAACGAAGGCAACGAAGCCAACGAAGGCAACAAAACCAACAAAGCCAACGAAGCCAACGAAGGCAACAAGCCAATAAAGCCAACGAAGCCAACAAAGGCAACAAAGCCAACTAAACCAACGAAGCCAACGAAGCCAACGAAGACAACGAAGACAACGAAGGAAGGAAGGCAGCAAAGGCAACGAAGGCAACAAAGCCAAAGAAGCCAGCGAATGCAACGAAGCCAACGAAGCTAACAAAATCAACGAAGCCAACGAAGCCAACAAAGCCAACAAAGCTAAGAAAGCCAATGAAACCAACGAAGCCAACAAAGCCAACGAAGCAAACGAAGCAAACGAAGGCAACAAAACCAACGAAGGCAAGAAAGCCAACTAAGCCAACAAAGCCAAAAAAGGCAACGAAGCCAACGAAGGCAACGATGGTAACGAAGCCAACGAAGCCAGCGAAGGCAACGAAGGCAACAAAGCCAACGAAGGCAACGAAGCCAACGAAGCAAACAAAGCCAACGAAGGCAACTCAGCCAACGAAGGCAACGAAGCCAACAAAGCCAAAGAAGCCAACAAAGCCAATGAAGGCAACGAGCCAACGAAGGTAACAAAGCCAACGAAGGCAACGAAGCCAACGAAGGCAACAAAGCCAACAAAGCCAACGAAGGCAACAAGCCAACAAAGCCAACGAAGCCAACAAAGGCAACAAAGCCAACTAAACCAACGAAGCCAACAAAACCAACGAAGGCAACAAAGCCAACGAAGGCAACGAAGCCAACGAAGCCAAAGAAGACAAGGAAGGCAACGAAGCCAACGAAGCCAACGAAGGCAACAAAGCCAGCGAAAGCCAATGAAGGCAACAGAGCCAACGAAGGCAACGAAGCCAAGGAAGCCAACGAAGCAAACAAAGCCAACAAAGCTAAGAAAGCCAATGAAACCAACGAATCAACAAAGCCAACTAAACCAACGAAGCCAACAAAGACAACGAAGCCAATATGGCAACAAAGGCAACGAAGCCAACGAAGCCAAAGAAGACAAGGAAGGCAACGAAGCCAACGAAGCCAATGAAGCCAACGAAGCCAAGGAAGGAAGGAAGGCAGCAAAGCCAACGAAGGCAACAAAGCCAAAGAAGCCAGCGAATGCAACGAAGCCAACGAAGCTAACAAAGTCAACGAAGCCAACGAAGCCAACAAAGCCAACGAAGCCAACGAAGGCAACAAAGCCACGAAGCCAACGAAGCCAACGAAGGAAAGGAAGGCAACGAAGGCAACCAAACCTACAAAGCTAACAAAGCCAACGAAGGCAACGAAGCCAAGGAAGCCAACGAAGCAAACAAAGCCAACAAAGCTAAGAAAGCCAATGAAGCCAACTAAGACAACTAAGCCAACGAAGCCAACGAAGCCAACAAAGCCAATGAAGGCAACGAGCCAACGAAGGTAACAAAGCCAACGAAGGCAACGAAGCCAACGAAGGCAACAAAACCAACAAAGGCAACGAAGCCAACGAAGGCAACAAGCCAACAAAGCCAACGAAGCCAACAAAGGCAACAAAGCCAACTAAACCAACGAAGCCAACAAAGCCAACGAAGCCAACAATGGCAACAAAGGCAACGAAGCCAACGAAGCCAACAAAGCCAATGAAGCCAACGAAGCCAAGGAAGGAAGGAAGGCAGCAAAGGCAACGAAGGCAACAAAGCCAAAGAAGCCAGCGAATGCAACGAAGCAAACGAAGCTAACAAAGTCAACGACGGTAACAAAGCCAACGAAGGCAACGAAGCCAACGAAGGCAACAAAACCAACAAAGCCAACGAAGCCAACGAAGGCAACAAGCCAACAAAGCCAACGAAGCCAACAAAGGCAACAAAGCCAACTAAACCAACGAAGCCAACGAAGCCAACGAAGTCAATGAAGCCAACGAAGCCAACGAAGGAAGGAAGGCAGCAAAGGCAACGAAGGCAACAAAGCCAAAGAAGCCAGCGAATGCAACGAAGACAACGAAGCTAACAAAGTCAACGAAGCCAACGAAGCCAACAAAGCCAACAAAGCCAACAAAGCTAAAAAAGCCAATGAAGCCAACGAAGCCAACGAAGCAAACGAAGCAAACGAAGGCAACAAAACCAACGAAGGCAAGAAAGCCAACTAAGCCAACAAAGCCAAAAAAGGCAACGAAGCCAACGAAGGCAACGAAGGTAACGAAGCCAACGAAGCCAGCGAAGGCAACGAAGGCAACAAAGCCAACGAAGGCAACTCAGCCAACGAAGGCAGCAAAGCCAACGAAGGCAACTCAGCCAACGAAGGCAACGAAGCCAACAAAGCCAAAGAAGCCAACAAAGCCACTGAAGACAAAGAAGGCAACAAAGCCAACGAAGCCAACGAAGGCAACTTAGCCAACGAAGGCAACAAAGCCAACAAAGCCAACGAAGGCAACAAGCCAACAAAGCCAACGAAGCCAACAAAGGCAACAAAGCCAACTAAACCAGCGAAGCCAACAAAGCCAACGAAGGCAACAAAGCCAACAAAGGCAACGAAGCCAACGAAGCCAACGAAGCCCATGAAGCCAAGAAAGCCAACGAAGGAAGGAAGGCAGCAAAGGCAACGAAGGCAACAAAGCCAAAGAAGCCAGCGAATGCAATGAAGCAAACGAAGCTAACAAAGTCAACGACGGTAACAAAGCCAACGAAGGCAACGAAGCCAACGAAGGCAACAAAACCAACAAAGCCAACGAAGCCAACGAAGGCAACAAGCCAAGAAAGCCAACGAAGCCAACAAAGGCAACAAAGCCAACTAAACCAACGAAGCCAACGAAGCCAACGAAGCCAATGAAGCCAACGAAGCCAACGAAGGAAGGAAGGCAGCAAAGGCAACGAAGGCAACAAAGCCAAAGAAGCCAGCGAATGCAACGAAGCCAACGAAGCTAACAAAGTCAACGAAGCCAACGAAGCCAACGAAGCCAACAAAGCCAACAAAGCCAACAAAGCTAAGAAAGCCAATGAAACCAACGAAGCCAACAAAGCCAACGAAGCAAACGAAGCAAACGAAGGCAACAAAACCAACGAAGGCAAGAAAGCCAACTAAGCCAACAAAGCCAACTAAGCCAACAAAGCCAAAAAAGGCAACGAAGCCAACGAAGGCAACGAAGGTAACGAAGCCAACGAAGCCAGCGAAGGCAACGAAGGCAACAAAGCCAACGAAGGCAACTCAGCCAACGAAGGCAGCAAAGCCAACGAAGGCAACTCAGCCAACGAAGGCAACAAAGCCAACAAAGCCAACGAAGCCAACAAAGGCAACAAAGCCAACTAAACCAAGGAAGCCAACAAAGCCAACGAAGCCAACAATGGCAACAAAGGCAACGAAGCCAACGAAGCCAACGAAGCCAATGAAGCCAAGAAAGCCAACGAAGGAAGGAAGGCAGCAAAGGCAACGAAGGCAACAAAGCCAAAGAAGCCAGCGAATGCAATGAAGCAAACGAAGCTAACAAAGTCAACGACGGTAACAAAGCCAACGAAGGCAACGAAGCCAACGAAGGCAACAAAACCAACAAAGCCAACGAAGCCAACGAAGGCAACAAGCCAACAAAGCCAACGAAGCCAACAAAGGCAACAAAGCCAACTAAACCAACGAAGCCAACAAAGCCAACGAAGCCAATGAAGCCAACGAAGCCAACGAAGGAAGGAAGGCAGCAAAGGCAACGAAGGCAACAAAGCCAAAGAAGACAAGGAAGGCAACGAAGCCAACGAAGCTAACAAAGTCAACGTAGCCAACGAAGCCAACGAAGCCAACAAAGCCAACAAAGCCAACAAAGCTAAGAAAGCCAATGAAACCAACGAAGCCAACAAAGCCAACGAAGCAAACGAAGCAAACGAAGGCAACAAAACCAACGAAGGCAAGAAAGCCAACTAAGCCAACAAAGCCAAAAAAGGCAACGAAGCCAACGAAGGCAACGAAGGTAACGAAGCCAACGAAGCCAGCGAAGGCAACGAAGGCAACAAAGCCAACGAAGGCAACTCAGCCAACGAAGGCAACGAAGCCAACGAAGGCAACAAAGCCAACAAAGCCAACAAAGCCAACAAAGACAACGAAGCCAACAATGGCAACAAAGGCAACGAAGCCAACGAAACAACGAAGCCAATGAAGCCAACGAAGCCAACGAAGGAAGGAAGGCAGCAAAGGCAACGAAGGCAACAAAGCCAAAGAAGCCAGCGAATGCAACGAAGCAAACGAAGCTAACAAAGTCAACGACGGTAACAAAGCCAACGAAGGCAACGAAGCCAACGAAGGCAACAAAACCAACAAAGCCAACGAAGCCAACGAAGGCAACAAGCCAACAAAGCCAACGAAGCCAACAAAGGCAACAAAGCCAACTAAACCAACGAAGCCAACAAAGCCAACGAAGCCAATGAAGCCAACGAAGCCAACGAAGGAAGGAAGGCAGCAAAGGCAACGAAGGCAACAAAGCCAAAGAAGACAAGGAAGGCAACGAAGCCAACGAAGCTAACAAAGTCAACGTAGCCAACGAAGCCAACGAAGCCAACAAAGCCAACAAAGCCAACAAAGCTAAGAAAGCCAATGAAACCAACGAAGCCAACAAAGCCAACGAAGCAAACGAAGCAAACGAAGGCAACAAAACCAACGAAGGCAAGAAAGCCAACTAAGCCAACAAAGCCAACTAAGCCAACAAAGCCAAAAAAGGCAACGAAGCCAACGAAGGCAACGAAGGTAACGAAGCCAACGAAGCCAGCGAAGGCAACGAAGGCAACAAAGCCAACGAAGGCAACGAAGCCAACGAAGGCAGCAAAGCCAACGAAGGCAACTCAGCCAACGAAGGCAACGAAGCCAACGAAGGCAACAAAGCCAACAAAGCCAACAAAGCCAACAAAGACAACGAAGCCAACAATGGCAACAAAGGCAACGAAGCCAACGAAACAACGAAGCCAATGAAGCCAACGAAGCCAACGATGGAAGGAAGGCAGCAAAGGCAACGAAGGCAACAAAGCCAAAGAAGCCAGCGAATGCAACGAAGCAAACGAAGCTAACAAAGTCAACGACGGTAACAAAGCCAACGAAGGCAACGAAGCCAACGAAGGCAACAAGCCAACAAAGCCAACGAAGCAAACAAAGCCAACAAAGCTAAGAAAGCCAATGAAGCCAACAAAGACAACTAAACCAACGAAGCCAACGAAGGTAACAAAGCCAACGAAGGCAACGAAGCCAACGAAGGCAACAAAACCAACAAAGCCAACGAAGCCAACGAAGGCAACAAGCCAACAAAGCCAACGAAGCCAACAAAGGCAACAAAGCCAACTAAACCAACGAAGCCAATGAAGCCAACGAAGCCAATGAAGCCAACGAAGCCAACGAAGGAAGGAAGGCAGCAAAGGCAACGAAGGCAACAAAGCCAAAGAAGCCAGCGAATGCAACGAAGCCAACGAAGCTAACAAAGTCAACGAAGCCAACGAAGCCAACAAAGCCAAAGAAGCCAACAAAGCCAACAAAGCTAAGAAAGCCAATGAAACCAACGAAGCCAACGAAGCCAACAAAGCCAATGAAGGCAACGAGCCAACGAAGGTTACAAAGCCAACGAAGGCAACGAAGCCAACGAAGGCAACAAAACCAACAAAGCCAACGAAGCCAACGAAGGCAACAAGCCAACAAAGCCAACGAAGCCAACAAAGGCAACAAAGCCAACTAAACCAACGAAGCCAACGAAGCCAACGAAGCTAACAAAGTCAACGAAGCCAACGAAGCCAACAAAGCCAACAAAGCCAACAAAGCCAACAAAGCCAACAAAGCTAAGAAAGCCAATGAAACCAACGAAGCCAACAAAGCCAACGAAGCAAACGAAGCAAACGAAGGCAACAAAACCAACGAAGGCAAGTAAGCCAACTAAGCCAACAAAGCCAAAAAAGGCAACGAAGCCAACGAAGGCAACGAAGGTAACGAAGCCAACGAAGCCAGCGAAGGCAACGAAGGCAACAAAGCCAACGAAGGCAACGAAGCCAACGAAGCAAACAAAGCCAACGAAGGCAACTCAGCCAACGAAGGCAACGAAGCCAACAAAGCCAAAGAAGCCAACAAAGCCAATGAAGGCAACGAGCCAACGAAGGTAACAAAGCCAACGAAGGCAACGAAGCCAACGAAGGCAACAAAGCCAACAAAGCCAACGAAGGCAACAAGCCAACAAAGCCAACGAAGCCAACAAAGGCAAAAAAGCCAACTAAACCAACGAAGCCAACAAAGACAATGAAGGCAACAAAGCCAACGAAGGCAACGAAGCCAACGATGCCAAAGAAGACAGGGAAGGCAACGAAGCCAACGAAGCCAACGAAGGCAACAAAGCCAGCGAAAGCCAATGAAGGCAACAGAGCCAACGAAGGCAACGAAGCCAAGGAAGCCAACGAAGCAAACAAAGCCAACAAAGCTAAGAAAGCCAATGAAACCAACGAATCAACAAAGCCAACTAAACCAACGAAGCCAACAAAGACAACGAAGCCATCAATGGCAACAAAGGCAACGAAGCCAACGAAGCCAAAGAAGACAAGGAAGGCAACGAAGCCAACGAAGCCAATGAAGCCAACGAAGCCAAGGAAGGAAGGAAGGCAGCAAAGCCAACGAAGGCAACAAAGCCAAAGAAGCCAGCGAATGCAACGAAGCCAACGAAGCTAACAAAGTCAACGAAGCCAACGAAGCCAAGAAAGCCAACAAAGCCAACGAAGGCAACAAAGCCAAAGAAGCCAACGAAGCCAACGAAGCGAACGAAGGCAAGGAAGGCAACGAAGGCAACCAAACCTACAAAGGTAACAAAGCCAACGAAGGCAACGAAGGCAAGGAAGCCAACGAAGCAAACAAAGCCAACAAAGCTAAGAAAGCCAATGAAGCCAACGAAGGCAACTAAGCCAACGAAGCCAACGAAGCCAACAAAGCCAATGAAGGCAACGAGCCAACGAAGGTAACAAAGCCAACGAAGGCAACAAAACCAACAAAGCCAACGAAGCCAACGAAGCCAACGAAGCCAACAAAGCCAACGAAGCCAACAAAGGCAACAAAGCCAACTAAACCAACGAAGCCAACAAAGCCAACGAAGCCAGCAATGGCAACAAAGGCAACGAAGCCAACGAAGCCAACGAAGCCAATGAAGCCAACGAAGCCAAGGAAGGAAGGAAGGCAGCAAAGGCAACGAAGGCAACAAAGCCAAAGAAGCCAGCGAATGCAACGAAGCAAACGAAGCTAACAAAGTCAACGACGGTAACAAAGCCAACGAAGGCAACAAAACCAACAAAGCCAACGAAGCCAACGAAGGCAACAAGCCAACAAAGCCAACGAAGCCAACAAAGGCAACAAAGCCAACTAAACCAACGAAGCCAACGAAGCCAACGAAGCCAATGAAGCCAACGAAGCCAACGAAGGAAGGAAGGCAGCAAAGGCAACGAAGGCAACAAAGCCAAAGAAGACAACGAAGCCAACGAAGCCAACATAGCCAACAAAGCCAACAAAGCTAAGAAAGCCAATGAAACCAACGAAGCCAACAAAACCAACGAAGCAAACGAAGCAAACGAAGGCAACAAAACCAACGAAGGCAAGAAAGCCAACTAAGCCAACAAAGCCAACTAAGCCAACAAAGCCAAAAATGGCAACGAAGCCAACGAAGGCAACGAAGGTAACGAAGCCAACGAAGCCAGCGAAGGCAACGAAGGCAACAAAGCCAACGAAGGCAACGAAGCCAACGAAGGCAGCAAAGCCAACGAAGGCAACTCAGCCAACGAAGGCAACGAAGCCAACAAAGCCAACGAAGCCAACAAAGGCAACAAAGCCAACTAAACCAACGAAGCCAACAAAGCCAACGAAGCCAACAATGGCAACAAAGGCAACGAAGCCAACGAAGCCAATGAAGCCAACGAAGCCAAGGAAGGAAGGAAGGCAGCAAAGGCAACGAAGGCAACAAAGCCAAAGAAGCCAGCGAATGCAACGAAGCAAACGAAGCTAACAAAGTCAACGACGGTAACAAAGCCAACGAAGGCAACGAAGCCAACGAAGGCAACAAAACCAACAAAGCCAACGAAGCCAACGAAGCCAACAAAGGCAACAAAGCCAACTAAACCAACGAAGCCAACGAAGCCAACGAAGCCAACAAAGCCAACGAAGCCAACGAAGCCAACGAAGGAAGGAAGGCAGCAAAGGCAACGAAGGCAACAAAGCCAAAGAAGCCAGCGAATGCAACGAAGCCAACGAAGCTAACAAAGTCAACGAAGCCAACGAAGCCAACAAAGCCCACAAAGCCAACAAAGCTAAGAAAGCCAATGAAACCAACGAAGCCAACGAAGCCAACAAAGCCAATGAAGGCAACGAGCCAACGAAGGTTACAAAGCCAACGAAGGCAACGAAGCCAACGAAGGCAACAAAACCAACAAAGCCAACGAAGCCAACGAAGGCAACAAGCCAACAAAGCCAACGAAGCCAACAAAGGCAACAAAGCCAACTAAACCAACGAAGCCAACGAAGCCAACGAAGCCAATGAAGCCAACGAAGCCAACGAAGGAAGGAAGGCAGCAAAGGCAACGAAGGCAACAAAGCCAAAGAAGCCAGCGAATGCAACGAAGCCAACGAAGCTAACAAAGTCAACGAAGCCAACGAAGCCAACAAAGCCAACAAAGCCAACAAAGCCAACAAAGCTAAGAAAGCCAATGAAACCAACGAAGCCAACAAAGCCAACGAAGCAAACGAAGCAAACGAAGGCAACAAAACCAACGAAGGCAAGAAAGCCAACTAAGCCAACAAAGCCAAAAAAGGCAACGAAGCCAACGAAGGCAACGAAGGTAACGAAGCCAACGAAGCCAGCAAAGGCAACGAAGGCAACAAAGCCAACGAAGGCAACTCAGCCAACGAAGGCAGCAAAGCCAACGAAGGCAACTCAGCCAACGAAGGCAACGAAGCCAACAAAGCCAAAGAAGCCAACAAAGCCAACGAAGACAAAGAAGGCAACAAAGCCAACGAAGCCAACGAAGGCAACTTAGCCAACGAAGGCAACAAAGCCAACAAAGCCAACGAAGGCAACAAGCCAACAAAGCCAACGAAGCCAACAAAGGCAACAAAGCCAACTAAACCAACGAAGCCAACAAAGACAACGAAGGCAACAAAGCCAACGAAGGCAACGAAGCCAACGAAGCCAAAGAAGACAAGGAAGGCAACGAAGCCAACGAAGCCAACGAAGGCAACAAAGCCAAGGAAAGCCAATGAAGGCAACAGAGCCAACGAAGGCAACGAAGCCAAGGAAGCCAACGAAGCAAACAAAGCCAACAAAGCTAAGAAAGCCAATGAAACCAACGAATCAACAAAGCCAACTAAACCAACGAAGCCAACAAAGACAACGAAGCCAACAATGGCAACAAAGGCAACGAAGCCAACGAAGTCAAAGAAGACAAGGAAGGCAACGAAGCCAACGAAGCCAATGAAGCCAACGAAGCCAACGAAGGAAGGAAGGCAGGAAAGCCAACGAAGGCAACAAAGCCAAAGAAGCCAGCGAATGCAACAAAGCCAACGAAGCTAACAAAGTCAACGAAGCCAACGAAGCCAAGAAAGCCAACAAAGCCAAAGAAGGCAACAAAGCCAAAGAAGCCAACGAAGCCAACGAAGCGAACGAAGGCAAGGAAGGCAACGAAGGCAACCAAACCTACAAAGGTAACAAAGCCAACGAAGGTAACGAAGCCAAGGAAGCCAACGAAGCAAACAAAGCCAACAAAGCTAAGAAAGGCAATGAAGCCAACGAAGGCAACAAAGCCAACGAAGCCAACGAAGCCAACAAAGCCAATGAAGGCAACGAGCCAACGAAGGCAACAAAGCCAACGAAGGCAACAGAGCCAACGAAGGCAACGAAGCCAAGGAAGCCAAAGAAGGCAAGGAAGGCAACAAGCCAACAAAGCCAACGAAGCCAACAAAGGCAACAATGCCAATAAAACCAACGAAGCCAACAAAGCCAACGAAGCAAACAAAGCCAACAAAGTTAAGAAAGCCAATGAAGCCAACGAAGACAACTAAGCCAACGAAGCCAACGAAGGTAACAAAGCCAACGAAGGCAACGAAGCCAACGAAGGCAACAAAACCAACAAAGCCAATGAAGCCAACGAAGGCAACAAGGCAACAAAGCCAACGAAGCCAACAAAGGCAACAAAGCCAACTAAACCAACGAAGCCAACGAAGCCAACGAAGCCAATGAAGCCAACGAAGCCAACGAAGGAAGGAAGGCAGCAAAGGCAACGAAGGCAACAAAGCCAAAGAAGCCAGCGAATGCAACGAAGCCAACGAAGCTAACAAAGTCAACGAAGCCAACGAAGCCAACAAAGCCAACAAAGCCCACAAAGCCAACAAAGCTAAGAAAGCCAATGAAACCAACGAAGCCAACGAAGCCAACAAAGCCAATGAAGGCAACGAGCCAACGAAGGTTACAAAGCCAACGAAGGCAACGAAGCCAACGAAGGCAACAAAACCAACAAAGCCAACGAAGCCAACGAAGGCAACAAGCCAACAAAGCCAACGAAGCCAACAAAGGCAACAAAGCCAACTAAACCAACAAAGCCAACGAAGCCAACGAAGCCAATGAAGCCAACGAAGCCAACGAAGGAAGGAAGGCAGCAAAGGCAACGAAGGCAACAAAGCCAAAGAAGCCAGCGAATGCAACGAAGCCAACGAAGCTAACAAAGTCAACGAAGCCAACGAAGCCAACAAAGCCAACAAAGCCAACAAAGCCAACAAAGCTAAGAAAGCAAATGAAACCAACGAAGCCAACAAAGCCAACGAAGCCAACGAAGCAAACAAAGGCAACAAAACCAACGAAGGCAAGAAAGCCAACTAAGCCAACAAAGCCAAAAAAGGCAACGAAGCCAACGAAGGCAACGAAGGTAACAAAGCCAACGAAGCCAGCGAAGGCAACGAAGGCAACAAAGCCAACGAAGGCAACGAAGCCAACGAAGGCAGCAAAGCCAACGAAGGCAACTCAGCCAACGAAGGCAACGAAGCCAACAAAGCCAAAGAAGCCAACAAAGCCAACGAAGACAAAGAAGGCAACAAAGCCAACGAAGTTAACGAAGGCAACAAGCCAACAAAGGCAACAAAGCCAACAAAGCCAACGAAGGCAACAAGCCAACAAAGCCAACGAAGCCAACAAAGGCAACAAAGCCAACTAAACCAACGAAGCCAACAAAGACAACGAAGGCAACAAAGCCAACGAAGGCAACGAAGCCAACGAAGGCAACAAAACCAACAAAGCCAATGAAGCCAACGAAGCCAACGAAGGCAACAAAGCCAACAAAGCCAAAAAAGGCAACGAAGCCAACTAAACCAACGAAGCCAACGAAGCCAACGAAGCCAATGAAGCCAACGAAGCCAACGAAGGAAGGAAGGCAGCAAAGGCAACGAAGGCAACAAAGCCAAAGAAGCCAGCGAATGCAACGAAGCCAACGAAGCTAACAAAGTCAACGAAGCCAACGAAGCCAACAAAGCCAACAAAGCCAACAAAGCCAACAAAGCTAAGAAAGCCAATGAAACCAACGAAGCCAACGAAGCCAACAAAGCCAATGAAGGCAACGAGCCAACGAAGGTTACAAAGCCAACGAAGGCAACGAAGCCAACGAAGGCAACAAAACCAACAAAGCCAACGAAGCCAACGAAGGCAACAAGCCAACAAAGCCAACGAAGCCAACAAAGGCAACAAAGCCAACTAAACCAACAAAGCCAACGAAGCCAACGAAGCCAATGAAGCCAACGAAGCCAACGAAGGAAGGAAGGCAGCAAAGGCAACGAAGGCAACAAAGCCAAAGAAGCCAGCGAATGCAACGAAGACAACGAAGCTAACAAAGTCAACGAAGCCAACGAAGCCAACAAAGCCAACAAAGCCAACAAAGCTAAGAAAGCCAATGAAACCAACGAAGCCAACAAAGCCAACGAAGCAAACGAAGCAAACGAAGGCAACAAAACCAACGAAGGCAAGAAAGCCAACTAAGCCAACAAAGCCAAAAAAGGCAACGAAGCCAACGAAGGCAACGAAGGTAACGAAGCCAACGAAGCCAGCAAAGGCAACGAAGGCAACAAAGCCAACGAAGGCAACTCAGCCAACGAAGGCAGCAAAGCCAACGAAGGCAACTCAGCCAACGAAGGCAACGAAGCCAACAAAGCCAAAGAAGCCAACAAAGCCAACGAAGACAAAGAAGGCAACAAAGCCAACGAAGCCAACGAAGGCAACTTAGCCAACGAAGGCAACAAAGCCAACAAAGCCAACGAAGGCAACAAGCCAACAAAGCCAACGAAGCCAACAAAGGCAACAAAGCCAACTAAACCAACGAAGCCAACAAAGACAACGAAGGCAACAAAGCCAACGAAGGCAACGAAGCCAACGAAGCCAAAGAAGACAAGGAAGGCAACGAAGCCAACGAAGCCAACGAAGGCAACAAAGCCAAGGAAACCAATGAAGGCAACAGAGCCAACGAAGGCAACGAAGCCAAGGAAGCCAACGAAGCAAACAAAGCCAACAAAGCTAAGAAAGCCAATGAAACCAACGAATCAACAAAGCCAACTAAACCAACGAAGCCAACAAAGACAACGAAGCCAACAATGGCAACAAAGGCAACGAAGCCAACGAAGCCAAAGAAGACAAGGAAGGCAACGAAGCCAACGAAGCCAATGAAGCCAACGAAGCCAAGGAAGGAAGGAAGGCAGGAAAGCCAACGAAGGCAACAAAGCCAAAGAAGCCAGCGAATGCAACGAAGCCAACGAAGCTAACAAAGTCAACGAAGCCAACGAAGCCAAGAAAGCCAACAAAGCCAAAGAAGGCAACAAAGCCAAAGAAGCCAACGAAGCCAACGAAGCGAACGAAGGCAAGGAAGGCAACGAAGGCAACCAAACCTACAAAGGTAACAAAGCCAACGAAGGTAACGAAGCCAAGGAAGCCAACGAAGCAAACAAAGCCAACAAAGCTAAGAAAGGCAATGAAGCCAACGAAGGCAACAAAGCCAACGAAGCCAACGAAGCCAACAAAGCCAATGAAGGCAACGAGCCAACGAAGGCAACAAAGCCAACGAAGGCAACAGAGCCAACGAAGGCAACGAAGCCAATGAAGCCAAAGAAGGCAAGGAAGGCAACAAGCCAACAAAGCCAACGAAGCCAACAAAGGCAACAATGCCAATAAAACCAACGAAGCCAACAAAGCCAACGAAGCAAACAAAGCCAACAAAGTTAAGAAAGCCAATGAAGCCAACGAAGACAACTAAGCCAACGAAGCCAACGAAGGTAACAAAGCCAACGAAGGCAACGAAGCCAACGAAGGCACCAAAACCAACAAAGCCAATGAAGCCAACGAAGGCAACAAGGCAACAAAGCCAACGAAGCCAACAAAGGCAACAAAGCCAACTAAACCAACGAAGCCAACGAAGCCAACGAAGCCAATGAAGCCAACGAAGCCAACGAAGGAAGGAAGGCAGCAAAGCCAACGAAGGCAACAAAGCCAAAGAAGCCAGCGAATGCAACGAAGCCAACGAAGCTAACAAAGTCAACGAAGCCAACGAAGCCAACAAAGCCAACAAAGCCCACAAAGCCAACAAAGCTAAGAAAGCCAATGAAACCAACGAAGCCAACGAAGCCAACAAAGCCAATGAAGGCAACGAGCCAACGAAGGTTACAAAGCCAACGAAGGCAACGAAGCCAACGAAGGCAACAAAACCAACAAAGCCAACGAAGCCAACGAAGGCAACAAGCCAACAAAGCCAACGAAGCCAACAAAGGCAACAAAGCCAACTAAACCAACGAAGCCAACGAAGCCAACGAAGCCAATGAAGCCAACGAAGCCAACGAAGGAAGGAAGGCAGCAAAGGCAACGAAGGCAACAAAGCCAAAGAAGCCAGCGAATGCAACGAAGCCAACGAAGCTAACAAAGTCAACGAAGCCAACGAAGCCAACAAAGCCAACAAAGCCAACAAAGCCAACAAAGCTAAGAAAGCCAATGAAACCAACGAAGCCAACAAAGCCAACGAAGCCAACGAAGCAAACAAAGGCAACAAAACCAACGAAGGCAAGAAAGCCAACTAAGCCAACAAAGCCAAAAAAGGCAACGAAGCCAACGAAGGCAACGAAGGTAACAAAGCCAACGAAGCCAGCGAAGGCAACGAAGGCAACAAAGCCAACGAAGGCAACGAAGCCAACGAAGGCAGCAAAGCCAACGAAGGCAACTCAGCCAACGAAGGCAACGAAGCCAACAAAGCCAAAGAAGCCAACAAAGCCAACGAAGACAAAGAAGGCAACAAAGCCAACGAAGTTAACGAAGGCAACAAGCCAACAAAGGCAACAAAGCCAACAAAGCCAACGAAGGCAACAAGCCAACAAAGCCAACGAAGCCAACAAAGGCAACAAAGCCAACTAAACCAACGAAGCCAACAAAGACAATGAAGGCAACAAAGCCAACGAAGGCAACGAAGCCAACGAAGGCAACAAAACCAACAAAGCCAATGAAGCCAACGAAGCCAACGAAGGCAACAAAGCCAACAAAGCCAAAAAAGGCAACGAAGCCAACTAAACCAACGAAGCCAACGAAGCCAACGAAGCCAACGAAGCCAATGAAGCCAACGAAGCCAACGAAGGAAGGAAGGCAGCAAAGGCAACGAAGGCAACAAAGCCAAAGAAGCCAGCGAATGCAACGAAGCCAACGAAGCTAACAAAGTCAACGAAGCCAACGAAGCCAACAAAGCCAACAAAGCCAACAAAGCCAACAAAGCTAAGAAAGCCAATGAAACCAACGAAGCCAACGAAGCCAACAAAGCCAATGAAGGCAACGAGCCAACGAAGGTTACAAAGCCAACGAAGGCAACGAAGCCAACGAAGGCAACAAAACCAACAAAGCCAACGAAGCCAACGAAGGCAACAAGCCAACAAAGCCAACGAAGCCAACAAAGGCAACAAAGCCAACTAAACCAACAAAGCCAACGAAGCCAACGAAGCCAATGAAGCCAACGAAGCCAACGAAGGAAGGAAGGCAGCAAAGGCAACGAAGGCAACAAAGCCAAAGAAGCCAGCGAATGCAACGAAGACAACGAAGCTAACAAAGTCAACGAAGCCAACGAAGCCAACAAAGCCAACAAAGCCAACAAAGCTAAGAAAGCCAATGAAACCAACGAAGCCAACGAAGCAAACGAAGCAAACGAAGGCAACAAAACCAACGAAGGCAAGAAAGCCAACTAAGCCAACAAAGCCAAAAAAGGCAACGAAGCCAACGAAGGCAACGAAGGTAACGAAGCCAACGAAGCCAGCGAAGGCAACGAAGGCAACAAAGCCAACGAAGGCAACGAAGCCAACGAAGGCAGCAAAGCCAACGAAGGCAACTCAGCCAACGAAGGCAACGAAGCCAACAAAGCCAAAGAAGCCAACAAAGCCACTGAAGACAAAGAAGGCAACAAAGCCAACGAAGCCAACGAAGGCAACTTAGCCAACGAAGGCAACAAAGCCAACAAAGCCAACGAAGGCAACAAGCCAACAAAGCCAACGAAGCCAACAAAGGCAACAAAGCCAACTAAACCAGCGAAGCCAACAAAGCCAACGAAGGCAACAAAGCCAACAAAGGCAACGAAGCCAACGAAGCCAACGAAGCCCATGAAGCCAAGAAAGCCAACGAAGGAAGGAAGGCAGCAAAGGCAACGAAGGCAACAAAGCCAAAGAAGCCAGCGAATGCAATGAAGCAAACGAAGCTAACAAAGTCAACGACGGTAACAAAGCCAACGAAGGCAACGAAGCCAACGAAGGCAACAAAACCAACAAAGCCAACGAAGCCAACGAAGGCAACAAGCCAACAAAGCCAACGAAGCCAACAAAGGCAACAAAGCCAACGAAGGCAACGAAGCCAACAAAGCCAACGAAGCCAACAATGGCAACAAAGCCAACGAAGCCAACGAAGCCAATGAAGCCAACGAAGCCAACGAAGGAAGGAAGGCAGCAAAGGCAACGAAGGCAACAAAGCCAAAGAAGCCAGCGAATGCAACGAAGCCAACGAAGCTAACAAAGTCAACGAAGCCAACGAAGCCAAGAAAGCCAACAAAGCCAAAGAAGGCAACAAAGCCAAAGAAGCCAACGAAGCCAACGAAGCGAACGAAGGCAAGGAAGGCAACGAAGGCAACCAAACCTACAAAGGTAACAAAGCCAACGAAGGTAACGAAGCCAAGGAAGCCAACGAAGCAAACAAAGCCAACAAAGCTAAGAAAGGCAATGAAGCCAACGAAGGCAACAAAGCCAACGAAGCCAACGAAGCCAACAAAGCCAATGAAGGCAACGAGCCAACGAAGGCAACAAAGCCAACGAAGGCAACAGAGCCAACGAAGGCAACGAAGCCAAGGAAGCCAAAGAAGGCAAGGAAGGCAACAAGCCAACAAAGCCAACGAAGCCAACAAAGGCAACAATGCCAATAAAACCAACGAAGCCAACAAAGCCAACGAAGCAAACAAAGCCAACAAAGTTAAGAAAGCCAATGAAGCCAACGAAGACAACTAAGCCAACGAAGCCAACGAAGGTAACAAAGCCAACGAAGGCAACGAAGCCAACAAAACCAACAAAGCCAATGAAGCCAACGAAGGCAACAAGGCAACAAAGCCAACGAAGCCAACAAAGGCAACAAAGCCAACTAAACCAACGAAGCCAACGAAGCCAACGAAGCCAATGAAGCCAACGAAGCCAACGAAGGAAGGAAGGCAGCAAAGCCAACGAAGGCAACAAAGCCAAAGAAGCCAGCGAATGCAACGAAGCCAACGAAGCTAACAAAGTCAACGAAGCCAACGAAGCCAACAAAGCCAACAAAGCCCACAAAGCCAACAAAGCTAAGAAAGCCAATGAAACCAACGAAGCCAACGAAGCCAACAAAGCCAATGAAGGCAACGAGCCAACGAAGGTTACAAAGCCAACGAAGGCAACGAAGCCAACGAAGGCAACAAAACCAACAAAGCCAACGAATCCAACGAAGGCAACAAGCCAACAAAGCCAACGAAGCCAACAAAGGCAACAATGCCAACTAAACCAACGAAGCCAACGAAGCCAACGAAGCCAATGAAGCCAACGAAGCCAACGAAGGAAGGAAGGCAGCAAAGGCAACGAAGGCAACAAAGCCAAAGAAGCCAGCGAATGCAACGAAGACAACGAAGCTAACAAAGTCAACGAAGCCAACGAAGCCAACAAAGCCAACAAAGCCAACAAAGCCAACAAAGCTAAGAAAGCCAATGAAACCAACGAAGCCAACAAAGCCAACGAAGCCAACGAAGCAAACGAAGGCAACAAAACCAACGAAGGCAAGAAAGCCAACTAAGCCAACAAAGCCAAAAAAGGCAACGAAGCCAACGAAGGCAACGAAGGTAACGAAGCCAACGAAGCCAGCGAAGGCAACGAAGGCAACAAAGCCAACGAAGGCAACGAAGCCAACGAAGGCAGCAAAGCCAACGAAGGCAACTCAGCCAACGAAGGCAACGAAGCCAACAAAGCCAAAGAAGCCAACAAAGCCAACGAAGACAAGGAAGGCAACAAAGCCAACGAAGTTAACGAAGGCAACTTAGCCAACGAAGGCAACAAAGCCAACAAAGCCAACGAAGGCAACAAGCCAACAAAGCCAACGAAGCCAACAAAGGCAACAAAGCCAACTAAACCAACGAAGCCAACAAAGACAACGAAGGCAACAAAGCCAACGAAGGCAACGAAGCCAACGAAGCCAACGAAGCCAACAAAGGCAACAAAGCCAACGAAGGCAACGAAGCCAACAAAGCCAACGAAGCCAACAATGGCAACAAAGCCAACGAAGCCAACGAAGCCAATGAAGCCAACGAAGCCAACGAAGGAAGGAAGGCAGCAAAGGCAACGAAGGCAACAAAGCCAAAGAAGCCAGCGAATGCAACGAAGCCAACGAAGCTAACAAAGTCAACGAAGCCAACGAAGCCAAGAAAGCCAACAAAGCCAAAGAAGGCAACAAAGCCAAAGAAGCCAACGAAGCCAACGAAGCGAACGAAGGCAAGGAAGGCAACGAAGGCAACCAAACCTACAAAGGTAACAAAGCCAACGAAGGTAACGAAGCCAAGGAAGCCAACGAAGCAAACAAAGCCAACAAAGCTAAGAAAGGCAATGAAGCCAACGAAGGCAACAAAGCCAACGAAGCCAACGAAGCCAACAAAGCCAATGAAGGCAACGAGCCAACGAAGGCAACAAAGCCAACGAAGGCAACAGAGCCAACGAAGGCAACGAAGCCAAGGAAGCCAAAGAAGGCAAGGAAGGCAACAAGCCAACAAAGCCAACGAAGCCAACAAAGGCAACAATGCCAATAAAACCAACGAAGCCAACAAAGCCAACGAAGCAAACAAAGCCAACAAAGTTAAGAAAGCCAATGAAGCCAACGAAGACAACTAAGCCAACGAAGCCAACGAAGGTAACAAAGCCAACGAAGGCAACGAAGCCAACAAAACCAACAAAGCCAATGAAGCCAACGAAGGCAACAAGGCAACAAAGCCAACGAAGCCAACAAAGGCAACAAAGCCAACTAAACCAACGAAGCCAACGAAGCCAACGAAGCCAATGAAGCCAACGAAGCCAACGAAGGAAGGAAGGCAGCAAAGCCAACGAAGGCAACAAAGCCAAAGAAGCCAGCGAATGCAACGAAGCCAACGAAGCTAACAAAGTCAACGAAGCCAACGAAGCCAACAAAGCCAACAAAGCCCACAAAGCCAACAAAGCTAAGAAAGCCAATGAAACCAACGAAGCCAACGAAGCCAACAAAGCCAATGAAGGCAACGAGCCAACGAAGGTTACAAAGCCAACGAAGGCAACGAAGCCAACGAAGGCAACAAAACCAACAAAGCCAACGAATCCAACGAAGGCAACAAGCCAACAAAGCCAACGAAGCCAACAAAGGCAACAATGCCAACTAAACCAACGAAGCCAACGAAGCCAACGAAGCCAATGAAGCCAACGAAGCCAACGAAGGAAGGAAGGCAGCAAAGGCAACGAAGGCAACAAAGCCAAAGAAGCCAGCGAATGCAACGAAGACAACGAAGCTAACAAAGTCAACGAAGCCAACGAAGCCAACAAAGCCAACAAAGCCAACAAAGCCAACAAAGCTAAGAAAGCCAATGAAACCAACGAAGCCAACAAAGCCAACGAAGCCAACGAAGCAAACGAAGGCAACAAAACCAACGAAGGCAAGAAAGCCAACTAAGCCAACAAAGCCAAAAAAGGCAACGAAGCCAACGAAGGCAACGAAGGTAAGGAAGCCAACGAAGCCAGCGAAGGCAACGAAGGCAACAAAGCCAACGAAGGCAACGAAGCCAACGAAGGCAGCAAAGCCAACGAAGGCAACTCAGCCAACGAAGGCAACGAAGCCAACAAAGCCAAAGAAGCCAACAAAGCCAACGAAGACAAGGAAGGCAACAAAGCCAACGAAGTTAACGAAGGCAACTTAGCCAACGAAGGCAACAAAGCCAACAAAGCCAACGAAGGCAACAAGCCAACAAAGCCAACGAAGCCAACAAAGGCAACAAAGCCAACTAAACCAACGAAGCCAACAAAGACAACGAAGGCAACAAAGCCAACGAAGGCAACGAAGCCAACGAAGCCAAAGAAGACAAGGAAGGCAACGAAGCCAACGAAGCCAAAGAAGACAAGGAAGGCAACGAAGCCAACGAAGCCAACGAAGGCAACAAAGCCAAGGAAAGCCAATGAAGGCAACAGAGCCAACGAAGGCAACGAAGCCAAGGAAGCCAACGAAGCAAACAAAGCCAACAAAGCTAAGAAAGCCAATGAAACCAACGAATCAACAAAGCCAACTAAACCAACGAAGCCAACAAAGACAACGAAGCCAACAATGGCAACAAAGGCAACGAAGCCATCGAAGCCAAAGAAGACAAGGAAGGCAACGAAGCCAACGAAGCCAACGAAGCCAACGAAGGAAGGAAGGCAGGAAAGCCAACGAAGGCAACAAAGCCAAAGAAGCCAGCGAATGCAACGAAGCCAACGAAGCCAACAATGCCAACGAAGCCAACGAAGCCAAGAAAGCCAACAAAGCCAAAGAAGGCAACAAAGCCAAAGAAGCCAACGAAGCCAACGAAGCGAACGAAGGCAAGGAAGGCAACGAAGGCAACCAAACCTACAAAGGTAACAAAGCCAACGAAGGTAACGAAGCC
Source organism: Falco punctatus (assembly GCF_963210335.1). NCBI lineage: Eukaryota > Metazoa > Chordata > Aves > Falconiformes > Falconidae > Falco > Falco punctatus. Next base: position 678,743 of record NW_027660073.1, read on the forward strand.
AAGGAAGCCAACGAAGCAAACAAAGCCAACAAAGCTAAGAAAGGCAATGAAGCCAACGAAGGCAACAAAGCCAACGAAGCCAACGAAGCCAACAAAGCCAATGAAGGCAACGAGCCAACGAAGGCAACAAAGCCAACGAAGGCAACGAAGCCAAAGAAGGCAACAAAACCAACAAAGCCAACGAAGCCAACGAAGGCAACAAGCCAACAAAGCCAACGAAGCCAACAAAGGCAACAATGCCAATAAAACCAACGAAGCCAACAAAGCCAACGAAGCAAACAAAGCCAACAAAGTTAAGAAAGCCAATGAAGCCAACGAAGACAACTAAGCCAACGAAGCCAACGAAGGTAACAAAGCCAACGAAGGCAACGAAGCCAACGAAGGCAACAAAACCAACAAAGCCAATGAAGCCAACGAAGGCAACAAGGCAACAAAGCCAACGAAGCCAACAAAGGCAACAAAGCCAACTAAACCAACGAAGCCAACGAAGCCAACGAAGCCAATGAAGCCAACGAAGCCAACGAAGGAAGGAAGGCAGCAAAGGCAACGAAGGCAACAAAGCCAAAGAAGCCAGCGAATGCAACGAAGCCAACGAAGCTAACAAAGTCAACGAAGCCAACGAAGCCAACAAAGCCAACAAAGCCCACAAAGCCAACAAAGCTAAGAAAGCCAATGAAACCAACGAAGCCAACGAAGCCAACAAAGCCAATGAAGGCAACGAGCCAACGAAGGTTACAAAGCCAACGAAGGCAACGAAGCCAACGAAGGCAACAAAACCAACAAAGCCAACGAAGCCAACGAAGGCAACAAGGCAACAAAGCCAACGAAGCCAACAAAGGCAACAAAGCCAACTAAACCAACGAAGCCAACGAAGCCAACGAAGCCAATGAAGCCAACGAAGCCAACGAAGGAAGGAAGGCAGCAAAGGCAACGAAGGCAACAAAGCCAAAGAAGCCAGCGAATGCAACGAAGACAACGAAGCTAACAAAGTCAACGAAGCCAACGAAGCCAACAAAGCCAACAAAGCCAACAAAGCTAAGAAAGCCAATGAAACCAACGAAGCCAACAAAGCCAACGAAGCAAACGAAGCAAACGAAGGCAACAAAACCAACGAAGGCAAGAAAGCCAACTAAGCCAACAAAGCAAAAAAAGGCAACGAAGCCAACGAAGGCAACGAAGGTAACGAAGCCAACGAAGCCAGCAAAGGCAACGAAGGCAACAAAGCCAACGAAGGCAACTCAGCCAACGAAGGCAGCAAAGCCAACGAAGGCAACTCAGCCAACGAAGGCAACGAAGCCAACAAAGCCAAAGAAGCCAACAAAGCCAACGAAGACAAAGAAGGCAACAAAGCCAACGAAGCCAACGAAGGCAACTTAGCCAACGAAGGCAACAAAGCCAACAAAGCCAACGAAGGCAACAAGCCAACAAAGCCAACGAAGCCAACAAAGGCAACAAAGCCAACTAAACCAACGAAGCCAACAAAGACAACGAAGGCAACAAAGCCAACGAAGGCAACGAAGCCAACGAAGCCAAAGAAGACAAGGAAGGCAACGAAGCCAACGAAGCCAACGAAGGCAACAAAGCCAAGGAAAGCCAATGAAGGCAACAGAGCCAACGAAGGCAACGAAGCCAAGGAAGCCAACGAAGCAAACAAAGCCAACAAAGCTAAGAAAGCCAATGAAACCAACGAATCAACAAAGCCAACTAAACCAACGAAGCCAACAAAGACAACGAAGCCAACAATGGCAACAAAGGCAACGAAGCCATCGAAGCCAAAGAAGACAAGGAAGGCAACGAAGCCAACAAAGCCAATGAAGCCAACGAAGCCAACGAAGGAAGGAAGGCAGCAAAGCCAACGAAGGCAACAAAGCCAAAGAAGCCAGCGAATGCAACGAAGCCAACGAAGCTAACAAAGTCAACGAAGCCAACGAAGCCAAGAAAGCCAACAAAGCCAAAGAAGGCAACAAAGCCAACGAAGCCAACGAAGCCAACGAAGCGAACGAAGGCAAGGAAGGCAACGAAGGCAACCAAACCTACAAAGGTAACAAAGCCAACGAAGGTAACGAAGCCAAGGAAGCCAACGAAGCAAACAAAGCCAACAAAGCTAAGAAAGGCAATGAAGCCAACGAAGGCAACAAAGCCAACGAAGCCAACGAAGCCAACAAAGCCAATGAAGGCAACGAGCCAACGAAGGCAACAAAGCCAACGAAGGCAACGAAGCCAAAGAAGGCAACAAAACCAACAAAGCCAACGAAGCCAACGAAGGCAACAAGCCAACAAAGCCAACGAAGCCAACAAAGGCAACAATGCCAATAAAACCAACGAAGCCAACAAAGCCAACGAAGCAAACAAAGCCAACAAAGTTAAGAAAGCCAATGAAGCCAACGAAGACAACTAAGCCAACGAAGCCAACGAAGGTAACAAAGCCAACGAAGGCAACGAAGCCAACGAAGGCAACAAAACCAACAAAGCCAATGAAGCCAACGAAGGCAACAAGGCAACAAAGCCAACGAAGCCAACAAAGGCAACAAAGCCAACTAAACCAACGAAGCCAACGAAGCCAACGAAGCCAATGAAGCCAACGAAGCCAACGAAGGAAGGAAGGCAGCAAAGGCAACGAAGGCAACAAAGCCAAAGAAGCCAGCGAATGCAACGAAGCCAACGAAGCTAACAAAGTCAACGAAGCCAACGAAGCCAACAAAGCCAACAAAGCCAACAAAGCTAAGAAAGCCAATGAAACCAACGAAGCCAACAAAGCCAACGAAGCAAACGAAGCAAACGAAGGCAACAAAACCAACGAAGGCAAGAAAGCCAACTAAGCCAACAAAGCCAAAAAAGGCAACGAAGCCAACGAAGGCAACGAAGGTAACGAAGCCAACGAAGCCAGCGAAGGCAACGAAGGCAACAAAGCCAACGAAGGCAACGAAGCCAACGAAGGCAGCAAAGCCAACGAAGGCAACTCAGCCAACGAAGGCAACGAAGCCAACAAAGCCAAAGAAGCCAACAAAGCCAACGAAGACAAAGAAGGCAACAAAGCCAACGAAGTTAACGAAGGCAACAAGCCAACAAAGGCAACAAAGCCAACAAAGCCAACGAAGGCAACAAGCCAACAAAGCCAACGAAGCCAACAAAGGCAACAAAGCCAACTAAACCAACGAAGCAAACAAAGACAACGAAGGCAACAAAGCCAACGAAGGCAACGAAGCCAACGAAGGCAACAAAACCAACAAAGCCAATGAAGCCAACGAAGGCAACAAGCCAACAAAGCCAACAAAGCCAAAAAAGGCAACGAAGCCAACTAAACCAACGAAGCCAACGAAGCCAACGAAGCCAATGAAGCCAACGAAGCCAACGAAGGAAGGAAGGCAGCAAAGGCAACGAAGGCAACAAAGCCAAAGAAGCCAGCGAATGCAACGAAGCCAACGAAGCTAACAAAGTCAACGAAGCCAACGAAGCCAACAAAGCCAACAAAGCCCACAAAGCCAACAAAGCTAAGAAAGCCAATGAAACCAACGAAGCCAACGAAGCCAACAAAGCCAATGAAGGCAACGAGCCAACGAAGGTTACAAAGCCAACGAAGGCAACGAAGCCAACGAAGGCAACAAAACCAACAAAGCCAACGAAGCCAACGAAGGCAACAAGCCAACAAAGCCAACGAAGCCAACAAAGGCAACAAAGCCAACTAAACCAACAAAGCCAACGAAGCCAACGAAGCCAATGAAGCCAACGAAGCCAACGAAGGAAGGAAGGCAGCAAAGGCAACGAAGGCAACAAAGCCAAAGAAGCCAGCGAATGCAACGAAGACAACGAAGCTAACAAAGTCAACGAAGCCAACGAAGCCAACAAAGCCAACAAAGCCAACAAAGCTAAGAAAGCCAATGAAACCAACGAAGCCAACAAAGCCAACGAAGCAAACGAAGCAAACGAAGGCAACAAAACCAACGAAGGCAAGAAAGCCAACTAAGCCAACGAAGGCAACAAAACCAACAAAGCCAACGAAGGCAACGAAGGTAACGAAGCCAACGAAGCCAGCAAAGGCAACGAAGGCAACAAAGCCAACGAAGGCAACTCAGCCAACGAAGGCAGCAAAGCCAACGAAGGCAACTCAGCCAACGAAGGCAACGAAGCCAACAAAGCCAAAGAAGCCAACAAAGCCAACGAAGACAAAGAAGGCAACAAAGCCAACGAAGCCAACGAAGGCAACTTAGCCAACGAAGGCAACAAAGCCAACAAAGCCAACGAAGGCAACAAGCCAACAAAGCCAACGAAGCCAACAAAGGCAACAAAGCCAACTAAACCAACGAAGCCAACAAAGACAACGAAGGCAACAAAGCCAACGAAGGCAACGAAGCCAACGAAGCCAAAGAAGACAAGGAAGGCAACGAAGCCAACGAAGCCAACGAAGGCAACAAAGCCAAGGAAAGCCAATGAAGGCAACAGAGCCAACGAAGGCAACAAAGCCAACAAAGCCAACGAAGCCAACGAAGGCAAAAAGTCAACAAAGCCAACGAATCCAACAAAGGCAACAAAGCCAACTAAACCAACGAAGCCAACAAAGACATCGAAGCCAACAATGGCAACAAAGGCAACGAAGCCAACGAAGCCAAAGAAGACAAGGAAGGCAACGAAGCCAACGAAGCCAATAAAGCCAACGAAGCCAACGAAGGAAGGAAGGCAGCAAAGCCAACGAAGGCAACAAAGCCAAAGAAGCCAGCGAATGCAACGAAGCCAACGAAGCTAACAAAGTCAACGAAGCCAACGAAGCCAAGAAAGCCAACAAAGCCAAAGAAGGCAACAAAGCCAACGAAGCCAACGAAGCCAACGAAGCGAACGAAGGCAAGGAAGGCAACGAAGGCAACCAAACCTACAAAGGTAACAAAGCCAACGAAGGTAACGAAGCCAAGGAAGCCAACGAAGCAAACAAAGCCAACAAAGCTAAGAAAGGCAATGAAGCCAACGAAGGCAACAAAGCCAACGAAGCCAACGAAGCCAACAAAGCCAATGAAGGCAACGAGCCAACGAAGGCAACAAAGCCAACGAAGGCAACGAAGCCAAAGAAGGCAACAAAACCAACAAAGCCAACGAAGCCAACGAAGGCAACAAGCCAACAAAGCCAACGAAGCCAACAAAGGCAACAATGCCAATAAAACCAACGAAGCCAACAAAGCCAACGAAGCAAACAAAGCCAACAAAGTTAAGAAAGCCAATGAAGCCAACGAAGACAACTAAGCCAACGAAGCCAACGAAGGTAACAAAGCCAACGAAGGCAACGAAGCCAACGAAGGCAACAAAACCAACAAAGCCAATGAAGCCAACGAAGGCAACAAGGCAACAAAGCCAACGAAGCCAACAAAGGCAACAAAGCCAACTAAACCAACGAAGCCAACGAAGCCAACGAAGCCAATGAAGCCAACGAAGCCAACGAAGGAAGGAAGGCAGCAAAGGCAACGAAGGCAACAAAGCCAAAGAAGCCAGCGAATGCAACGAAGCCAACGAAGCTAACAAAGTCAAAGAAGCCAACGAAGCCAACAAAGCCAACAAAGCCCACAAAGCCAACAAAGCTAAGAAAGCCAATGAAACCAACGAAGCCAACGAAGCCAACAATGCCAATGAAGGCAACGAGCCAACGAAGGTTACAAAGCCAACGAAGGCAACGAAGCCAACGAAGGCAACAAAACCAACAAAGCCAACGAATCCAACGAAGGCAACAAGCCAACAAAGCCAACGAAGCCAACGAAGGCAACAAAGCCAACTAAACCAACGAAGCCAACGAAGCCAACGAAGCCAATGAAGCCAACGAAGCCAACGAAGGAAGGAAGGCAGCAAAGGCAACGAAGGCAACAAAGCCAAAGAAGCCAGCGAATGCAACGAAGCCAACGAAGCTAACAAAGTCAACGAAGCCAACGAAGCCAACAAAGCCAACAAAGCCAACAAAGCCAACAAAGCTAAGAAAGCCAATGAAACCAACGAAGCCAACAAAACCAAAGAAGCAAACGAAGCAAACGAAGGCAACAAAACCAACGAAGGCAAGAAAGCCAACTAAGCCAACAAAGCCAAAAAAGGCAACGAAGCCAACGAAGGCAACGAAGGTAACGAAGCCAACGAAGCCAGCGAAGGCAACGAAGGCAACAAAGCCAACGAAGGCAACGAAGCCAACGAAGGCAGCAAAGCCAACGAAGGCAACTCAGCCAACGAAGGCAACGAAGCCAACAAAGCCAAAGAAGCCAACAAAGCCAACGAAGACAAAGAAGGCAACAAAGCCAACGAAGTTAACGAAGGCAACTTAGCCAACGAAGGCAACAAAGCCAACAAAGCCAACGAAGGCAACAAGCCAACAAAGCCAACGAAGCCAACAAAGGCAACAAAGCCAACTAAACCAACGAAGCCAACAAAGACAACGAAGGCAACAAAGCCAACGAAGGCAACGAAGCCAACGAAGCCAAAGAAGACAAGGAAGGCAACGAAGCCAACGAAGCCAACGAAGGCAACAAAGCCAAGGAAAGCCAATGAAGGCAACAGAGCCAACGAAGGCAACGAAGCCAAGGAAGCCAACGAAGCAAACAAAGCCAACAAAGCTAAGAAAGCCAATGAAACCAACGAATCAACAAAGCCAACTAAACCAACGAAGCCAACAAAGACAACGAAGCCAACAATGGCAACAAAGGCAACGAAGCCATCGAAGCCAAAGAAGACAAGGAAGGCAACGAAGCCAACAAAGCCAATGAAGCCAACGAAGCCAACGAAGGAAGGAAGGCAGCAAAGCCAACGAAGGCAACAAAGCCAAAGAAGCCAGCGAATGCAACGAAGCCAACGAAGCTAACAAAGTCAACGAAGCCAACGAAGCCAAGAAAGCCAACAAAGACAACGAAGGCAACAAAGCCAACGAAGCCAACGAAGCCAACGAAGGCAACGAAGCCAACAAAGCCAACGAAGCCAACAAAGGCAACAAAGCCAACTAAACCAACGAAGCCAACAAAGCCAACGAAGCCAACAATGGCAACAAAGGCAACGAAGCCAACGAAGCAACGAAGCCAATGAAGCCAACGAAGCCAACGAAGGAAGGAAGGCAGCAAAGGCAACGAAGGCAACAAAGCCAAAGAAGCCAGCGAATGCAACGAAGCCAACGAAGCTAACAAAGTCAACGAAGCCAACGAAGCCAACAAAGCCAACAAAGCCAACAAAGCCAACAAAGCTAAGAAAGCCAATGAAACCAACGAAGCCAACGAAGCCAACAAAGCCAATGAAGGCAACGAGACAACGAAGGTTACAAAGCCAACGAAGGCAACGAAGCCAACGAAGGCAACAAAACCAACAAAGCCAACGAAGCCAACGAAGGCAACAAGCCAACAAAGCCAACGAAGCCAACAAAGGCAACAAAGCCAACTAAACCAACGAAGCCAACGAAGCCAACGAAGCCAATGAAGCCAACGAAGCCAACGAAGGAAGGAAGGCAGCAAAGGCAACGAAGGCAACAAAGCCAAAGAAGCCAGCGAATGCAACGAAGCCAATGAAGCTAACAAAGTCAACGAAGCCAACGAAGCCAACAAAGCAAACAAAGCCAACAAAGCCAACAAAGCTAAGAAAGCCAATGAAACCAACGAAGCCAACAAAGCCAACGAAGCAAACGAAGCAAACGAAGGCAACAAAACCAACGAAGGCAAGAAAGCCAACTAAGCCAACAAAGCCAAAAAAAGCAACGAAGCCAACGAAGGCAACGAAGGTAACGAAGCCAACGAAGCCAACGAAGCGAACGAAGGCAAGGAAGGCAACGAAGGCAACCAAACCTACAAAGGTAACAAAGCCAACGAAGGTAACGAAGCCAAGGAAGCCAACGAAGCAAACAAAGCCAACAAAGCTAAGAAAGGCAATGAAGCCAACGAAGGCAACAAAGCCAACGAAGCCAACGAAGCCAACAAAGCCAATGAAGGCAACGAGCCAACGAAGCCAACAAAGCCAACGAAGGCAACAGAGCCAACGAAGGCAACGAAGCCAAGGAAGCCAAAGAAGGCAAGGAAGGCAACAAGCCAACAAAGCCAACGAAGCCAACGAAGGCAACAAGCCAACAAAGCCAACGAAGCCAACAAAGGCAACAATGCCAATAAAATCAACGAAGCCAACAAAGCCAACGAAGCAAACAAAGCCAACAAAGTTAAGAAAGCCAATAGAAGCCAACGAAGACAACTAAGCCAACGAAGCCAACGAAGCCAACGAAGGCAACGAAGCCAACGAAGGCAACAAAACCAACAAAGCCAATGAAGCCAACGAAGGCAACAAGGCAACAAAGCCAACGAAGCCAACAATGGCAACAAAGCCAACTAAACCAACGAAGCCAACGAAGCCAACGAAGCCAATGAAGCCAACGAAGCCAACGAAGGAAGGAAGGCAGCAAAGGCAACGAAGGCAACAAAGCCAAAGAAGCCAGCGAATGCAACGAAGCCAACGAAGCTAACAAAGTCAACGAAGCCAACGAAGCCAACAAAGCCAACAAAGCCAACTAAGCCAACAAAGCTAAGAAAGCCAATGAAACCAACGAAGCCAACGAAGCCAACAAAGCCAATGAAGGCAACGAGCCAACGAAGGTTACAAAACCAACGAAGCCAACGAAGCCAATGAAGGCAACAAAACCAACAAAGCCAACGAAGCCAACGAAGGCAACAAGCCAACAAAGCCAACGAAGCCAACAAAGGCAACAAAGCCAACTAAACCAACGAAGCCAACGAAGCCAACGAAGCCAACGAAGCCAATGAAGCCAACGAAGCCAACGAAGGAAGGAAGGCAGCAAAGGCAACGAAGGCAACAAAGCCAAAGAAGCCAGCGAATGCAACGAAGCCAACGAAGCTAACAAAATCAACGAAGCCAACGAAGCCAACAAAGCCAACAAAGCCAACAAAGCTAAGAAAGCCAATGAAACCAACGAAGCCAACGAAGCCAACAAAGCCAATGAAGGCAACGAGACAACGAAGGTTACAAAGCCAACGAAGGCAACGAAGCCAACGAAGGCAACAAAACCAACAAAGCCAACGAAGCCAACGAAGGCAACAAGCCAACAAAGCCAACGAAGCCAACGAAGGCAACAAAGCCAACTAAACCAACGAAGCCAACGAAGCCAACGAAGCCAATGAAGCCAACGAAGCCAACGAAGGAAGGAAGGCAGCAAAGGCAACGAAGGCAACAAAGCCAAAGAAGCCAGCGAATGCAACGAAGCCAACGAAGCTAACAAAGTCAACGAAGCCAACGAAGCCAACAAAGCCAACAAAGCCAACAAAGCCAACAAAGCTAAGAAAGCCAATGAAACCAACGAAGCCAATAAAGCCAACGAAGCAAACGAAGCAAACGAAGGCAACAAAACCAACGAAGGCAAGAAAGCCAACTAAGCCAACAAAGCCAAAAAAGGCAACGAAGCCAACGAAGGCAACGAAGGTAACGAAGGCAACGAAGCCAACGAAGGCAGCAAAGCCAACGAAGGCAACTCAGCCAACGAAGGCAACGAAGCCAACAAAGCCAAAGAAGCCAACAAAGCCAACGAAGACAAAGAAGGCAACAAAGCCAACGAAGCCAACGAAGGCAACTTAGCCAACGAAGGCAACAAAGCCAACAAAGCCAACGAAGGCAACAAGCCAACAAAGCCAACGAAGCCAACAAAGGCAACAAAGCCAACTAAACCAACGAAGCCAACAAAGACAACGAAGGCAACAAAGCCAACGAAGGCAACGAAGCCAACGAAGCCAAAGAAGACAAGGAAGGCAACGAAGCCAACGAAGCCAACGAAGGCAACAAAGCCAAGGAAAGCCAATGAAGGCAACAGAGCCAACGAAGGCAACGAAGCCAAGGAAGCCAACGAAGCAAACAAAGCCAACAAAGCTAAGAAAGCCAATGAAACCAACGAATCAACAAAGCCAACTAAACCAAGGAAGCCAACAAAGCCAACGAAGCCAACAATGGCAACAAAGGCAACGAAGCCAACGAAGCCAAAGAAGACAAGGAAGGCAACGAAGCCAACAAAGCCAATGAAGCAAACGAAGCCAACGAAGGAAGGAAGGCAGCAAAGCCAACGAAGGCAACAAAGCCAAAGAAGCCAGCGAATGCAACGAAGCCAACGAAGCTAACAAAGTCAACGAAGCCAACGAAGCCAACAAAGCCAATGAAGCCAACAAAGCCAACAAAGCCAACGAAGCCAACAATGGCAACAAAGGCAACAAAGCCAACGAAGCCAAAGAAGACAAGGAAGGCAACGAAGCCAACGAAGCCAATGAAGCCAACGAAGCCAAGGAAGGAAGGAAGGCAGCAAAGGCAACGAAGGCAACAAAGCCAAAGAAGCCAGCGAATGCAACGAAGCCAACGAAGCTAACAAAGTCAACGAAGCCAACGAAGCCAACAAAGCCAACGAAGCCAACGAAGGCAGCAAAGCCAACGAAGCCAACGAAGCCAACGAAGGCAAGGAAGGCAACGAAGGCAACCAAACCTACAAAGCTAACAAAGCCAACGAAGGCAACGAAGCCAAGGAAACCAACGAAGCAAACAAAGCCAACAAAGCTAAGAAAGCCAATGAAGCCAACGAAGACAACTAAGCCAACGAAGCCAACGAAGCCAACAAAGCCAATGAAGGCAACGAGCCAACGAAGGTAACAAAGCCAACGAAGGCAACGAAGCCAACGAAGGCAACAAAACCAACAAAGCCAACGAAGCCAACGAAGGCAACAAGCCAACAAAGCCAACGAAGCCAACAAAGGCAACAAAGCCAACTAAACCAACGAAGCCAACAAAGCCAACGAAGCCAACAATGGCAACAAAGGCAACGAAGCCAACGAAGCCAACGAAGCCAATGAAGCCAACGAAGCCAAGGAAGGAAGGAAGGCAGCAAAGGCAACGAAGGCAACAAAGCCAAAGAAGCCAGCGAATGCAACGAAGCAAACGAAGCTAACAAAGTCAACGACGGTAACAAAGCCAACGAAGGCAACGAAGCCAACGAAGGCAACAAAACCAACAAAGCCAACGAAGCCAACGAAGGCAACAAGCCAACAAAGCCAACGAAGCCAACAAAGGCAACAAAGCCAACTAAACCAACGAAGCCAACGAAGCCAACGAAGCCAATGAAGCCAACGAAGCCAACGAAGGAAGGAAGGCATAAAGGCAACGAAGGCAACAAAGCCAAAGAAGCCAGCGAATGCAACGAAGCCAACGAAGCTAACAAAGTCAACGAAGCCAACGAAGACAACAAAGCCAACAAAGCCAACAAAGCCAACAAAGCTAAGAAAGCCAATGAAACCAACGAAGCCAATAAAGCCAACAAAGCCAACGAAGCAAACGAAGCAAACGAAGGCAACAAAACCAACGAAGGCAAGAAAGCCAACTAAGCCAACAAAGCCAACTAAGCCAACAAAGCCACAAAAGGCAACGAAGCCAACGAAGGCAACGAAGGTAACGAAGCCAACGAAGCCAACGAAGCGAACGAAGGCAAGGAAGGCAACGAAGGCAACCAAACCTACAAAGGTAACAAAGCCAACGAAGGTAACGAAGCCAAGGAAGCCAACGAAGCAAACAAAGCCAACAAAGCTAAGAAAGGCAATGAAGCCAACGAAGGCAACAAAGCCAACGAAGCCAACGAAGCCAACAAAGCCAATGAAGGCAACGAGCCAACGAAGGCAACAAAGCCAACGAAGGCAACGAAGCCAAAGAAGGCAACAAAACCAACAAAGCCAACGAAGCCAACGAAGGCAACAAGCCAACAAAGCCAACGAAGCCAACAAAGGCAACAATGCCAATAAAATCAACGAAGCCAACAAAGCCAACGAAGCAAACAAAGCCAACAAAGTTAAGAAAGCCAATAGAAGCCAACGAAGACAACTAAGCCAACGAAGCCAACGAAGCCAACGAAGGCAACGAAGCCAACGAAGGCAACAAAACCAACAAAGCCAATGAAGCCAACGAAGGCAACAAGGCAACAAAGCCAACGAAGCCAACAAAGGCAACAAAGCCAACTAAACCAACGAAGCCAACGAAGCCAACGAAGCCAATGAAGCCAACGAAGCCAACGAAGGAAGGAAGGCAGCAAAGGCAACGAAGGCAACAAAGCCAAAGAAGCCAGCGAATGCAACGAAGCCAACGAAGCTAACAAAGTCAACGAAGCCAACGAAGCCAACAAAGCCAACAAAGCCAACAAAGCCAACAAAGCTAAGAAAGCCAATGAAACCAACGAAGCCAACGAAGCCAACAAAGCCAATGAAGGCAACGAGCCAACGAAGGTTACAAAACCAACGAAGCCAACGAAGCCAATGAAGGCAACAAAACCAACAAAGCCAACGAAGCCAACGAAGGCAACAAGCCAACAAAGCCAACGAAGCCAACAAAGGCAACAAAGCCAACTAAACCAACGAAGCCAACGAAGCCAACGAAGCCAACGAAGCCAATGAAGCCAACGAAGCCAACGAAGGAAGGAAGGCAGCAAAGGCAACGAAGGCAACAAAGCCAAAGAAGCCAGCGAATGCAACGAAGCCAACGAAGCTAACAAAATCAACGAAGCCAACGAAGCCAACAAAGCCAACAAAGCCAACAAAGCTAAGAAAGCCAATGAAACCAACGAAGCCAACGAAGCCAACAAAGCCAATGAAGGCAACGAGACAACGAAGGTTACAAAGCCAACGAAGGCAACGAAGCCAACGAAGGCAACAAAACCAACAAAGCCAACGAAGCCAACGAAGGCAACAAGCCAACAAAGCCAACGAAGCCAACGAAGGCAACAAAGCCAACTAAACCAACGAAGCCAACGAAGCCAACGAAGCCAATGAAGCCAACGAAGCCAACGAAGGAAGGAAGGCAGCAAAGGCAACGAAGGCAACAAAGCCAAAGAAGCCAGCGAATGCAACGAAGCCAACGAAGCTAACAAAGTCAACGAAGCCAACGAAGCCAACAAAGCCAACAAAGCCAACAAAGCCAACAAAGCTAAGAAAGCCAATGAAACCAACGAAGCCAATAAAGCCAACGAAGCAAACGAAGCAAACGAAGGCAACAAAACCAACGAAGGCAAGAAAGCCAACTAAGCCAACAAAGCCAAAAAAGGCAACGAAGCCAACGAAGGCAACGAAGGTAACGAAGCCAACGAAGCCAGCGAAGGCAACGAAGGCAACAAAGCCAACGAAGGCAACGAAGCCAACGAAGGCAGCAAAGCCAACGAAGGCAACTCAGCCAACGAAGGCAACGAAGCCAACAAAGCCAAAGAAGCCAACAAAGCCAACGAAGACAAAGAAGGCAACAAAGCCAACGAAGCCAACGAAGGCAACTTAGCCAACGAAGGCAACAAAGCCAACAAAGCCAACGAAGGCAACAAGCCAACAAAGCCAACGAAGCCAACAAAGGCAACAAAGCCAACTAAACCAACGAAGCCAACAAAGCCAACGAAGGCAACAAAGCCAACGAAGGCAACGAAGCCAACGAAGCCAAAGAAGACAAGGAAGGCAACGAAGCCAACGAAGCCAACGAAGGCAACAAAGCCAAGGAAAGCCAATGAAGGCAACAGAGCCAACGAAGGCAATGAAGCCAAGGAAGCCAACGAAGCAAACAAAGCCAACAAAGCTAAGAAAGCCAATGAAACCAACGAATCAACAAAGCCAACTAAACCAAGGAAGCCAACAAAGCCAACGAAGCCAACAATGGCAACAAAGGCAACGAAGCCAACGAAGCCAAAGAAGACAAGGAAGGCAACGAAGCCAACAAAGCCAATGAAGCCAACGAAGCCAACGAAGGAAGGAAGGCAGCAAAGCCAACGAAGCCAACGAAGCCAACGAAGGCAAGGAAGGCAACGAAGGCAACCAAACCTACAAAGCTAACAAAGCCAACGAAGGCAACGAAGCCAAGGAAGCCAACGAAGCAAACAAAGCCAACAAAGCTAAGAAAGCCAATGAAGCCAACGAAGACAACTAAGCCAACGAAGCCAACGAAGCCAACAAAGCCAATGAAGGCAACGAGCCAACGAAGGTAACAAAGCCAACGAAGGCAACGAAGCCAACGAAGGCAACAAAACCAACAAAGCCAACGAAGCCAACGAAGGCAACAAGCCAACAAAGCCAACGAAGCCAACAAAGGCAACAAAGCCAACTAAACCAACGAAGCCAACAAAGCCAACGAAGCCAACAATGGCAACAAAGGCAACGAAGCCAACGAAGCCAACGAAGCCAATGAAGCCAACGAAGCCAAGGAAGGAAGGAAGGCAGCAAAGGCAACGAAGGCAACAAAGCCAAAGAAGCCAGCGAATGCAACGAAGCAAACGAAGCTAACAAAGTCAACGACGGTAACAAAGCCAACGAAGGCAACGAAGCCAACGAAGGCAACAAAACCAACAAAGCCAACGAAGCCAACGAAGGCAACAAGCCAACAAAGCCAACGAAGCCAACAAAGGCAACAAAGCCAACTAAACCAACGAAGCCAACGAAGCCAACGAAGCCAATGAAGCCAACGAAGCCAACGAAGGAAGGAAGGCATAAAGGCAACGAAGGCAACAAAGCCAAAGAAGCCAGCGAATGCAACGAAGCCAACGAAGCTAACAAAGTCAACGAAGCCAACGAAGCCAACAAAGCCAACAAAGCCAACAAAGCCAACAAAGCTAAGAAAGCCAATGAAACCAACGAAGCCAATAAAGCCAACAAAGCCAACGAAGCAAACGAAGCAAACGAAGGCAACAAAACCAACGAAGGCAAGAAAGCCAACTAAGCCAACAAAGCCAACGAAGGCAAGAAAGCCAACTAAGCCAACAAAGCCAAAAAAAGCAACGAAGAGAACGAAGCAAACGAAGGTAACGAAGCCAACGAAGCCAGCAAAGGCAACGAAGGCAACAAAGCCAACGAAGGCAACTCAGCCAACGAAGGCAGCAAAGCCAACGAAGGCAACTCAGCCAACGAAGGCAACGAAGCCAACAAAGCCAAAGAAGCCAACAAAGCCAACGAAGACAAAGAAGGCAACAAAGCCAACGAAGCCAACGAAGGCAACTTAGCCAACGAAGGCAACAAAGCCAACAAAGCCAACGAAGGCAACAAGCCAACAAAGCCAACGAAGCCAACAAAGGCAACAAAGCCAACTAAACCAACGAAGCCAACAAAGACAACGAAGGCAACAAAGCCAACGAAGGCAACGAAGCCAACGAAGCCAAAGAAGACAAGGAAGGCAACGAAGCCAACGAAGCCAACGAAGCCAACGAAGGCAACAAAGCCAAGGAAAGCCAATGAAGGCAACAGAGCCAACGAAGGCAACGAAGCCAAGGAAGCCAACGAAGCAAACAAAGCCAACAAAGCTAAGAAAGCCAATGAAACCAACGAATCAACAAAGCCAACTAAACCAACGAAGCCAACAAAGACAACGAAGCCAACAATGGCAACAAAGGCAACGAAGCCAACGAAGCCAAAGAAGACAAGGAAGGCAACGAAGCCAACGAAGCCAATGAAGCCAACGAAGCCAACGAAGGAAGGAAGGCAGCAAAGCCAACGAAGGCAACAAAGCCAAAGAAGCCAGCGAATGCAACGAAGCCAACGAAGCTAACAAAGTCAACGAAGCCAACGAAGCCAAGAAAGCCAACAAAGCCAACGAAGGCAACAAAGCCAAAGAAGCCAACGAAGCCAACGAAGCGAACGAAGGCAAGGAAGGCAACGAAGGCAACCAAACCTACAAAGGTAACAAAGCCAACGAAGGTAACGAAGCCAAGGAAGCCAACGAAGCAAACAAAGCCAACAAAGCTAAGAAAGGCAATGAAGCCAATGAAGGCAACAAAGCCAACGAAGCCAACGAAGCCAACAAAGCCAATGAAGGCAACGAGCCAACGAAGGCAACAAAGCCAACGAAGGCAACGAAGCCAAAGAAGGCAACAAAACCAACAAAGCCAACGAAGCCAACGAGGGCAACAAGCCAACAAAGCCAACGAAGCCAACAAAGGCAACAATGCCAATAAAACCAACGAAGCCAACAAAGCCAACGAAGCAAACAAAGCCAACAAAGTTAAGAAAGCCAATGAAGCCAACGAAGACAACTAAGCCAACGAAGCCAACGAAGGTAACAAAGCCAACGAAGGCAACGAAGCCAACGAAGGCAACAAAACCAACAAAGCCAATGAAGCCAACGAAGGCAACAAGGCAACAAAGCCAACGAAGCCAACAAAGGCAACAAAGCCAACTAAACCAACGAAGCCAACGAAGCCAACGAAGCCAATGAAGCCAACGAAGCCAACGAAGGAAGGAAGGCAGCAAAGGCAACGAAGGCAACAAAGCCAAAGAAGCCAGCGAATGCAACGAAGCCAACGAAGCTAACAAAGTCAACGAAGCCAACGAAGCCAACAAAGCCAACAAAGCCAACAAAGCCAACAAAGCTAAAAAAGCCAATGAAACCAACGAAGCCAACGAAGCCAACAAAGCCAATGAAGGCAACGAGCCAACGAAGGTTACAAAACCAACGAAGGCAACGAAGCCAACGAAGGCAACAAAACCAACAAAGCCAACGAAGCCAACGAAGGCAACAAGCCAACAAAGCCAACGAAGCCAACAAAGGCAACAAAGCCAACTAAACCAACGAAGCCAACGAAGCCAACGAAGCCAATGAAGCCAACGAAGCCAACGAAGGAAGGAAGGCAGCAAAGGCAACGAAGGCAACAAAGCCAAAGGTGCCAACAAAGCCAACGAAGCCAACGAAGCTAACAAAGTCAAGGAAGCCAACGAAGCCAAAAAGCCAACAAAGCCAAAAAAGGCAACGAAGCCAACTAAACCAACGAAGGTAACGAAGCCAACGAAGCCAGCGAAGGCAACGAAGCCAAGGAAGCCAACTAAGCAAACAAAGCCAACGAAGGCAGCAAAGCCAACGAAGGCAACTCAGCCAACGAAGCCAACGAAGCCATCAAAGCCAATGAAGGCAACGAGCCAACGAAGGCAACAAAGCCAACGAAGGCAACGAAGCCAACGAAGGCAACAAAACCAACAAAGCCAACGAAGCCAACGAAGGCAACAAGCCAACAAAGCCAACGAAGCCAACAAAGGCAACAAAGCCAACTAAACCAACGAAGCCAACGAAGCCAACGAAGCCAATGAAGCCAACGAAGCCAACGAAGGAAGGAAGGCAGCAAAGGCAACGAAGGCAACAAAGCCAAAGAAGCCAGCGAATGCAACGAAGCCAACGAAGCTAACAAAGTCAACGAAGCCAACGAAGCCAACAAAGCCAACAAAGCCAACAAAGCCAACAAAGCTAAGAAAGCCAATGAAACCAACGAAGCCAACAAAGCCAACGAAGCAAACGAAGCAAACGAACGCAACAAAACCAACGAAGGCAAGAAAGCCAACTAAGCCAACAAAGCCAAAAAAGGCAACGAAGCCAACGAAGGCAACGAAGGTAACGAAGCCAACGAAGCCAGCGAAGGCAACGAAGGCAACAAAGCCAACGAAGGCAACGAAGCCAACGAAGGCAGCAAAGCCAACGAAGGCAACTCAGCCAACGAAGGCAACGAAGCCAACAAAGCCAAAGAAGCCAACAAAGCCAACGAAGACAAAGAAGGCAACAAAGCCAACGAAGTTAACGAAGGCAACTTAGCCAACAAAGGCAACAAAGCCAACAAAGCCAACGAAGGCAACAAGCCAACAAAGCCAACGAAGCCAACAAAGGCAACAAAGCCAACTAAACCAACGAAGCCAACAAAGACAACGAAGGCAACAAAGCCAACGAAGGCAACGAAGCCAACGAAGCCAAAGAAGACAAGGAAGGCAACGAAGCCAACGAAGCCAACGAAGCCAACGAAGGCAACAAAGCCAAGGAAAGCCAATGAAGGCAACAGAGCCAACGAAGGCAACGAAGCCAAGGAAGCCAACGAAGCAAACAAAGCCAACAAAGCTAAGAAAGCCAATGAAACCAACGAATCAACAAAGCCAACTAAACCAACGAAGCCAACAAAGACAACGAAGCCAACAATGGCAACAAAGGCAACGAAGCCAACGAAGCCAAAGAAGACAAGGAAGGCAACGAAGCCAACAAAGCCAATGAAGCCAACGAAGCCAACGAAGGAAGGAAGGCAGCAAAGCCAACGAAGGCAACAAAGCCAAAGAAGCCAGCGAATGCAACGAAGCCAACGAAGCTAACAAAGTCAACGAAGCCAACGAAGCCAACGAAGCCAACAAAGACAACGAAGGCAACAAAGCCAACGAAGCCAACGAAGCCAACGAAGCGAACGAAGGCAAGGAAGGCAACGAAGGCAACCAAACCTACAAAGGTAACAAAGCCAACGAAGGTAACGAAGCCAAGGAAGCCAACGAAGCAAACAAAGCCAACAAAGCTAAGAAAGGCAATGAAGCCAACGAAGGCAACAAAGCCAACGAAGCCAACGAAGCCAACAAAGCCAATGAAGGCAACGAGCCAACGAAGGCAACAAAGCCAACGAAGGCAACGAAGCCAAAGAAGGCAACAAAACCAACAAAGCCAACGAAGCCAACGAAGGCAACAAAGGCAACAATGCCAATAAAATCAACGAAGCCAACAAAGCCAACGAAGCAAACAAAGCCAACAAAGTTAAGAAAGCCAATAGAAGCCAACGAAGACAACTAAGCCAACGAAGCCAACGAAGCCAACTAAACCAACGAAGCCAACGAAGGCAACAAAACCAACAAAGCCAATGAAGCCAACGAAGGCAACAAGGCAACAAAGCCAACGAAGCCAACAAAGGCAACAAAGCCAACTAAACCAACGAAGCCAACGAAGCCAACGAAGCCAATGAAGCCAACGAAGCCAACGAAGGAAGGAAGGCAGCAAAGGCAACGAAGGCAACAAAGCCAAAGAAGCCAGCGAATGCAACGAAGCCAACGAAGCTAACAAAGTCAACGAAGCCAACGAAGCCAACAAAGCCAACAAAGCCAACAAAGCCAACAAAGCTAAGAAAGCCAATGAAACCAACGAAGCCAACGAAGCCAACAAAGCCAATGAAGGCAACGAGCCAACGAAGGTTACAAAACCAACGAAGCCAACGAAGCCAATGAAGGCAACAAAACCAACAAAGCCAACGAAGCCAACGAAGGCAACAAGCCAACAAAGCCAACGAAGCCAACAAAGGCAACAAAGCCAACTAAACCAACGAAGCCAACGAAGCCAACGAAGCCAACGAAGCCAATGAAGCCAACGAAGCCAACGAAGGAAGGAAGGCAGCAAAGGCAACGAAGGCAACAAAGCCAAAGAAGCCAGCGAATGCAACGAAGCCAACGAAGCTAACAAAGTCAACGAAGCCAACGAAGCCAACAAAGCCAACAAAGCCAACAAAGCCAACAAAGCTAAGAAAGCCAATGAAACCAACGAAGCCAATAAAGCCAACGAAGCAAACGAAGCAAACGAAGGCAACAAAACCAACGAAGGCAAGAAAGCCAACTAAGCCAACAAAGCCAAAAAAGGCAACGAAGCCAACGAAGGCAACGAAGGTAACGAAGCCAACGAAGCCAGCGAAGGCAACGAAGGCAACAAAGCCAACGAAGGCAACGAAGCCAACGAAGGCAGCAAAGCCAACGAAGGCAACTCAGCCAACGAAGGCAACGAAGCCAACAAAGCCAAAGAAGCCAACAAAGCCAACGAAGACAAAGAAGGCAACAAAGCCAACGAAGGCAACAAAGGCAACTTAGCCAACGAAGGCAACAAAGCCAACAAAGCCAACGAAGGCAACAAGCCAACAAAGCCAACGAAGCCAACAAAGGCAACAAAGCCAACTAAACCAACGAAGCCAACAAAGCCAACGAAGGCAACAAAGCCAACGAAGGCAACGAAGCCAACGAAGCCAAAGAAGACAAGGAAGGCAACGAAGCCAACGAAGCCAACGAAGGCAACAAAGCCAAGGAAAGCCAATGAAGGCAACAGAGCCAACGAAGGCAACGAAGCCAAGGAAGCCAACGAAGCAAACAAAGCCAACAAAGCTAAGAAAGCCAATGAAACCAACGAATCAACAAAGCCAACTAAACCAACGAAGCCAACAAAGACAACGAAGCCAACAATGGCAACAAAGGCAACGAAGCCAACGAAGCCAAAGAAGACAAGGAAGGCAACGAAGCCAACAAAGCCAATGAAGCAAACGAAGCCAAGGAAGGAAGGAAGGCAGCAAAGGCAACGAAGGCAACAAAGCCAAAGAAGCCAGCGAATGCAACGAAGCCAACGAAGCTAACAAAGTCAACGAAGCCAACGAAGCCAACAAAGCCAACAAAGCCAACGAAGGCAACAAAACCAACAAAGCCAACGAAGCCAACGAAGGCAACAAGCCAACAAAGCCAACGAAGCCAACAAAGGCAACAAAGCCAACTAAACCAACGAAGCCAACGAAGCCAACGAAGCCAATGAAGCCAACGAAGCCAACGAAGGAAGGAAGGCATAAAGGCAACGAAGGCAACAAAGCCAAAGAAGCCAGCGAATGCAACGAAGCCAACGAAGCTAACAAAGTCAACGAAGCCAACGAAGCCAACAAAGCCAACAAAGCCAACAAAGCCAACAAAGCTAAGAAAGCCAATGAAACCAACGAAGCCAATAAAGCCAACAAAGCCAACGAAGCAAACGAAGCAAACGAAGGCAACAAAACCAACGAAGGCAAGAAAGCCAACTAAGCCAACAAAGCCAAAAAAAGCAACGAAGAGAACGAAGGCAACGAAGGTAACGAAGCCAACGAAGCCAGCAAAGGCAACGAAGGCAACAAAGCCAACGAAGGCAACTCAGCCAACGAAGGCAGCAAAGCCAACGAAGGCAACTCAGCCAACGAAGGCAACGAAGCCAACAAAGCCAAAGAAGCCAACAAAGCCAACGAAGACAAAGAAGGCAACAAAGCCAACGAAGCCAACGAAGGCAACTTAGCCAACGAAGGCAACAAAGCCAACAAAGCCAACGAAGGCAACAAGCCAACAAAGCCAACGAAGCCAACAAAGGCAACAAAGCCAACTAAACCAACGAAGCCAACAAAGACAACGAAGGCAACAAAGCCAACGAAGGCAACGAAGCCAACGAAGCCAAAGAAGACAAGGAAGGCAACGAAGCCAACGAAGCCAACGAAGCCAACGAAGGCAACAAAGCCAAGGAAAGCCAATGAAGGCAACAGAGCCAACGAAGGCAACGAAGCCAAGGAAGCCAACGAAGCAAACAAAGCCAACAAAGCTAAGAAAGCCAATGAAACCAACGAATCAACAAAGCCAACTAAACCAACGAAGCCAACAAAGACAACGAAGCCAACAATGGCAACAAAGGCAACGAAGCCAACGAAGCCAAAGAAGACAAGGAAGGCAACGAAGCCAACGAAGCCAATGAAGCCAACGAAGCCAACGAAGGAAGGAAGGCAGCAAAGCCAACGAAGGCAACAAAGCCAAAGAAGCCAGCGAATGCAACGAAGCCAACGAAGCTAACAAAGTCAACGAAGCCAACGAAGCCAAGAAAGCCAACAAAGCCAACGAAGGCAACAAAGCCAAAGAAGCCAACGAAGCCAACGAAGCGAACGAAGGCAAGGAAGGCAACGAAGGCAACCAAACCTACAAAGGTAACAAAGCCAACGAAGGTAACGAAGCCAAGGAAGCCAACGAAGCAAACAAAGCCAACAAAGCTAAGAAAGGCAATGAAGCCAATGAAGGCAACAAAGCCAACGAAGCCAACGAAGCCAACAAAGCCAATGAAGGCAACGAGCCAACGAAGGCAACAAAGCCAACGAAGGCAACGAAGCCAAAGAAGGCAACAAAACCAACAAAGCCAACGAAGCCAACGAGGGCAACAAGCCAACAAAGCCAACGAAGCCAACAAAGGCAACAATGCCAATAAAACCAACGAAGCCAACAAAGCCAACGAAGCAAACAAAGCCAACAAAGTTAAGAAAGCCAATGAAGCCAACGAAGACAACTAAGCCAACGAAGCCAACGAAGGTAACAAAGCCAACGAAGGCAACGAAGCCAACGAAGGCAACAAAACCAACAAAGCCAATGAAGCCAACGAAGGCAACAAGGCAACAAAGCCAACGAAGCCAACAAAGGCAACAAAGCCAACTAAACCAACGAAGCCAACGAAGCCAACGAAGCCAATGAAGCCAACGAAGCCAACGAAGGAAGGAAGGCAGCAAAGGCAACGAAGGCAACAAAGCCAAAGAAGCCAGCGAATGCAACGAAGCCAACGAAGCTAACAAAGTCAACGAAGCCAACGAAGCCAACAAAGCCAACAAAGCCAACAAAGCCAACAAAGCTAAAAAAGCCAATGAAACCAACGAAGCCAACAAAGCCAATGAAGGCAACGAGCCAACGAAGGTTACAAAACCAACGAAGGCAACGAAGCCAACGAAGGCAACAAAACCAACAAAGCCAACGAAGCCAACGAAGGCAACAAGCCAACAAAGCCAACGAAGCCAACAAAGGCAACAAAGCCAACTAAACCAACGAAGCCAACGAAGCCAACGAAGCCAATGAAGCCAACGAAGCCAACGAAGGAAGGAAGGCAGCAAAGGCAACGAAGGCAACAAAGCCAAAGGTGCCAACAAAGCCAACGAAGCCAACGAAGCTAACAAAGTCAACGAAGCCAACGAAGCCAAAAAGCCAACAAAGCCAAAAAAGGCAACGAAGCCAACTAAACCAACGAAGGTAACGAAGCCAACGAAGCCAGCGAAGGCAACGAAGCCAAGGAAGCCAACTAAGCAAACAAAGCCAACGAAGGCAGCAAAGCCAACGAAGGCAACTCAGCCAACGAAGCCAACGAAGCCATCAAAGCCAATGAAGGCAACGAGCCAACGAAGGCAACAAAGCCAACGAAGGCAACGAAGCCAACGAAGGCAACAAAACCAACAAAGCCAACGAAGCCAACGAAGGCAACAAGCCAACAAAGCCAACGAAGCCAACAAAGGCAACAAAGCCAACTAAACCAACGAAGCCAACGAAGCCAACGAAGCCAATGAAGCCAACGAAGCCAACGAAGGAAGGAAGGCAGCAAAGGCAACGAAGGCAACAAAGCCAAAGAAGCCAGCGAATGCAACGAAGCCAACGAAGCTAACAAAGTCAACGAAGCCAACGAAGCCAACAAAGCCAACAAAGCCAACAAAGCCAACAAAGCTAAGAAAGCCAATGAAACCAACGAAGCCAACAAAGCCAACGAAGCAAACGAAGCAAACGAACGCAACAAAACCAACGAAGGCAAGAAAGCCAACTAAGCCAACAAAGCCAAAAAAGGCAACGAAGCCAACGAAGGCAACGAAGGTAACGAAGCCAACGAAGCCAGCGAAGGCAACGAAGGCAACAAAGCCAACGAAGGCAACGAAGCCAACGAAGGCAGCAAAGCCAACGAAGGCAACTCAGCCAACGAAGGCAACGAAGCCAACAAAGCCAAAGAAGCCAACAAAGCCAACGAAGACAAAGAAGGCAACAAAGCCAACGAAGTTAACGAAGGCAACTTAGCCAACAAAGGCAACAAAGCCAACAAAGCCAACGAAGGCAACAAGCCAACAAAGCCAACGAAGCCAACAAAGGCAACAAAGCCAACTAAACCAACGAAGCCAACAAAGACAACGAAGGCAACAAAGCCAACGAAGGCAACGAAGCCAACGAAGCCAAAGAAGACAAGGAAGGCAACGAAGCCAACGAAGCCAACGAAGCCAACGAAGGCAACAAAGCCAAGGAAAGCCAATGAAGGCAACAGAGCCAACGAAGGCAACGAAGCCAAGGAAGCCAACGAAGCAAACAAAGCCAACAAAGCTAAGAAAGCCAATGAAACCAACGAATCAACAAAGCCAACTAAACCAACGAAGCCAACAAAGACAACGAAGCCAACAATGGCAACAAAGGCAACGAAGCCAACGAAGCCAAAGAAGACAAGGAAGGCAACGAAGCCAACAAAGCCAATGAAGCCAACGAAGCCAACGAAGGAAGGAAGGCAGCAAAGCCAACGAAGGCAACAAAGCCAAAGAAGCCAGCGAATGCAACGAAGCCAACGAAGCTAACAAAGTCAACGAAGCCAACGAAGCCAACGAAGCCAACAAAGACAACGAAGGCAACAAAGCCAACGAAGCCAACGAAGCCAACGAAGCGAACGAAGGCAAGGAAGGCAACGAAGGCAACCAAACCTACAAAGGTAACAAAGCCAACGAAGGTAACGAAGCCAAGGAAGCCAACGAAGCAAACAAAGCCAACAAAGCTAAGAAAGGCAATGAAGCCAACGAAGGCAACAAAGCCAACGAAGCCAACGAAGCCAACAAAGCCAATGAAGGCAACGAGCCAACGAAGGCAACAAAGCCAACGAAGGCAACGAAGCCAAAGAAGGCAACAAAACCAACAAAGCCAACGAAGCCAACGAAGGCAACAAAGGCAACAATGCCAATAAAATCAACGAAGCCAACAAAGCCAACGAAGCAAACAAAGCCAACAAAGTTAAGAAAGCCAATAGAAGCCAACGAAGACAACTAAGCCAACGAAGCCAACGAAGCCAACTAAACCAACGAAGCCAACGAAGGCAACAAAACCAACAAAGCCAATGAAGCCAACGAAGGCAACAAGGCAACAAAGCCAACGAAGCCAACAAAGGCAACAAAGCCAACTAAACCAACGAAGCCAACGAAGCCAACGAAGCCAATGAAGCCAACGAAGCCAACGAAGGAAGGAAGGCAGCAAAGGCAACGAAGGCAACAAAGCCAAAGAAGCCAGCGAATGCAACGAAGCCAACGAAGCTAACAAAGTCAACGAAGCCAACGAAGCCAACAAAGCCAACAAAGCCAACAAAGCCAACAAAGCTAAGAAAGCCAATGAAACCAACGAAGCCAACGAAGCCAACAAAGCCAATGAAGGCAACGAGCCAACGAAGGTTACAAAACCAACGAAGCCAACGAAGCCAATGAAGGCAACAAAACCAACAAAGCCAACGAAGCCAACGAAGGCAACAAGCCAACAAAGCCAACGAAGCCAACAAAGGCAACAAAGCCAACTAAACCAACGAAGCCAACGAAGCCAACGAAGCCAACGAAGCCAATGAAGCCAACGAAGCCAACGAAGGAAGGAAGGCAGCAAAGGCAACGAAGGCAACAAAGCCAAAGAAGCCAGCGAATGCAACGAAGCCAACGAAGCTAACAAAGTCAACGAAGCCAACGAAGCCAACAAAGCCAACAAAGCCAACAAAGCCAACAAAGCTAAGAAAGCCAATGAAACCAACGAAGCCAATAAAGCCAACGAAGCAAACGAAGCAAACGAAGGCAACAAAACCAACGAAGGCAAGAAAGCCAACTAAGCCAACAAAGCCAAAAAAGGCAACGAAGCCAACGAAGGCAACGAAGGTAACGAAGCCAACGAAGCCAGCGAAGGCAACGAAGGCAACAAAGCCAACGAAGGCAACGAAGCCAACGAAGGCAGCAAAGCCAACGAAGGCAACTCAGCCAACGAAGGCAACGAAGCCAACAAAGCCAAAGAAGCCAACAAAGCCAACGAAGACAAAGAAGGCAACAAAGCCAACGAAGGCAACAAAGGCAACTTAGCCAACGAAGGCAACAAAGCCAACAAAGCCAACGAAGGCAACAAGCCAACAAAGCCAACGAAGCCAACAAAGGCAACAAAGCCAACTAAACCAACGAAGCCAACAAAGCCAACGAAGGCAACAAAGCCAACGAAGGCAACGAAGCCAACGAAGCCAAAGAAGACAAGGAAGGCAACGAAGCCAACGAAGCCAACGAAGGCAACAAAGCCAAGGAAAGCCAATGAAGGCAACAGAGCCAACGAAGGCAACGAAGCCAAGGAAGCCAACGAAGCAAACAAAGCCAACAAAGCTAAGAAAGCCAATGAAACCAACGAATCAACAAAGCCAACTAAACCAACGAAGCCAACAAAGACAACGAAGCCAACAATGGCAACAAAGGCAACGAAGCCAACGAAGCCAAAGAAGACAAGGAAGGCAACGAAGCCAACAAAGCCAATGAAGCAAACGAAGCCAACGAAGGAAGGAAGGCAGCAAAGCCAACGAAGGCAACAAAGCCAAAGAAGCCAGCGAATGCAACGAAGCCAACGAAGCTAACAAAGTCAACGAAGCCAACGAAGCCAACAAAGCCAATGAAGCCAACAAAGCCAACAAAGCCAACGAAGCCAACAATGGCAACAAAGGCAACAAAGCCAACGAAGCCAAAGAAGACAAGGAAGGCAACGAAGCCAACGAAGCCAATGAAGCCAACGAAGCCAAGGAAGGAAGGAAGGCAGCAAAGGCAACGAAGGCAACAAAGCCAAAGAAGCCAGCGAATGCAACGAAGCCAACGAAGCTAACAAAGTCAACGAAGCCAACAAAGCCAACAAAGCCAACGAAGCCAACGAAGGCAGCAAAGCCAACGAAGCCAACGAAGCCAACGAAGGCAAGGAAGGCAACGAAGGCAACCAAACCTACAAAGCTAACAAAGCCAACGAAGGCAACGAAGCCAAGGAAGCCAACGAAGCAAACAAAGCCAACAAAGCTAAGAAAGCCAATGAAGCCAACGAAGACAACTAAGCCAACGAAGCCAACAAAGCCAATGAAGGCAACGAGCCAACGAAGGTAACAAAGCCAACGAAGGCAACGAAGCCAACGAAGGCAACAAAACCAACAAAGCCAACGAAGCCAACGAAGGCAACAAGCCAACAAAGCCAACGAAGCCAACGAAGGCAACAAAGCCAACTAAACCAACGAAGCCAACAAAGCCAATGAAGCCAACAATGGCAACAAAGGCAACGAAGCCAACGAAGCCAACGAAGCCAATGAAGCCAACGAAGCCAAGGAAGGAAGGAAGGCAGCAAAGGCAACGAAGGCAACAAAGCCAAAGAAGCCAGCGAATGCAACGAAGCAAACGAAGCTAACAAAGTCAACGACGGTAACAAAGCCAACGAAGGCAACGAAGCCAACGAAGGCAACAAAACCAACAAAGCCAACGAAGCCAACGAAGGCAACAAGCCAACAAAGCCAACGAAGCCAACAAAGGCAACAAAGCCAACTAAACCAACGAAGCCAACGAAGCCAACGAAGCCAATGAAGCCAACGAAGCCAACGAAGGAAGGAAGGCATAAAGGCAACGAAGGCAACAAAGCCAAAGAAGCCAGCGAATGCAACGAAGCCAACGAAGCTAACAAAGTCAACGAAGCCAACGAAGCCAACAAAGCCAACAAAGCCAACAAAGCCAACAAAGCTAAGAAAGCCAATGAAACCAACGAAGCCAATAAAGCCAACAAAGCCAACGAAGCAAACGAAGCAAACGAAGGCAACAAAACCAACGAAGGCAAGAAAGCCAACTAAGCCAACAAAGCCAACTAAGCCAACAAAGCCACAAAAGGCAACGAAGCCAACGAAGGCAACGAAGGTAACGAAGCCAACGAAGCCAGCGAAGGCAACGAAGGCAACAAAGCCAACGAAGGCAACGAAGCCAACGAAGGCAGCAAAGCCAACGAAGGCAACTCAGCCAACGAAGGCAACGAAGCCAACAAAGCCAAAGAAGCCAACAAAGCCAACGAAGACAAAGAAGGCAACAAAGCCAACGAAGACAAAGAAGGCAACAAATCCAACAAAGCCATTGAAGCCAATGAAGGCAACTAATCCAACGAAAACAACAAAGCCAACGATGCCAACGAAGCCAACGAAGGCAACGAAGGCAATAAAGCCAACGAAGGCAACAGAGCCAATGAAGCCAACGAAGGCAACAAAGCCAACGAAAGCCAATGAAGGCAACAGAGCCAACGAAGGCAACGAAGCCAAGGAAGCCAACGAAGCAAACAAAGCCAACAAAGCTAAGAAAGCCAATGAAACCAACGAATCAACAAAGCCAATGAAGCCAACGAATCAACAAAGCCAACGAAGCCAACGAAGCCAACGAAGTCAACGAAGGCAAGGAAGGCAACGAAGCCAATGAAGCCAACGAAGGCAACGAAGCCAAAGAAGCCAACGAATGCAACGACGCCAACGAAGCCAACGAAGGCAACGAAGCCAACGAAGCCAACAATGCCAACAAAGCCAACGAAGCCAAAGAAGCCAACGAAGCCAACGAAGCCAACGAAGGCAAGGAAGGCAGCAAAGCCAACGAAGGCAACAAAGCCAAAGAAGCCAACAAAGCCAACGAAGACAAAGAAGGCAACAAAGCCAACGAAGCCAACGAAGCCAACGAAGCCAACGAAGGCAACAAAGCCAACAAAGCCAACGAAGCCAACGAAGGCAACAAGCCAACAAAGCCAACGAATCCAACAAAGGCAACAAAGCCAACTAAACCAACGAAGCCAACAAAGACATCGAAGCCAACAATGGCAACAAAGGCAACGAAGCCAACGAAGCCAAAGAAGACAAGGAAGGTAACGAAGCCAACGAAGCCAATAAAGCCAACGAAGCCAACGAAGGAAGGAAGGCAGCAAATCCAACGAAGGCAACAAAGCCAAAGAAGCCAGCGAATGCAACGAAGCCAACGAAGCTAACAAAGTCAACGAAGCCAACGAAGCCAACAAAGCCAATGAAGCCAACAAAGCCAACAAGCTAATAAGCCAATGAAACCAACGAAGCCAACAAAGCCAACGAAGCAAACGAAGGCAGCAAAACCAACGAAGGCAACAAGCCAACTAAGCCAACAAAGCCAACGAAGGCAACAAAGCCAACGAAGGCAACAAAACCAAAAAGCCAACGAAGCCAACGAAGGCAACGAAGGTAACGAAGCCAACGAAGCCAGCGAAGGCAACGAAGGCAACAAAGCCAACGAAGGCAACGAAGCCAACGAAGGCAGCAAAGCCAACGAAGGCAACTCAGCCAACGAAGGCAACGAAGCCAACGAAGCCAAAGAAGCCAACAAAGCCAACGAAGACAAAGAAGGCAACTTAGCCAACGAAGGCAACAAAGCCAACTTAGCCAACGAAGGCAGCAAAGCCAACAAAGCCAACGAAGGCAACAAGCCAAAAAAGCCAACGAAGCCAACAAAGGCAACAAAGGCAACAAAGCCAACTAAACCAACGAAGCCAACAAAGCCAACGAAGGCAACAAAGCCAACGAAGCCAACGAAGTCAACGAAGGCAAGGAAGGCAACGAAGCCAATGAAGCCAACGAAGGAAACAAAGCCAAAGAAGCCAAGGAATGCAACGACAACAACAAAGCCAACGATGCCAACGAAGCCAACGAAGGCAACGAAGGCAATAAAGCCAACGAAGGCAACAGAGCCAATGAAGCCAACGAAGGCAACAAAGCCAACGAAAGCCAATGAAGGCAACAGAGCCAACGAAGGCAACGAAGCCAAGGAAGCCAACGAAGCAAACAAAGCCAACAAAGCTAAGAAAGCCAATGAAACCAACGAATCAACAAACCAATGAAGCCAACGAATCAACAAAGCCAACGAAGCCAACGAAGCCAACGAAGTCAACGAAGGCAAGGAAGGCAACGAAGCCAATGAAGGCAACGAAGGCAACGAAGCCAAAGAAGCCAACGAATGCAACGACGCCAACGAAGCCAACGAAGGCAACGAAGCCAACGAAGCCAACAAAGCCAACAAAGCCAACGAAGGCAAAAAAGCCAATGAAGCCAACGAAGCTAACAATGCCAACAAAGCCAACGAAGCCAACGAAGCCAACGAAGCCAACGAAGCCAACGAAGGCAAGGAAGGCAACAAAGCCAACGAAGGCAACAAAGCCAAAAAAGCCAACAAAGCCAGCGAAGACAAAGAAGGCAACAAAGCCAACGAAGACAAAGAAGGCAACAAAGCCAACGAAGCCAACGAAGCCAACAAAGCCAACGAAGGCAACAAAGCCAACAAAGCCAACGAAGCCAACGAAGGCAACAAGCCAACAAAGCCAACGAATCCAACAAAGGCAACAAAGCCAACTAAACCAACGAAGCCAACAAAGACATCGAAGCCAACAATGGCAACAAAGGCAACGAAGCCAACGAAGCCAAAGAAGACAAGGAAGGCAACGAAGCCAACGAAGCCAATAAAGCCAACGAAGCCAACGAAGGAAGGAAGGCAGCAAATCCAACGAAGGCAACAAAGCCAAAGAAGCCAGCGAATGCAACGAAGCCAACGAAGCTAACAAAGTCAACGAAGCCAACGAAGCCAACAAAGCCAATGAAGCCAACAAAGCCAACAAGCTAATAAGCCAATGAAACCAACGAAGCCAACAAAGCCAACGAATCCAACAAAGGCAACAAAGCCAACTAAACCAACGAAGCCAACAAAGACAACGAAGCCAACAATGGCAAGAAAGGCAACGAAGGCAACAAAACCAACAAAGCCAACGAAGCCAGCGAAGGCAACGAAGGTAACGAAGCCAACGAAGCCAGCGAAGGCAACGAAGGCAACAAAGCCAACGAAGGCAACGAAGCCAACGAAGGCAGCAAAGGCAACGAAGGCAACTCAGCCAACGAAGGCAACGAAGCCAACGAAGCCAAAGAAGCCAACAAAGCCAACGAAGACAAAGAAGGCAACTTAGCCAACGAAGGCAACAAAGCCAACTTAGCCAACGAAGGCAGCAAAGCCAACAAAGCCAACGAAGGCAACAAGCCAACAAAGCCAACGAAGCCAACAAAGGCAACAAAGGCAACAAAGCCAACTAAACCAACGAAGCCAACAAAGCCAACGAAGGCAACAAAGCCAACGAAGCCAACGAAGTCAACGAAGGCAAGGAAGGCAACGAAGCCAATGAAGCCAACGAAGGAAACGAAGCCAAAGAAGCCAACGAATGCAACGACGCCAACGAAGCCAACAAAGGCAACGAAGCCAACGAATGCAACGAAGTCAACGAACGTAACGACGCCAATGAAGGCAAGAAGCCAACAAAGATAAGAAAGCCAATGAAGCCAACGAAGCCAACAAAGCAAACGAAGGCAATGAAGCCAAAGAAGGCAAGGAAGGCAACGAAGGCAAATAAGCCAATGAAGCCAAAGAAGGCAAGGAAGGCAACTAAGGCAACGAAGCCAATGAAGCCAATGAAGCCAACGAAGCCAGCGAAGCCAACGAAGGCAAGGAAGGCAACGAAGCCAACGAAGGCAACCAAACCTACGAAGGTAACAAAGCCAACGAAGGCAACGAAGCCAAGGAAGCCAACGAAGCAAACAAAGCCAACAAAGCTAAGAAAGCCAATCAAGCCAACGAAGGCAACAAAGACAACGAAGCCAACGAAGGCAACAAATCCAACAAAGCCATTGAAGCCAATGAAAGCAACTAATCCAACGAAAACAACAAAGCCAACGATGCCAACGAAGCCAACGAAGCCAAAGAAGGCAACGAAGCCAACGAAGGAAGGAAGGCAGCAAAGCCAACGAAGGCAACAAAGCCAAAGAAGCCAGCGAATGCAACGAAGCCAACGAAGCTAACAAAGTCAACGAAGCCAACGAAGCCAACAAAGCCAACGAAGCCAACGAAGGCAACAAAGCCAACGAAGGCAACGAAGCCAACGAAGCCAAAGAAGGCAAGGAAGGCAACTAAGGCAAATAAGCCAATGAAGCCAACGAAGCCAACGAAGGCAAGGAAGGCAACGAAGCCAACGAAGGCAACCAAACCTACGAAGGTAACAAAGCCAACGAAGGCAACGAAGCCAAGGAAGCCAACGAAGCAAACAAAGCCAACAAAGCTAAGAAAGCCAATGAAGCCAACGAAGGCAACAAAGACAACGAAGCCAACAAAGGCAACAAATCCAACAAAGCCATTGAAGCCAATGAAGGCAACTAATCCAACGAAAACAACAAAGCCAACGATGCCAACGAAGCCAACGAAGGCAACGAAGCCAACGAAGCCAAAGAAGCCAACGAAGGCAACAAAGCCAACGAAAGCCAATGAAGGCAACAGAGCCAACGAAGGCAACGAAGCCAAGGAAGCCAATGAAGCAAACAAAGCCAACAAAGCTAAGAAAGCCAATGAAACCAACGAATCAACAAAGCCAATGAAGCCAACGAATCAACAAAGCCAACGAAGCCAACGAAGCCAATGAAGTTAACGAAGGCAAGGAAGGCAACGAAGCCAATGAAGCCAACGAAGGCAACGAAGCCAAAGAAGCCAACGAATGCAACGACGCCAACGAAGACAACGAAGGCAACGAAGCCAACACAGCCAACGAAGCCAACAATGGCAACAAAGGCAACGAAGCCAACGAAGCCAACGAAGCCAACGAAGCCAACGAAGCCAACGAAGCCAACGAAGGCAACAAAGCCAAAGAAGCCAACAAGGCCAACGAAGACAAAGAAGGCAACAAAGCCAACGAAGACAAAGAAGGCAACAAAGCCAACGAAGCCAACGAAGCCAACAAAGCCAACGAAGGCAACAAAGCCAACGAAGCCAACGAAGGCAACAAGCCAACAAAGCCAACGAAGCCAACAAAGGCAACAAAGCCAACTAAACCAACGAAGCCAACAAAGACAACGAAGCCAACAATGGCAACAAAGGGAACGAAGCCAACGAAGCCAACGAAGACAAGGAAGGCAACGAAGCCAACGAAGCCAATAAAGCCAACGAAGCCAATAAAGCCAACGAAGCCAACGAAGACAAAGAATGCAACAAATCCAACGAAGGCAACAAAGCCAAAGAAGCCACCGAATGCAACGAAGCCAACGAAGCTAACAAAGTCAACGAAGCCAACGAAGCCAACAAAGCCAATGAAGCCAACAAAGCCAACAAGCTAATAAGCCAATGAAACCAACGAAGCCAACAAAGCCAACGAAGCAAACGAAGGCAACAAAACCAACGAAGGCAACAAGCCAACTAAGCCAACAAAGCCAAAAAAGGCAACGAAGCCAACGAAGGCAACGAAGGTAACGAAGCCAACGAAGCCAGCGAAGGCAACGAAGGCAACAAAGCCAACGAAGGCAACGAAGCCAACGAAGGCAGCAAAGCCAACGAAGGCAACTCAGCCAACGAAGACAAAGAAGGCAACTTAGCCAACGAAGCCAACAAAGCCAACGAAGACAAAGAAGGCAATTAGCCAACGAAGGCAACAAAGCCAACAAAGCCAACGAAGGCAACGAAGCCAACAAAGCCAACGAAGCCAACAAAGGCAACAAAGCCAACTAAACCAACGAAGCCAACAAAGACAACGAAGGCAACAAAGCCAACGAAGCCAACGAAGTCAACGAAGGCAAGGAAGGCAACGAAGCCAATGAAGCCAACGAAGGAAACGAAGCCAAAGAAGCCAACGAATGCAACGACGCCAACGAAGCCAACAAAGGCAACGAAGCCAACGAATGCAACGAAGTCAACGAACGTAACGAAGCCAATGAAGGCAAAAAGCCAACAAAGATAAGAAAGGCAATGAAGCCAACGAAGCCAACAAAGCCAACGAAGGCAATAAAGCCAACGAAGGCAACAGAGCCAACGAAGGCAACGAAGCCAAGGAAGCCAAAGAAGGCAAGGAAGGCAACTAAGGCAAATAAGCCAATGAATCCAACGAAGCCAACGAAGGCAACAAAGCCAACGAAGACAACGAAGCCAACGACGACAAAGAAGGCAACAAAGCCAACGAATCCAACAAAGGCAACAAAGCCAACTAAACCAACGAAGCCAACAAAGGCAACAAAGCCAACAATGGCAAGAAAGGCAACGAAGGCAACAAGCCAACAAAGCCAACTAAACCAACGAAGCCAACAAAGACAACGAAGGCAACAAAGCCAACGAAGGCAACGAAGCCAACGAAGCCAAAGAAGACAAGGAAGGCAACGAAGCCAAAGAAGCCAATGAAGCCAACGAAGCCAACGAAGCCAACGAAGCCAACGAAGGCAAGGAAGGCAACGAAGCCAACGAAGGCAACCAAATTTACGAAGGTAACAAAGCCAACGAAGGCAACGAAGCCAACAAAGACAACGAAGCCAACAATGACAAAGAAGGCAACGAAGCCAACGATGGCAACAAAGCCAACGAAAGCCAATGAAGGCAACAGAGCCAACGAAGGCAACGAAGCCAAGGAAGCCAACGAAGCAAACAAAGCCAACAAAGCTAAGAAAGCCAATGAAACCAACGAATCAACAAAGCCAACGAAGCAAACGAAGGCAACAAAACCAACGAAGGCAAGAGAGCCAACGAAGCCAACATTGCCAAAAAAGGCAACGAAGCCAACGAAGGCAACGAAGGTAACGTAGCCAACGAAGCCAGCGAAGGCAACAAAGGCAACAAAGCCAACGAAGGCAATGAAGCCAACGAAGGCAGCAAAGCCAACAAAGACAAAGAAGGCAACAAAGCCAACGAAGCCAACGAAGGCAACAAAGCCAACGAAGGCAACAAAACCAACAAAGCCAACGAAGCCAACGAAGGCAACAAGCCAACAAAGCCAACGAAGCCAACAAAGGCAACAAAGCCAACTAAATCAACGAAGCCAACAAAGACAACGAAGCCAACAATGGCAACAAAGGCAACGAAGCCAACGAAGCCAAAGAAGACAAGGAAGGCAACGAAGCCAACGGAGCCAAAGAAGCCATCGAAGCCAACGAAGGAAGGAAGGCAGCAAAGCCAACGAAGGCAACAAAGCCAAAGAAGCCAGCGAATGCAACGAAGCCAACAAAGCTAACAAATTCAACGAAGCCAACGAAGCCAACAAAGCCAACAAAGCCAACAAAGCCAGCGAAGGCAACGAAGGCAACAAAGCCAACAAAGCCAACGAAGGCAACAAAACCAACGAAGGCAAGAAAGCCAACTAAGCCAACAAAGCCAAAAAAGGCAACGAAGCCAACGAAGGCAACGAAGGTAACGAAGCCAACGAAGCCAGCGAAGGCAACGAAGGCAACGAAGCCAACGAGGGCAGCAAAGCCAACGAAGGCAGCAAAGCCAACGAAGGCAACGAAGCCAACGAAGCCAAAGAAGCCAACAAAGCCAACGAAGACAAAGAAGGCAACTTAGCCAACGAAGGCAACAAAGCCAACTTAGCCAACGAAGGCAGCAAAGCCAACAAAGCCAACGAAGGCAACGAAGCCAACAAAGCCAACGAAGCCAACAAAGGCAACAAAGCCAACTAAACCAACGAAGCCAACAAAGCCAACGAAGGCAACAAAGCCAACGAAGCCAACGAAGTCAACGAAGGCAAGGAAGGCAACGAAGCCAATGAAGCCAACGAAGGAAACGAAGCCAAAGAAGCCAACGAATGCAACGACGCCAACGAAGCCAACAAAGGCAACGAAGCCAACGAATGCAACGAAGTCAACGAACGTAACGAAGCCAATGAAGGCAAGAAGCCAACAAAGATAAGAAAGCCAATGAAGCCAACGAAGCCAACAAAGCCAACGAAGGCAACAGAGCCAACGAAGGCAACGAAGCCAAGGAAGCCAAAGAAGGCAAGGAAGGCAACTAAGGCAAATATTCCAATGAAGCCAAAGAAGGCAAGGAAGGCAACTAAGGCAACGAAGCCAATGAAGCCAACGAAGCCAACGAAGCCAACGAAGCCAACGAAGGCAAGGAAGGCAACGAAGCCAACGAAGGCAACCAAACTTACGAAGGTAACAAAGCCAACGAAGGCAACGAAGCCAACAAAGACAACGAAGCCAACAATGACAACGAAGCCAACGAAGCCAACGATGGCAACAAAGCCAACGAAAGCCAATGAAGGCAACAGAGCCAACGAATGCAACGAAGCCAAGGAAGCCAACGAAGCAAACTAAGCCAACAAAGCTAAGAAAGCCAATGAAACCAACGAATCAACAAAGCCAACGAAGCAAACGAAGGCAACAAAACCAACGAAGGCAAGATAGCCAACTAAGCCAACATTGCCAAAAAAGGCAACGAAGCCAACGAAGGCAATGTAGGTAACGAAGCCAACGAAGCCAGCGAAGGCAACAAAGGCAACAAAGCCAACGAAGGCAATGAAGCCAACGAAGGCAGCAAAGCCAACAAAGCCAAAGAAGCCAACAAAGCCAACGAAGACAAAGAAGGCAACAAAGCCAACGAAGCCAACGAAGGCAACAAAGACAACGAAGCCAACAATACCAACAAAGCCAACGAAGCCAACGAAGGCAACAAGCCAACAAAGCCAACGAAGCCAACAAAGGCAACAAAGCCAACTAAATCAACGAAGACAACAAAGACAACGAAGCCAACAATGGCAACAAAGGCAACGAAGCCAACGAAGCCAAAGAAGACAAGGAAGGCAACGAAGCCAACGAAGCCAAAGAAGCCATCGAAGCCAACGAAGGAAGGAAGGCAGCAAAGCCAACGAAGGCAACAAAGCCAAAGAAGCCAGCGAATGCAACGAAGCAAACGAAGCTAACAAATTCAACGAAGCCAACGAAGCCAACAAAGCCAACAAAGCCAACAAAGCCAACGAAGCCAGCGAAGGCAACGAAGGCAACAAAGCCAACAAAGCCAACGAAGGCAACAAAACCAACGAAGGCAAGAAAGCCAACTAAGCCAACAAAGCCAAAAAAGCCAAAAAAGGCAACGAAGCCAATGAAGGCAACGAAGGAAACGAAGCCAACGAAGCCAGCGAAGGCAACGAAGGCAACAAAGCCAACGAAGGCAACGAAGCCAACGAAGGCAACAAAGCCAACGAAGGCAACTCAGCCAACGAAGTCAACGAAGCCAACAAAGCCAAAGAAGCCAACAAAGCCAACGAAGACAAAGAAGGCAACAAAGCCAACGAAGCCAACGAAGGCAACTTAGCCAACGAAGGCAACAAAGCCAACAAAGCCAACGAAGGCAACAAGCCAACAAAGCCAACGAAGCCAACAAAGGCAACAATGCCAACTAAACCAACGAAGCCAACAAAGACAACGAAGCCAACAATGGCAACAAAGGCAACGAAGCCAACGAAGCCAAAGAAGACAAGGAAGGCAACGAAGCCAACGAAGCCAACGAAGCCAAAGAAGCCAAAGAAGCCAACGAAGGAAGGAAGGCAGCAAAGCCAACGAAGGCAACAAAGCCAAAGAAGCCAGCGAATGCAACGAAGCCAACGAAGCTAACAAAGCCAACGAAGCCAAGAAAGCCAACGAAGCCAACGGAGGCAACAAAGCCAACGAAGCCAACGCAGCCAACGAAGGCAAGGAAGGCAACGAAGGCAACCAAACCTACAAAGGTAACAAAGCCAACGAAGGCAACGAAGCCAAGGAAGCCAACGAAGCAAACAAAGCCAACAAAGCTAAGTAAGCCAATGAAGCCAACGAAGGCAACAAAGCCAACAAAGCCAACGAAGCCAACGAAGCCAACAAAGCCAATGAAGGCAACGAGCCAACGAAGGCAACAAAGCCAACGAAGGCAACTCAGCCAACGAAGGAAACAAAACCAACAAAGCCAACGAATCCAACGAAGGCAACAAGCCAACTAAACCAACGAAGCCAACAAAGCCAACGAAGCCAACAAAGGCAACAAAGCCAACTAAACCAACGAAGCCAACAAAGACAACGAAGGCAACAAAGCCAACGAAGCCAACGAAGTCAACGAAGGCAAGGAAGGCAACGAAGCCAATGAAGCCAACGAAGGAAACGAAGCCAAAGAAGCCAACGAATGCAACGACGCCAACGAAGCCAACAAAGGCAACGAAGCCAACGAATGCAACGAAGTCAACGAACGTAACGAAGCCAATGAAGGCAAAAAGCCAACAAAGATAAGAAAGGCAATGAAGCCAACGAAGCCAACAAAGCCAACGAAGGCAATAAAGCCAACGAAGGCAACAGAGCCAACGAAGGCAACGAAGCCAAGGAAGCCAAAGAAGGCAAGGAAGGCAACTAAGGCAAATAAGCCAATGAATCCAACGAAGCCAACGAAGGCAACAAAGCCAACGAAGACAACGAAGCCAACGACGACAAAGAAGGCAACAAAGCCAACGAATCCAACAAAGGCAACAAAGCCAACTAAACCAACGAAGCCAACAAAGGCAACAAAGCCAACAATGGCAAGAAAGGCAACGAAGGCAACAAGCCAACAAAGCCAACTAAACCAACGAAGCCAACAAAGACAACGAAGGCAACAAAGCCAACGAAGGCAACGAAGCCAACGAAGCCAAAGAAGACAAGGAAGGCAACGAAGCCAAAGAAGCCAATGAAGCCAACGAAGCCAACGAAGCCAACGAAGCCAACGAAGGCAAGGAAGGCAACGAAGCCAACGAAGGCAACCAAATTTACGAAGGTAACAAAGCCAACGAAGGCAACGAAGCCAACAAAGACAACGAAGCCAACAATGACAAAGAAGGCAACGAAGCCAACGATGGCAACAAAGCCAACGAAAGCCAATGAAGGCAACAGAGCCAACGAAGGCAACGAAGCCAAGGAAGCCAACGAAGCAAACAAAGCCAACAAAGCTAAGAAAGCCAATGAAACCAACGAATCAACAAAGCCAACGAAGCAAACGAAGGCAACAAAACCAACGAAGGCAAGAGAGCCAACGAAGCCAACATTGCCAAAAAAGGCAACGAAGCCAACGAAGGCAACGAAGGTAACGAAGCCAACGAAGCCAGCGAAGGCAACAAAGGCAACAAAGCCAACGAAGGCAATGAAGCCAACGAAGGCAGCAAAGCCAACAAAGACAAAGAAGGCAACAAAGCCAACGAAGCCAACGAAGGCAACAAAGCCAACGAAGGCAACAAAACCAACAAAGCCAACGAAGCCAACGAAGGCAACAAGCCAACAAAGCCAACGAAGCCAACAAAGGCAACAAAGCCAACTAAATCAACGAAGCCAACAAAGACAACGAAGCCAACAATGGCAACAAAGGCAACGAAGCCAACGAAGCCAAAGAAGACAAGGAAGGCAACGAAGCCAACGGAGCCAAAGAAGCCATCGAAGCCAACGAAGGAAGGAAGGCAGCAAAGCCAACGAAGGCAACAAAGCCAAAGAAGCCAGCGAATGCAACGAAGCCAACAAAGCTAACAAATTCAACGAAGCCAACGAAGCCAACAAAGCCAACAAAGCCAACAAAGCCAGCGAAGGCAACGAAGGCAACAAAGCCAACAAAGCCAACGAAGGCAACAAAACCAACGAAGGCAAGAAAGCCAACTAAGCCAACAAAGCCAAAAAAGGCAACGAAGCCAACGAAGGCAACGAAGGTAACGAAGCCAACGAAGCCAGCGAAGGCAACGAAGGCAACGAAGCCAACGAGGGCAGCAAAGCCAACGAAGGCAGCAAAGCCAACGAAGGCAACGAAGCCAACGAAGCCAAAGAAGCCAACAAAGCCAACGAAGACAAAGAAGGCAACTTAGCCAACGAAGGCAACAAAGCCAACTTAGCCAACGAAGGCAGCAAAGCCAACAAAGCCAACGAAGGCAACGAAGCCAACAAAGCCAACGAAGCCAACAAAGGCAACAAAGCCAACTAAACCAACGAAGCCAACAAAGCCAACGAAGGCAACAAAGCCAACGAAGCCAACGAAGTCAACGAAGGCAAGGAAGGCAACGAAGCCAATGAAGCCAACGAAGGAAACGAAGCCAAAGAAGCCAACGAATGCAACGACGCCAACGAAGCCAACAAAGGCAACGAAGCCAACGAATGCAACGAAGTCAACGAACGTAACGAAGCCAATGAAGGCAAGAAGCCAACAAAGATAAGAAAGCCAATGAAGCCAACGAAGCCAACAAAGCCAACGAAGGCAACAGAGCCAACGAAGGCAACGAAGCCAAGGAAGCCAAAGAAGGCAAGGAAGGCAACTAAGGCAAATATTCCAATGAAGCCAAAGAAGGCAAGGAAGGCAACTAAGGCAACGAAGCCAATGAAGCCAACGAAGCCAACGAAGCCAACGAAGCCAACGAAGGCAAGGAAGGCAACGAAGCCAACGAAGGCAACCAAACTTACGAAGGTAACAAAGCCAACGAAGGCAACGAAGCCAACAAAGACAACGAAGCCAACAATGACAACGAAGCCAACGAAGCCAACGATGGCAACAAAGCCAACGAAAGCCAATGAAGGCAACAGAGCCAACGAATGCAACGAAGCCAAGGAAGCCAACGAAGCAAACTAAGCCAACAAAGCTAAGAAAGCCAATGAAACCAACGAATCAACAAAGCCAACGAAGCAAACGAAGGCAACAAAACCAACGAAGGCAAGATAGCCAACTAAGCCAACATTGCCAAAAAAGGCAACGAAGCCAACGAAGGCAATGTAGGTAACGAAGCCAACGAAGCCAGCGAAGGCAACAAAGGCAACAAAGCCAACGAAGGCAATGAAGCCAACGAAGGCAGCAAAGCCAACAAAGCCAAAGAAGCCAACAAAGCCAACGAAGACAAAGAAGGCAACAAAGCCAACGAAGCCAACGAAGGCAACAAAGACAACGAAGCCAACAATACCAACAAAGCCAACGAAGCCAACGAAGGCAACAAGCCAACAAAGCCAACGAAGCCAACAAAGGCAACAAAGCCAACTAAATCAACGAAGACAACAAAGACAACGAAGCCAACAATGGCAACAAAGGCAACGAAGCCAACGAAGCCAAAGAAGACAAGGAAGGCAACGAAGCCAACGAAGCCAAAGAAGCCATCGAAGCCAACGAAGGAAGGAAGGCAGCAAAGCCAACGAAGGCAACAAAGCCAAAGAAGCCAGCGAATGCAACGAAGCAAACGAAGCTAACAAATTCAACGAAGCCAACGAAGCCAACAAAGCCAACAAAGCCAACAAAGCCAACGAAGCCAGCGAAGGCAACGAAGGCAACAAAGCCAACGAAGCCAACGAAGGCAACAAAACCAACGAAGGCAAGAAAGCCAACTAAGCCAACAAAGCCAAAAAAGCCAAAAAAGGCAACGAAGCCAACGAAGGCAACGAAGGAAACGAAGCCAACGAAGCCAGCGAAGGCAACGAAGGCAACAAAGCCAACGAAGGCAACGAAGCCAACGAAGGCAACAAAGCCAACGAAGGCAACTCAGCCAACGAAGTCAACGAAGCCAACAAAGCCAAAGAAGCCAACAAAGCCAACGAAGACAAAGAAGGCAACAAAGCCAACGAAGCCAACGAAGGCAACTTAGCCAACGAAGGCAACAAAGCCAACAAAGCCAACGAAGGCAACAAGCCAACAAAGCCAACGAAGCCAACAAAGGCAACAATGCCAACTAAACCAACGAAGCCAACAAAGACAACGAAGCCAACAATGGCAACAAAGGCAACGAAGCCAACGAAGCCAAAGAAGACAAGGAAGGCAACGAAGCCAACGAAGCCAACGAAGCCAAAGAAGCCAAAGAAGCCAACGAAGGAAGGAAGGCAGCAAAGCCAACGAAGGCAACAAAGCCAAAGAAGCCAGCGAATGCAACGAAGCCAACGAAGCTAACAAAGCCAACGAAGCCAAGAAAGCCAACGAAGCCAACGGAGGCAACAAAGCCAACGAAGCCAACGCAGCCAACGAAGGCAAGGAAGGCAACGAAGGCAACCAAACCTACAAAGGTAACAAAGCCAACGAAGGCAACGAAGCCAAGGAAGCCAACGAAGCAAACAAAGCCAACAAAGCTAAGTAAGCCAATGAAGCCAACGAAGGCAACAAAGCCAACAAAGCCAACGAAGCCAACGAAGCCAACAAAGCCAATGAAGGCAACGAGCCAACGAAGGCAACAAAGCCAACGAAGGCAACTCAGCCAACGAAGGAAACAAAACCAACAAAGCCAACGAATCCAACGAAGGCAACAAGCCAACTAAACCAACGAAGCCAACAAAGCCAACGAAGCCAACAATGGCAACAAAGGCAACGAAGCCAACGAAGCCAACGAAGCCAATGAAGCCAACGAAGCCAACGAAGGAAGGAAGGCAGCAAAGGCAACGAAGGCAACAAAGCCAAGGAAGCCAGCGAATGCAACGAAGCCAACGAAGCTAACAAAGTCAACGAAGCCAACGAAGCCAACAAAGCCAACGAAGCCAACGAAGGCAAGGAAGGCAACGAAGCCAACGAAGGCAACCAAACCTACGAAGGTAACAAAGCCAACGAAGGCAACGAAGCCAAGGAAGCCAACGAAGCAAACAAAGCCAACAAAGCTAAGAAAGCCAACAAAGCCAACGAAGGCAACAATGACAACGAAGCCAACGAAGGCAACAAATCCAACAAAGCCATTGAAGCCAATGAAGGCAACGAATCCAACGAAGGCAACAAAGCCAACGATGCCAACGAAGCCAACGAAGGCAACAAAGCCAACGAAGGCAACGAAGCCAACGAAGCCAAAGAAGGCAAGGAAGGCAACTAAGGCAACGAAGCCAATGAAGCCAACAAAGCCAACGAAGCCAACGAAGGCAAGGAAGGCAACGAAGCCAACGAAGGCAACCAAACCTACGAAGGTAACAAAGCCAACGAAGGCAACGAAGCCAAGGAAGCCAACGAAGCAAACAAAGCCAACAAAGCTAAGAAATCCAGTGAAGCCAATGAAGGCAACGAATCCAACGAAGCCAACGAAGGCAACAAATCCAACAAAGCCATTGAAGCCAATAAAGGCAACGAATCCAACGAAGGCAACAAAGCCAACGATGCCAACGAAGCCAACGAAGGCAACGAAGCCAACGAAGCCAAAGAAGGCAACGAAGCCAACGAAGGCAACGAAGCCAACGAAGCCAAAGAAGGCAACTAAGCCAACGAAGCCAACAAAGCCAACAAAGCCAACAAAGCCAACAAAGCCAGCGAAGGCAACGAAGGCAACAAAGCCAACAAAGCCAACGAAGGCAACAAAACCAACGAAGGCAAGAAAGCCAACTAAGCCAACAAAGCCAAAAAAGGCAACGAAGCCAACGAAGGCAACGAAGGTAACGAAGCCAACGAAGCCAGCGAAGGCAACGAAGGCAACGAAGCCAACGAGGGCAGCAAAGCCAACGAAGGCAGCAAAGCCAACGAAGGCAACGAAGCCAACGAAGCCAAAGAAGCCAACAAAGCCAACGAAGACAAAGAAGGCAACTTAGCCAACGAAGGCAACAAAGCCAACTTAGCCAACGAAGGCAGCAAAGCCAACAAAGCCAACGAAGGCAACGAAGCCAACAAAGCCAACGAAGCCAACAAAGGCAACAAAGCCAACTAAACCAACGAAGCCAACAAAGCCAACGAAGGCAACAAAGCCAACGAAGCCAACGAAGTCAACGAAGGCAAGGAAGGCAACGAAGCCAATGAAGCCAACGAAGGAAACGAAGCCAAAGAAGCCAACGAATGCAACGACGCCAACGAAGCCAACAAAGGCAACGAAGCCAACGAATGCAACGAAGTCAACGAACGTAACGAAGCCAATGAAGGCAAGAAGCCAACAAAGATAAGAAAGCCAATGAAGCCAACGAAGCCAACAAAGCCAACGAAGGCAACAGAGCCAACGAAGGCAACGAAGCCAAGGAAGCCAAAGAAGGCAAGGAAGGCAACTAAGGCAAATATTCCAATGAAGCCAAAGAAGGCAAGGAAGGCAACTAAGGCAACGAAGCCAATGAAGCCAACGAAGCCAACGAAGCCAACGAAGCCAACGAAGGCAAGGAAGGCAACGAAGCCAACGAAGGCAACCAAACTTACGAAGGTAAC
The DNA here is from genome assembly GCF_963210335.1 of Falco punctatus. Taxonomy (NCBI): domain Eukaryota; kingdom Metazoa; phylum Chordata; class Aves; order Falconiformes; family Falconidae; genus Falco; species Falco punctatus. The sequence goes on from NW_027660073.1 coordinate 722,043, forward strand.
AAAGCCAACGAAGGCAACGAAGCCAACAAAGACAACGAAGCCAACAATGACAACGAAGCCAACGAAGCCAACGATGGCAACAAAGCCAACGAAAGCCAATGAAGGCAACAGAGCCAACGAATGCAACGAAGCCAAGGAAGCCAACGAAGCAAACTAAGCCAACAAAGCTAAGAAAGCCAATGAAACCAACGAATCAACAAAGCCAACGAAGCAAACGAAGGCAACAAAACCAACGAAGGCAAGATAGCCAACTAAGCCAACATTGCCAAAAAAGGCAACGAAGCCAACGAAGGCAATGTAGGTAACGAAGCCAACGAAGCCAGCGAAGGCAACAAAGGCAACAAAGCCAACGAAGGCAATGAAGCCAACGAAGGCAGCAAAGCCAACAAAGCCAAAGAAGCCAACAAAGCCAACGAAGACAAAGAAGGCAACAAAGCCAACGAAGCCAACGAAGGCAACAAAGACAACGAAGCCAACAATACCAACAAAGCCAACGAAGCCAACGAAGGCAACAAGCCAACAAAGCCAACGAAGCCAACAAAGGCAACAAAGCCAACTAAATCAACGAAGACAACAAAGACAACGAAGCCAACAATGGCAACAAAGGCAACGAAGCCAACGAAGCCAAAGAAGACAAGGAAGGCAACGAAGCCAACGAAGCCAAAGAAGCCATCGAAGCCAACGAAGGAAGGAAGGCAGCAAAGCCAACGAAGGCAACAAAGCCAAAGAAGCCAGCGAATGCAACGAAGCAAACGAAGCTAACAAATTCAACGAAGCCAACGAAGCCAACAAAGCCAACAAAGCCAACAAAGCCAACGAAGCCAGCGAAGGCAACGAAGGCAACAAAGCCAACGAAGCCAACGAAGGCAACAAAACCAACGAAGGCAAGAAAGCCAACTAAGCCAACAAAGCCAAAAAAGCCAAAAAAGGCAACGAAGCCAATGAAGGCAACGAAGGAAACGAAGCCAACGAAGCCAGCGAAGGCAACGAAGGCAACAAAGCCAACGAAGGCAACGAAGCCAACGAAGGCAACAAAGCCAACGAAGGCAACTCAGCCAACGAAGTCAACGAAGCCAACAAAGCCAAAGAAGCCAACAAAGCCAACGAAGACAAAGAAGGCAACAAAGCCAACGAAGCCAACGAAGGCAACTTAGCCAACGAAGGCAACAAAGCCAACAAAGCCAACGAAGGCAACAAGCCAACAAAGCCAACGAAGCCAACAAAGGCAACAAAGCCAACTAAACCAACGAAGCCAACAAAGACAACGAAGCCAACAATGGCAACAAAGGCAACGAAGCCAACGAAGCCAAAGAAGACAAGGAAGGCAACGAAGCCAACGAAGCCAATGAAGCCAAAGAAGCCAAAGAAGCCAACGAAGGAAGGAAGGCAGCAAAGCCAACGAAGGCAACAAAGCCAAAGAAGCCAGCGAATGCAACGAAGCCAACGAAGCTAACAAAGCCAACGAAGCCAAGAAAGCCAACGAAGCCAACGGAGGCAACAAAGCCAACGAAGCCAACGCAGCCAACGAAGGCAAGGAAGGCAACGAAGGCAACCAAACCTACAAAGGTAACAAAGCCAACGAAGGCAACGAAGCCAAGGAAGCCAACGAAGCAAACAAAGCCAACAAAGCTAAGTAAGCCAATGAAGCCAACGAAGGCAACAAAGCCAACAAAGCCAACGAAGCCAACGAAGCCAACAAAGCCAATGAAGGCAACGAGCCAACGAAGGCAACAAAGCCAACGAAGGCAACTCAGCCAACGAAGGAAACAAAACCAACAAAGCCAACGAATCCAACGAAGGCAACAAGCCAACTAAACCAACGAAGCCAACAAAGCCAACGAAGCCAACAATGGCAACAAAGGCAACGAAGCCAACGAAGCCAACGAAGCCAATGAAGCCAACGAAGCCAACGAAGGAAGGAAGGCAGCAAAGGCAACGAAGGCAACAAAGCCAAGGAAGCCAGCGAATGCAACGAAGCCAACGAAGCTAACAAAGTCAACGAAGCCAACGAAGCCAACAAAGCCAACGAAGCCAACGAAGGCAAGGAAGGCAACGAAGCCAACGAAGGCAACCAAACCTACGAAGGTAACAAAGCCAACGAAGGCAACGAAGCCAAGGAAGCCAACGAAGCAAACAAAGCCAACAAAGCTAAGAAAGCCAACAAAGCCAACGAAGGCAACAATGACAACGAAGCCAACGAAGGCAACAAATCCAACAAAGCCATTGAAGCCAATGAAGGCAACGAATCCAACGAAGGCAACAAAGCCAACGATGCCAACGAAGCCAACGAAGGCAACAAAGCCAACGAAGGCAACGAAGCCAACGAAGCCAAAGAAGGCAAGGAAGGCAACTAAGGCAACGAAGCCAATGAAGCCAACGAAGCCAACGAAGCCAACGAAGGCAAGGAAGGCAACGAAGCCAACGAAGGCAACCAAACCTACGAAGGTAACAAAGCCAACGAAGGCAACGAAGCCAAGGAAGCCAACGAAGCAAACAAAGCCAACAAAGCTAAGAAATCCAGTGAAGCCAATGAAGGCAACGAATCCAACGAAGCCAACGAAGGCAACAAATCCAACAAAGCCATTGAAGCCAATAAAGGCAACGAATCCAACGAAGGCAACAAAGCCAACGATGCCAACGAAGCCAACGAAGGCAACGAAGCCAACGAAGCCAAAGAAGGCAACGAAGCCAACGAAGGCAGCGAAGCCAACGAAGCCAAAGAAGGCAACTAAGCCAACGAAGCCAACAAAGCCAACAAAGCCAACAAAGCCAACAAAGCCAGCGAAGGCAACGAAGGCAACAAAGCCAACAAAGCCAACGAAGGCAACAAAACCAACGAAGGCAAGAAAGCCAACTAAGCCAACAAAGCCAAAAAAGGCAACGAAGCCAACGAAGGCAACGAAGGTAACGAAGCCAACGAAGCCAGCGAAGGCAACGAAGGCAACGAAGCCAACGAGGGCAGCAAAGCCAACGAAGGCAGCAAAGCCAACGAAGGCAACGAAGCCAACGAAGCCAAAGAAGCCAACAAAGCCAACGAAGACAAAGAAGGCAACTTAGCCAACGAAGGCAACAAAGCCAACTTAGCCAACGAAGGCAGCAAAGCCAACAAAGCCAACGAAGGCAACGAAGCCAACAAAGCCAACGAAGCCAACAAAGGCAACAAAGCCAACTAAACCAACGAAGCCAACAAAGCCAACGAAGGCAACAAAGCCAACGAAGCCAACGAAGTCAACGAAGGCAAGGAAGGCAACGAAGCCAATGAAGCCAACGAAGGAAACGAAGCCAAAGAAGCCAACGAATGCAACGACGCCAACGAAGCCAACAAAGGCAACGAAGCCAACGAATGCAACGAAGTCAACGAACGTAACGAAGCCAATGAAGGCAAGAAGCCAACAAAGATAAGAAAGCCAATGAAGCCAACGAAGCCAACAAAGCCAACGAAGGCAACAGAGCCAACGAAGGCAACGAAGCCAAGGAAGCCAAAGAAGGCAAGGAAGGCAACTAAGGCAAATATTCCAATGAAGCCAAAGAAGGCAAGGAAGGCAACTAAGGCAACGAAGCCAATGAAGCCAACGAAGCCAACGAAGCCAACGAAGCCAACGAAGGCAAGGAAGGCAACGAAGCCAACGAAGGCAACCAAACTTACGAAGGTAACAAAGCCAACGAAGGCAACGAAGCCAACAAAGACAACGAAGCCAACAATGACAACGAAGCCAACGAAGCCAACGATGGCAACAAAGCCAACGAAAGCCAATGAAGGCAACAGAGCCAACGAAGGCAACGAAGCCAAGGAAGCCAACGAAGCAAACTAAGCCAACAAAGCTAAGAAAGCCAATGAAACCAACGAATCAACAAAGCCAACGAAGCAAACGAAGGCAACAAAACCAACGAAGGCAAGATAGCCAACTAAGCCAACATTGCCAAAAAAGGCAACGAAGCCAACGAAGGCAATGTAGGTAACGAAGCCAACGAAGCCAGCGAAGGCAACAAAGGCAACAAAGCCAACGAAGGCAATGAAGCCAACGAAGGCAACAAGCCAACAAAGCCAAAGAAGCCAACAAAGCCAACGAAGACAAAGAAGGCAACAAAGCCAACGAAGCCAACGAAGGCAACAAAGACAACGAAGCCAACAATACCAACAAAGCCAACGAAGCCAACGAAGGCAACAAGCCAACAAAGCCAACGAAGCCAACAAAGGCAACAAAGCCAACTAAATCAACGAAGCCAACAAAGACAACGAAGCCAACAATGGCAACAAAGGCAACGAAGCCAACGAAGCCAAAGAAGACAAGGAAGGCAACGAAGCCAACGAAGCCAAAGAAGCCATCGAAGCCAACGAAGGAAGGAAGGCAGCAAAGCCAACGAAGGCAACAAAGCCAAAGAAGCCAGCGAATGCAACGAAGCAAACGAAGCTAACAAATTCAACGAAGCCAACGAAGCCAACAAAGCCAACAAAGCCAACAAAGCCAACGAAGCCAGCGAAGGCAACGAAGGCAACAAAGCCAACAAAGCCAACGAAGGCAACAAAACCAACGAAGGCAAGAAAGCCAACTAAGCCAACAAAGCCAAAAAAGCCAAAAAAGGCAACGAAGCCAACGAAGGCAACGAAGGAAACGAAGCCAACGAAGCCAGCGAAGGCAACGAAGGCAACAAAGCCAACGAAGGCAACGAAGCCAACGAAGGCAACAAAGCCAACGAAGGCAACTCAGCCAACGAAGTCAACGAAGCCAACAAAGCCAAAGAAGCCAACAAAGCCAACGAAGACAAAGAAGGCAACAAAGCCAACGAAGCCAACGAAGGCAACTTAGCCAACGAAGGCAACAAAGCCAACAAAGCCAACGAAGGCAACAAGCCAACAAAGCCAACGAAGCCAACAAAGGCAACAAAGCCAACTAAACCAACGAAGCCAACAAAGACAACGAAGCCAACAATGGCAACAAAGGCAACGAAGCCAACGAAGCCAAAGAAGACAAGGAAGGCAACGAAGCCAACGAAGCCAATGAAGCCAAAGAAGCCAAAGAAGCCAACGAAGGAAGGAAGGCAGCAAAGCCAACGAAGGCAACAAAGCCAAAGAAGCCAGCGAATGCAACGAAGCCAACGAAGCTAACAAAGCCAACGAAGCCAAGAAAGCCATCGAAGCCAACGGAGGCAACAAAGCCAACGAAGCCAACGCAGCCAACGAAGGCAAGGAAGGCAACGAAGGCAACCAAACCTACAATGCTAACAAAGCCAACGAAGGCAACGAAGCCAAGGAAGCCAACGAAGCAAACAAAGCCAACAAAGCTAAGTAAGCCAATGAAGCCAACGAAGGCAACAAAGCCAACAAAGCCAACGAAGCCAACGAAGCCAACAAAGCCAATGAAGGCAACGAGCCAACGAAGGCAACAAAGCCAACGAAGGCAACTCAGCCAACGAAGGAAACAAAACCAACAAAGCCAACGAATCCAACGAAGGCAACAAGCCAACTAAACCAACGAAGCCAACAAAGCCAACGAAGCCAACAATGGCAACAAAGGCAACGAAGCCAACGAAGCCAACGAAGCCAATGAAGCCAACGAAGCCAACGAAGGAAGGAAGGCAGCAAAGGCAACGAAGGCAACAAAGCCAAGGAAGCCAGCGAATGCAACGAAGCCAACGAAGCTAACAAAGTCAACGAAGCCAACGAAGCCAACAAAGCCAACGAAGCCAACGAAGGCAAGGAAGGCAACGAAGCCAACGAAGGCAACCAAACCTACGAAGGTAACAAAGCCAACGAAGGCAACGAAGCCAAGGAAGCCAACGAAGCAAACAAAGCCAACAAAGCTAAGAAAGCCAACAAAGCCAACGAAGGCAACAATGACAACGAAGCCAACGAAGGCAACAAATCCAACAAAGCCATTGAAGCCAATGAAGGCAACGAATCCAACGAAGGCAACAAAGCCAACGATGCCAACGAAGCCAACGAAGGCAACAAAGCCAACGAAGGCAACGAAGCCAACGAAGCCAAAGAAGGCAAGGAAGGCAACTAAGGCAACGAAGCCAATGAAGCCAACGAAGCCAACGAAGCCAACGAAGGCAAGGAAGGCAACGAAGCCAACGAAGGCAACCAAACCTACGAAGGTAACAAAGCCAACGAAGGCAACGAAGCCAAGGAAGCCAACGAAGCAAACAAAGCCAACAAAGCTAAGAAAGCCAATGAAGCCAACGAAGGCAACAAAGCCAACAAAGCCAACGAAGCCAACGAAGCCAACAAAGCCAATGAAGGCAACGAGCCAACGAAGGCAACAAAGCCAACGAAGGCAACTCAGCCAACGAAGGAAACAAAACCAACAAAGCCAACGAATCCAACGAAGGCAACAAGCCAACTAAACCAACGAAGCCAACAAAGCCAACGAAGCCAACAATGGCAACAAAGGCAACGAAGCCAACGAAGCCAACGAAGCCAATGAAGCCAACGAAGCCAACGAAGGAAGGAAGGCAGCAAAGGCAACGAAGGCAACAAAGCCAAGGAAGCCAGCGAATGCAACGAAGCCAACGAAGCTAACAAAGTCAACGAAGCCAACGAAGCCAACAAAGCCAACGAAGCCAACGAAGGCAAGGAAGGCAACGAAGCCAACGAAGGCAACCAAACCTACGAAGGTAACAAAGCCAACGAAGGCAACGAAGCCAAGGAAGCCAACGAAGCAAACAAAGCCAACAAAGCTAAGAAAGCCAACAAAGCCAACGAAGGCAACAATGACAACGAAGCCAACGAAGGCAACAAATCCAACAAAGCCATTGAAGCCAATGAAGGCAACGAATCCAACGAAGGCAACAAAGCCAACGATGCCAACGAAGCCAACGAAGGCAACAAAGCCAACGAAGGCAACGAAGCCAACGAAGCCAAAGAAGGCAAGGAAGGCAACTAAGGCAACGAAGCCAATGAAGCCAACGAAGCCAACGAAGCCAACGAAGGCAAGGAAGGCAACGAAGCCAACGAAGGCAACCAAACCTACGAAGGTAACAAAGCCAACGAAGGCAACGAAGCCAAGGAAGCCAACGAAGCAAACAAAGCCAACAAAGCTAAGAAAGCCAGTGAAGCCAATGAAGGCAACGAATCCAACGAAGCCAACGAAGGCAACAAATCCAACAAAGCCATTGAAGCCAATAAAGGCAACGAATCCAACGAAGGCAACAAAGCCAACGATGCCAACGAAGCCAACGAAGGCAACGAAGCCAACGAAGCCAAAGAAGGCAACGAAGCCAACGAAGGCAACGAAGCCAACGAAGCCAAAGAAGGCAACTAAGCCAACGAAGACAACAAAGCCAACGAAAGCCAATGAAGGCAACAGAGCCAACGAAGGCAACGAAGCCAAGGAAGCCAACGAAGCAAACAAAGCCAACAAAGCTAAGAAAGCCAATGAAACCAACGAATCAACAAAGCCAATGAAGCAAACGAAGGCAACAAAACCAACGAAGGCAAGAAAGCCAACTAAGCCAACAAAGCCAAAAAAGGCAAAAAAGCCAACGAAGGCAACTCAGCCAACGAAGTCAACGAAGCCAACAAAGCCAAAGAAGCCAACAAAGCCAACGAAGCCAACAAAGCCAACAAAACTAAGAAAGCCAATGAAATCAACGAAGCCAACAAAGCCAACGAAGCCAATGAAGGCAACAAAGCCAACGAAGGCAACAAGCCAACAAAGTCAACGAAGCCAACAAAGGCAACAAAGCCAACTAAACCAACGAATCCAACAAAGACAACGAAGCCAACAATGGCAAAAAGGCAACGGAGCCAACGAAGCCAAAGAAGACAAGGAAGCCAGCGAATGCAACGAAGCCAACGAAGCCAACAAAGTCAACGAAGCCAACGAAGCCAACAAAGGCAACAAAGCCAACAAAGCCAACAAAGCCAAGAAAGCCAACGAAGCCAACAAAGCCAAAAAAGGCAACGAAGCCAACGAAGGCAACGAAGCCAACGAAGGCAACGAAGGTAACGAAGCCAACGAAGCCAGCGAAGGCAACAAGCCAACAAAGCCAACGAAGCCAACAAAGGCAACAAAGCCAACTAAACCAACGAAGCCAACAAAGACAACGAAGCCAACAATGGCAACAAAGGCAACGAAGCCAACGAAGCCAAAGAAGACAAGGAAGGCAACGAAGCCAATGAAGCCAACGAAGCCAACGAAGGAAGGAAGGCAGCAAAGGCAACGAAGGCAACAAAGCCAAAGAAGCCAGCGAATGCAACGAAGCCAACGAAGCTAACAAAGTCAACGAAGCCAACGAAGCCAAGAAAGCCAACGAAGCCAACGGAGGCAACAAAGCCAACGAAGCCAACGAAGCCAACAAAGGCAAGGAAGGCAACGAAGGCAACCAAACCTACAAAGGTAACAGAGCCAACGAAGGCAACGAAGCCAAGGAAGCCAACGAAGCAAACAAAGCCAACAAAGCTAAGAAAGCCAGTGAAGCCAATGAAGGCAACGAATCCAACGAAGCCAACGAAGGCAACGAAGCCAACGAAGCCAACGAAGCCAGCGAAGGCAACGAAGGCAAAAAAGCCAACGAAGTCAACTCAGCCAACGAAGTCAACGAAGCCAACAAAGCCAAAGAAGCCAACAAAGCCAACGAAGCCAACAAAGCCAACAAAACTAAGAAAGCCAATGAAATCAACGAAGCCAACAAAGCCAACGAAGCCAATGAAGGCAACAAAGCCAACGAAGGCAACAAGCCAACAAAGCCAACGAAGCCAACAAAGGCAACAAAGCCAACTAAACCAACGAATCCAACAAAGACAACGAAGCCAACAATGGCAACAAAGGCAACGGAGCCAACGAAGCCAAAGAAGACAAGGAAGCCAGCGAATGCAACGAAGCCAACGAAGCCAACAAAGTCAACGAAGCCAACGAAGCCAACAAAGGCAACAAAGCCAACAAAGCCAACAAAGCCAAGAAAGCCAACGAAGCCAACAAAGCCAAAAAAGGCAAGAAGGCAACGAAGGTAACGAAGCCAACGAAGCCAGCGAAGGCAACAAGCCAACAAAGCCAACGAAGCCAACAAAGGCAACAAAGCCAACTAAACCAACGAAGCCAACAAAGACAACGAAGCCAACAATGGCAACGAAGGCAACGAAGCCAACGAAGCCAAAGAAGACAAGGAAGGCAACGAAGCCAATGAAGCCAACGAAGCCAACGAAGGAAGGAAGGCAGCAAAGGCAACGAAGGCAACAAAGCCAAAGAAGCCAGCGAATGCAACGAAGCCAACGAAGCTAACAAAGTCAACGAAGCCAACGAAGCCAAGAAAGCCAACGAAGCCAACGGAGGCAACAAAGCCAACGAAGCCAACGAAGCCAACGAAGGCAAGGAAGGCAACGAAGGCAACCAAACCTACAAAGGTAACAAAGCCAACGAAGGCAACGAAGCCAAGGAAGCCAACGAAGCAAACAAAGCCAACAAAGCTAAGAAAGCCAATGAAGCCAACGAAGACAACTAAGCCAACGAAGCCAACGAAGCCAACAAAGCCAATGAAGGCAACGAGCCAACGAAGGTAACAAAGCCAACGAAGGCAACGAAGCCAACGAAGGCAACAAAACCAACAAAGCCAACGAAGCCAACGAAGGCAACAAGCCAACAAAGCCAACGAAGCCAACAAAAGCAACAAAGCCAACTAAACCAACGAAGCCAACAAAGCCAACGAAGCCAACAATGGCAACAAAGGCAACGAAGCCAACGAAGCCAACGAAGCCAATGAAGCCAACGAAGCCAAGGAAGGAAGGAAGGCAGCAAAGGCAACGAAGGCAACAAAGCCAAAGAAGCCAGCGAATGCAACGAAGCAAACGAAGCTAACAAAGTCAACGACGGTAACAAAGCCAACGAAGGCAACGAAGCCAACGAAGGCAACAAAACCAACAAAGCCAACGAAGCCAACGAAGGCAACAAGCCAACAAAGCCAACGAAGCCAACAAAGGCAACAAAGCCAACTAAACCAACGAAGCCAACGAAGCCAACGAAGCCAATGAAGCCAACGAAGCCAACGAAGGAAGGAAGGCATAAAGCCAACGAAGGCAACAAAGCCAAAGAAGCCAGCGAATGCAACGAAGCCAACGAAGCTAACAAAGTCAATGAAGCCAACGAAGCCAACAAAGCCAACAAAGCCAAAAAAGCTAAGAAAGCCAATGAAACCAACGAAGCCAACGAAGCCAACAAAGCCAACGAAGCAAACGAAGCAAACGAAGCAAACGAAGGCAACAAAACCAACGAAGGCAAGAAAACCAACTAAGCCAACAAAGCCAACTAAGCCAACAAAGCCAAAAAAGGCAACGAAGCCAACGAAGGCAACGAAGGTAACGAAGCCAACGAAGCCAGCGAAGGCAACGAAGGTAACGAAGCCAACGAAGGCAACTCAGCCAACGAAGGCAGCAAAGCCAACGAAGGCAACTCAGCCAACGAAGGCAATGAAGCCAACAAAGCCAAAGAAGCCAACAAAGCCAACGAAGACAAAGAAGGCAAAAAAGCCAACGAAGCCAACGAAGGCAAAAATGGCAACAAAGGCAACGAAGCCAACGAAGCCAACGAAGCCAATGAAGCCAACGAAGCCAACGAAGGAAGGAAGGCAGCAAAGGCAACGAAGGCAACAAAGCCAAAGAAGCCAGCGAATGCAATGAAGCAAACGAAGCTAACAAAGTCAACGACGGTAACAAAGCCAACGAAAGCAACAAGCCAACAAAGCCAACGAAGCCAACAAAGGCAACAAAGCCAACTAAACCAACGAAGCCAACAAAGACAACGAAGGCAACAAAGCCAACGAAGGCAACGAAGCCAACGAAGCCAAAGAAGACAAGGAAGGCAACGAAGCCAACGAAGCCAATGAAGCCAACGAAGCCAACGAAGGCAAGGAAGGCAACGAAGCCAACGAAGGCAACCAAACCTACGAAGGTAACAAAGCCAACGAAGGCAACGAAGCCAACGAAGCCAACGAAGCCAACAAAGCCAACAAAGCTAAGAAAGCCAATGAAACCAACGAAGCCAACAAAGCCAACGAAGCAAACGAAGCAAACGAAGCAAACGAAGGCAACAAAACCAACGAAGGCAAGAAAGCCAACTAAGCCAACAAAGCCAACTAAGCCAACAAAGCAAAAAAGGCAACGAAGCCAACGAAGGCAACGAAGGTAACGAAGCCAACGAAGCCAGCGAAGGCAACGAAGGCAACAAAGCCAACGAAGGCAACGAAGCCAACGAAGGCAGCAAAGCCAACGAAGGCAACGAAGCCAACGAAGGCAACGAAGACAACAAAGCCAAAGAAGCCAACAAAGCCAACGAAGACAAAGAAGGCAACAAAGCCAACGAAGCCAACGAAGGCAACTTTGCCAACGAAGGCAACAAAGCCAACGAAGCCAACGAAGGCAACAAGCCAACAAAGCCAACGAAGCCAACAAAGGCAACAAAGCCAACTAAACCAACGAAGCCAACAAAGACAACGAAGGCAACAAAGCCAACGAAGGCAACGAAGCCAACGAAGCCAAAGAAGACAAGGAAGGCAACGAAGCCAACGAAGCCAACGAAGGCAACAAAGCCAGCGAAAGCCAATGAAGGCAACAGAGCCAACGAAGGCAACGAAGCCAAGGAAGCCAACGAAGCAAACAAAGCCAACAAAGCTAAGAAAGCCAATGAAACCAACGAATCAACAAAGCCGACTAAACCAACGAAGCCAACAAAGACAACGAAGCCAACAATGGCAACAAAGGCAACGAAGCCAACGAAGCCAAAGAAGACAAGGAAGGCAACGAAGCCAATGAAGCCAATGAAGCCAACGAAGGAAGGAAGGCAGGAAAGGCAACGAAGGGAACAAAGCCAAAGAAGCCAGCGAATGCAACGAAGCCAACGAAGCTAACAAAGTCAACGAAGCCAACGAAGCCAACAACGCCAACAAAGCCAACGAAGGCAAAAAAGCCAAAGAAGCCAACGAAGCCAACGAAGCGAACGAAGGCAAGGAAGGCAACGAAGGCAACCAAACCTACAAAGGTAACAAAGGCAACGAAGGCAACGAAGCCAAGGAAGCCAATGAAGCAAACAAAGCCAACAAAGCTAAGAAAGCCAATGAAGCGAACGAAGGCAACAAAGCCAACGAAGCCAAAGAAGGCAAGGAAGGCAACTAAGGCAACGAAGCCAATGAAGCCAACGAAGCCAACGAAGCCAACGAAGGCAAGGAAGGCAACGAAGCCAACGAAGGCAACCAAACCTACGAAGGTAACAAAGCCAACGAAGCCAACAAAGCCAACAAAGCCAACAAAGCCAACGAAGCCAGCGAAGGCAACGAAGGCAACAAAGCCAACAAAGCCAACGAAGGCAACAAAACCAACGAAGGCAAGAAAGCCAACTAAGCCAACAAAGCCAAAAAAGCCAAAAAAGGCAACGAAGCCAACGAAGGCAACGAAGGAAACGAAGCCAACGAAGCCAGCGAAGGCAACGAAGGCAACAAAGCCAACGAAGGCAACGAAGCCAACGAAGGCAACAAAGCCAACGAAGGCAACTCAGCCAACGAAGTCAACGAAGCCAACAAAGCCAAAGAAGCCAACAAAGCCAACGAAGACAAAGAAGGCAACAAAGCCAACGAAGCCAACGAAGGCAACTTAGCCAACGAAGGCAACAAAGCCAACAAAGCCAACGAAGGCAACAAGCCAACAAAGCCAACGAAGCCAACAAAGGCAACAAAGCCAACTAAACCAACGAAGCCAACAAAGACAACGAAGCCAACAATGGCAACAAAGGCAACGAAGCCAACGAAGCCAAAGAAGACAAGGAAGGCAACGAAGCCAACGAAGCCAACGAAGCCAAAGAAGCCAAAGAAGCCAACGAAGGAAGGAAGGCAGCAAAGCCAACGAAGGCAACAAAGCCAAAGAAGCCAGCGAATGCAACGAAGCCAACGAAGCTAACAAAGCCAACGAAGCCAAGAAAGCCATCGAAGCCAACGGAGGCAACAAAGCCAACGAAGCCAACGCAGCCAACGAAGGCAAGGAAGGCAACGAAGGCAACCAAACCTACAAAGGTAACAAAGCCAACGAAGGCAACGAAGCCAAGGAAGCCAACGAAGCAAACAAAGCCAACAAAGCTAAGTAAGCCAATGAAGCCAACGAAGGCAACAAAGCCAACAAAGCCAACGAAGCCAACGAAGCCAACAAAGCCAATGAAGGCAACGAGCCAACGAAGGCAACAAAGCCAACGAAGGCAACTCAGCCAACGAAGGAAACAAAACCAACAAAGCCAACGAATCCAACGAAGGCAACAAGCCAACTAAACCAACGAAGCCAACAAAGCCAACGAAGCCAACAATGGCAACAAAGGCAACGAAGCCAACGAAGCCAACGAAGCCAATGAAGCCAACGAAGCCAACGAAGGAAGGAAGGCAGCAAAGGCAACGAAGGCAACAAAGCCAAGGAAGCCAGCGAATGCAACGAAGCCAACGAAGCTAACAAAGTCAACGAAGCCAACGAAGCCAACAAAGCCAACGAAGCCAACGAAGGCAAGGAAGGCAACGAAGCCAACGAAGGCAACCAAACCTACGAAGGTAACAAAGCCAACGAAGGCAACGAAGCCAAGGAAGCCAACGAAGCAAACAAAGCCAACAAAGCTAAGAAAGCCAACAAAGCCAACGAAGGCAACAATGACAACGAAGCCAACGAAGGCAACAAATCCAACAAAGCCATTGAAGCCAATGAAGGCAACGAATCCAACGAAGGCAACAAAGCCAACGATGCCAACGAAGCCAACGAAGGCAACAAAGCCAACGAAGGCAACGAAGCCAACGAAGCCAAAGAAGGCAAGGAAGGCAACTAAGGCAACGAAGCCAATGAAGCCAACGAAGCCAACGAAGCCAACGAAGGCAAGGAAGGCAACGAAGCCAACGAAGGCAACCAAACCTACGAAGGTAACAAAGCCAACGAAGGCAACGAAGCCAAGGAAGCCAACGAAGCAAACAAAGCCAACAAAGCTAAGAAATCCAGTGAAGCCAATGAAGGCAACGAATCCAACGAAGCCAACGAAGGCAACAAATCCAACAAAGCCATTGAAGCCAATAAAGGCAACGAATCCAACGAAGGCAACAAAGCCAACGATGCCAACGAAGCCAACGAAGGCAACGAAGCCAACGAAGCCAAAGAAGGCAACGAAGCCAACGAAGGCAACGAAGCCAACGAAGCCAAAGAAGGCAACTAAGCCAACGAAGCCAACAAAGCCAACAAAGCCAACAAAGCCAACAAAGCCAGCGAAGGCAACGAAGGCAACAAAGCCAACAAAGCCAACGAAGGCAACAAAACCAACGAAGGCAAGAAAGCCAACTAAGCCAACAAAGCCAAAAAAGGCAACGAAGCCAACGAAGGCAACGAAGGTAACGAAGCCAACGAAGCCAGCGAAGGCAACGAAGGCAACGAAGCCAACGAGGGCAGCAAAGCCAACGAAGGCAGCAAAGCCAACGAAGGCAACGAAGCCAACGAAGCCAAAGAAGCCAACAAAGCCAACGAAGACAAAGAAGGCAACTTAGCCAACGAAGGCAACAAAGCCAACTTAGCCAACGAAGGCAGCAAAGCCAACAAAGCCAACGAAGGCAACGAAGCCAACAAAGCCAACGAAGCCAACAAAGGCAACAAAGCCAACTAAACCAACGAAGCCAACAAAGCCAACGAAGGCAACAAAGCCAACGAAGCCAACGAAGTCAACGAAGGCAAGGAAGGCAACGAAGCCAATGAAGCCAACGAAGGAAACGAAGCCAAAGAAGCCAACGAATGCAACGACGCCAACGAAGCCAACAAAGGCAACGAAGCCAACGAATGCAACGAAGTCAACGAACGTAACGAAGCCAATGAAGGCAAGAAGCCAACAAAGATAAGAAAGCCAATGAAGCCAACGAAGCCAACAAAGCCAACGAAGGCAACAGAGCCAACGAAGGCAACGAAGCCAAGGAAGCCAAAGAAGGCAAGGAAGGCAACTAAGGCAAATATTCCAATGAAGCCAAAGAAGGCAAGGAAGGCAACTAAGGCAACGAAGCCAATGAAGCCAACGAAGCCAACGAAGCCAACGAAGCCAACGAAGGCAAGGAAGGCAACGAAGCCAACGAAGGCAACCAAACTTACGAAGGTAACAAAGCCAACGAAGGCAACGAAGCCAACAAAGACAACGAAGCCAACAATGACAACGAAGCCAACGAAGCCAACGATGGCAACAAAGCCAACGAAAGCCAATGAAGGCAACAGAGCCAACGAATGCAACGAAGCCAAGGAAGCCAACGAAGCAAACTAAGCCAACAAAGCTAAGAAAGCCAATGAAACCAACGAATCAACAAAGCCAACGAAGCAAACGAAGGCAACAAAACCAACGAAGGCAAGATAGCCAACTAAGCCAACATTGCCAAAAAAGGCAACGAAGCCAACGAAGGCAATGTAGGTAACGAAGCCAACGAAGCCAGCGAAGGCAACAAAGGCAACAAAGCCAACGAAGGCAATGAAGCCAACGAAGGCAGCAAAGCCAACAAAGCCAAAGAAGCCAACAAAGCCAACGAAGACAAAGAAGGCAACAAAGCCAACGAAGCCAACGAAGGCAACAAAGACAACGAAGCCAACAATACCAACAAAGCCAACGAAGCCAACGAAGGCAACAAGCCAACAAAGCCAACGAAGCCAACAAAGGCAACAAAGCCAACTAAATCAACGAAGACAACAAAGACAACGAAGCCAACAATGGCAACAAAGGCAACGAAGCCAACGAAGCCAAAGAAGACAAGGAAGGCAACGAAGCCAACGAAGCCAAAGAAGCCATCGAAGCCAACGAAGGAAGGAAGGCAGCAAAGCCAACGAAGGCAACAAAGCCAAAGAAGCCAGCGAATGCAACGAAGCAAACGAAGCTAACAAATTCAACGAAGCCAACGAAGCCAACAAAGCCAACAAAGCCAACAAAGCCAACGAAGCCAGCGAAGGCAACGAAGGCAACAAAGCCAACGAAGCCAACGAAGGCAACAAAACCAACGAAGGCAAGAAAGCCAACTAAGCCAACAAAGCCAAAAAAGCCAAAAAAGGCAACGAAGCCAACGAAGGCAACGAAGGAAACGAAGCCAACGAAGCCAGCGAAGGCAACGAAGGCAACAAAGCCAACGAAGGCAACGAAGCCAACGAAGGCAACAAAGCCAACGAAGGCAACTCAGCCAACGAAGTCAACGAAGCCAACAAAGCCAAAGAAGCCAACAAAGCCAACGAAGACAAAGAAGGCAACAAAGCCAACGAAGCCAACGAAGGCAACTTAGCCAACGAAGGCAACAAAGCCAACAAAGCCAACGAAGGCAACAAGCCAACAAAGCCAACGAAGCCAACAAAGGCAACAATGCCAACTAAACCAACGAAGCCAACAAAGACAACGAAGCCAACAATGGCAACAAAGGCAACGAAGCCAACGAAGCCAAAGAAGACAAGGAAGGCAACGAAGCCAACGAAGCCAACGAAGCCAAAGAAGCCAAAGAAGCCAACGAAGGAAGGAAGGCAGCAAAGCCAACGAAGGCAACAAAGCCAAAGAAGCCAGCGAATGCAACGAAGCCAACGAAGCTAACAAAGCCAACGAAGCCAAGAAAGCCAACGAAGCCAACGGAGGCAACAAAGCCAACGAAGCCAACGCAGCCAACGAAGGCAAGGAAGGCAACGAAGGCAACCAAACCTACAAAGGTAACAAAGCCAACGAAGGCAACGAAGCCAAGGAAGCCAACGAAGCAAACAAAGCCAACAAAGCTAAGTAAGCCAATGAAGCCAACGAAGGCAACAAAGCCAACAAAGCCAACGAAGCCAACGAAGCCAACAAAGCCAATGAAGGCAACGAGCCAACGAAGGCAACAAAGCCAACGAAGGCAACTCAGCCAACGAAGGAAACAAAACCAACAAAGCCAACGAATCCAACGAAGGCAACAAGCCAACTAAACCAACGAAGCCAACAAAGCCAACGAAGCCAACAATGGCAACAAAGGCAACGAAGCCAACGAAGCCAACGAAGCCAATGAAGCCAACGAAGCCAACGAAGGAAGGAAGGCAGCAAAGGCAACGAAGGCAACAAAGCCAAGGAAGCCAGCGAATGCAACGAAGCCAACGAAGCTAACAAAGTCAACGAAGCCAACGAAGCCAACAAAGCCAACGAAGCCAACGAAGGCAAGGAAGGCAACGAAGCCAACGAAGGCAACCAAACCTACGAAGGTAACAAAGCCAACGAAGGCAACGAAGCCAAGGAAGCCAACGAAGCAAACAAAGCCAACAAAGCTAAGAAAGCCAACAAAGCCAACGAAGGCAACAATGACAACGAAGCCAACGAAGGCAACAAATCCAACAAAGCCATTGAAGCCAATGAAGGCAACGAATCCAACGAAGGCAACAAAGCCAACGATGCCAACGAAGCCAACGAAGGCAACAAAGCCAACAAAGCCAACGAAGCCAACGAAGCCAAAGAAGGCAAGGAAGGCAACTAAGGCAACGAAGCCAATGAAGCCAACGAAGCCAACGAAGCCAACGAAGGCAAGGAAGGCAACGAAGCCAACGAAGGCAACCAAACCTACGAAGGTAACAAAGCCAACGAAGGCAACGAAGCCAAGGAAGCCAACGAAGCAAACAAAGCCAACAAAGCTAAGAAATCCAGTGAAGCCAATGAAGGCAACGAATCCAACGAAGCCAACGAAGGCAACAAATCCAACAAAGCCATTGAAGCCAATAAAGGCAACGAATCCAACGAAGGCAACAAAGCCAACGATGCCAACGAAGCCAACGAAGGCAACGAAGCCAACGAAGCCAAAGAAGGCAACGAAGCCAACGAAGGCAGCGAAGCCAACGAAGCCAAAGAAGGCAACTAAGCCAACGAAGCCAACAAAGCCAACAAAGCCAACAAAGCCAACAAAGCCAGCGAAGGCAACGAAGGCAACAAAGCCAACAAAGCCAACGAAGGCAACAAAACCAACGAAGGCAAGAAAGCCAACTAAGCCAACAAAGCCAAAAAAGGCAACGAAGCCAACGAAGGCAACGAAGGTAACGAAGCCAACGAAGCCAGCGAAGGCAACGAAGGCAACGAAGCCAACGAGGGCAGCAAAGCCAACGAAGGCAGCAAAGCCAACGAAGGCAACGAAGCCAACGAAGCCAAAGAAGCCAACAAAGCCAACGAAGACAAAGAAGGCAACTTAGCCAACGAAGGCAACAAAGCCAACTTAGCCAACGAAGGCAGCAAAGCCAACAAAGCCAACGAAGGCAACGAAGCCAACAAAGCCAACGAAGCCAACAAAGGCAACAAAGCCAACTAAACCAACGAAGCCAACAAAGCCAACGAAGGCAACAAAGCCAACGAAGCCAACGAAGTCAACGAAGGCAAGGAAGGCAACGAAGCCAATGAAGCCAACGAAGGAAACGAAGCCAAAGAAGCCAACGAATGCAACGACGCCAACGAAGCCAACAAAGGCAACGAAGCCAACGAATGCAACGAAGTCAACGAACGTAACGAAGCCAATGAAGGCAAGAAGCCAACAAAGATAAGAAAGCCAATGAAGCCAACGAAGCCAACAAAGCCAACGAAGGCAACAGAGCCAACGAAGGCAACGAAGCCAAGGAAGCCAAAGAAGGCAAGGAAGGCAACTAAGGCAAATATTCCAATGAAGCCAAAGAAGGCAAGGAAGGCAACTAAGGCAACGAAGCCAATGAAGCCAACGAAGCCAACGAAGCCAACGAAGCCAACGAAGGCAAGGAAGGCAACGAAGCCAACGAAGGCAACCAAACTTACGAAGGTAACAAAGCCAACGAAGGCAACGAAGCCAACAAAGACAACGAAGCCAACAATGACAACGAAGCCAACGAAGCCAACGATGGCAACAAAGCCAACGAAAGCCAATGAAGGCAACAGAGCCAACGAAGGCAACGAAGCCAAGGAAGCCAACGAAGCAAACTAAGCCAACAAAGCTAAGAAAGCCAATGAAACCAACGAATCAACAAAGCCAACGAAGCAAACGAAGGCAACAAAACCAACGAAGGCAAGATAGCCAACTAAGCCAACATTGCCAAAAAAGGCAACGAAGCCAACGAAGGCAATGTAGGTAACGAAGCCAACGAAGCCAGCGAAGGCAACAAAGGCAACAAAGCCAACGAAGGCAATGAAGCCAACGAAGGCAACAAGCCAACAAAGCCAAAGAAGCCAACAAAGCCAACGAAGACAAAGAAGGCAACAAAGCCAACGAAGCCAACGAAGGCAACAAAGACAACGAAGCCAACAATACCAACAAAGCCAACGAAGCCAACGAAGGCAACAAGCCAACAAAGCCAACGAAGCCAACAAAGGCAACAAAGCCAACTAAATCAACGAAGCCAACAAAGACAACGAAGCCAACAATGGCAACAAAGGCAACGAAGCCAACGAAGCCAAAGAAGACAAGGAAGGCAACGAAGCCAACGAAGCCAAAGAAGCCATCGAAGCCAACGAAGGAAGGAAGGCAGCAAAGCCAACGAAGGCAACAAAGCCAAAGAAGCCAGCGAATGCAACGAAGCAAACGAAGCTAACAAATTCAACGAAGCCAACGAAGCCAACAAAGCCAACAAAGCCAACAAAGCCAACGAAGCCAGCGAAGGCAACGAAGGCAACAAAGCCAACAAAGCCAACGAAGGCAACAAAACCAACGAAGGCAAGAAAGCCAACTAAGCCAACAAAGCCAAAAAAGCCAAAAAAGGCAACGAAGCCAACGAAGGCAACGAAGGAAACGAAGCCAACGAAGCCAGCGAAGGCAACGAAGGCAACAAAGCCAACGAAGGCAACGAAGCCAACGAAGGCAACAAAGCCAACGAAGGCAACTCAGCCAACGAAGTCAACGAAGCCAACAAAGCCAAAGAAGCCAACAAAGCCAACGAAGACAAAGAAGGCAACAAAGCCAACGAAGCCAACGAAGGCAACTTAGCCAACGAAGGCAACAAAGCCAACAAAGCCAACGAAGGCAACAAGCCAACAAAGCCAACGAAGCCAACAAAGGCAACAAAGCCAACTAAACCAACGAAGCCAACAAAGACAACGAAGCCAACAATGGCAACAAAGGCAACGAAGCCAACGAAGCCAAAGAAGACAAGGAAGGCAACGAAGCCAACGAAGCCAATGAAGCCAAAGAAGCCAAAGAAGCCAACGAAGGAAGGAAGGCAGCAAAGCCAACGAAGGCAACAAAGCCAAAGAAGCCAGCGAATGCAACGAAGCCAACGAAGCTAACAAAGCCAACGAAGCCAAGAAAGCCATCGAAGCCAACGGAGGCAACAAAGCCAACGAAGCCAACGCAGCCAACGAAGGCAAGGAAGGCAACGAAGGCAACCAAACCTACAAAGGTAACAAAGCCAACGAAGGCAACGAAGCCAAGGAAGCCAACGAAGCAAACAAAGCCAACAAAGCTAAGTAAGCCAATGAAGCCAACGAAGGCAACAAAGCCAACAAAGCCAACGAAGCCAACGAAGCCAACAAAGCCAATGAAGGCAACGAGCCAACGAAGGCAACAAAGCCAACGAAGGCAACTCAGCCAACGAAGGAAACAAAACCAACAAAGCCAACGAATCCAACGAAGGCAACAAGCCAACTAAACCAACGAAGCCAACAAAGCCAACGAAGCCAACAATGGCAACAAAGGCAACGAAGCCAACGAAGCCAACGAAGCCAATGAAGCCAACGAAGCCAACGAAGGAAGGAAGGCAGCAAAGGCAACGAAGGCAACAAAGCCAAGGAAGCCAGCGAATGCAACGAAGCCAACGAAGCTAACAAAGTCAACGAAGCCAACGAAGCCAACAAAGCCAACGAAGCCAACGAAGGCAAGGAAGGCAACGAAGCCAACGAAGGCAACCAAACCTACGAAGGTAACAAAGCCAACGAAGGCAACGAAGCCAAGGAAGCCAACGAAGCAAACAAAGCCAACAAAGCTAAGAAAGCCAACAAAGCCAACGAAGGCAACAATGACAACGAAGCCAACGAAGGCAACAAATCCAACAAAGCCATTGAAGCCAATGAAGGCAACGAATCCAACGAAGGCAACAAAGCCAACGATGCCAACGAAGCCAACGAAGGCAACAAAGCCAACGAAGGCAACGAAGCCAACGAAGCCAACGAAGCCAACGAAGGCAACTAAGGCAACGAAGCCAATGAAGCCAACGAAGCCAACGAAGCCAACGAAGGCAAGGAAGGCAACGAAGCCAACGAAGGCAACCAAACCTACGAAGGTAACAAAGCCAACGAAGGCAACGAAGCCAAGGAAGCCAACGAAGCAAACAAAGCCAACAAAGCTAAGAAAGCCAATGAAGCCAACGAAGGCAACAAAGCCAACAAAGCCAACGAAGCCAACGAAGCCAACAAAGCCAATGAAGGCAACGAGCCAACGAAGGCAACAAAGCCAACGAAGGCAACTCAGCCAACGAAGGAAACAAAACCAACAAAGCCAACGAATCCAACGAAGGCAACAAGCCAACTAAACCAACGAAGCCAACAAAGCCAACGAAGCCAACAATGGCAACAAAGGCAACGAAGCCAACGAAGCCAACGAAGCCAATGAAGCCAACGAAGCCAAGGAAGGAAGGAAGGCAGCAAAGGCAACGAAGGCAACAAAGCCAAGGAAGCCAGCGAATGCAACGAAGCCAACGAAGCTAACAAAGTCAACGAAGCCAACGAAGCCAACAAAGCCAACGAAGCCAACGAAGGCAAGGAAGGCAACGAAGCCAACGAAGGCAACCAAACCTACGAAGGTAACAAAGCCAACGAAGGCAACGAAGCCAAGGAAGCCAACGAAGCAAACAAAGCCAACAAAGCTAAGAAAGCCAACAAAGCCAACGAAGGCAACAATGACAACGAAGCCAACGAAGGCAACAAATCCAACAAAGCCATTGAAGCCAATGAAGGCAACGAATCCAACGAAGGCAACAAAGCCAACGATGCCAACGAAGCCAACGAAGGCAACAAAGCCAACGAAGGCAACGAAGCCAACGAAGCCAAAGAAGGCAAGGAAGGCAACTAAGGCAACGAAGCCAATGAAGCCAACGAAGCCAACGAAGCCAACGAAGGCAAGGAAGGCAACGAAGCCAACGAAGGCAACCAAACCTACGAAGGTAACAAAGCCAACGAAGGCAACGAAGCCAAGGAAGCCAACGAAGCAAACAAAGCCAACAAAGCTAAGAAAGCCAGTGAAGCCAATGAAGGCAACGAATCCAACGAAGCCAACGAAGGCAACAAATCCAACAAAGCCATTGAAGCCAATAAAGGCAACGAATCCAACGAAGGCAACAAAGCCAACGATGCCAACGAAGCCAACGAAGGCAACGAAGCCAACGAAGCCAAAGAAGGCAACGAAGCCAACGAAGGCAACGAAGCCAACGAAGCCAAAGAAGGCAACTAAGCCAACGAAGACAACAAAGCCAACGAAAGCCAATGAAGGCAACAGAGCCAACGAAGGCAACGAAGCCAAGGAAGCCAACGAAGCAAACAAAGCCAACAAAGCTAAGAAAGCCAATGAAACCAACGAATCAACAAAGCCAATGAAGCAAACGAAGGCAACAAAACCAACGAAGGCAAGAAAGCCAACTAAGCCAACAAAGCCAAAAAAGGCAAAAAAGCCAACGAAGGCAACTCAGCCAACGAAGTCAACGAAGCCAACAAAGCCAAAGAAGCCAACAAAGCCAACGAAGCCAACAAAGCCAACAAAACTAAGAAAGCCAATGAAATCAACGAAGCCAACAAAGCCAACGAAGCCAATGAAGGCAACAAAGCCAACGAAGGCAACAAGCCAACAAAGCCAACGAAGCCAACAAAGGCAACAAAGCCAACTAAACCAACGAATCCAACAAAGACAACGAAGCCAACAATGGCAAAAAGGCAACGGAGCCAACGAAGCCAAAGAAGACAAGGAAGCCAGCGAATGCAACGAAGCCAACGAAGCCAACAAAGTCAACGAAGCCAACGAAGCCAACAAAGGCAACAAAGCCAACAAAGCCAACAAAGCCAAGAAAGCCAACGAAGCCAACAAAGCCAAAAAAGGCAACGAAGCCAACGAAGGCAACGAAGCCAACGAAGGCAACGAAGGTAACGAAGCCAACGAAGCCAGCGAAGGCAACAAGCCAACAAAGCCAACGAAGCCAACAAAGGCAACAAAGCCAACTAAACCAACGAAGCCAACAAAGACAACGAAGCCAACAATGGCAACAAAGGCAACGAAGCCAACGAAGCCAAAGAAGACAAGGAAGGCAACGAAGCCAATGAAGCCAACGAAGCCAACGAAGGAAGGAAGGCAGCAAAGGCAACGAAGGCAACAAAGCCAAAGAAGCCAGCGAATGCAACGAAGCCAACGAAGCTAACAAAGTCAACGAAGCCAACGAAGCCAAGAAAGCCAACGAAGCCAACGGAGGCAACAAAGCCAACGAAGCCAACGAAGCCAACAAAGGCAAGGAAGGCAACGAAGGCAACCAAACCTACAAAGGTAACAGAGCCAACGAAGGCAACGAAGCCAAGGAAGCCAACGAAGCAAACAAAGCCAACAAAGCTAAGAAAGCCAGTGAAGCCAATGAAGGCAACGAATCCAACGAAGCCAACGAAGGCAACGAAGCCAACGAAGCCAACGAAGCCAGCGAAGGCAACGAAGGCAAAAAAGCCAACGAAGTCAACTCAGCCAACGAAGTCAACGAAGCCAACAAAGCCAAAGAAGCCAACAAAGCCAACGAAGCCAACAAAGCCAACAAAACTAAGAAAGCCAATGAAATCAACGAAGCCAACAAAGCCAACGAAGCCAATGAAGGCAACAAAGCCAACGAAGGCAACAAGCCAACAAAGCCAACGAAGCCAACAAAGGCAACAAAGCCAACTAAACCAACGAATCCAACAAAGACAACGAAGCCAACAATGGCAACAAAGGCAACGGAGCCAACGAAGCCAAAGAAGACAAGGAAGCCAGCGAATGCAACGAAGCCAACGAAGCCAACAAAGTCAACGAAGCCAACGAAGCCAACAAAGGCAACAAAGCCAACAAAGCCAACAAAGCCAAGAAAGCCAACGAAGCCAACAAAGCCAAAAAAGGCAAGAAGGCAACGAAGGTAACGAAGCCAACGAAGCCAGCGAAGGCAACAAGCCAACAAAGCCAACGAAGCCAACAAAGGCAACAAAGCCAACTAAACCAACGAAGCCAACAAAGACAACGAAGCCAACAATGGCAACGAAGGCAACGAAGCCAACGAAGCCAAAGAAGACAAGGAAGGCAACGAAGCCAATGAAGCCAACGAAGCCAACGAAGGAAGGAAGGCAGCAAAGGCAACGAAGGCAACAAAGCCAAAGAAGCCAGCGAATGCAACGAAGCCAACGAAGCTAACAAAGTCAACGAAGCCAACGAAGCCAAGAAAGCCAACGAAGCCAACGGAGGCAACAAAGCCAACGAAGCCAACGAAGCCAACGAAGGCAAGGAAGGCAACGAAGGCAACCAAACCTACAAAGGTAACAAAGCCAACGAAGGCAACGAAGCCAAGGAAGCCAACGAAGCAAACAAAGCCAACAAAGCTAAGAAAGCCAATGAAGCCAACGAAGACAACTAAGCCAACGAAGCCAACGAAGCCAACAAAGCCAATGAAGGCAACGAGCCAACGAAGGTAACAAAGCCAACGAAGGCAACGAAGCCAACGAAGGCAACAAAACCAACAAAGCCAACGAAGCCAACGAAGGCAACAAGCCAACAAAGCCAACGAAGCCAACAAAAGCAACAAAGCCAACTAAACCAACGAAGCCAACAAAGCCAACGAAGCCAACAATGGCAACAAAGGCAACGAAGCCAACGAAGCCAACGAAGCCAATGAAGCCAACGAAGCCAAGGAAGGAAGGAAGGCAGCAAAGGCAACGAAGGCAACAAAGCCAAAGAAGCCAGCGAATGCAACGAAGCAAACGAAGCTAACAAAGTCAACGACGGTAACAAAGCCAACGAAGGCAACGAAGCCAACGAAGGCAACAAAACCAACAAAGCCAACGAAGCCAACGAAGGCAACAAGCCAACAAAGCCAACGAAGCCAACAAAGGCAACAAAGCCAACTAAACCAACGAAGCCAACGAAGCCAACGAAGCCAATGAAGCCAACGAAGCCAACGAAGCCAACCAAGCCAATGAAGCCAACGAAGCCAACGAAGGAAGGAAGGCAGCAAAGCCAACGAAGGCAACAAAGCCAAAGAAGCCAGCGAATGCAACGAAGCCAACGAAGCTAACAAAGTCAACGAAGGCAACGAAGCCAACAAAGCCAACAAAGCCAACAAAGCTAAGAAAGCCAATGAAACCAACGAAGCCAACGAAGCCAACAAAGCCAACGAAGCAAACGAAGCAAACGAAGCAAACGAAGGCAACAAAACCAACGAAGGCAAGTAAGCCAACTAAGCCAACAAAGCCAACTAAGCCAACAAAGCCAAAAAAGGCAACGAAGCCAACGAAGGCAACGAAGGTAACGAAGCCAACGAAGCCAACGAAGGCAACGAAGGCAACAAAGCCAACGAAGGCAACTCAGCCAACGAAGGCAGCAAAGCCAACGAAGGCAACTCAGCCAACGAAGGCAACGAAGCCAACAAAGCCAAAGAAGCCAACAAAGTCAACGAAGCCAACGAAGGCAACAAAGCCAACTAAACCAACGAAGCCAACAAAGCCAACGAAGCCAACAATGGCAACAAAGGCAACGAAGCCAACGAAGCCAACGAAGCCAATGAAGCCAACGAAGCCAAGGAAGGAAGGAAGGCAGCAAAGGCAACGAAGGCAACAAAGCCAAAGATGCCAGCGAATGCAACGAAGCAAACGAAGCTAACAAAGTCAACGACGGTAACAAAGCCAACGAAGGCAACGAAGCCAACGAAGGCAACAAAACCAACAAAGCCAACGAAGCCAACGAAGGCAACAAGCCAACAAAGCCAACGAAGCCAACAAAGGCAACAAAGCCAACTAAACCAACGAAGCCAACGAAGCCAACCAAGCCAATGAAGCCAACGAAGCCAACGAAGGAAGGAAGGCAGCAAAGCCAACGAAGGCAACAAAGCCAAAGAAGCCAGCGAATGCAACTCAGCCAACGAAGCTAACAAAGTCAACGAAGCCAACGAAGCCAACAAAGCCAACAAAGCCAACAAAGCTAAGAAAGCCAATGAAACCAACGAAGCCAACGAAGCCAACAAAGCCAACGAAGCAAACGAAGCAAACGAAGCAAACGAAGGCAATAAAACCAACGAAGGCAAGTAAGCCAACTAAGCCAACAAAGCCAACTAAGCCAACAAAGCCAAAAAAGGCAACGAAGCCAACGAAGGCAACGAAGGTAACGAAGCCAACGAAGCCAGCGAAGGCAACGAAGGCAACAAAGCCAACGAAGGCAACTCAGCCAACGAAGGCAGCAAAGCCAACGAAGGCAACTCAGCCAACGAAGGCAACGAAGCCAACAAAGCCAAAGAAGCCAACAAAGGCAACGAATCCAACGAAGGCAACAAAGCCAACGAAGCCAACGAAGGCAACAAAGCCAACGAAGGCAACAAAGCCAACAAAGCCAACGAAGCCAACAAAGCCAACTAAACCAACGAAGCCAACGAAGCCAACGAAGCCAATGAAGCCAACGAAGCCAACGAAGGAAGGAAGGCAGCAAAGGCAACGAAGGCAACAAAGCCAAAGAAGCCAGCGAATGCAATGAAGCAAACGAAGCTAACAAAGTCAACGACGGTAACAAAGCCAACGAAGGCAACGAAGCCAACGAAGGCAACAAAACCAACAAAGCCAACGAAGCCAACGAAGGCAACAAGCCAACAAAGCCAACGAAGCCAACGAAGGCAACAAAGCCAACTAAACCAACGAAGCCAACGAAGCCAACGAAGCCAATGAAGCCAACGAAGCCAACGAAGGAAGGAAGGCAGCAAAGGCAACGAAGGCAACAAAGCCAAAGAAGCCAGCGAATGCAACGAAGCCAACGAAGCTAACAAAGTCAACGAAGCCAACGAAGCCAACAAAGCCAACAAAGCCAACAAAGCTAAGAAAGCCAATGAAACCAACGAAGCCAACAAAGCCAACGAAGCAAACGAAGCAAACGAAGGCAACAAAACCAACGAAGGCAAGAAAGCCAACAAAGCCAAAAAAGGCAACGAAGCCAACGAAGGCAACGAAGATAACGAAGCCAACGAAGCCAGCGAAGGCAACGAAGGCAACAAAGCCAACGAAGGCAACGAAGCCAACGAAGGCAGCAAAGCCAACGAAGGCAACTCAGCCAACGAAGGCAACGAAGCCAACAAAGCCAAAGAAGCAAACAAAGCCAACGAAGACAAAGAAGGCAACAATGCCAACGAAGGCAACAAAGCCAACAAAGCCAACGAAGGCAACAAGCCAACAAAGCCAACGAAGCCAACAAAGGCAACAAAGCCAACTAAACCAACGAAGGCAAAAAAGACAACGAAGCCAACAATGGCAACAAAGGCAACGAAGCCAACGAAGCCAAAGAAGACAAGGAAGCCAGCGAATGCAACGAAGCTAACGAAGCTAACAAAGTCAACGAAGCCAACGAAGCCAACAACGCCAACAAAGCCAACGAAGGCAACAAGCCAACAAAGCCAACGAAGCCAGCAAAGCTAAGAAAGCCAATGAAACCAACGAAGCCAACAAAGCCAACGAAGGCAACAAAGCCAACGAAGCCAACGAAGGCAGCAAAGCCAACGAAGGCAACTCAGCCAACGAAGGCAACGAAGCCAACAAAGCCAAAGAAGCCAACAAAGCCAACGAAGACAAAGAAGGCAACAAAACCAACAAAGCCAACGAAGCCAACGAAGGCAACAAGCCAACAAAGCCAACGAAGCCAACAAAGGCAACAAAGCCAACTAAATCAACGAAGCCAAAAAAGACAACGAAGCCAACAATGGCAACAAAGGCAACGAACCCAACGAAGCCAAAGAAGACAAGGAAGGCAACGAAGCCAACGAAACCAATGAAGCCATCGAAGCCAACGAAGGAAGGAAGGCAGCAAAGCCAACGAAGGCAACAAAGCCAAAGATGCCAGCGAATGCAACGAAGCCAACGAAGCTAACAAAGTCAACGAAGCCAACGAAGCCAACAAAGCCAACAAAGCCAACAAAGCCAAGAAAGCCAATGAAACCAACGAAGCCAACAAAGCCAACGAAGGCAACGAAGCCAAGGAAGCCAACGAAGCAAACAAAGCCAACAAAGCTAAGAAAGCCAATGAAGCCAACGAAGACAACTAAGCCAACGAAGCCAACGAAGCCAACAAAGCCAATGAAGGCAACGAGCCAACGAAGGTAACAAAGCCAACGAAGGCAACGAAGCCAACGAAGGCAACAAAACCAACAAAGCCAACGAAGCCAACGAAGGCAACAAGCCAACAAAGCCAACGAAGCCAACAAAAGCAACAAAGCCAACTAAACCAACGAAGCCAACAAAGCCAACGAAGCCAACAATGGCAACAAAGGCAACGAAGCCAACGAAGCCAACGAAGCCAATGAAGCCAACGAAGCCAAGGAAGGAAGGAAGGCAGCAAAGGCAACGAAGGCAACAAAGCCAAAGAAGCCAGCGAATGCAACGAAGCAAACGAAGCTAACAAAGTCAACGACGGTAACAAAGCCAACGAAGGCAACGAAGCCAACGAAGGCAACAAAACCAACAAAGCCAACGAAGCCAACGAAGGCAACAAGCCAACAAAGCCAACGAAGCCAACAAAGGCAACAAAGCCAACTAAACCAACGAAGCCAACGAAGCCAACGAAGCCAATGAAGCCAACGAAGCCAACGAAGGAAGGAAGGCATAAAGCCAACGAAGGCAACAAAGCCAAAGAAGCCAGCGAATGCAACGAAGCCAACGAAGCTAACAAAGTCAATGAAGCCAACGAAGCCAACAAAGCCAACAAAGCCAAAAAAGCTAAGAAAGCCAATGAAACCAACGAAGCCAACGAAGCCAACAAAGCCAACGAAGCAAACGAAGCAAACGAAGGCAACAAAACCAACGAAGGCAAGAAAACCAACTAAGCCAACAAAGCCAACTAAGCCAACAAAGCCAAAAAAGGCAACGAAGCCAACGAAGGCAACGAAGGTAATGAAGCCAACGAAGCCAGCGAAGGCAACGAAGGTAACGAAGCCAACGAAGGCAACTCAGCCAACGAAGGCAGCAAAGCCAACGAAGGCAACTCAGCCAACGAAGGCAATGAAGCCAACAAAGCCAAAGAAGCCAACAAAGCCAACGAAGACAAAGAAGGCAAATAAGCCAACGAAGCCAACGAAGGCAAAAATGGCAACAAAGGCAACGAAGCCAACGAAGCCAACGAAGCCAATGAAGCCAACGAAGCCAACGAAGGAAGGAAGGCAGCAAAGGCAA
The DNA here is from genome assembly GCF_963210335.1 of Falco punctatus. Lineage (NCBI taxonomy): Eukaryota > Metazoa > Chordata > Aves > Falconiformes > Falconidae > Falco > Falco punctatus. Next base: position 751,352 of record NW_027660073.1, read on the forward strand.
CGAAGGCAACAAAGCCAAAGAAGCCAGCGAATGCAATGAAGCAAACGAAGCTAACAAAGTCAACGACGGTAACAAAGCCAACGAAAGCAACAAGCCAACAAAGCCAACGAAGCCAACAAAGGCAACAAAGCCAACTAAACCAACGAAGCCAACAAAGACAACGAAGGCAACAAAGCCAACTAAACCAACGAAGCCAACGAAGCCAAAGAAGACAAGGAAGGCAACGAAGCCAACGAAGCCAATGAAGCCAACGAAGCCAACGAAGGCAAGGAAGGCAACGAAGCCAACGAAGGCAACCAAACCTACGAAGGTAACAAAGCCAACGAAGGCAACGAAGCCAACGAAGCCAACGAAGCCAACAAAGCCAACAAAGCTAAGAAAGCCAATGAAACCAACGAAGCCAACAAAGCCAACGAAGCAAACGAAGCAAACGAAGCAAACGAAGGCAACAAAACCAACGAAGGCAAGAAAGCCAACTAAGCCAACAAAGCCAACTAAGCCAACAAAGCAAAAAAGGCAACGAAGCCAACGAAGGCAACGAAGGTAACGAAGCCAACGAAGCCAGCGAAGGCAACGAAGGCAACAAAGCCAACGAAGGCAACGAAGCCAACGAAGGCAGCAAAGCCAACGAAGGCAACGAAGCCAACGAAGGCAACGAAGACAACAAAGCCAAAGAAGCCAACAAAGCCAACGAAGACAAAGAAGGCAACAAAGCCAACGAAGCCAACGAAGGCAACTTTGCCAACGAAGGCAACAAAGCCAACGAAGCCAACGAAGGCAACAAGCCAACAAAGCCAACGAAGCCAACAAAGGCAACAAAGCCAACTAAACCAACGAAGCCAACAAAGACAACGAAGGCAACAAAGCCAACGAAGGCAACGAAGCCAACGAAGCCAAAGAAGACAAGGAAGGCAACGAAGCCAACGAAGCCAACGAAGGCAACAAAGCCAGCGAAAGCCAATGAAGGCAACAGAGCCAACGAAGGCAACGAAGCCAAGGAAGCCAACGAAGCAAACAAAGCCAACAAAGCTAAGAAAGCCAATGAAACCAACGAATCAACAAAGCCGACTAAACCAACGAAGCCAACAAAGACAACGAAGCCAACAATGGCAACAAAGGCAACGAAGCCAACGAAGCCAAAGAAGACAAGGAAGGCAACGAAGCCAATGAAGCCAATGAAGCCAATGAAGCCAACGAAGGAAGGAAGGCAGGAAAGGCAACGAAGGGAACAAAGCCAAAGAAGCCAGCGAATGCAACGAAGCCAACGAAGCTAACAAAGTCAACGAAGCCAACGAAGCCAACAACGCCAACAAAGCCAACGAAGGCAAAAAAGCCAAAGAAGCCAACGAAGCCAACGAAGCGAACGAAGGCAAGGAAGGCAACGAAGGCAACCAAACCTACAAAGGTAACAAAGGCAACGAAGGCAACGAAGCCAAGGAAGCCAATGAAGCAAACAAAGCCAACAAAGCTAAGAAAGCCAATGAAGCGAACGAAGGCAACAAAGCCAACGAAGCCAAAGAAGGCAAGGAAGGCAACTAAGGCAACGAAGCCAATGAAGCCAACGAAGCCAACGAAGCCAACGAAGGCAAGGAAGGCAACGAAGCCAACGAAGGCAACCAAACCTACGAAGGTAACAAAGCCAACGAAGCCAACAAAGCCAACAAAGCCAACAAAGCCAACGAAGCCAGCGAAGGCAACGAAGGCAACAAAGCCAACAAAGCCAACGAAGGCAACAAAACCAACGAAGGCAAGAAAGCCAACTAAGCCAACAAAGCCAAAAAAGCCAAAAAAGGCAACGAAGCCAACGAAGGCAACGAAGGAAACGAAGCCAACGAAGCCAGCGAAGGCAACGAAGGCAACAAAGCCAACGAAGGCAACGAAGCCAACGAAGGCAACAAAGCCAACGAAGGCAACTCAGCCAACGAAGTCAACGAAGCCAACAAAGCCAAAGAAGCCAACAAAGCCAACGAAGACAAAGAAGGCAACAAAGCCAACGAAGCCAACGAAGGCAACTTAGCCAACGAAGGCAACAAAGCCAACAAAGCCAACGAAGGCAACAAGCCAACAAAGCCAACGAAGCCAACAAAGGCAACAAAGCCAACTAAACCAACGAAGCCAACAAAGACAACGAAGCCAACAATGGCAACAAAGGCAACGAAGCCAACGAAGCCAAAGAAGACAAGGAAGGCAACGAAGCCAACGAAGCCAACGAAGCCAAAGAAGCCAAAGAAGCCAACGAAGGAAGGAAGGCAGCAAAGCCAACGAAGGCAACAAAGCCAAAGAAGCCAGCGAATGCAACGAAGCCAACGAAGCTAACAAAGCCAACGAAGCCAAGAAAGCCATCGAAGCCAACGGAGGCAACAAAGCCAACGAAGCCAACGCAGCCAACGAAGGCAAGGAAGGCAACGAAGGCAACCAAACCTACAAAGGTAACAAAGCCAACGAAGGCAACGAAGCCAAGGAAGCCAACGAAGCAAACAAAGCCAACAAAGCTAAGTAAGCCAATGAAGCCAACGAAGGCAACAAAGCCAACAAAGCCAACGAAGCCAACGAAGCCAACAAAGCCAATGAAGGCAACGAGCCAACGAAGGCAACAAAGCCAACGAAGGCAACTCAGCCAACGAAGGAAACAAAACCAACAAAGCCAACGAATCCAACGAAGGCAACAAGCCAACTAAACCAACGAAGCCAACAAAGCCAACGAAGCCAACAATGGCAACAAAGGCAACGAAGCCAACGAAGCCAACGAAGCCAATGAAGCCAACGAAGCCAACGAAGGAAGGAAGGCAGCAAAGGCAACGAAGGCAACAAAGCCAAGGAAGCCAGCGAATGCAACGAAGCCAACGAAGCTAACAAAGTCAACGAAGCCAACGAAGCCAACAAAGCCAACGAAGCCAACGAAGGCAAGGAAGGCAACGAAGCCAACGAAGGCAACCAAACCTACGAAGGTAACAAAGCCAACGAAGGCAACGAAGCCAAGGAAGCCAACGAAGCAAACAAAGCCAACAAAGCTAAGAAAGCCAACAAAGCCAACGAAGGCAACAATGACAACGAAGCCAACGAAGGCAACAAATCCAACAAAGCCATTGAAGCCAATGAAGGCAACGAATCCAACGAAGGCAACAAAGCCAACGATGCCAACGAAGCCAACGAAGGCAACAAAGCCAACGAAGGCAACGAAGCCAACGAAGCCAAAGAAGGCAAGGAAGGCAACTAAGGCAACGAAGCCAATGAAGCCAACGAAGCCAACGAAGCCAACGAAGGCAAGGAAGGCAACGAAGCCAACGAAGGCAACCAAACCTACGAAGGTAACAAAGCCAACGAAGGCAACGAAGCCAAGGAAGCCAACGAAGCAAACAAAGCCAACAAAGCTAAGAAAGCCAATGAAGCCAACGAAGGCAACAAAGCCAACAAAGCCAACGAAGCCAACGAAGCCAACAAAGCCAACGAAGGCAACTCAGCCAACGAAGGAAACAAAACCAACAAAGCCAACGAATCCAACGAAGGCAACAAGCCAACTAAACCAACGAAGCCAACAAAGCCAACGAAGCCAACAATGGCAACAAAGGCAACGAAGCCAACGAAGCCAACGAAGCCAATGAAGCCAACGAAGCCAACGAAGGAAGGAAGGCAGCAAAGGCAACGAAGGCAACAAAGCCAAGGAAGCCAGCGAATGCAACGAAGCCAACGAAGCTAACAAAGTCAACGAAGCCAACGAAGCCAACAAAGCCAACGAAGCCAACGAAGGCAAGGAAGGCAACGAAGCCAACGAAGGCAACCAAACCTACGAAGGTAACAAAGCCAACGAAGGCAACGAAGCCAAGGAAGCCAACGAAGCAAACAAAGCCAACAAAGCTAAGAAAGCCAACAAAGCCAACGAAGGCAACAATGACAACGAAGCCAACGAAGGCAACAAATCCAACAAAGCCATTGAAGCCAATGAAGGCAACGAATCCAACGAAGGCAACAAAGCCAACGATGCCAACGAAGCCAACGAAGGCAACAAAGCCAACGAAGGCAACGAAGCCAACGAAGCCAAAGAAGGCAAGGAAGGCAACTAAGGCAACGAAGCCAATGAAGCCAACGAAGCCAACGAAGCCAACGAAGGCAAGGAAGGCAACGAAGCCAACGAAGGCAACCAAACCTACGAAGGTAACAAAGCCAACGAAGGCAACGAAGCCAAGGAAGCCAACGAAGCAAACAAAGCCAACAAAGCTAAGAAAGCCAGTGAAGCCAATGAAGGCAACGAATCCAACGAAGCCAACGAAGGCAACAAATCCAACAAAGCCATTGAAGCCAATAAAGGCAACGAATCCAACGAAGGCAACAAAGCCAACGATGCCAACGAAGCCAACGAAGGCAACGAAGCCAACGAAGCCAAAGAAGGCAACGAAGCCAACGAAGGCAACGAAGCCAACGAAGCCAAAGAAGGCAACTAAGCCAACGAAGACAACAAAGCCAACGAAAGCCAATGAAGGCAACAGAGCCAACGAAGGCAACGAAGCCAAGGAAGCCAACGAAGCAAACAAAGCCAACAAAGCTAAGAAAGCCAATGAAACCAACGAATCAACAAAGCCAATGAAGCAAACGAAGGCAACAAAACCAACGAAGGCAAGAAAGCCAACTAAGCCAACAAAGCCAAAAAAGGCAACGAAGCCAACGAAGGCAACGAAGCCAACGAAGCCAACGAAGCCAGCGAAGGCAACGAAGGCAAAAAAGCCAACGAAGGCAACTCAGCCAACGAAGTCAACGAAGCCAACAAAGCCAAAGAAGCCAACAAAGCCAACGAAGCCAACAAAGCCAACAAAACTAAGAAAGCCAATGAAATCAACGAAGCCAACAAAGCCAACGAAGCCAATGAAGGCAACAAAGCCAACGAAGGCAACAAGCCAACAAAGCCAACGAAGCCAACAAAGGCAACAAAGCCAACTAAACCAACGAATCCAACAAAGACAACGAAGCCAACAATGGCAAAAAGGCAACGGAGCCAACGAAGCCAAAGAAGACAAGGAAGCCAGCGAATGCAACGAAGCCAACGAAGCCAACAAAGTCAACGAAGCCAACGAAGCCAACGAAGGCAACAAAGCCAACAAAGCCAACAAAGCCAAGAAAGCCAACGAAGCCAACAAAGCCAAAAAAGGCAACGAAGCCAACGAAGGCAACGAAGGTAACGAAGCCAACGAAGCCAGCGAAGGCAACAAGCCAACAAAGCCAACGAAGCCAACAAAGGCAACAAAGCCAACTAAACCAACGAAGCCAACAAAGACAACGAAGCCAACAATGGCAACAAAGGCAACGAAGCCAACGAAGCCAAAGAAGACAAGGAAGGCAACGAAGCCAATGAAGCCAACGAAGCCAACGAAGGAAGGAAGGCAGCAAAGGCAACGAAGGCAACAAAGCCAAAGAAGCCAGCGAATGCAACGAAGCCAACGAAGCTAACAAAGTCAACGAAGCCAACGAAGCCAAGAAAGCCAACGAAGCCAACGGAGGCAACAAAGCCAACGAAGCCAACGAAGCCAACAAAGGCAAGGAAGGCAACGAAGGCAACCAAACCTACAAAGGTAACAGAGCCAACGAAGGCAACGAAGCCAAGGAAGCCAACGAAGCAAACAAAGCCAACAAAGCTAAGAAAGCCAGTGAAGCCAATGAAGGCAACGAATCCAACGAAGCCAACGAAGGCAACGAAGCCAACGAAGCCAACGAAGCCAGCGAAGGCAACGAAGGCAAAAAAGCCAACGAAGTCAACTCAGCCAACGAAGTCAACGAAGCCAACAAAGCCAAAGAAGCCAACAAAGCCAACGAAGCCAACAAAGCCAACAAAACTAAGAAAGCCAATGAAATCAACGAAGCCAACAAAGCCAACGAAGCCAATGAAGGCAACAAAGCCAACGAAGGCAACAAGCCAACAAAGCCAACGAAGCCAACAAAGGCAACAAAGCCAACTAAACCAACGAATCCAACAAAGACAACGAAGCCAACAATGGCAACAAAGGCAACGGAGCCAACGAAGCCAAAGAAGACAAGGAAGCCAGCGAATGCAACGAAGCCAACGAAGCCAACAAAGTCAACGAAGCCAACGAAGCCAACAAAGGCAACAAAGCCAACAAAGCCAACAAAGCCAAGAAAGCCAACGAAGCCAACAAAGCCAAAAAAGGCAAGAAGGCAACGAAGGTAACGAAGCCAACGAAGCCAGCGAAGGCAACAAGCCAACAAAGCCAACGAAGCCAACAAAGGCAACAAAGCCAACTAAACCAACGAAGCCAACAAAGACAACGAAGCCAACAATGGCAACGAAGGCAACGAAGCCAACGAAGCCAAAGAAGACAAGGAAGGCAACGAAGCCAACGAAGCCAACGAAGCCAATGAAGCCAACGAAGCCAACGAAGGAAGGAAGGCAGCAAAGGCAACGAAGGCAACAAAGCCAAAGAAGCCAGCGAATGCAACGAAGCCAACGAAGCTAACAAAGTCAACGAAGCCAACGAAGCCAAGAAAGCCAACGAAGCCAACGGAGGCAACAAAGCCAACGAAGCCAACGAAGCCAACGAAGGCAAGGAAGGCAACGAAGGCAACCAAACCTACAAAGGTAACAAAGCCAACGAAGGCAACGAAGCCAAGGAAGCCAATGAAGCAAACAAAGCCAACTAAGCTAAGAAAGCCAATGAAGCCAACGAAGACAACTAAGCCAACGAAGCCAACGAAGCCAACAAAGCCAATGAAGGCAACGAGCCAACGAAGGTAACAAAGCCAACGAAGGCAACGAAGCCAACGAAGGCAACAAAACCAACAAAGCCAACGAAGCCAACGAAGGCAACAAGCCAACAAAGCCAACGAAGCCAACAAAAGCAACAAAGCCAACTAAACCAACGAAGCCAACAAAGCCAACGAAGCCAACAATGGCAACAAAGGCAACGAAGCCAACGAAGCCAACGAAGCCAATGAAGCCAACGAAGCCAAGGAAGGAAGGAAGGCAGCAAAGGCAACGAAGGCAACAAAGCCAAAGAAGCCAGCGAATGCAACGAAGCAAACGAAGCTAACAAAGTCAACGACGGTAACAAAGCCAACGAAGGCAACGAAGCCAACGAAGGCAACAAAACCAACAAAGCCAACGAAGCCAACGAAGGCAACAAGCCAACAAAGCCAACGAAGCCAACAAAGGCAACAAAGCCAACTAAACCAACGAAGCCAACGAAGCCAACGAAGCCAATGAAGCCAACGAAGCCAACGAAGCCAACCAAGCCAATGAAGCCAACGAAGCCAACGAAGGAAGGAAGGCAGCAAAGCCAACGAAGGCAACAAAGCCAAAGAAGCCAGCGAATGCAACGAAGCCAACGAAGCTAACAAAGTCAACGAAGGCAACGAAGCCAACAAAGCCAACAAAGCCAACAAAGCTAAGAAAGCCAATGAAACCAACGAAGCCAACGAAGCCAACAAAGCCAACGAAGCAAACGAAGCAAACGAAGCAAACGAAGGCAACAAAACCAACGAAGGCAAGTAAGCCAACTAAGCCAACAAAGCCAACTAAGCCAACAAAGCCAAAAAAGGCAATGAAGCCAACGAAGGCAACGAAGGTAACGAAGCCAACGAAGCCAGCGAAGGCAACGAAGGCAACAAAGCCAACGAAGGCAACTCAGCCAACGAAGGCAGCAAAGCCAACGAAGGCAACTCAGCCAACGAAGGCAACGAAGCCAACAAAGCCAAAGAAGCCAACAAAGTCAACGAAGCCAACGAAGGCAACAAAGCCAACTAAACCAACGAAGCCAACAAAGCCAACGAAGCCAACAATGGCAACAAAGGCAACGAAGCCAACGAAGCCAACGAAGCCAATGAAGCCAACGAAGCCAAGGAAGGAAGGAAGGCAGCAAAGGCAACGAAGGCAACAAAGCCAAAGATGCCAGCGAATGCAACGAAGCAAACGAAGCTAACAAAGTCAACGACGGTAACAAAGCCAACGAAGGCAACGAAGCCAACGAAGGCAACAAAACCAACAAAGCCAACGAAGCCAACGAAGGCAACAAGCCAACAAAGCCAACGAAGCCAACAAAGGCAACAAAGCCAACTAAACCAACGAAGCCAACGAAGCCAACGAAGCCAATGAAGCCAACGAAGCCAACGAAGGAAGGAAGGCAGCAAAGCCAACGAAGGCAACAAAGCCAAAGAAGCCAGCGAATGCAACGAAGCCAACGAAGCTAACAAAGTCAATGAAGCCAACGAAGCCAACAAAGCCAACAAAGCCAACAAAGCTAAGAAAGCCAATGAAACCAACGAAGCCAACGAAGCCAACAAAGCCAACGAAGCAAACGAAGCAAACGAAGCAAACGAAGGCAACAAAACCAACGAAGGCAAGTAAGCCAACTAAGCCAACAAAGCCAACTAAGCCAACAAAGCCAAAAAAGGCAACGAAGCCAACGAAGGCAACGAAGGTAACGAAGCCAACGAAGCCAGCGAAGGCAACGAAGGCAACAAAGCCAACGAAGGCAACTCAGCCAACGAAGGCAGCAAAGCCAACGAAGGCAACTCAGCCAACGAAGGCAACGAAGCCAACAAAGCCAAAGAAGCCAACAAAGGCAACGAATCCAACGAAGGCAACAAAGCCAACGAAGCCAACGAAGGCAACAAAGCCAACGAAGGCAACAAAGCCAACAAAGCCAACGAAGCCAACAAAGCCAACTAAACCAACGAAGCCAACGAAGCCAACGAAGCCAATGAAGCCAACGAAGCCAACGAAGGAAGGAAGGCAGCAAAGGCAACGAAGGCAACAAAGCCAAAGAAGCCAGCGAATGCAATGAAGCAAACGAAGCTAACAAAGTCAACGACGGTAACAAAGCCAACGAAGGCAACGAAGCCAACGAAGGCAACAAAACCAACAAAGCCAACGAAGCCAACGAAGGCAACAAGCCAACAAAGCCAACGAAGCCAACAAAGGCAACAAAGCCAACTAAACCAACGAAGCCAACGAAGCCAACGAAGCCAATGAAGCCAACGAAGCCAACGAAGGAAGGAAGGCAGCAAAGGCAACGAAGGCAACAAAGCCAAAGAAGCCAGCGAATGCAACGAAGCCAACGAAGCTAACAAAGTCAACGAAGCCAACGAAGCCAACAAAGCCAACAAAGCCAACAAAGCTAAGAAAGCCAATGAAACCAACGAAGCCAACAAAGCCAACGAAGCAAACGAAGCAAACGAAGGCAACAAAACCAACGAAGGCAAGAAAGCCAACAAAGCCAAAAAAGGCAACGAAGCCAACGAAGGCAACGAAGATAACGAAGCCAACGAAGCCAGCGAAGGCAACGAAGGCAACAAAGCCAACGAAGGCAACGAAGCCAACGAAGGCAGCAAAGCCAACGAAGGCAACTCAGCCAACGAAGGCAACGAAGCCAACAAAGCCAAAGAAGCAAACAAAGCCAACGAAGACAAAGAAGGCAACAAAGCCAACGAAGGCAACAAAGCCAACAAAGCCAACGAAGGCAACAAGCCAACAAAGCCAACGAAGCCAACAAAGGCAACAAAGCCAACTAAACCAACGAAGGCAAAAAAGACAACGAAGCCAACAATGGCAACAAAGGCAACGAAGCCAACGAAGCCAAAGAAGACAAGGAAGCCAGCGAATGCAACGAAGCTAACGAAGCTAACAAAGTCAACGAAGCCAACGAAGCCAACAACGCCAACAAAGCCAACGAAGGCAACAAGCCAACAAAGCCAACGAAGCCAGCAAAGCTAAGAAAGCCAATGAAACCAACGAAGCCAACAAAGCCAACGAAGGCAACAAAGCCAACGAAGCCAACGAAGGCAGCAAAGCCAACGAAGCAAACGAAGCAAACGAAGCAAACGAAGGCAACAAAACCAACGAAGGCAAGTAAGCCAACTAAGCCAACAAAGCCAACTAAGCCAACAAAGCCAAAAAAGGCAACGAAGCCAACGAAGGCAACGAAGGTAACGAAGCCAACGAAGCCAGCGAAGGCAACGAAGGCAACAAAGCCAACGAAGGCAACTCAGCCAACGAAGGCAGCAAAGCCAACGAAGGCAACTCAGCCAACGAAGGCAACGAAGCCAACAAAGCCAAAGAAGCCAACAAAGTCAACGAAGCCAACGAAGGCAACAAAGCCAACTAAACCAACGAAGCCAACAAAGCCAACGAAGCCAACAATGGCAACAAAGGCAACGAAGCCAACGAAGCCAACGAAGCCAATGAAGCCAACGAAGCCAAGGAAGGAAGGAAGGCAGCAAAGGCAACGAAGGCAACAAAGCCAAAGATGCCAGCGAATGCAACGAAGCAAACGAAGCTAACAAAGTCAACGACGGTAACAAAGCCAACGAAGGCAACGAAGCCAACGAAGGCAACAAAACCAACAAAGCCAACGAAGCCAACGAAGGCAACAAGCCAAGAAAGCCAACGAAGCCAACAAAGGCAACAAAGCCAACTAAACCAACGAAGCCAACGAAGCCAACGAAGCCAATGAAGCCAACGAAGCCAACGAAGGAAGGAAGGCAGCAAAGCCAACGAAGGCAACAAAGCCAAAGAAGCCAGCGAATGCAACGAAGCCAACGAAGCTAACAAAGTCAACGAAGCCAACGAAGCCAACAAAGCCAACAAAGCCAACAAAGCTAAGAAAGCCAATGAAACCAACGAAGCCAACGAAGCCAACAAAGCCAACGAAGCAAACGAAGCAAACGAAGCAAACGAAGGCAACAAAACCAACGAAGGCAAGTAAGCCAACTAAGCCAACAAAGCCAACTAAGCCAACAAAGCCAAAAAAGGCAACGAAGCCAACGAAGGCAACGAAGGTAACGAAGCCAACGAAGCCAGCGAAGGCAACGAAGGCAACAAAGCCAACGAAGGCAACTCAGCCAACGAAGGCAGCAAAGCCAACGAAGGCAACTCAGCCAACGAAGGCAACGAAGCCAACAAAGCCAAAGAAGCCAACAAAGGCAACGAATCCAACGAAGGCAACAAAGCCAACGAAGCCAACGAAGGCAACAAAGCCAACGAAGGCAACAAAGCCAACAAAGCCAACGAAGCCAACAAAGCCAACTAAACCAACGAAGCCAACGAAGCCAACGAAGCCAATGAAGCCAACGAAGCCAACGAAGGAAGGAAGGCAGCAAAGGCAACGAAGGCAACAAAGCCAAAGAAGCCAGCGAATGCAATGAAGCAAACGAAGCTAACAAAGTCAACGACGGTAACAAAGCCAACGAAGGCAACGAAGCCAACGAAGGCAACAAAACCAACAAAGCCAACGAAGCCAACGAAGGCAACAAGCCAACAAAGCCAACGAAGCCAACAAAGGCAACAAAGCCAACTAAACCAACGAAGCCAACGAAGCCAACGAAGCCAATGAAGCCAACGAAGCCAACGAAGGAAGGAAGGCAGCAAAGGCAACGAAGGCAACAAAGCCAAAGAAGCCAGCGAATGCAACGAAGCCAACGAAGCTAACAAAGTCAACGAAGCCAACGAAGCCAACAAAGCCAACAAAGCCAACAAAGCTAAGAAAGCCAATGAAACCAACGAAGCCAACAAAGCCAACGAAGCAAACGAAGCAAACGAAGGCAACAAAACCAACGAAGGCAAGAAAGCCAACAAAGCCAAAAAAGGCAACGAAGCCAACGAAGGCAACGAAGATAACGAAGCCAACGAAGCCAGCGAAGGCAACGAAGGCAACAAAGCCAACGAAGGCAACGAAGCCAACGAAGGCAGCAAAGCCAACGAAGGCAACTCAGCCAACGAAGGCAACGAAGCCAACAAAGCCAAAGAAGCAAACAAAGCCAACGAAGACAAAGAAGGCAACAAAGCCAACGAAGGCAACAAAGCCAACAAAGCCAACGAAGGCAACAAGCCAACAAAGCCAACGAAGCCAACAAAGGCAACAAAGCCAACTAAACCAACGAAGGCAAAAAAGACAACGAAGCCAACAATGGCAACAAAGGCAACGAAGCCAACGAAGCCAAAGAAGACAAGGAAGCCAGCGAATGCAACGAAGCTAACGAAGCTAACAAAGTCAACGAAGCCAACGAAGCCAACAACGCCAACAAAGCCAACGAAGGCAACAAGCCAACAAAGCCAACGAAGCCAGCAAAGCTAAGAAAGCCAATGAAACCAACGAAGCCAACAAAGCCAACGAAGGCAACAAAGCCAACGAAGCCAACGAAGGCAGCAAAGCCAACGAAGGCAACTCAGCCAACGAAGGCAACGAAGCCAACAAAGCCAAAGAAGCCAACAAAGCCAACGAAGACAAAGAAGGCAACAAAACCAACAAAGCCAACGAAGCCAACGAAGGCAACAAGCCAACAAAGCCAACGAAGCCAACAAAGGCAACAAAGCCAACTAAATCAACGAAGCCAAAAAAGACAACGAAGCCAACAATGGCAACAAAGGCAACGAACCCAACGAAGCCAAAGAAGACAAGGAAGGCAACGAAGCCAACGAAACCAATGAAGCCATCGAAGCCAACGAAGGAAGGAAGGCAGCAAAGCCAACGAAGGCAACAAAGCCAAAGAAGCCAGCGAATGCAACGAAGCCAACGAAGCTAACAAAGTCAACGAAGCCAACGAAGCCAACAAAGCCAACAAAGCCAACAAAGCTAAGAAAGCCAATGAAACCAACGAAGCCAACAAAGCCAACGAAGCAAACGAAGCAAACGAAGGCAACAAAACCAACGAAGGCAAGAAAGCCAACAAAGCCAAAAAAGGCAACGAAGCCAACGAAGGCAACGAAGATAACGAAGCCAACGAAGCCAGCGAAGGCAACGAAGGCAACAAAGCCAACGAAGGCAACGAAGCCAACGAAGGCAGCAAAGCCAACGAAGGCAACTCAGCCAACGAAGGCAACGAAGCCAACAAAGCCAAAGAAGCAAACAAAGCCAACGAAGACAAAGAAGGCAACAAAGCCAACGAAGGCAACAAAGCCAACAAAGCCAACGAAGGCAACAAGCCAACAAAGCCAACGAAGCCAACAAAGGCAACAAAGCCAACTAAACCAACGAAGGCAAAAAAGACAACGAAGCCAACAATGGCAACAAAGGCAACGAAGCCAACGAAGCCAAAGAAGACAAGGAAGCCAGCGAATGCAACGAAGCTAACGAAGCTAACAAAGTCAACGAAGCCAACGAAGCCAACAACGCCAACAAAGCCAACGAAGGCAACAAGCCAACAAAGCCAACGAAGCCAGCAAAGCTAAGAAAGCCAATGAAACCAACGAAGCCAACAAAGCCAACGAAGGCAACAAAGCCAACGAAGCCAACGAAGGCAGCAAAGCCAACGAAGGCAACTCAGCCAACGAAGGCAACGAAGCCAACAAAGCCAAAGAAGCCAACAAAGCCAACGAAGACAAAGAAGGCAACAAAACCAACAAAGCCAACGAAGCCAACGAAGGCAACAAGCCAACAAAGCCAACGAAGCCAACAAAGGCAACAAAGCCAACTAAATCAACGAAGCCAAAAAAGACAACGAAGCCAACAATGGCAACAAAGGCAACGAACCCAACGAAGCCAAAGAAGACAAGGAAGGCAACGAAGCCAACGAAACCAATGAAGCCATCGAAGCCAACGAAGGAAGGAAGGCAGCAAAGCCAACGAAGGCAACAAAGCCAAAGATGCCAGCGAATGCAACGAAGCCAACGAAGCTAACAAAGTCAACGAAGCCAACGAAGCCAACAAAGCCAACAAAGCCAACAAAGCCAAGAAAGCCAATGAAACCAACGAAGCCAACAAAGCCAACGAAGGCAACGAAGCCAAGGAAGCCAACGAAGCAAACAAAGCCAACAAAGCTAAGAAAGCCAATGAAGCCAACGAAGACAACTAAGCCAACGAAGCCAACGAAGCCAACAAAGCCAATGAAGGCAACGAGCCAACGAAGGTAACAAAGCCAACGAAGGCAACGAAGCCAACGAAGGCAACAAAACGAACAAAGCCAACGAAGCCAACGAAGGCAACAAGCCAACAAAGCCAACGAAGCCAACAAAAGCAACAAAGCCAACTAAACCAACGAAGCCAACAAAGCCAACGAAGCCAACAATGGCAACAAAGGCAACGAAGCCAACGAAGCCAACGAAGCCAATGAAGCCAACGAAGCCAAGGAAGGAAGGAAGGCAGCAAAGGCAACGAAGGCAACAAAGCCAAAGAAGCCAGCGAATGCAACGAAGCAAACGAAGCTAACGAAGTCAACGACGGTAACAAAGCCAACGAAGGCAACGAAGCCAACGAAGGCAACAAAACCAACAAAGCCAACGAAGCCAACGAAGGCAACAAGCCAACAAAGCCAACGAAGCCAACAAAGGCAACAAAGCCAACTAAACCAACGAAGCCAACGAAGCCAACGAAGCCAATGAAGCCAACGAAGCCAACGAAGGAAGGAAGGCATAAAGGCAACGAAGGCAACAAAGCCAAAGAAGCCAGCGAATGCAACGAAGCCAACGAAGCTAACAAAGTCAACGAAGCCAACGAAGCCAACAAAGCCAACAAAGCCAAAAAAGCTAAGAAAGCCAATGAAACCAACGAAGCCAACGAAGCCAACAAAGCCAACGAAGCAAACGAAGCAAACGAAGCAAACGAAGGCAACAAAACCAACGAAGGCAAGAAAACCAACTAAGCCAACAAAGCCAACTAAGCCAACAAAGCCAAAAAAGGCAACGAAGCCAACGAAGGCAACGAAGGTAACGAAGCCAACGAAGCCAGCGAAGGCAACGAAGGTAACGAAGCCAACGAAGGCAACTCAGCCAACGAAGGCAGCAAAGCCAACGAAGGCAACTCAGCCAACGAAGGCAACGAAGCCAACAAAGCCAAAGAAGCCAACAAAGCCAACGAAGACAAAGAAGGCAAAAAAGCCAACGAAGCCAACGAAGGCAAAAATGGCAACAAAGGCAACGAAGCCAACGAAGCCAACGAAGCCAATGAAGCCAACGAAGCCAACGAAGGAAGGAAGGCAGCAAAGGCAACGAAGGCAACAAAGCCAAAGAAGCCAGCGAATGCAATGAAGCAAACGAAGCTAACAAAGTCAACGACGGTAACAAAGCCAACGAAAGCAACAAGCCAACAAAGCCAACGAAGCCAACAAAGGCAACAAAGCCAACTAAACCAACGAAGCCAACAAAGACAACGAAGGCAACAAAGCCAACGAAGGCAACGAAGCCAACGAAGCCAAAGAAGACAAGGAAGGCAACGAAGCCAACGAAGCCAATGAAGCCAACGAAGCCAACGAAGGCAAGGAAGGCAACGAAGCCAACGAAGGCAACCAAACCTACGAAGGTAACAAAGCCAACGAAGGCAACGAAGCCAACGAAGCCAACGAAGCCAACAAAGCCAACAAAGCTAAGAAAGCCAATGAAACCAACGAAGCCAACAAAGCCAACGAAGCAAACGAAGCAAACGAAGCAAACGAAGGCAACAAAACCAACGAAGGCAAGAAAGCCAACTAAGCCAACAAAGCCAACTAAGCCAACAAAGCCAAAAAAGGCAACGAAGCCAACGAAGGCAACGAAGGTAACGAAGCCAACGAAGCCAGCGAAGGCAACGAAGGCAACAAAGCCAACGAAGGCAACGAAGCCAACGAAGGCAACAAAGCCAACGAAGGCAACTCAGCCAACGAAGGCAACGAAGACAACAAAGCCAAAGAAGCCAACAAAGCCAACGAAGACAAAGAAGGCAACAAAGCCAACGAAGCCAACGAAGGCAACTTTGCCAACGAAGGCAACAAAGCCAACGAAGCCAACGAAGGCAACAAGCCAACAAAGCCAACGAAGCCAACAAAGGCAACAAAGCCAACTAAACCAACGAAGCCAACAAAGACAACGAAGGCAACAAAGCCAACGAAGGCAACGAAGCCAACGAAGCCAAAGAAGACAAGGAAGGCAACGAAGCCAACGAAGCCAACGAAGGCAACAAAGCCAGCGAAAGCCAATGAAGGCAACAGAGCCAACGAAGGCAACGAAGCCAAGGAAGCCAACGAAGCAAACAAAGCCAACAAAGCTAAGAAAGCCAATGAAACCAACGAATCAACAAAGCCGACTAAACCAACGAAGCCAACAAAGACAACGAAGCCAACAATGGCAACAAAGGCAACGAAGCCAACGAAGCCAAAGAAGACAAGGAAGGCAACGAAGCCAATGAAGCCAACGAAGGAAGGAAGGCAGGAAAGGCAACGAAGGGAACAAAGCCAAAGAAGCCAGCGAATGCAACGAAGCCAACGAAGCTAACAAAGTCAACGAAGCCAACGAAGCCAAGAAAGCCAACGAAGCCAACGAAGGCAAAAAAGCCAAAGAAGCCAACGAAGCCAACGAAGCGAACGAAGGCAAGGAAGGCAACGAAGGCAACCAAACCTACAAAGGTAACAAAGGCAACGAAGGCAACGAAGCCAAGGAAGCCAACGAAGCAAACAAAGCCAACAAAGCTAAGAAAGCCAATGAAGCGAACGAAGGCAACAAAGCCAACGAAGCCAACGAAGCCAACAAAGCCAATGAAGGCAACGAGCCAACGAAGCCAACAAAGCCAATGAAGGCAACGAGCCAACGAAGGTTACAAAGCCAACGAAGGCAACGAAGCCAACGTAGGCAACAAAACCAACAAAGCCAACGAAGCCAACGAAAGCAACAAGCCAACAAAGCCAACGAAGCCAACAAAGGCAACAAAGCCAACTAAACCAACGAAGCCAACGAAGCCAACGAAGCCAACAATGGCAACAAAGGCAACGAAGCCAACGAAGCCAACGAAGCCAATGAAGCCAACGAAGCCAAGGAAGGAAGGAAGGCAGCAAAGGCAACGAAGGCAACAAAGCCAAAGAAGCCAGCGAATGCAACGAAGCAAACGAAGCTAACGAAGTCAACGACGGTAACAAAGCCAACGAAGGCAACGAAGCCAACGAAGGCAACAAAACCAACAAAGCCAACGAAGCCAACGAAGGCAACAAGCCAACAAAGCCAACGAAGCCAACAAAGGCAACAAAGCCAACTAAACCAACGAAGCCAACGAAGCCAACGAAGCCAATGAAGCCAACGAAGCCAACGAAGGAAGGAAGGCATAAAGGCAACGAAGGCAACAAAGCCAAAGAAGCCAGCGAATGCAACGAAGCCAACGAAGCTAACAAAGTCAACGAAGCCAACGAAGCCAACAAAGCCAACAAAGCCAAAAAAGCTAAGAAAGCCAATGAAACCAACGAAGCCAACGAAGCCAACAAAGCCAACGAAGCAAACGAAGCAAACGAAGCAAACGAAGGCAACAAAACCAACGAAGGCAAGAAAACCAACTAAGCCAACAAAGCCAACTAAGCCAACAAAGCCAAAAAAGCCAACGAAGGAAGGAAGGCAACGAAGGTAACGAAGTCAACGAAGCCAGCGAAGGCAACGAAGGTAACGAAGCCAACGAAGGCAACTCAGCCAACAAAGGCAGCAAAGCCAACGAAGGCAACTCAGCCAACGAAGGCAACGAAGCCAACAAAGCCAAAGAAGCCAACAAAGCCAACGAAGACAAAGAAGGCAAAAAAGCCAACGAAGCCAACGAAGGCAAAAATGGCAACAAAGGCAACGAAGCCAACGAAGCCAACGAAGCCAATGAAGCCAACGAAGCCAAGGAAGGAAGGAAGGCAGCAAAGGCAACGAAGGCAACAAAGCCAAAGAAGCCAGCGAATGCAATGAAGCAAACGAAGCTAACAAAGTCAACGACGGTAACAAAGCCAACGAAAGCAACAAGCCAACAAAGCCAACGAAGCCAACAAAGGCAACAAAGCCAACTAAACCAACGAAGCCAACAAAGACAACGAAGGCAACAAAGCCAACGAAGGCAACGAAGCCAACGAAGCCAACGAAGCCAACAAAGCCAACAAAGCTAAGAAAGCCAATGAAACCAACGAAGCCAACAATCCAACGAAGCAAACGAAGCAAACGAAGCAAACGAAGGCAACAAAACCAACGAAGGCAAGAAAGCCAACTAAGCCAACAAAGCCAACTAAGCCAACAAAGCCAAAAAAGGCAACGAAGCCAACGAAGGCAACGAAGGTAACGAAGCCAACGAAGCCAGCGAAGGCAACGAAGGCAACAAAGCCAACGAAGGCAACGAAGCCAACGAAGGCAGCAAAGCCAACGAAGGCAACGAAGCCAACGAAGGCAACGAAGACAACAAAGCCAAAGAAGCCAACAAAGCCAACGAAGACAAAGAAGGCAACAAAGCCAACGAAGCCAACGAAGGCAACTTTGCCAACGAAGGCAACAAAGCCAACGAAGCCAACGAAGGCAACAAGCCAACAAAGCCAACGAAGCCAACAAAGGCAACAAAGCCAACTAAACCAACGAAGCCAACAAAGACAACGAAGGCAACAAAGCCAACGAAGGCAACGAAGCCAACGAAGCCAAAGAAGACAAGGAAGGCAACGAAGCCAACGAAGCCAACGAAGGCAACAAAGCCAGCGAAAGCCAATGAAGGCAACAGAGCCAACGAAGGCAACGAAGCCAAGGAAGCCAACGAAGCAAACAAAGCCAACAAAGCTAAGAAAGCCAATGAAACCAACGAATCAACAAAGCCGACTAAACCAACGAAGCCAACAAAGACAACGAAGCCAACAATGGCAACAAAGGCAACGAAGCCAACGAAGCCAAAGAAGACAAGGAAGGCAACGAAGCCAATGAAGCCAATGAAGCCAACGAAGGAAGGAAGGCAGGAAAGGCAACGAAGGGAACAAAGCCAAAGAAGCCAGCGAATGCAACGAAGCCAACGAAGCTAACAAAGTCAACGAAGCCAACGAAGCCAAGAAAGCCAACGAAGCCAACGAAGGCAAAAAAGCCAAAGAAGCCAACGAAGCCAACGAAGCGAACGAAGGCAAGGAAGGCAACGAAGGCAACCAAACCTACAAAGGTAACAAAGGCAACGAAGGCAACGAAGCCAAGGAAGCCAACGAAGCAAACAAAGCCAACAAAGCTAAGAAAGCCAATGAAGCGAACGAAGGCAACAAAGCCAACGAAGCCAACGAAGCCAACAAAGCCAATGAAGGCAACGAGCCAACGAAGCCAACAAAGCCAATGAAGGCAACGAGCCAACGAAGGTTACAAAGCCAACGAAGGCAACGAAGCCAACGTAGGCAACAAAACCAACAAAGCCAACGAAGCCAACGAAAGCAACAAGCCAACAAAGCCAACGAAGCCAACAAAGGCAACAAAGCCAACTAAACCAACGAAGCCAACGAAGCCAACGAAGCCAATGAAGCCAACGAAGCCAACGAAGGAAGGAAGGCAGCAAAGGCAACGAAGGCAACAAAGCCAAAGAAGCCAGCGAATGCAACGAAGCCAACGAAGCTAACAAAGTCAACGAAGCCAACGAAGCCAACAAAGCCAACGAAGCCAACGGAGGCAACAAAGCCAACGAAGGCAACGAAGCCAACGAAGCCAAAGAAGGCAAGGAAGGCAACTAAGGCAAATAAGCCAATGAAGCCAAAGAAGGCAAGAAAGGCATCTAAGGCAACGAAGCAAATGAAGCCAACGAAGCCAGCGAAGCCAACGAAGGCAAGGAAGGCAACGAAGCCAACGAAGGCAACCAAACCTACGAAGGTAACTAAGCCAACGAAGGCAGCGAAGCCAAGGAAGCCAACGAAGCAAACAAAGCCAACAAAGCTAAGAAAGCCAATGAAGCCAACGAAGGCAACAAAGACAACGAAGCCAACGAAGGCAACAAATCCAACAAAGCCATTGAAGCCAATGAAAGCAACTAATCCAACGAAAACAACAAAGCCAACGATGCCAACGAAGCCAACGAAGCCAACGAAGCCAAAGAAGGCAACGAAGCCAACGAAGGAAGGAAGGCAGCAAAGGCAACGAAGGCAAAAAGCCAAAGAAGCCAGCGAATGCAACGAAGCCAACGAAGCTAACAAAGTCAACGAAGCCAACGAAGCCAACAAAGCCAACGAAGGCAACAAAGCCAACGAAGGCAACGAAGGCAACGAAGCCAAAGAAGGCAAGGAAGGCAACTAAGGCAAATAAGCCAATGAAGCCAAAGAAGGCAAGGAAGGCAACAAAGGCAACGAAGCCAATGAAGCCAACGAAGCCAACGAAGCCAACGAAGCCAAGGAAGCCAATGAAGGCAACGAATCCAACGAAGGCAACGAAGGCAACGAAGCCAACGAAGGCAACAAAGCCAACAAAGCCAACGAAGCCAACGAAGCCAAAGAAGGCAAGGAAGGCAACTAAGGCAACGAAGCCAATGAAGCCAACGAAGCCAACGAAGGCAAGGAAGGCAACGAAGCCAACGAAGGCAACCAAACCTACGAAGGTAACAAAGCCAACGAAGGCAACGAAGCCAAGGAAACCAACGAAGCAAACAAAGCCAACAAAGCTTAGAAAGCCAGTGAAGCCAATGAAGGCAACGAAGCCAACGAAGGCAACAAATCCAACAAAGCCATTGAAGCCAATGAAGGCAACGAATCCAACGAAGGCAACAAAGCCAACGATGCCAACGAAGCCAACATGGGCAACGAAGACAACGAAGCCAAAGAAGGCAACGAAGCCAACGAAGCCAACGAAGGCAGCGAAGCCAACGAAGCCAAAGAAGGCAACGAAGCCAACGAAGGCAACAAAGCCAACGAAAGCCAATGAAGGCAACAGAGCCAACGAAGGCAACGAAGCCAAGGAAGCCAACGGAGCAAACAAAGCCAACAAAGCTAAGAAAGCCAATGAAACCAACGAATCAACAAAGCCAACGAAGCAAACGAAGGCAACAAAACCAACGAAGGCAAGAAAGCCAACTAAGCCAACAAAGCCAACGAAGGCAACGAAGCCAACAAAGGCAACGAAGGTAACGAAGCCAACGAAGCCAGCGAAGGCAACGAAGGCAACAAAGCCAACGAAGGCAACGAAGCCAACGAAGGCAACAAAGCCAACGAAGGCAACTCAGCCAACGAAGGCAACGGATCCAACAAAGCCAAAGAAGCCAACAAAGCTAAGAAAGCCAATGAAACCAACGAAGCCAACAAAGCCAACGAAGCAAACGAAGGCAACAAAACCAACGAAGGCAACAAGCCAACTAAGCCAACAAAGCCAAAAAAGGCAACGAAGCCAACGAAGGCAACTAAGGTAACGAAGCCAACGAAGCCAGCGAAGGCAACGAAGGCAACAAAGCCAACGAAGGCAACGAAGCCAACGAAGGCAGCAAAGCCAACGAAGCAAACGAAGCAAACGAAGGCAACGAAGCCAAAGAAGCGAACGAAGGCAAGGAAGGCAACGAAGACAAAGAAGGCAACAAAGCAAACGAAGGCAACAAAGCCAACGAAGGCAGCAAAGCCAACGATGCCAACGAAGCCAACATGGGCAACGAAGACAACGAAGCCAAAGAAGGCAACGAAGCCAACGAAGCCAACGAAGGCAGCGAAGCCAACGAAGCCAAAGAAGGCAACGAAGCCAACGAAGGCAACAAAGCCAACGAAAGCCAATGAAGGCAACAGAGCCAACGAAGGCAACGAAGCCAAGGAAGCCAACGGAGCAAACAAAGCCAACAAAGCTAAGAAAGCCAATGAAACCAACGAATCAACAAAGCCAACGAAGCAAACGAAGGCAACAAAACCAACGAAGGCAAGAAAGCCAACTAAGCCAACAAAGCCAACGAAGGCAACGAAGCCAACAAAGGCAACGAAGGTAACGAAGCCAACGAAGCCAGCGAAGGCAACGAAGGCAACAAAGCCAACGAAGGCAACGAAGCCAACGAAGGCAACAAAGCCAACGAAGGCAACTCAGCCAACGAAGGCAACGGATCCAACAAAGCCAAAGAAGCCAACAAAGCTAAGAAAGCCAATGAAACCAACGAAGCCAACAAAGCCAACGAAGCAAACGAAGGCAACAAAACCAACGAAGGCAACAAGCCAACTAAGCCAACAAAGCCAAAAAAGGCAACGAAGCCAACGAAGGCAACTAAGGTAACGAAGCCAACGAAGCCAGCGAAGGCAACGAAGGCAACAAAGCCAACGAAGGCAACGAAGCCAACGAAGGCAGCAAAGCCAACGAAGCAAACGAAGCAAACGAAGCAAACGAAGGCAACGAAGCCAAAGAAGCGAACGAAGGCAAGGAAGGCAACGAAGACAAAGAAGGCAACAAAGCAAACGAAGGCAACAAAGCCAACGAAGGCAGCAAAGCCAACGAAGGCAACTCAGCCAACGAAGGCAACGAAGCCAACAAAGCCAAAGAAGCCAACAAAGCCAACGAAGACAAAGAAGGCAACAAAGCCAACGAAGCCAACGAAGCCAACAAAGCCAACAAAGCCAACGAAGGCAACAAGCCAACAAAGCCAACGAAGCCAACAAAGGCAACAAAGCCAACTAAACCAACGAAGCCAACAAAGACAACGAAGGCATCAAAGCCAACGAAGGCAACGAAGCCAACGAAGCCAAAGAAGACAAGGAAGGCAACGAAGCCAACGAAGCCAATGAAGCCAATGAAGCCAACGAAGCCAACGAAGGAAGGAAGGCAGCAAAGGCAACGAAGGCAACAAAGCCAATGAAGCCAACGAAGCCAACGAAGGAAGGAAGGCAGCAAAGGCGACGAAGCCAACGAAGCCAAGAAAGCCAACGAAGCCAACGGAGGCAACAAAGCCAACGAAGCCAACGAAGCCAACGAAGGCAAGGAAGGCAACGAAGGCAACCAAACCTACAAAGGTAACAAAGCCAACGAAGGCAACGAAGCCAAGGAAGCCAACGAAGCAAACAAAGCCAACAAAGCTAAGAAAGCCAATGAAGCCAACGAAGGCAACAAAGATAACGAAGCCAACGAAGGCAACAAATCCAACAAAGCCAATGAAGCCAATGAAGGCAACGTATCCAACGAAGGCAACAAAGCCAACGATGCCAACGAAGCCAACGAAGGCAACAAAGCCAACGAAGGCAACGAAGCCAACGAAGCCAAAGAAGGCAAGGAAGGCAACTAAGGCAACGAAGCCAATGAAGCCAACGAAGCCAACGAAGCCAACGAAGGCAAGGAAGGCAACGAAGCCAACGAAGGCAACAAAGCCAACGATGCCAACGAAGCCAACGAAGGCAACGAAGCCAACGAAGCCAAAGAAGGCAACGAAGCCAACGAAGCCAACGAAGCCAACGAAGGCAACGAAATCAACAAAGCCAACGAAGACAAAGAAGGCAACAAAGCCAACGAAGCCAACAAAGGCAACAAAGCCAACTAAACCAACGAAGGCAACAAAGACAACGAAGCCAACAATGGCAACAAAGGCAACGAAGCCAACGAAGCCAAAGAAGGCAAGGAAGCCAGCGAATGCAACGAAGCTAAAGAAGCTAACAAAGTCAACGAAGCCAACGAAGCCAACAACGCCAACAAAGCCAACGAAGGCAACAAGCCAACAAAGCCAACGAAGCCAACAAAGCTAAGAAAGCCAATGAAACCAACGAAGCCAACAAAGCCAACGAAGGCAACAAAGCCAACGAAGGCAACGAAGCCAACGAAGGCAGCAAAGCCAACGAAGGCAACTCAGCCAACGAAGGCAACGAAGCCAACAAAGCCAAAGAAGCCAACAAAGCCAACGAAGACAAAGAAGGCAACAAAACCAACAAAGCCAACGAAGCCAACGAAGGCAACAAGCCAACAAAGCCAACGAAGCCAACGAAGCCATCAAAGGCAACAAAGCCAACTAAATCAACGAAGCCAAAAAAGACAACAAAGCCAACAATGGCAACAAAGGCAACGAAGCCAACGAAGCCAAAGAATACAAGGAAGGCAACGAAGCCAACGAAGCCAATGAAGCCATCGAAGCCAACGAAGGAAGGAAGGCAGCAAAGCCAACGAAGGCAACAAAGCCAAAGATGCCAGCGAATGCAACGAAGCCAACGAAGCTAACAAAGTCAACGAAGCCAACGAAGCCAACAAAGCCAACAAAGCCAACGAAGCCAACAAAGCCAATGAAACCAACGAAGCCAACAAAGCCAACGAAGCAAACGAAGGCAACAAAACCAACGAAAGCAAGAAAGCCAACTAAGCCAACAAAGCCAAAAAAGCCAAAAAAGGCAACGAAGCCAACGAAGGCAACGAAGGAAACGAAGCCAACGAAGCCAACGAAGCAAACGAAGCCAACGAAGGCAACGAAGGCAACGAAGCCAACGAAGGCAACAAAGCCAACGAAGGCAACTCAGCCAACGAAGTCAACGAAGCCAACAAAGCCAAAGAAGCCAACAAAGCCAACGAAGACAAAGAAGGCAACTTAGCCAACGAAGGCAACAAAGCCAACTTAGCCAACGAAGGCAGCAAAGCCAACAAAGCCAACGAAGGCAACAAGCCAACAAAGCCAACGAAGCCAACAAAGACAACGAAGTCAACAATGGCAACAAAGGCAACGAAGCCAACGAAGCCAAAGAAGACAAGGAAGCCAGCGAATGTAACGAAGCCAACGAAGCTAACGAAGCCAAAGAAGCCAAGGAAGCCAACAAAGCCAACAAAGCCAACAAAGCCAACGAAGGCAACAAGCCAACTAAGCCAACAAAGCCAAAAAAGGCAACGAAGCCAACGAAGGCAACGAAGGTAACGAAGCCAACGAAGCCAGCGAAGGCAACGAAGGCAACAAAGGCAACGAAGGCAACGAAGCCAACGAAGGCAACGAAGCCAACAAAGCCAAAGAAGACAAGGAAGCCAGCGAATGCAACGAAGCCAACGAAGCTAACAAAGTCAACGAAGCCAACGAAGCCAACAAAGCCAACAAAGCCAGCAAAGCCAACGAAGGCAACAAGCCAACTAAGCCAACAAAGCCAAAAAAGGCAACGAAGCCAACGAAGGCAACGAAGGTAACAAAGCCAACGAAGCCAGCGAAGGCAACGAAGGCAGCAAAGCCAACGAAGGCAACTCAGCCAACGAAGGCAACGAAGCCAACAAAGCCAAAGAAGCCAACAAAGCCAACGAAGACAAAGAAGGCAACAAAGCCAACGAAGCCAACGAAGGCAACAAAGCCAACGAAGGCAACAAAGCCAACAAAGCCAACGAAGGCAACAAGCCAACAAAGCCAACGAAGCCAACAAAGGCAACGAAGCCAACTAAACCAACGAAGCCAACAAAGACAACGAAGCCAACAATGGCAACAAAGGCAACGAAGCCAACGAAGCCAAAGAAGACAAGGAAGGCAACGAAGCCAACGAAGCCAATGAAGCCAATGAAGCCAACGAAGCCAACGAAGGAAGGAAGGCAGCAAAGCCAACGAAGGCAACAAGCTAAAGAAGCCAGCGAATGCAACGAAGCCAACGAAGCTAACAAAGTCAACGAAGCCAACGAAGCCAAGAAAGCCAACGAAGCCAACGGAGGCAACAAAGCCAACGAAGCCAACGAAGCCAACGAAGGCAAGGAAGGCAACGAAGGCAACCAAACCTACA
This sequence comes from Falco punctatus, assembly GCF_963210335.1. Classification (NCBI taxonomy): domain Eukaryota; kingdom Metazoa; phylum Chordata; class Aves; order Falconiformes; family Falconidae; genus Falco; species Falco punctatus. The sequence continues at coordinate 776,663 of NW_027660073.1, forward strand.
AAGGTAACAAAGCCAACGAAGGCAACGAAGCCAAGGAAGCCAACGAAGCAAACAAAGCCAACAAAGCTAAGAAAGCCAATGAAGCCAACGAAGGCAACAAAGCCAACGAAGCCAACGAAGGCAACAAATCCAACAAAGCCAATGAAGCCAATGAAGGCAACGAATCCAACGAAGGCAACGAAGGCAACGAAGCCAACGAAGGCAACCAAACCTACGAAGGTAACAAAGCCAACGAAGGCAACGAAGCCAAGGAAGCCAACGAAGCAAACAAAGGCAACAAAGCTTAGAAAGCCAGTGAAGCCAATGAAGGCAACGAATCCAACGAAGCCAACGAAGGCAACAAATCCAACAAAGCCATTGAAGCCAATGAAGGCAACGAATCCAACGAAGGCAACAAAGCCAACGATGCCAACGAAGCCAACATAGGCAACGAAGCCAACGAAGCCAAAGAAGGCAACGAAGCCAACGAAGCCAACGAAGGCAACCAAGCCAACGAAGCCAAAGAAGGCAACGAAGCCAACGAAGGCAACAAAGCCAACGAAAGCCAATGAAGGCAACAGAGCCAACGAAGGCAACGAAGCCAAGGAAGCCAACGAAGCAAACAAAGCCAACAAAGCTAAGAAAGCCAATGAAACCAACGAATCAACAAAGCCAACGAAGCAAACGAAGGCAACAAAACCAACGAAGGCAAGAAAGCCAACTAAGCCAACAAAGTCAACGAAGGCAACGAAGCCAACAAAGGCAACGAAGGTAACGAAGCCAACGAAGCCAGCGAAGGCAACGAAGGCAACAAAGCCAACGAAGGCAACGAAGCCAACGAAGGCAACAAAGCCAACGAAGGCAACTCAGCCAACGAAGGCAACGGATCCAACAAAGCCAAAGAAGCCAACAAAGCTAAGAAAGCCAACGAAGCCAACGAAGCCAACAAAGCCAACGAAGCAAACGAAGGCAACAAAACCAACGAACGCAACAAGCCAACTAAGCCAACAAAGCCAAAAAAGGCAACGAAGCCAACGAAGGCAACGAAGGTAACGAAGCCAACGAAGCCAGCGAAGGCAACGAAGGCAACAAAGCCAACGAAGGCAACGAAGCCAACGAAGGCAGCAAAGCCAACGAAGGCAACTCAGCCAACGAAGGCAAGGAAGGCAACGAAGCCAACGAAGGCAACCAAACCTACGAAGGTAACAAAGCCAACGAAGGCAACGAAGCCAAGGAAGCCAACGAAGCAAACAAAGCCAACGAAGGAAGGAAGGCAGCAAAGGCAACGAAGGCAACAAAGCCAAAGAAGCCAGCGAATGCAACGAAGCCAACGAAGCTAACAAAGTCAACGAAGCCAACGAAGCCAACAAAGCCAACGAAGCCAACGAAGCCAACAAAGCCAACGAAGCCAACGAAGCCAACGAAGGCAAGGAAGGCAACGAAGGCAACCAAACCTACAAAGGCAACGAAGCCAACGAAGCCAATGAAGCCAATGAAGCCAACGAAGGCAACAAAGCCAACGAAGCCAACGAAGCCAACAAAGCCAATGAAGGCAACGAGCCAACGAAGGCAACAAAGCCAACGAAGGCAACGAAGCCAACAAAGCCAAAGAAGCCAACAAAGCCAACGAAGACAAAGAAGGCAACAAAGCCAACGAAGCCAACGAAGGCAACAAAGCCAACGAAGGCAACAAAGCCAACAAAGCCAAGAAAGCCAATGAAACCAACGAAGCCAACAAAGCCAACGAAGGCAACTCAGCCAACGAAGGCAACGACACAACAAAGCCAAAGAAGCCAACAAAGCCAACGAAGACAAAGAAGGCAACAAAGCCAACGAAGCCAACGAAGGCAACAAAGCCAACAAAGCCAACGAAGGCAACAAGCCAACAAAGCCAACGAAGCCAACAAAGGCAACAAAGCCAACTAAACCAACGAAGCCAACAAAGACAACGAAGGCAACAAAGCCAACGAAGGCAACGAAGCCAACGAAGCCAAAGAAGACAAGGAAGGCAACGAAGCCAACGAAGCCAATGAAGCCAACGAAGCCAACGAAGGCAAGGAAGGCAACGAAGCCAACGAAGGCAACCAAACCTACGAAGGTAACAAAGCCAACGAAGGCAACGAAGCCAAGGAAGCCAACGAAGCAAACAAAGCCAACAAAGCTAAGAAAGCCAATGAAGCCAACGAAGGCAACAAAGACAACGAAGCCAGCGAATGCAACGAAGCCAACGAAACTAGCAAAGTCAACGAAGCCAACGAAGCCAACAAAGCCAACGAAGGCAAGGAAGGCAACGAAGGCAACGAAGGCAACCAAACCTACAAAGCTAACAAAGCCAACGAAGGCAACGAAGCCAAGGAAGCCAACGAAGCAAACAAAGCCAACAAAGCTAAGAAAGCCAATGAAGCCAACGAAGCCAACAAAGCCAACGAAGCCAACAAAGCCAATGAAGGCAACGAGCCAACGAAGGCAACAAAGCCAACGAAGGCAACGAAGCCAACAAAGCCAAAGAAGGCAAGGAAGGCAACTAAGGCAACGAAGGCAACAAAGCCAACGAAGCCAACGAAGGCAACAAAGCCAACGAAGGCAACAAAGCCAACAAAGCCAACGAAGGCAACAAGCCAACAAAGGCAACAAAGCCAACTAAACCAACGAATCCAACAAAGACAACGAAGCCAACAATGGCAACAAAGTCAACGAAGCCAACGAAGCCAACAACGCCAACAAAGCCAACGAAGGCAACAAGCCAACAAAGCCAACGAAGCCAACAAAGCTAAGAAAGCCAATGAAACCAAAGAAGCCAACAAAGCCAACGAAGGCAACAAAACCAACAAAGCCAACGAAGCCAACGAAGGCAACAAGCCAACAAAGCCAACGAAGCCAACAAAGGTAACAAAGCCAATTAAATCAACGAAGCCAAAAAAGACAACAAAGCCAACAATGGCAACAAAGGCAACGAAGCCAACGAAGCCAAAGAAGACAAGGAAGGCAACGAAGCCAACGAAGCCAATGAAGCCATCGAAGCCAACGAAGGAAGGAAGGCAGCAAAGCCAACGAAGGCAACAAAGCCAAAGTTGCCAGCGAATGCAACGAAGCCAACGAAGCTAACAAAGTCAACGAAGCCAACGAAGCCAACAAAGCCAACAAAGCCAACCAAGCCAAGAAAGCCAATGAAACCAACGAAGCCAACAAAGCCAACGAAGCAAACGAAGCAAACGAAGGCAACAAAACCAACGAAGGCAAGAAAGCCAAATAAGCCAACTAAGCCAAAAAAGCCAAAAAAGGCAACCAAGCCAACGAAGGCAACGAAGGAAACGAAGCCAACGAAGCCAACGAAGCAAACGAAGCCAACGAAGGCAACGAAGGCAACAAAGCCAAAGAAGCCAACAAAGCCAACGAAGACAAAGAAGGCAACTTAGCCAACGAAGGCAACAAAGCCAACTTAGCCAACGAAGGCAGCAAAGCCAACAAAGCCAACGAAGGCAACAAGCCAACAAAGCCAACGAAGCCAACAAAGGCAACAAAGCCAACTAAACCAACGAAGCCAACAATGGCAACAAAGGCAACGAAGCCAACGAAGGCAACTCAGCCAACGAAGGCAACGAAGCCAACGAAGCCAACGAAGCCAATGAAGCCAACGTAGCCAACGAAGGAAGGAAGGCAGCAAAGGCAACGAAGGCAACAAAGACAAAGAAGCCAGCGAATGCAACGAAGCCAACGAAGCTAACAAAGTCAACGAAGCCAACGAAGCCAACGAAGGCAAGGAAGGCAACGAAGGCAACCAAACCTACAAAGGTAACAAAGCCAACGAAGGCAACGAAGCCAAGGAAGCCAACGAAGCAAACAAAGCCAACAAAGCTAAGAAAGCCAACAAAGCTAAGAAAGCCAATGAAGCCAACAAAGCCAACGAAGCCAACGAAGCCAACAAAGCCAATGAAGGCAACGAGCCAACGAAGGCAACAAAGCCAACGAAGGCAACTCAGCCAACGAAGGAAACAAAACCAACAAAGCCAACGAAGCCAACGAAGGCAACAAGCCAACAAAGCCAACGAAGCCAACAATGGCAACAAAGCCAAGTAAACCAACGAAGCCAACAAAGCCAACGAAGCCAACAATGGCAACAAAGGCAACGAAGCCAACGAAGCCAACGAAGCCAATGAAGCCAACGAAGCCAACGAAGGAAGGAAGGCAGCAAAGGCGACGAAGGCAACAAAGCCAAGGAAGCCAGCGAATGCAACGAAGCCAACGAAGCCAACGAAGCCAATGAAGCCAACGAAGCCAACGAAGGAAGGAAGGCAGCAAAGCCAACGAAGGCAACAAAGCCAAAGAAGCCAGCGAATGCAACGAAGCCAACGAAGCTAACAAAGTCAACGAAGCCAACGAAGCCAACAAAGCCAACGAAGCCAACGAAGGCAACAAAGCCAACGAAGCCAACGAAGCCAACGAAGCCAACGAAGGCAAGGAAGGCAACGAAGGCAACCAAACCTACAAAGGTAACAAAGCCAACGAAGGTAACGAAGCCAAGGAAGCCAACGAAGCAAACAAAGCCAACAAAGCTAAGAAAGCCAATGAAGCCAACGAAGGCAACAAAGCCAACGAAGCCAACAAAGCCAATGAAGGCAACGAAGCCAACGAAGGCAGCAAAGCCAACGAAGGCAACTCAGCCAACGAAGGCAACGAAGCCAACAAAGCCAAAGAAGCCAACAAAGCCAACGAAGCCAACGAAGGCAACAAAGCCAACGAAGCCAACGAAGGCAACAAAGCCAACGAAGGCAACAAGCCAACAAAGCCAACGAAGCCAAAAAAGGCAACAAAGCCAACTAAACCAACGAAGCCAACAAAGACAACGAAGCCAACAATGGCAACAAAGGCAACGAAGCCAAGGAAGCCAAAGAAGACAAGGAAGGCAACGAAGCCAACGAAGCCAATGAAGCCAACGAAGCCAACGAAGGAAGGAAGGCAGCAAAGCCAACGAAGGCAACAAACCCAAAGAAGCCAGCGAATGCAACGAAGCCAACGAAGCCAACAAAGCCAACGAAGCCAACGAAGCCAACAAAGCCAACGAAGCCAACGAAGGCAACAAAGCCAACGAAGGCAACGAAGGCAACGAAGCCAAAGAAGGCAAGGAAGGCAACTAAGGCAAATAAGCCAATGAAGCCAAAGAAGGCAAGGAAGGCAACTAAGGCAACGAAGCCAATGAAGCCAACGAAGCCAACGAAGCCAACGAAGGCAAGGAAGGCAACGAAGCCAACGAAGGCAACCAAACCTACGAAGGTAACAAAGGCAACGAAGGCAACAAAGCCAAAGAAGCCAGCGAATGCAACGAAGACAACGAAGCTAACAAAGTCAACGAAGCCAACGAAGCCAACAAAGCCAACGAAGCCAACGAAGGCAACAAAGCCAACGAAGCCAACGAAGCCAACGAAGGCAAGGAAGCCAACGAAGGCAACCAAACCTACAATGCTAACAAAGCCAACGAAGGCAACGAAGCCAAGGAAGCAACGAAGCAAACAAAGCCAACAAAGCTAAGAAAGCCAATGAAGCCAACGAAGGCAACAAAGCCAACGAAGCCAACGAAGCCAACAAAGCCAATGAAGGCAACGAGCCAACGAAGGCAACAAAGCCAACGTATGCAACGAAGCCAACGAAGGCAACAAAACCAACAAAGCCAACGAAGCCAACGAAGGCAACAAGCCAATAAAGCCAACGAAGCCAACAAAGGCAACAAAGCCAACTAAACCAACGAAGCCAACAAAGACAACGAAGCTAACAATGGCAACAAAGGCAACGAAGCCAACGAAGCCAACGAAGCCAATGAAGCCAACGAAGCCAACGAAGGAAGGAAGGCAGCAAAGCCAACGAAGGCAACAAAGCCAAAGAAGCCAGCGAATGCAACGAAGCCAACGAAGCCAACAAAGCCAACGAAGCCAACGAAGCCAACAAAGCCAACGAAGCCAACGAAGGCAACAAAGCCAACGAAGGCAACGAAGCCAACGAAGCCAAAGAAGGCAAGGAAGGCAACTAAGGCAAATAAGCCAATGAAGCCAAAGAAGGCAAGGAAGGCAACTAAGGCAACGAAGCCAATGAAGCCAACGAAGCAAACAAAGCCAAAGAAGCTAAGAAAGCCAATGAAGCCAACGAAGGCAACAAAGACAACGAAGCCAACGAAGGCAACAAATCCAACAAAGCCATTGAAGCCAATGAAGGCAACTAATCCAACGAAAACAACAAAGCCAACGATGCCAACGAAGCCAACGAAGGCAACGAAGCCAACGAAGCCAACGAAGGCAACGAAGCCAAGGAAGCCAACGAAGCAAACAAAGCCAACAAAGCTAAGAAAGCCAATGAAGCCAACGAAGGCAACAAAGACAACGAAGCCAACGAAGGCAAGAAATCCAACAAAGCCAATGAAGCCAATGAAGGCAACGAATCCAACGAAGGCAACGAAGGCAACGAAGCCAACGAAGGCAACAAAGCCAACGAAGGCAACGAAGCCAAAGAAGCCAACGAATGCAACGACGCCAACGAAGCCAACGAAGGCAACGAAGCCAACGAAGGCAACAAAGCCAACAAAGCCAACGAAGGCAACAAAGCCAACGAAGGCAACGAAGCCAACGAAGCCAAAGAAGGCAAGGAAGGCAACTAAGGCAAATAAGCCAATGAAGCCAAAGAAGGCAAGGAAGGCAACTAAGGCAACGAAGCCAATGAAGCCAACGAAGCCAACGAAGCCAACGAAGGCAAGGAAGGCAACGAAGCCAACGAAGGCAATCAAACCTACGAAGGTAACAAAGCCAACGAAGGCAACGAAGCCAAGGAAGCCAACGAAGCAAACAAAGCCAAAGAAGCTAAGAAAGCCAATGAAGCCAACGAATCAACAAAGCCAACGAAGCCAACGAAGGCAACAAAGCCAACAAAGCCAACGAAGCCAACGAAGTCAACGAAGGCAAGGAAGGCAACGAAGCCAATGAAGCCAACGAAGGCAACGAAGCCAAAGAAGCCAACGAATGCAACGACGCCAACGAAGCCAACGAAGGCAACGAAGCCAACGAAGGCAACAGAGCCAACAAAGCCAACGAAGGCAACAAAGCCAATGAAGCCAACGAAGCCAACAATGCCAACTAAGCCAACGAAGGCAACGAAGCCAACGAAGGCAACGAAGCCAACGAAGGCAACAAAGCCAACGAAGGCAACGAAGCCAACGAAGGCAAGGAAGGCAACAAAGTCAACGAAGGCAACAAAGCCAAAGATGCCAACAAAGCCAACGAAGCCAACGAAGGCAACAAAGCCAACGAAGCCAACGAAGCCAACAAAGCCAACGAAGCCAACGAAGGCAACAAAGCCAACGAAGGCAACGAAGGCAACGAAGCCAAAGAAGGCAAGGAAGGCAACTAAGGCAAATAAGCCAATGAAGCCAAAGAAGGCAAGGAAGGCAACTAAGGCAACGAAGCCAATGAAGCCAACGAAGCCAACGAAGCCAACGAAGGCAAGGAAGGCAACGAAGCCAACGAAGGCAATCAAACCTACGAAGGTAACAAAGCCAACGAAGGCAACTAATCCAACGAAAACAACAAAGCCAACGATGCCAACGAAGCCAACGAAGGCAACGAAGCCAACGAAGCCAACGAAGGCAACGAAGCCAAGGAAGCCAACGAAGCAAACAAAGCCAACAAAGCTAAGAAAGCCAATGAAACCAACGAATCAACAAAGCCAACGAAGCCAACGAAGGCAACAAAGCCAACAAAGCCAACGAAGCCAACGAAGTCAACAAAGGCAAGGAAGGCAACGAAGCCAATGAAGCCAACGAAGGCAACGAAGCCAAAGAAGCCAACGAATGCAACGACGCCAACGAAGCCAACGAAGGCAACGAAGCCAACGAAGGCAACAAAGCCAACAAAGCCAACGAAGGCAACAAAGCCAACGAAGGCAACGAAGCCAACGAAGCCAAAGAAGGCAAGGAAGGCAACTAAGGCAAATAAGCCAATGAAGCCAAAGAAGGCAAGGAAGGCAACTAAGGCAACGAAGCCAATGAAGCCAACGAAGCCAACGAAGCCAACGAAGGCAAGGAAGGCAACGAAGCCAACGAAGGCAATCAAACCTACGAAGGTAACAAAGCCAACGAAGGCAACGAAGCCAAGGAAGCCAACGAAGCAAACAAAGCCAAAGAAGCTAAGAAAGCCAATGAAGCCAACGAATCAACAAAGCCAACGAAGCCAACGAAGGCAACAAAGCCAACAAAGCCAAGGAAGCCAACGAAGTCAACAAAGGCAAGGAAGGCAACGAAGCCAATGAAGCCAACGAAGGCAACGAAGCCAAAGAAGCCAACGAATGCAACGACGCCAACGAAGCCAACGAAGGCAACGAAGCCAACGAAGGCAACAAAGCCAACAAAGCCAACGAAGGCAACAAAGCCAACGAAGGCAACGAAGCCAACGAAGCCAAAGAAGGCAAGGAAGGCAACTAAGGCAACGAAGCCAATGAAGCCAACGAAGCCAACGAAGCCAACGAAGGCAAGGAAGGCAACGAAGCCAACGAAGGCAATCAAACCTACGAAGGTAACAAAGCCAACGAAGGCAACGAAGCCAAGGAAGCCAACGAAGCAAACAAAGCCAAAGAAGCTAAGAAAGCCAATGAAGCCAACGAAGGCAACAAAGACAACGAAGCCAACGAAGGCAACAAATCCAACAAAGCCATTGAAGCCAATGAAGGCAACTAATCCAACGAAAACAACAAAGCCAACGATGCCAACGAAGCCAACGAAGGCAACAAAGCCAACGAAAGCCGATGAAGGAAACAGAGCCAACGAAGGCAACGAAGCCAAGGAAGCCAACGAAGCAAACAAAGCCAACAAAGCTAAGAAAGCCAATGAAACCAACGAATCAACGAAGCCAACGAAGCCAACGAAGGCAACAAAGCCAACAAAGCCAACGAAGCCAACGAAGTCAACGAAGGCAAGGAAGGCAACGAAGCCAATGAAGCCAACGAAGGTACGAAGCCAAAGAAGCCAACGAATGCAACGACGCCAACGAAGCCAACGAAGGCAACGAAGCCAACGAAGGCAACAAAGCCAACAAAGCCAACGAAGGCAACAAAGCCAATGAAGCCAACGAAGCCAACAATGCCAACTAAGCCAACGAAGGCAACGAAGCCAACGAAGGCAACGAAGCCAACGAAGGCAACAAAGCCAACGAAGGCAACGAAGCCAACGAAGGCAAGGAAGGCAACAAAGTCAACGAAGGCAACAAAGCCAAAGATGCCAACAAAGCCAACGAAGCCAACGAAGGCAACAAAGCCAACGAAGCCAACGAAGCCAACAAAGCCAACGAAGCCAACGAAGGCAACAAAGCCAACGAAGGCAACGAAGCCAACGAAGCCAAAGAAGGCAAGGAAGGCAACTAAGGCAAACAAGCCAATGAAGCCAAAGAAGGCAAGGAAGGCAACTAAGGCAACGAAGCCAATGAAGCCAACGAAGCCAACGAAGCCAACGAAGCCATCAAAGCCAATGAAGGCAACGAAGGCAATCAAACCTACGAAGGTAACAAAGCCAACGAAGGCAACGAAGCCAAGGAAGCCAACGAAGCAAACAAAGCCAACAAAGCTAAGAAAGCCAATGAAGCCAACGAAGGCAACAAAGACAACGAAGCCAACGAAGGCAACGAAGGCAACAAAGCCAACGAAGGCAACGAAGCCAACGAAGGCAACGAAGCCAACGAAGCCAACGAAGCCAACGAAGGAAGGAAGGCAGCAAAGGCAACGAAGGCAACAAAGCCAAAGAAGCCAGCGAATGCAACGAAGCCAACGAAGCCAACAAAGCCAACGAAGCCAACGAAGCCAACAAAGCCAACGAAGCCAACGAAGGCAACAAAGCCAACGAAGGCAACGAAGGCAACGAAGCCAAAGAAGGCAAGGAAGGCAACTAAGGCAAATAAGCCAATGAAGCCAAAGAAGGCAAGGAAGGCAACTAAGGCAACGAAGCAAATGAAGCCAACGAAGCCAACGAAGGCAAGGAAGGCAACGAAGGCAACCAAACCTACGAAGGTAACAAAGCCAGCGAAGGCAACGAAGCCAAAGAAGCCAACGAAGCAAACAAAGCCAAAGAAGCTAAGAAAGCCAATGAAGCCAACGAAGGCAACAAAGACAACGAAGCCAACGAAGGCAACAAATCCAACAAAGCCATTGAAGCCAATGAAGGCAACTAATCCAACGAAAACAACAAAGCCAACGATGCCAACGAAGCCAACGAAGGCAACGAAGCCAACGAAGCCAACGAAGGCAACGAAGCAAACAAAGCCAACAAAGCTAAGAAAGCCAATGAAACCAACGAATCAACAAAGCCAACGAAGCCAACGAAGGCAACAAAGCCAACAAAGCCAACGAAGCCAACGAAGTCAACAAAGGCAAGGAAGGCAACTAAGCCAATGAAGCCAACGAAGGCAACGAAGCCAAAGAAGCCAACGAATGCAACGACGCCAACGAAGCCAACGAAGGCAACGAAGCCAATGAAGGCAACAAAGCCAACAAAGCCAACGAAGGCAACAAAGCCAATGAAGCCAACTAAGCCAACGAAGGCAACGAAGCCAACGAAGGCAACGAAGCCAACGAAGCCAACGAAGCCAACGAAGGCAACAAAGCCAACGAAGGCAACGAAGCCAACGAAGACAAAGAAGGCAACAAAGGCAACATAGCCAAATAAGGCAACAAAGCCAACGAAGGCAACGAAGGCAACGAAGCCAAAGATGCCAACAAAGCCAACGAAGACAACGAAGGTAACAAAGCCAACGAAGACAAAGAAGGCAGCAAAGCCAACGAAGCCAACGAAGCCAACAAAGCCAACGAAGCCATCGAAGGCAACAAAGCCAACGAAGGCAACGAAGCCAACGAAGCCAAAGAAGGCAAGGAAGGCAACTAAGGCAAATAAGCCAATGAAGCCAAAGAAGGCAAGGAAGGCAACTAAGGCAACGAAGCCAATGAAGCCAACGAAGCCAACGAAGCCAACGAAGGCAAGGAAGGCAACGAAGCCAACGAAGGCAACCAAACCTACGAAGGTAACAAAGCCAACGAAGGCAACGAAGCCAAGGAAGCCAACGAAGCAAACAAAGCCAACAAAGCTAAGAAAGCCAATGAAGCCAACGAAGGCAACAAAGACAACGAAGCCAACGAAGGCAACGAAGGCAACAAAGCCAACTAAACCAACGAAGCCAACAAAGCCAACGAAGCCAACAATGGCAACAAAGGCAATGAAGCCAACGAAGCCAACAAAGCCAACGAAGGAAGGAAGGCAGCAAAGGCAACGAAGGCAACAAAGCCAAAGAAGCCAGCGAATGCAACGAAGCCAACGAAGCCAACAAAGCCAACGAAGCCAACGAAGCCAACAAAGCCAACGAAGCCAACGAAGGCAACAAAGCCAACGAAGGCAACGAAGCCAACGAAGCCAAAGAAGGCAAGGAAGGCAACTAAGGCAAATAAGCCAATGAAGCCAAAGAAGGCAAGGAAGGCAACTAAGGCAACGAAGCAAATGAAGCCAACGAAGCCAACGAAGGCAAGGAAGGCAACGAAGGCAACCAAACCTACGAAGGTAACAAAGCCAGCGAAGGCAACGAAGCCAAAGAAGCCAACGAAGCAAACAAAGCCAAAGAAGCTAAGAAAGCCAATGAAGCCAACGAAGGAAACAAAGACAACGAAGCCAACGAAGGCAACAAATCCAACAAAGCCATTGAAGCCAATGAAGGCAACTAATCCAACGAAAACAACAAAGCCAACGATGCCAACGAAGCCAACGAAGGCAACGAAGCCAACGAAGCCAACGAAGGCAACGAAGCAAACAAAGCCAACAAAGCTAAGAAAGCCAATGAAACCAACGAATCAACAAAGCCAACGAAGCCAACGAAGGCAACAAAGCCAACAAAGCCAACGAAGCCAACGAAGTCAACAAAGGCAAGGAAGGCAACTAAGCCAATGAAGCCAACGAAGGCAACGAAGCCAAAGAAGCCAACGAATGCAACGACGCCAACGAAGCCAACGAAGGCAACGAAGCCAATGAAGGCAAGGAAGGCAACAAAGCCAACGAAGGCAACAAAGCCAATGAAGCCAACTAAGCCAACGAAGGCAACGAAGCCAACGAAGGCAACGAAGCCAACGAAGCCAACGAAGCCAACGAAGGCAACAAAGCCAACGAAGGCAACGAAGCCAACGAAGACAAAGAAGGCAACAAAGGCAACATAGCCAAATAAGGCAACAAAGCCAACGAAGGCAACGAAGGCAACGAAGCCAAAGATGCCAACAAAGCCAACGAAGACAACGAAGGTAACAAAGCCAACGAAGACAAAGAAGGCAACAAAGCCAACGAAGCCAACGAAGCCAACAAAGCCAACGAAGCCATCGAAGGCAACAAAGCCAACGAAGGCAACGAAGCCAACGAAGCCAAAGAAGGCAAGGAAGGCAACTAAGGCAAATAAGCCAATGAAGCCAAAGAAGGCAAGGAAGGCAACTAAGGCAACGAAGCCAATGAAGCCAACGAAGCCAACGAAGCCAACGAAGGCAAGGAAGGCAACGAAGCCAACGAAGGCAACCAAACCTACGAAGGTAACAAAGCCAACGAAGGCAACGAAGCCAAGGAAGCCAACGAAGCAAACAAAGCCAACAAAGCTAAGAAAGCCAACAATGCCAACGAAGGCAACAAAGACAACGAAGCCAACGAAGGCAACGAAGGCAACAAAGCCAACTAAACCAACGAAGCCAACAAAGCCAACGAAGCCAACAATGGCAACAAAGGCAATGAAGCCAACGAAGCCAACGAAGCCAACGAAGGAAGGAAGGCAGCAAAGGCAACGAAGGCAACAAAGCCAAAGAAGCCAGCGAATGCAACGAAGCCAACGAAGCCAACGAAGCCAACGAAGCCAACGAAGCCAACAAAGCCAACGAAGCCAACGAAGGCAACAAAGCCAACGAAGGCAACGAAGCCAACGAAGCCAAAGAAGGCAAGGAAGGCAACTAAGGCAAATAAGCCAATGAAGCCAAAGAAGGCAAGGAAGGCAACTAAGGCAACGAAGCCAATGAAGCCAACGAAGCCAACGAAGCCAACGAAGGCAACAAAGCCAACGAAGCCAACGAAGGCAACCAAACCTACGAAGGTAACAAAGCCAACGAAGGCAACGAAGCCAAGGAAGCCAACGAAGCAAACAAAGCCAAAGAAGCTAAGAAAGCCAATGAAGCCAACGAAGGCAACAAATCCAACAAAGCCATTGAAGCCAATGAAGGCAACTAATCCAACGAAAACAACAAAGCCAACGATGCCAACGAAGCCAACGAAGCCAACGAAGCCAAAGAAGGCAACGAAGCCAACGAAGCCAACGAAGGCAACAAAGCCAACGAAAGCCAATGAAGGCAACAGAGCCAACGAAGGCAACGAAGCCAAGGAAGCCAACGAAGCAAACAAAGCCAACAAAGCTAAGAAAGCCAATGAAACCAACGAATCAACAAAGCCAACGAAGCCAACGAAGGCAACAAAGCCAACAAAGCCAATGAAGCCAACGAAGTCAACGAAGGCAAGGATGGCAACGAAGCCAATGAAGCCAACGAAGGCAACGAAGCCAATGAAGCCAACGAATGCAACGACGCCAACGAAGACAACGAAGGCAACGAAGCCAACACAGCTAACAAAGCCAACAAAGCCAACGAAGGCAACAAAGCCAATGAAGCCAACGAAGCCAACAATGCCAACGAAGCCAACGAAGCCAACGAAGCCAACGAAGCCAACGAAGCCAACGAAGGCAACAAAGTCAACGAAGGCAACAAAGCCAACGAAGCCAACAAAGCCAACGAAGACAAAGAAGGCAACAAAGCCAACGAAGACAAAGAAGGCAACAAAGCCAACGAAGCCAACGAAGGCAACAAAGCCAACGAAGCCAACGAAGCCAACGAAGCCAACGACGACAAAGAAGGCAACAAAGCCAACGAATCCAACAAAGGCAACAAAGCCAACTAAACCAACGAAGCCAACAAAGACAACGAAGCCAACAATGGCAAGAAAGGCAACGAAGGCAACAAGCCAACAAAGCCAACTAAACCAACGAAGCCAACAAAGACAACGAAGGCATCAAAGCCAACGAAGGCAACGAAGCCAACGAAGCCAAAGAAGACAAGGAAGGCAACGAAGCCAACGAAGCCAATGAAGCCAATGAAGCCAACGAAGCCAACGAAGGAAGGAAGGCAGCAAAGGCAACGAAGGCAACAAAGCCAATGAAGCCAACGAAGCCAACGAAGGAAGGAAGGCAGCAAAGGCGACGAAGCCAACGAAGCCAAGAAAGCCAACGAAGCCAACGGAGGCAACAAAGCCAACGAAGCCAACGAAGCCAACGAAGCCAACGAAGGCAAGGAAGGCAACGAAGGCAACCAAACCTACAAAGGTAACAAAGCCAACGAAGGCAACGAAGCCAAGGAAGCCAACGAAGCAAACAAAGCCAACAAAGCTAAGAAAGCCAATGAAGCCAACGAAGGCAACAAAGATAACGAAGCCAACGAAGGCAAGAAATTCAACAAAGCCAATGAAGCCAATGAAGGCAACGAATCCAACGAAGGCAACGAAGGCAACGAAGCCAACGAAGGCAACAAAGCCAACGAAGGCAACGAAGCCAACGAAGCCAAAGAAGGCAAGGAAGGCAACTAAGGCAACGAAGCCAATGAAGCCAACGAAGCCAACGAAGCCAACGAAGGCAACAAAGCCAACGAAGGCAACGAAGCCAACGAAGCCAAAGAAGCCAGCGAATGCAGCGAAGCCAATGAAGCTAACAAAGTCAACGAAGCCAACGAAGCCAAGAAAGCCAACGAAGCCAACGAAGCCAACGAAGGCAACAAAGCCAACGAAGCCAACGAAGCCAACGAAGGCAAGGAAGGCAACGAAGGCAACCAAACCTACAAAGGTAACAAAGACAACGAAGGCAAGGAAGCCAAGGAAGCCAACGAAGCAAACAAAGCCAACAAAGCTAAGAAAGCCAATGAAGCCAACGAAGGCAACAAAGCCAACGAAGCCAACGAAGCCAACAAAGCCAATGAAGGCAACGAGCCAACGAAGGTAACAAAGCCAACGAAGGCAGCAAAGCCAACGAAGCCAACGAAGGCAACCAAACCTACGAAGGTAACAAAGCCAACGAAGGCAACGAAGCCAACAAAGCCAACGAAGCCAACAAAGGCAACAAAGCCAACTAAACCAACGAAGCCAACAAAGACAACGAAGCCAACAATGGCAACAAAGGCAACGAAGCCAACGAAGCCAAAGAAGACAAGGAAGGCAACGAAGCCAACGAAGCCAATGAAGCCAACGAAGCCAACGAAGGAAGGAAGGCAATAAAGCCAACTAAGCCAACAAAGCCAAAAAAGGCAACGAAGCCAACGAAGGCAACGAAGCCAACAAAGCCAAAGAAGCCAGCGAAGGCAACGAAGGCAACAAAGCCAACGAAGGCAACGAAGTCAACGAAGGCAGCAAAGCCAACGAAGGCAACAAAGCCAATGAAGGCAACGAAGCCAACGAAGACAACAAGCCAACAAAGCCAACGAAGCCAACAAAGGCCACAAAGCCAACTAAACCAACGAATCCAACAAAGACAACGAAGCCAACAATGGCATCAAAGGCAACGAAGCCAACGAAGCCAAAGAAGACAAGGAAGCCAGCGAATGCAACGAAGCCAACGAAGCTAACAAAGTCAACGAAGCCAACGAAGCCAACAAAGCCAACAAAGCCAACAAAGCCAACGAAGGCAACAAGCCAACAAAGCCAACGAAGCCAACAAAGCTAAGAAAGCCAATGAAACCAACGAAGCCAACAAAGCCAACGAAGCAAACGAAGGCAACAAAACCAACGAAGGCAACAAGCCAACTAAGCCAACAAAGCCAAAAAAGGCAACGAAGCCAACGAAGCCAGCGAAGGCAACGAAGGCAACAAAGCCAACGAAGGCAACTCAGCCAACGTAGGCAACGAAGCCAACAAAGCCAAAGAAGCCAACAAAGCCAACGAAGACAAAGAAGGCAACAAAGCCAACGAAGGCAACAAAGCCAACAAAGCCAACGAAGGCAACAAGCCAACAAAGTCAACGAAGCCAACAAAGGCAACAAAGCCAACTAAACCAACGAAGCCAACAAAGACAACGAAGCCAACAATGGCAACAAAGGCAACGAAGCCAACGAAGCCAAAGAAGACAAGGAAGGCAACGAAGCCAACGAAGCCAATGAAGCCAACGAAGCCAACGAAGGAAGGAAGGCAGCAATGGCAACGAAGACAACAAAGCCAAAGAAGCCAGCGAATGCAACGAAGCCAACGAAGCTAACAAAGTCAACGAAGCCAACGAAGGCAACAAAACCAACGAAGCCAACGAAGGCAAGGAAGGCAACGAAGGCAACCAAACCTACCAAGGTAACAAAGCCAACGAAGGCAACGAAGCCAAGGAAGCCAACGAAGCCAACGAAGGCAACAAAGCTAAGAAAGGCAATGAAGCCAACGAAGGCAACAAAGCCAACGAAGCCAACGAAGCCAACAAAGCCAATGAAGGCAACGAGCCACCGAAGGCAACAAAGGCAACGAAGGCAACGAAGCCAACGAAGGCAACAAAACCAACAAAGCCAACGAAGCCAACGAAGGCAACAAGCCAATAAAGCCAACAAAGCCAACGAAGGCAACAAAGCCAACTAAACCAACGAAGCCAACAAAGACAACGAAGCCAACAATGGCAACAAAGGCAACGAAGCCAACGAAGCCAAGGAAGGAAGGAAGGCAGCAAAGGCAACGAAGGCAACAAAGCCAAAGAAGCCAGCGAATGCAACGAAGCCAACGAAGCTAACAAAGTCAACGAAGACAACGAAGCCAACAAAGCCAACGAAGCCAACGAAGGCAACAAAGCCAACGAAGGCAACGAAGCCAAGAAAGCCAAAGAAGGCAAGGAAGGCAACTAAGGCAAATAAGCCAATGAAGCCAAAGAAGGCACGGAAGGCAACTAAGGCAACGAAGCCAATGAAGCCAACGAAGCCAACGAAGCCAACGAAGGCAAGGAAGGCAACGAAGCCAACGAAGGCAACCAAACCTACAAAGGTAACAAAGCCAACGAAGGCAACGAATCCAACAAAGCCAACGAAGGCAACAAAGCCAACAAAGCCATTGAAGCCAATGAAGGCAACGAATCCAACGAAGGCAACAAAGCCAACGATGCCAACGAAGCCAACGAAGCCAACGAATGCAACAAAGCCAACGAAAGCCAATGAAGGCAACAGAGCCAACGAAGGCAACGAAGCCAAGGAAGCCAACGAAGCAAACAAAGCCAACGAAGCAAACGAAGGCAACAAAACCAACGAAGGCAAGAAAGCCAACAAAGCCAAAAAAGGCAACGAAGCCAACGAAGGCAACGAAGGTAACGAAGCCAACGAAGCCAGCGAAGGCAACGGTGGCAACAAAGCCATCGAAGGCAACGAAGCCAACGAAGGCAACAAAGCCAACGAAGGCAACTCAGCCAACGAAGGCAACGAAGGCAACAAAGCCAAAGAAGCCAACAAAGCCAACGAAGCCAACAAAACTAAGAAAGCCAATGAAATCAACGAAGCCAACAAAGCCAACGAAGCCAATGAAGGCAACAAAGCCAATGAAGGCAACAAGCCAACAAAGCCAACGAAGCCAACAAAGGCAACAAAGCCAACTAAACCAACGAATCCAACAAAGACAACGAAGCCAACGAAGGCAACAAAGCCAACGAAAGCCAATGAAGGCAACAGAGCCAACGAAGGCAACGAAGCCAAGGAAGCCAACGAAGCAAACAAAGCCAACAAAGCTAAGAAAGCCAATGAAACCAACGAATCAACAAAGCCAACGAAGCCAACGAAGGCAACAAAGCCAACGAAGGCAACGAAGCCAACGAAGCCAAAGAAGCCAGCGAATGCAGCGAAGCCAATGAAGCTAACAAAGTCAACGAAGCCAACGAAGCCAAGAAAGCCAACGAAGCCAACGAAGGCAACGAAGCCAACGAAGGCAAGGAAGGCAACGAAGGCAACCAAACCTACAAAGGTAACAAAGACAACGAAGGCAAGGAAGCCAAGGAAGCCAACGAAGCAAACAAAGCCAACAAAGCTAAGAAAGCCAATGAAGCCAACGAAGGCAACAAAGCCAACGAAGCCAACGAAGCCAACAAAGCCAATGAAGGCAACGAGCCAACGAAGGTAACAAAGCCAACGAAGGCAGCAAAGCCAACGAAGCCAACGAAGGCAACCAAACCTACGAAGGTAACAAAGCCAACGAAGGCAACGAAGCCAAGGAAGCCAACGAAGCAAACAAAGCCAACAAAGCTAAGAAAGCCAGTGAAGCCAATGAAGGCAACGAATCCAACGAAGCCAACGAAGGCAACAAATACAACAAAGCCATTGAAGCCAATGAAGGCAACGAATCCAACGAAGGCAACAAAGCCAACGATGCCAACGAAGCCAACGAAGGCAACGAAGCCAACGAAGCCAAAGAAGGCAACGAAGCCAACGAAGCCAACGAAGGCAACGAAGCCAACGAAGCCAAAGAAGGCAACGAAGCCAACGAAGCCAACGAAGGCAACGAAAGCCAATGAAGGCAACAGAGCCAACGAAGGCAACGAAGCCAACGAAGCCAACGAAGCAAACAAAGCCAACAAAGCTAAGAAAGCAAATGAAACCAACGAATCAACAAAGCCAACGAAGGCAACAAGCCAACAAAGCCAACGAAGCCAACAAAGGCAACAAAGCCAACTAAACCAACGAAGCCAACAAAGACAACGAAGCCAACAATGGCAACAAAGGCAACGAAGCCAACGAAGCCAAAGAAGACAAGGAAGGCAACGAAGCCAACGAAGCCAATGAAGCCAACGAAGCCAACGAAGGAAGGAAGGCAATAAAGCCAACTAAGCCAACAAAGCCAAAAAAGGCAACGAAGCCAACGAAGGCAACGAAGCCAACAAAGCCAAAGAAGCCAGCGAAGGCAACGAAGGCAACAAAGCCAACGAAGGCAACGAAGCCAACGAAGGCAGCAAAGCCAACGAAGGCAACAAAGCCAATGAAGGCAACGAAGCCAACGAAGACAACAAGCCAACAAAGCCAACGAAGCCAACAAAGGCCACAAAGCCAACTAAACCAACGAATCCAACAAAGACAACGAAGCCAACAATGGCATCAAAGGCAACGAAGCCAACGAAGCCAAAGAAGACAAGGAAGCCAGCGAATGCAACGAAGCCAACGAAGCTAACAAAGTCAACGAAGCCAACGAAGCCAACAAAGCCAACAAAGCCAACAAAGCCAACGAAGGCAACAAGCCAACAAAGCCAACGAAGCCAACAAAGCTAAGAAAGCCAATGAAACCAACGAAGCCAACAAAGCCAACGAAGCAAACGAAGGCAACAAAACCAACGAAGGCAACAAGCCAACTAAGCCAACAAAGCCAAAAAAGGCAACGAAGCCAACGAAGGCAACGAAGGTAACGAAGCCAACGAAGCCAGCGAAGGCAACGAAGGCAACAAAGCCAACGAAGGCAACTCAGCCAACGTAGGCAACGAAGCCAACAAAGCCAAAGAAGCCAACAAAGCCAACGAAGACAAAGAAGGCAACAAAGCCAACGAAGGCAACAAAGCCAACAAAGCCAACGAAGGCAACAAGCCAACAAAGTCAACGAAGCCAACAAAGGCAACAAAGCCAACTAAACCAACGAAGCCAACAAAGACAACGAAGCCAACAATGGCAACAAAGGCAACGAAGCCAACGAAGCCAAAGAAGACAAGGAAGGCAACGAAGCCAACGAAGCCAATGAAGCCAACGAAGCCAACGAAGGAAGGAAGGCAGCAATGGCAACGAAGACAACAAAGCCAAAGAAGCCAGCGAATGCAACGAAGCCAACGAAGCTAACAAAGTCAACGAAGCCAACGAAGCCAACAAAGCCAACGAAGCCAACGAAGGCAACAAAACCAACGAAGCCAACGAAGGCAAGGAAGGCAACGAAGGCAACCAAACCTACCAAGGTAACAAAGCCAACGAAGGCAACGAAGCCAAGGAAGCCAACGAAGCCAACGAAGGCAACAAAGCTAAGAAAGGCAATGAAGCCAACGAAGGCAACAAAGCCAACGAAGCCAACGAAGCCAACAAAGCCAATGAAGGCAACGAGCCACCGAAGGCAACAAAGGCAACGAAGGCAACGAAGCCAACGAAGGCAACAAAACCAACAAAGCCAACGAAGCCAACGAAGGCAACAAGCCAATAAAGCCAACAAAGCCAACGAAGGCAACAAAGCCAACGAAGGCAACGAAGCCAACGAAGCCAAAGAAGCCAACAATGGCAACAAAGGCAACGAAGCCAACGAAGCCAACGAAGCCAATGAAGGCAACGAAGCCAAGGAAGGAAGGAAGGCAGCAAAGGCAACGAAGGCAACAAAGCCAAAGAAGCCAGCGAATGCAACGAAGCCAACAAAGCCAACAAAGTCAACGAAGACAACGAAGCCAACAAAGCCAACGAAGCCAACGAAGGCAACAAAGCCAACGAAGGCAACAAAGCCAACGAAGCCAACGAAGCCAACGAAGGCAAGGAAGGCAACGAAGGCAACCAAACCTACAAAGGTAACAAAGACAACGAAGGCAAGGAAGCCAAGGAAGCCAACGAAGCAAACAAAGCCAACGAAGCCAACGAAGCCAATGAAGCCAACGAAGGCAACAAAGCCAACGAAGCCAACGAAGCCAACAAAGCCAATGAAGGCAACGAGCCAACGAAGGTAACAAAGCCAACGAAGGCAGCAAAGCCAACGAAGCCAACGAAGGCAACCAAACCTACGAAGGTAACAAAGCCAACGAAGGCAACGAAGCCAAGGAAGCCAACGAAGCAAACAAAGCCAACAAAGCTAAGAAAGCCAGTGAAGCCAATGAAGGCAACGAATCCAACGAAGCCAACGAAGGCAACAAATACAACAAAGCCATTGAAGCCAATGAAGGCAACGAATCCAACGAAGGCAACAAAGCCAACGATGCCAACGAAGCCAACGAAGGCAACGAAGCCAACGAAGCCAAAGAAGGCAACGAAGCCAACGAAGCCAACGAAGGCAACGAAGCCAACGAAGCCAAAGAAGGCAACGAAGCCAACGAAGCCAACGAAGGCAACGAAAGCCAATGAAGGCAACAGAGCCAACGAAGGCAACGAAGCCAACGAAGCCAACGAAGCAAACAAAGCCAACAAAGCTAAGAAAGCAAATGAAACCAACGAATCAACAAAGCCAACGAAGGCAACAAGCCAACAAAGCCAACGAAGCCAACAAAGGCAACAAAGCCAACTAAACCAACGAAGCCAACAAAGACAACGAAGCCAACAATGGCAACAAAGGCAACGAAGCCAACGAAGCCAAAGAAGACAAGGAAGGCAACGAAGCCAACGAAGCCAATGAAGCCAACGAAGCCAACGAAGGAAGGAAGGCAATAAAGCCAACTAAGCCAACAAAGCCAAAAAAGGCAACGAAGCCAACGAAGGCAACGAAGCCAACAAAGCCAAAGAAGCCAGCGAAGGCAACGAAGGCAACAAAGCCAACGAAGGCAACGAAGCCAACGAAGGCAGCAAAGCCAACGAAGGCAACAAAGCCAATGAAGGCAACGAAGCCAACGAAGACAACAAGCCAACAAAGCCAACGAAGCCAACAAAGGCCACAAAGCCAACTAAACCAACGAATCCAACAAAGACAACGAAGCCAACAATGGCATCAAAGGCAACGAAGCCAACGAAGCCAAAGAAGACAAGGAAGCCAGCGAATGCAACGAAGCCAACGAAGCTAACAAAGTCAACGAAGCCAACGAAGCCAACAAAGCCAACAAAGCCAACAAAGCCAACGAAGGCAACAAGCCAACAAAGCCAACGAAGCCAACAAAGCTAAGAAAGCCAATGAAACCAACGAAGCCAACAAAGCCAACGAAGCAAACGAAGGCAACAAAACCAACGAAGGCAACAAGCCAACTAAGCCAACAAAGCCAAAAAAGGCAACGAAGCCAACGAAGGCAACGAAGGTAACGAAGCCAACGAAGCCAGCGAAGGCAACGAAGGCAACAAAGCCAACGAAGGCAACTCAGCCAACGTAGGCAACGAAGCCAACAAAGCCAAAGAAGCCAACAAAGCCAACGAAGACAAAGAAGGCAACAAAGCCAACGAAGGCAACAAAGCCAACAAAGCCAACGAAGGCAACAAGCCAACAAAGTCAACGAAGCCAACAAAGGCAACAAAGCCAACTAAACCAACGAAGCCAACAAAGACAACGAAGCCAACAATGGCAACAAAGGCAACGAAGCCAACGAAGCCAAAGAAGACAAGGAAGGCAACGAAGCCAACGAAGCCAATGAAGCCAACGAAGCCAACGAAGGAAGGAAGGCAGCAATGGCAACGAAGACAACAAAGCCAAAGAAGCCAGCGAATGCAACGAAGCCAACGAAGCTAACAAAGTCAACGAAGCCAACGAAGCCAACAAAGCCAACGAAGCCAACGAAGGCAACAAAACCAACGAAGCCAACGAAGGCAAGGAAGGCAACGAAGGCAACCAAACCTACCAAGGTAACAAAGCCAACGAAGGCAACGAAGCCAAGGAAGCCAACGAAGCCAACGAAGGCAACAAAGCTAAGAAAGGCAATGAAGCCAACGAAGGCAACAAAGCCAACGAAGCCAACGAAGCCAACAAAGCCAATGAAGGCAACGAGCCACCGAAGGCAACAAAGGCAACGAAGGCAACGAAGCCAACGAAGGCAACAAAACCAACAAAGCCAACGAAGCCAACGAAGGCAACAAGCCAATAAAGCCAACAAAGCCAACGAAGGCAACAAAGCCAACTAAACCAACGAAGCCAACAAAGACAACGAAGCCAACAATGGCAACAAAGGCAACGAAGCCAACGAAGCCAACGAAGCCAATGAAGGCAACGAAGCCAAGGAAGGAAGGAAGGCAGCAAAGGCAACGAAGGCAACAAAGCCAAAGAAGCCAGCGAATGCAACGAAGCCAACGAAGCCAACAAAGTCAACGAAGACAACGAAGCCAACAAAGCCAACGAAGCCAACGAAGGCAACAAAGCCAACGAAGGCAACGAAGCCAACGAAGCCAAAGAAGGCAAGGAAGGCAACTAAGGCAAATAAGCCAATGAAGCCAAAGAAGGCACGGAAGGCAACTAAGGCAACGAAGCCAATGAAGCCAACGAAGCCAACGAAGCCAACGAAGGCAAGGAAGGCAACGAAGCCAACGAAGGCAACCAAACCTACAAAGGTAACAAAGCCAACGAAGGCAACGAATCCAACAAAGCCAACGAAGGCAACAAAGCCAACAAAGCCATTGAAGCCAATGAAGGCAACGAATCCAACGAAGGCAACAAAGCCAACGATGCCAACGAAGCCAACGAAGCCAACGAATGCAACAAAGCCAACGAAAGCCAATGAAGGCAACAGAGCCAACGAAGGCAACGAAGCCAAGGAAGCCAACGAAGCAAACAAAGCCAACGAAGCAAACGAAGGCAACAAAACCAACGAAGGCAAGAAAGCCAACAAAGCCAAAAAAGGCAACGAAGCCAACGAAGGCAACGAAGGTAACGAAGCCAACGAAGCCAGCGAAGGCAACGGTGGCAACAAAGCCAACGAAGGCAACGAAGCCAACGAAGGCAACAAAGCCAACGAAGGCAACTCAGCCAACGAAGGCAACGAAGCCAACAAAGCCAAAGAAGCCAACAAAGCCAACGAAGCCAACAAAACTAAGAAAGCCAATGAAATCAACGAAGCCAACAAAGCCAACGAAGCCAATGAAGGCAACAAAGCCAACGAAGGCAACAAGCCAACAAAGCCAACGAAGCCAACAAAGGCAACAAAGCCAACTAAACCAACGAATCCAACAAAGACAACGAAGCCAACGAAGGCAACAAAGCCAACGAAAGCCAATGAAGGCAACAGAGCCAACGAAGGCAACGAAGCCAAGGAAGCCAACGAAGCAAACAAAGCCAACAAAGCTAAGAAAGCCAATGAAACCAACGAATCAACAAAGCCAACGAAGCCAACGAAGGCAACAAAGCCAACAAAGCCAACGAAGCCAACGAAGTCAACGAAGGCAAGGAAGGCAACGAAGCCAATGAAGCCAACGAAGGCAACGAAGCCAAAGAAGCCAACCATTGCAACGACGCCAACGAAGCCAACGAAGGCAACGAAGCCAACGAAGGCAACAAAGCCAACAAAGCCAACGAAGGCAACAAAGCCAATGAAGCCAACGAAGCCAACAATGCCAACGAAGCCAACGAAGCCAACGAAGCCAACGAAGGCAACAAAGCCAACGAAGGCAACGAAGCCAACGAAGGCAAGGAAGGCAACAAAGTCAACGAAGGCAACAAAGCCAAAGAAGCCAACAAAGCCAACGAAGACAACGAAGGCAACAAAGCCAACGAAGACAAAGAAGGCAACAAAGCCAACGAAGCCAACGAAGCCAACAAAGCCAACGAAGCCAACGAAGGCAACAAAGCCAACGAAGGCAACGAAGCCAACGAAGCCAAAGAAGGCAAGGAAGGCAACTAAGGCAAATAAGCCAATGAAGCCAAAGAAGGCAAGGAAGGCAACTAAGGCAACGAAGCCAATGAAGCCAATGAAGCCAACGAAGCCAACGAAGGCAAGGAAGGCAACGAAGCCAACGAAGGCAACCAAACGTACGAAGGTAACAAAGCCAACGAAGGCAACGAAGCCAAGGAAGCCAACGAAGCAAACAAAGCCAACAAAGCTAAGAAAGCCAATGAAGCCAACGAAGGCAACAAAGACAACGAAGCCAACGAAGGCAACGAAGGCAACAAAGCCAACTAAACCAACGAAGCCAACAAAGCCAACGAAGCCAACAATGGCAACAAAGGCAATGAAGCCAACGAAGCCAACGAAGCCAACGAAGGAAGGAAGGCAGCAAAGGCAACGAAGGCAACAAAGCCAAAGAAGCCAGCGAATGCAACGAAGCCAACGAAGCCAACAAAGCCAACGAAGCCAACGAAGGCAACAAAGCCAACGAAGGCAACGAAGGCAACGAAGCCAAAGAAGGCAAGGAAGGCAACTAAGGCAAATAAGCCAATGAAGCCAAAGAAGGCAAGGAAGGCAACTAAGGCAACGAAGCCAATGAAGCCAACGAAGCCAACGAAGCCAACGAAGGCAAGGAAGGCAACGAAGCCAACGAAGGCAACCAAACCTACGAAGGTAACAAAGCCAACGAAGGCAACGAAGCCAAGGAAGCCAACGAAGCAAACAAAGCCAAAGAAGCTAAGAAAGCCAATGAAGCCAACGAAGGCAACAAAGACAACGAAGGCAACAAATCCAACAAAGCCATTGAAGCCAACGAAGGCAACTAATCCAACGAAAACAACAAAGCCAACGATGCCAACGAAGCCAACGAAGGCAACGAAGCCAACGAAGCCAACGAAGCCAACAAAGGCAACAAAGCCAACTAAACCAACGAATCCAACAAAGACAACGAAGCCAACAATGGCAACAAAGGCAACGAAGCCAACGAAGCCAACAATGGCAACAAAGCCAACGAAGCCAACGAAGCCAACGAAGGCAACAAAGCCAACGAAGCCAACGAAGCCAACGAAGGCAAGGAAGGCAACGAAGGCAACCAAACCTACAAAGGTAACAAAGCCAACGAAGGCAACGAAGCCAAGGAAGCCAACGAAGCAAACAAAGCCAAAAAAGCTAAGAAAGCCAATGAAGCCAGCAAAGGCAACAAAGTCAACGAAGCCAACGAAGCCAACAAAGCCAATGAAGGCAACGAGCCAACGAAGGTAACAAAGCCAACGAAGGCAACGAAGCCAACGAAGGCAACAAAACCAACAAAGCCAACGAAGCAAACGAAGGCAACAAGCCAACAAAGCCAACGAAGCCAACAAAGGCAACAAAGCCAACTAAACAAACGAAGCCAACGAAGCCAACGAAGCCAATGAAGCCAACGAAGCCAACTAAGGAAGGAAGGCAGCAAAGGCAACGAAGTCAACAAAGCCAAAGAAGCCAGCGAATGCACCGAAGCCAACGAAGCTAACAAAGCCAACGAAGGCAACAAGCCAACAAAGCCAACGAAGCCAACAAAGGCAACAAAGCCAACTAAACCAACGAAGCCAAAGAAGCCAACGAAGCCAATGAAGCCAACGAAGCCAAGGAAGGAAGGAAGGCAGCAAAGGCAACGAAGGCAACAAAGCCAAAGAAGCCAGCGAATGCAACGAAGCCAACGAAGCTAACAAAGTCAACGAAGCCAACGAAGCCAACAAAGCCAACAAAGCCAACAAAGCCAACAAAGCTAAGAAAGCCAATGAAACCAACAAATCCAACAAAGCCAACGAAGCAAACGAAGCAAACGAAGGCAACAAAACCAACGAAGGCAAGAAAGCCAACTAAGACAACAAAGCCAAAAAAGGCAACGAAGCCAACGAAGGCAACGAAGGTAACGAAGCCAACAAAGTCAACGAAGACAACGAAGCCAACAAAGCCAACGAAGCCAACGAAGGCAACAAAGCCAACGAAGGCAACGAAGCCAATGAAGGCAACGAAGCCAAGGAAGGAAGGAAGGCAGCAAAGGCAACGAAGGCAACAAAGCCAAAGAAGCCAGCGAATGCAACGAAGCCAACGAAGCCAACAAAGTCAACGAAGACAACGAAGCCAACAAAGCCAACGAAGCCAACGAAGGCAACAAAGCCAACGAAGGCAACGAAGCCAACGAAGCCAAAGAAGGCAAGGAAGGCAACTAAGGCAAATAAGCCAATGAAGCCAAAGAAGGCACGGAAGGCAACTAAGGCAACGAAGCCAATGAAGCCAACGAAGCCAACGAAGCCAACGAAGGCAAGGAAGGCAACGAAGCCAACGAAGGCAACCAAACCTACAAAGGTAACAAAGCCAACGAAGGCAACGAATCCAACAAAGCCAACGAAGGCAACAAAGCCAACAAAGCCATTGAAGCCAATGAAGGCAACGAATCCAACGAAGGCAACAAAGCCAACGATGCCAACGAAGCCAACGAAGCCAACGAATGCAACAAAGCCAACGAAAGCCAATGAAGGCAACAGAGCCAACGAAGGCAACGAAGCCAAGGAAGCCAACGAAGCAAACAAAGCCAACGAAGCAAACGAAGGCAACAAAACCAACGAAGGCAAGAAAGCCAACAAAGCCAAAAAAGGCAACGAAGCCAACGAAGGCAACGAAGGTAACGAAGCCAACGAAGCCAGCGAAGGCAACGGTGGCAACAAAGCCAACGAAGGCAACGAAGCCAACGAAGGCAACAAAGCCAACGAAGGCAACTCAGCCAACGAAGGCAACGAAGCCAACAAAGCCAAAGAAGCCAACAAAGCCAACGAAGCCAACAAAACTAAGAAAGCCAATGAAATCAACGAAGCCAACAAAGCCAACGAAGCCAATGAAGGCAACAAAGCCAACGAAGGCAACAAGCCAACAAAGCCAACGAAGCCAACAAAGGCAACAAAGCCAACTAAACCAACGAATCCAACAAAGACAACGAAGCCAACGAAGGCAACAAAGCCAACGAAAGCCAATGAAGGCAACAGAGCCAACGAAGGCAACGAAGCCAAGGAAGCCAACGAAGCAAACAAAGCCAACAAAGCTAAGAAAGCCAATGAAACCAACGAATCAACAAAGCCAACGAAGCCAACGAAGGCAACAAAGCCAACAAAGCCAACGAAGCCAACGAAGTCAACGAAGGCAAGGAAGGCAACGAAGCCAATGAAGCCAACGAAGGCAACGAAGCCAAAGAAGCCAACCATTGCAACGACGCCAACGAAGCCAACGAAGGCAACGAAGCCAACGAAGGCAACAAAGCCAACAAAGCCAACGAAGGCAACAAAGCCAATGAAGCCAACGAAGCCAACAATGCCAACGAAGCCAACGAAGCCAACGAAGCCAACGAAGGCAACAAAGCCAACGAAGGCAACGAAGCCAACGAAGGCAAGGAAGGCAACAAAGTCAACGAAGGCAACAAAGCCAAAGAAGCCAACAAAGCCAACGAAGACAACGAAGGCAACAAAGCCAACGAAGACAAAGAAGGCAACAAAGCCAACGAAGCCAACGAAGCCAACAAAGCCAACGAAGCCAACGAAGGCAACAAAGCCAACGAAGGCAACGAAGCCAACGAAGCCAAAGAAGGCAAGGAAGGCAACTAAGGCAAATAAGCCAATGAAGCCAAAGAAGGCAAGGAAGGCAACTAAGGCAACGAAGCCAATGAAGCCAATGAAGCCAACGAAGCCAATGAAGGCAAGGAAGGCAACGAAGCCAACGAAGGCAACCAAACCTACGAAGGTAACAAAGCCAACGAAGGCAACGAAGCCAAGGAAGCCAACGAAGCAAACAAAGCCAACAAAGCTAAGAAAGCCAACAATGCCAACGAAGGCAACAAAGACAACGAAGCCAACGAAGGCAACGAAGGCAACAAAGCCAACTAAACCAACGAAGCCAACAAAGCCAACGAAGCCAACAATGGCAACAAAGGCAATGAAGCCAACGAAGCCAACGAAGCCAACGAAGGAAGGAAGGCAGCAAAGGCAACGAAGGCAACAAAGCCAAAGAAGCCAGCGAATGCAACGAAGCCAACGAAGCCAACAAAGCCAACGAAGCCAACGAAGGCAACAAAGCCAACGAAGGCAACGAAGGCAACGAAGCCAAAGAAGGCAAGGAAGGCAACTAAGGCAAATAAGCCAATGAAGCCAAAGAAGGCAAGGAAGGCAACTAAGGCAACGAAGCCAATGAAGCCAACGAAGCCAACGAAGCCAACGAAGGCAAGGAAGGCAACGAAGCCAACGAAGGCAACCAAACCTACGAAGGTAACAAAGCCAACGAAGGCAACGAAGCCAAGGAAGCCAACGAAGCAAACAAAGCCAAAGAAGCTAAGAAAGCCAATGAAGCCAACGAAGGCAACAAAGACAACGAAGCCAACGAAGGCAACAAATCCAACAAAGCCATTGAAGCCAACGAAGGCAACTAATCCAACGAAAACAACAAAGCCAACGATGCCAACGAAGCCAACGAAGGCAACGAAGCCAACGAAGCCAAAGAAGGCAACGAAGCCAACGAAGCCAACGAAGGCAACAAAGCCAACGAAACCGGATGAAGGCAACAGAGCCAACGAAGGCAACGAAGCCAAGGAAGCCAACGAAGCAAACAAAGCCAACAAAGCTAAGAAAGCCAATGAAACCAACGAATCAACAAAGCCATCGAAGCCAACGAAGGCAACAAAGCCAACAAAGCCAACGAAGCCAACGAAGTCAACGAAGGCAAGGAAGGCAACGAAGCCAATGAAGCCAACGAAGGCAACGAAGCCAAAGAAGCCAACGAATGCAACGACGCCAACGAAGCCAACGAAGGCAACGAAGCCAACACAGCCAACAAAGCCAACAAAGCCAACGAAGGCAACAAAGCCAATGAAGCCAACGAAGCCAACAATGCCAACGAAGCCAACGAAGCCAACGAAGCCAACGAAGCCAACGAAGCCAACGAAGGCAACAAAGCCAACGAAGGCAACGAAGGCAACAAAGCCAACGAAGGCAACAAAGCCAAAGAAGCCAACAAAGCCAACGAAGACAAAGAAGGCAACAAAGCCAACGAAGACAAAGAAGGCAACAAAGCCAACGAAGCCAACGAAGGCAACAAAGCCAACGAAGGCAACAAAGCCAACAAAGCCAACGAAGCCAACGAAGACAAAGAAGGCAACAAAGCCAACGAATGCAACAAAGGCAACAAAGCCAACTAAACCAACGAAGCCAACAAAGACAACGAAGCCAACAATGGCAAGAAAGGCAACGAAGCCAACAAAGGCAACAAAGCCAACTAAACCAACGAAGCCAACAAAGACAACGAAGGCAATGAAGCCAACGAAGCCAATGAAGCCAACGAAGCCAACGAAGGAAGGAAGGCAGCAAAGGCAACGAAGGCAACAAAGCCAAAGAAGCCAGCGAATGCAACGAAGCCAATGAAGCTAACAAAGTCAACGAAGCCAACGAAGCCAACAAAGCCAACGAAGCCAACGAAGGCAACAAAGCCAACGAAGCCAACGAAGCCAACGAAGGCAAGGAAGGCAACGAAGGCAACCAAACCTACAAAGGTAACGAAGCCAACGAAGGCAACGAAGCCAACTAAGCCAACGAAGCAAACAAAGCCAACAAAGCTAAGAAAGCCAATGAAGCCAATGAAGGCAACAAAGCCAATGAAGGCAACAAAGCCAACGAAGCCAACGAAGCCAACAAAGCCAAAGAAGCCAACAAAGCCAACGAAGACAAAGAAGGCAACAAAGCCAACGAAGCCAATAAAGCCAACAAAGCCAACGAAGCCAACGAAGCCAACGAAGCCAACAAAGGCAACAAAGCCAACTAAACCAACGAATCCAACAAAGACAACGAAGCCAACAATGGCAACAAAGGCAACGAAGCCAACGAAGCCAACAATGGCAACAAAGCCAACGAAGCCAACGAAGCCAACGAAGGCAACAAAGCCAACGAAGCCAACGAAGCCAACGAAGGCAAGGAAGGCAACGAAGGCAACCAAACCTACAAAGGTAACAAAGCCAACGAAGGCAACGAAGCCAAGGAAGCCAACGAAGCAAACAAAGCCAAAAAAGCTAAGAAAGCCAATGAAGCCAGCAAAGGCAACAAAGTCAACGAAGCCAACGAAGCCAACAAAGCCAATGAAGGCAACGAGCCAACGAAGGTAACAAAGCCAACGAAGGCAACGAAGCCAACGAAGGCAACAAAACCAACAAAGCCAACGAAGCAAACGAAGGCAACAAGCCAACAAAGCCAACGAAGCCAACAAAGGCAACAAAGCCAACTAAACAAACGAAGCCAACGAAGCCAACGAAGCCAATGAAGCCAACGAAGCCAACTAAGGAAGGAAGGCAGCAAAGGCAACGAAGTCAACAAAGCCAAAGAAGCCAGCGAATGCACCGAAGCCAACGAAGCTAACAAAGCCAACGAAGGCAACAAGCCAACAAAGCCAACGAAGCCAACAAAGGCAACAAAGCCAACTAAACCAACGAAGCCAAAGAAGCCAACGAAGCCAATGAAGCCAACGAA
The DNA here is from genome assembly GCF_963210335.1 of Falco punctatus. Lineage (NCBI taxonomy): Eukaryota > Metazoa > Chordata > Aves > Falconiformes > Falconidae > Falco > Falco punctatus. The sequence goes on from NW_027660073.1 coordinate 807,699, forward strand.
GCCAAGGAAGGAAGGAAGGCAGCAAAGGCAACGAAGGCAACAAAGCCAAAGAAGCCAGCGAATGCAACGAAGCCAACGAAGCTAACAAAGTCAACGAAGCCAACGAAGCCAACAAAGCCAACAAAGCCAACAAAGCCAACAAAGCTAAGAAAGCCAATGAAACCAACAAATCCAACAAAGCCAACGAAGCAAACGAAGCAAACGAAGGCAACAAAACCAACGAAGGCAAGAAAGCCAACTAAGACAACAAAGCCAAAAAAGGCAACGAAGCCAACGAAGGCAACGAAGGTAACGAAGCCAACGAAGCCAGCGAAGGCAACGAAGGCAACAAAGCCAACGAAGGCAACTCAGCCAACGAAGGCAGCAGAGCCAACGAAGGCAACTCAGCCAACGAAGGCAACGAAGCCAACAAAGCCAAAGAAGCCAACAAAGCCAACGAAGACAAAGAAAGCAATAAAGCCAACGAACCCAACCAAGGCAACAAAGCCAACGAAGGCAACAAAGCCAACAAAGCCAACGAAGGCAACAAGCCAACAAAGCCAACGAAGCCAACAAAGTCAACAAAGCCAACTAAACCAACGAAGCCAACAAAGCCAACGAAGGCAACAAGCCAACAAAGCCAACGAAGCCAATAAAGGCAACAATGCCAACTAAACCAAAGAAGCCAACAAAGACAACGAAGGCAACAAAGCTAACGAAGGCAACGAAGCCAACGAAGCCAAAGAAGACAAGGAAGGCAACGAAGCCAACGAAGCCAACGAAGGCAACAAAGCCAATGAAAGCCGATGAAGGAAACAGAGCCAACGAAGGCAACGAAGCCAAGGAAGCCAACGAAGCAAACAAAGCCAACAAAGCTAAGAAAGCCAATGAAACCAACGAATCAACAAAGCCAACGAAGCCAACGAAGGCAACAAAGCCAACGAAGCCAACGAAGTCAACGAAGGCAAGGAAGGCAACGAAGGCAATGAAGCCAACGAAGGCAGCAAAGCCAATGAAAGCAACAATTTCCTTGCGTTTCTGGCACCTTCTCCTGGGGAGTTGTCTTTGGGTGTGTTTGGAACATTTTTTCACCAGCCGACTCCAAAAGTCAGCGATTCCCCATCTCAGCCCAGAAAGCAGGTAGAACAACTTTTGTGGTGTCTTTCAGCTGGCTACCGGGGCAGTGTAACAACTACCAAGGGAACTCCTTTCTGGCACCTTCCCCGGGGGACTTGTGCATGGGGTGTCTTTGGAACATTTTGTCACCAGCCGACTCCAAAAGTCAGCGATTCCCCATCTCAGCCCAGAAAGCAGGTAGAACCACTTTTGTGGTGTCTTTCATCTGGCTACCGGGGCAGTGGAAGAACTACCAACAGAACTCCTTTCTGGCATCTTCCCCGGGGGAGTTGTGCATGGGGTGTTTTTGGAACATTTTGTCACCAGCCGACTCCAAAACAGCCATTGCCCATCTCAGCCCAGCAAGCAGGTAGAACCACTTTTGTGGTGTCTTTCATCTGGCTACCGGGGCAGTGGAAGAACTACCAACAGAACTCCTTTCTGGCACCTTCCCCGGTGCAGTTGTGCATGGGGTGTGTTTGGAACATTTTGTCACCAGCCGAGTCCAAAAGTCAGCGATTCCCCATCTCAGCCCAGAAAGCAGGTAGAACCACTTTTGTGGTGTCTTTCATCTGGCTACCGGGGCAGTGGAAGAACTACCAACAGAACTCCTTTCTGGCACCTTCCCCGGGGGAGTTGTGCATGGGGTGTGTTTGGAACATTTTGTCACCAGCCGACTCCAAAAGTCAGCCATTGCCCATCTCAGCCCAGCAAGCAGGTAGAACCACTTTTGTGGTGTCTTTCATCTGGCTACCGGGGCAATGTAACAACTACCAACGGAACTGATTTTGGCACCTTCCCCGGTGGAGTTGTGCATGGGGTGTGTTTGGAACATTTTGTCATCAGCCGAGTCCAAAAGTCAGCGATTCCCCATCTTAGCCCAGAAAGTAGGTAGAACCCCTTTTTTGGTGTCTTTCATCTGGCTACCGCGGCAGTGTGAGAACTACCAACAGAACTCCTTTCTGGCATCTTCCCCGGGGGAGTTGTGCATGGGGTGTGTTTGGAAGATTTTGTCATCAGCCGAGTCCAAAAGTCAGCGATTCCCCATCTCAGCCCAGAAAGCAGGTAGAAACACTTTTGTGGTGTCTTTCAGCTGGCTACCGGGGCAGTGTAAGAACTACCAACAGAACTCCTTTCTGGCACCTTCCCCGGGGGAGTTGTGCATGGGGTGTGTTTGGATCATTTTGTCACAGGCCGACTCCAAAAGTCTGCGATTCCCCATCTCAGCCCAGAAAGCAGGTAGAACCACTTTTGTGGTGTCTTTCAGCTGGCTACCGCGGCAGTGTAAGAACTACCAACAGAACTCCTTTCTGGCACCTTCCCCGGTGCAGTTGTGCATGGGGTGTGTTTGGAACACTTTGTCACCAGCCGAGTCCAAAAGTCAGCGATTCCCCATCTTAGCCCAGAAAACAGGTAGAACAACTTTTGTGGTGTCTTTCATCTGGCTACCGGGGCAGTGGAAGAACTACCAACAGAACTGATTTTGGCACCTTCCCCGGTGCAGTTGTGCATGGGGTGTGTTTGGAACATTTTGTCACAGGCCGACTCCAAAAGTCAGCCATTGCCCATCTCAGCCCAGCAAGCAGGTAGAACCACTTTTGTGGTGTCTTTCATCTGGCTACCGGGGCAATGTAACAACTACCAACGGAACTGATTTTGGCATCTTCCCCGGTGGAGTTGTGCATGGGGTGTGTTTGGAACATTTTGTCATCAGCCGACTCCAAAAGTCTGCGATTCCCCATCTCAGCCCAGAAAGCAGGTAGAACAACTTTTGTGGTGTCTTTCAGCTGGCTACCGGGGCAGTGTAACAACTACCAACGGAACTGATTTTGGCACCCTCCCCGGTGCAGTTGTGCATGGGGTGTGTTTGGAACATTTTGTCATCAGCCGACTCCAAAAGTCTGCGATTCCCCATCTCAGCCCAGAAAGCAGGTAGAACCACTTTTGTGGTGTCTTTCATCTGGCTACCGGGGCAGTGGAAGAACTACCAACAGAACTCCTTTCTGGCATCTTCCCCGGTGGAGTTGTGCATGGGGTGTGTTTGGAACATTTTGTCACCAGCCGACTCCAAAAGTCAGCCATTGCCCATCTCAGCCCAGCAAGCAGGTAGAACCACTTTTGTGGTGTCTTTCATCTGGCTACCGGGGCAATGTAACAACTACCAACGGAACTGATTTTGGCACCTTCCCTACGGGAGTTGTGCATGGGGTGTGTTTGGAACATTTTGTCATCAGCCGACTCCAAAAGTCTGCGATTCCCCATCTCAGCCCAGCAAGCAGGTAGAACCACTTTTGTGGTGTCTTTCAGCTGGCTACCGGGGCAGTGTAACAACTACCAACGGAACTGATTTTGGCACCTTCCCCGGTGGAGTTGTGCATGGGGTGTGTTTGGATCATTTTGTCACAGGCCGACTCCAAAAGTCTGCGATTCCCCATCTCAGCCCAGAAAGCAGGTAGAACCACTTTTGTGGTGTCTTTCATCTGGCTACCGGGGCAGTGGAAGAACTACCAACAGAACTCATTTCTGGCACCTTCTCTGGTGGAGTTGTGCATGGGGTGTGTTTGGAACACTTTGTCACCAGCCGAGTCCAAAAGTCAGCTATTCCCCATCTCAGCCCAGAAAGCAGGTAGAACCCCTTTTTTGGTGTCTTTCATCTGGCTACCGGGGCAGTGTAAGAACTACCAACAGAACTCATTTCTGGCACCTTCCTCAGGGGAGTTGTGCATGGGGTGTGTTTGGAACATTTTGTCACCAGCCGACAACAAAAGTCAGCCATTGCCCATCTCAGCCCAGCAAGCAGGTAGAACCACTTTTGTGGTGTCTTTCATCTGGCTACCGGGGCAGTGGAAGAACTACCAACAGAACTCCTTTCTGGCATCTTCCCCGGGGGAGTTGTGCATGGGGTGTGTTTGGATCATTTTGTCACAGGCCGACTCCAAAAGTCTGCGATTTCCCATCTCAGCCCAGAAAGCAGGTAGAACCACTTTTGTGGTGTCTTTCATCTGGCTACCGGGGCAGTGGAAGAACTACCAACAGAACTCCTTTCTGGCATCTTCCCCGGGGGAGTTGTGCATGGGGTGTGTTTGGAACATTTTGTCACCAGCCGACTCCAAAAGTCAGCCATTGCCCATCTCAGCCCAGCAAGCAGGTAGAACCACTTTTGTGGTGTCTTTCAGCTGGCTACCGGGGCAGTGGAAGAACTACCAACAGAACTCCTTTCTGGCACCTTCCCCGGTGCAGTTGTGCATGGGGTGTGTTTGGAACATTTTGTCACCAGCCGAGTCCAAAATTCAGCGATTCCCCATCTCAGCCCAGAAAGCAGGTAGAACCACTTTTGTGGTGTCTTTCATCTGGCTACCGGGGCAGTGTAAGAACTACCAACAGAACTCCTTTCTGGCACCTTCCCCGGGGGAGTTCTGCATGGGGTGTGTTTGGAACATTTTGTCACCAGCCGACTCCAAAAGTCAGCCATTGCCCATCTCAGCCCAGCAAGCAGGTAGAACCACTTTTGTGGTGTCTTTCATCTGGCTACCGGGGCAATGTAACAACTACCAACGGAACTGATTTTGGCACCTTCCCCGGTGGAGTTGTGCATGGGGTGTGTTTGGAACATTTTGTCATCAGCCGACTCCAAAAGTCTGCGATTCCCCATCTCAGCCCAGCAAGCAGGTAGAACCACTTTTGTGGTGTCTTTCTTCTGGCTACCGGGGCAGTGTAAGAACTACCAACAGAACTCCTTTCTGGCACCTTCCCCGGGGGAGTTGTGCATGGGGTGTGTTTGGAAGATTTTGTCACCAGCCGAGTCCAAAAGTCAGCGATTCCCCATCTCAGCCCAGAAAGCAGGTAGAACCACTTTTGTGGTGTCTTTCAGCTGGCTACCGGGGCAGTGGAAGAACTACCAACAGAACTCCTTTCTGGCACCTTCCCCGGTGCAGTTGTGCATGGGGTGTGTTTGGATCATTTTGTCACAGGCCGACTCCAAAAGTCTGCGATTTCCCATCTCAGCCCAGAAAGCAGGTAGAACCACTTTTGTGGTGTCTTTCAGCTGGCTACCGCGGCAGTGTAAGAACTACCAACAGAACTCCTTTCTGGCACCTTCCCCGGTGCAGTTGTGCATGGGGTGTGTTTGGAACACTTTGTCACCAGCCGAGTCCAAAAGTCAGCGATTCCCCATCTTAGCCCAGAAAGCAGGTAGAACAACTTTTGTGGTGTCTTTCATCTGGCTACCGGGGCAGTGGAAGAACTACCAACAGAACTCCTTTCTGGCACCTTCCCCGGTGCAGTTGTGCATGGGGTGTGTTTGGAACATTTTGTCACAGGCCGACTCCAAAAGTCAGCCATTGCCCATCTCAGCCCAGCAAGCAGGTAGAACCACTTTTGTGGTGTCTTTCATCTGGCTACCGGGGCAATGTAACAATTACCAACGGAACTGATTTTGGCATCTTCCCCGGTGGAGTTGTGCATGGGGTGTGTTTGGAACATTTTGTCATCAGCCGACTCCAAAAGTCTGCGATTCCCCATCTCAGCCCAGAAAGCAGGTAGAACAACTTTTGTGGTGTCTTTCAGCTGGCTACCGGGGCAGTGTAACAACTACCAACGGAACTGATTTTGGCACCCTCCCCGGTGCAGTTGTGCATGGGGTGTGTTTGGAACATTTTGTCACCAGCCGACTCCAAAAGTCTGCGATTCCCCATCTCAGCCCAGAAAGCAGGTAGAACCACTTTTGTGGTGTCTTTCATCTGGCTACCGGGGCAGTGTAAGAACTACCAACAGAACTCATTTCTGGCACCTTCCTCAGGGGAGTTGTGCATGGGGTGTGTTTGGAACATTTTGTCACCAGCCGACTCCAAAAGTCAGCCATTGCCCATCTCAGCCCAGCAAGCAGGTAGAACCACTTTTGTGGTGTCTTTCATCTGGCTACCGGGGCAATGTAACAACTACCAACGGAACTGATTTTGGCACCTTCCCCGGTGGAGTTGTGCATGGGGTGTGTTTGGAACATTTTGTCATCAGCCGACTCCAAAAGTCTGCGATTCCCCATCTCAGCCCAGAAAGCAGGTAGAACAACTTTTGTGGTGTCTTTCAGCTGGCTACCGGGGCAGTGTAACAACTACCAACGGAACTGATTTTGGCACCTTCCCCGGTGGAGTTGTGCATGGGGTGTGTTTGGATCATTTTGTCACAGGCCGACTCCAAAAGTCTGCGATTCCCCATCTCAGCCCAGAAAGCAGGTAGAACCACTTTTGTGGTGTCTTTCAGCTGGCTACAGGGGCAGTGGAAGAACTACCAACAGAACTCATTTCTGGCACCTTCCCCGGTGGAGTTGTGCATGGGGTGTGTTTGGAACACTTTGTCACCAGCCGAGTCCAAAAGTCAGCTATTCCCCATCTCAGCCCAGAAAGCAGGTAGAACCCCTTTTTTGGTGTCTTTCATCTGGCTACCGGGGCAGTGTAAGAACTACCAACAGAACTCATTTCTGGCACCTTCCTCAGGGGAGTTGTGCATGGGGTGTGTTTGGAACATTTTGTCACCAGCCGACTCCAAAAGTCAGCCATTGCCCATCTCAGCCCAGCAAGCAGGTAGAACCACTTTTGTGGTGTCTTTCATCTGGCTACCGGGGCAATGTAACAACTACCAACGGAACTGATTTTGGCACCTTCCCTACGGGAGTTGTGCATGGGGTGTGTTTGGAACATTTTGTCATCAGCCGACTCCAAAAGTCTGCGATTCCCCATCTCAGCCCAGAAAGCAGGTAGAACAACTTTTGTGGTGTCTTTCAGCTGGCTACCGGGGCAGTGTAACAACTACCAACGGAACTGACTTTGGCACCTTCCCCGGTGGAGTTGTGCATGGGGTGTGTTTGGATCATTTTGTCACAGGCCGACTCCAAAAGTCTGCGATTCCCCATCTCAGCCCAGAAAGCAGGTAGAACCACTTTTGTGGTGTCTTTCAGCTGGCTACCGGGGCAGTGGAAGAACTACCAACAGAACTCCTTTCTGGCACCTTCCCCGGTGCAGTTGTGCATGGGGTGTGTTTGGAACACTTTGTCACCAGCCGAGTCCAAAAGTCAGCCATTGCCCATCTCAGCCCAGAAAGCAGGTAGAAACACTTTTGTGGTGTCTTTCAGCTGGCTACCGGGGCAGTGGAAGAACTACCAACAGAACTCCTTTCTGGCACCTTCCCCGGTGCAGTTGTGCATGGGGTGTGTTTGGAACACTTTGTCACCAGCCGAGTCCAAAAGTCAGCTATTCCCCATCTCAGCCCAGAAAGCAGGTAGAACCCCTTTTTTGGTGTCTTTCATCTGGCTACCGGGGCAGTGTAAGAACTACCAACAGAACTCATTTCTGGCACCTTCCTCAGGGGAGTTGTGCATGGGGTGTGTTTGGAACATTTTGTCACCAGCCGACTCCAAAAGTCAGCCATTGCCCATCTCAGCCCAGCAAGCAGGTAGAACCACTTTTGTGGTGTCTTTCAGCTGGCTACCGGGGCAGTGTAAGAACTACCTACAGAACTCCTTTCTGGCACCTTCCCCGGTGCAGTTGTGCATGGGGTGTGTTTGGAACACTTTGTCACCAGCCGAGTCCAAAAGTCAGCGATTCCCCATCTCAGCCCAGAAAGCAGGTAGAAACACTTTTGTGGTGTCTTTCAGCTGGCTACCGGGGCAGTGGAAGAACTACCAACAGAACTCCTTTCTGGCACCTTCCCCGGTGCAGTTGTGCATGGGGTGTGTTTGGAACACTTTGTCACCAGCCGAGTCCAAAAGTCAGCTATTCCCCATCTCAGCCCAGAAAGCAGGTAGAACCCCTTTTTTGGTGTCCTTCATCTGGCTACCGGGGCAGTGGAAGAACTACCAACAGAACTCATTTCTGGCACCTTCCTCAGGGGAGTTGTGCATGGGGTGTGTTTGGAACATTTTGTCACCAGCCGACTCCAAAAGTCAGCCATTGCCCATCTCAGCCCAGCAAGCAGGTAGAACCACTTTTGTGGTGTCTTTCATCTGGCTACCGGGGCAATGTAACAACTACCAACGGAACTGATTTTGGCACCTTCCCTACGGGAGTTGTGCATGGGGTGTGTTTGGAACATTTTGTCATCAGCCGACTCCAAAAGTCTGCGATTCCCCATCTCAGCCCAGAAAGCAGGTAGAACAACTTTTGTGGTGTCTTTCAGCTGGCTACCGGGGCAGTGTAACAACTACCAACGGAACTGACTTTGGCACCTTCCCCGGTGGAGTTGTGCATGGGGTGTGTTTGGATCATTTTGTCACAGGCCGACTCCAAAAGTCTGCGATTCCCCATCTCAGCCCAGAAAGCAGGTAGAACCACTTTTGTGGTGTCTTTCAGCTGGCTACCGGGGCAGTGGAAGAACTACCAACAGAACTCCTTTCTGGCACCTTCCCCGGTGCAGTTGTGCATGGGGTGTGTTTGGAACACTTTGTCACCAGCCGAGTCCAAAAGTCAGCGATTCCCCATCTCAGCCCAGAAAGCAGGTAGAAACACTTTTGTGGTGTCTTTCAGCTGGCTACTGGGGCAGTGGAAGAACTACCAACAGAACTCCTTTCTGGCACCTTCCCCGGTGGAGTTGTGCATGGGGTGTGTTTGGATCATTTTGTCACAGGCCGACTCCAAAAGTCTGCGATTCCCCATCTCAGCCCAGAAAGCAGGTAGAACCACTTTTGTGGTGTCTTTCAGCTGGCTACCGGGGCAGTGGAAGAACTACCAACAGAACTCCTTTCTGGCACCTTCCCCGGTGCAGTTGTGCATGGGGTGTGTTTGGAACACTTTGTCACCAGCCGAGTCCAAAAGTCAGCCATTGCCCATCTCAGCCCAGAAAGCAGGTAGAAACACTTTTGTGGTGTCTTTCAGCTGGCTACCGGGGCAGTGGAAGAACTACCAACAGAACTCCTTTCTGGCACCTTCCCCGGTGCAGTTGTGCATGGGGTGTGTTTGGAACACTTTGTCACCAGCCGAGTCCAAAAGTCAGCTATTCCCCATCTCAGCCCAGAAAGCAGGTAGAACCCCTTTTTTGGTGTCTTTCATCTGGCTACCGGGGCAGTGTAAGAACTACCAACAGAACTCATTTCTGGCACCTTCCTCAGGGGAGTTGTGCATGGGGTGTGTTTGGAACATTTTGTCACCAGCCGACTCCAAAAGTCAGCCATTGCCCATCTCAGCCCAGAAAGCAGGTAGAACCACTTTTGTGGTGTCTTTCATCTGGCTACCGGGGCAATGTAACAACTACCAACGGAACTGATTTTGGCACCTTCCCTACGGGAGTTGTGCATGGGGTGTGTTTGGAACATTTTGTCATCAGCCGACTCCAAAAGTCTGCGATTCCCCATCTCAGCCCAGAAAGCAGGTAGAACAACTTTTGTGGTGTCTTTCAGCTGGCTACCGGGGCAGTGTAACAACTACCAACGGAACTGACTTTGGCACCTTCCCCGGTGGAGTTGTGCATGGGGTGTGTTTGGATCATTTTGTCACAGGCCGACTCCAAAAGTCTGCGATTCCCCATCTCAGCCCAGAAAGCAGGTAGAACCACTTTTGTGGTGTCTTTCAGCTGGCTACCGGGGCAGTGGAAGAACTACCAACAGAACTCCTTTCTGGCACCTTCCCCGGTGCAGTTGTGCATGGGGTGTGTTTGGAACACTTTGTCACCAGCCGAGTCCAAAAGTCAGCGATTCCCCATCTCAGCCCAGAAAGCAGGTAGAAACACTTTTGTGGTGTCTTTCAGCTGGCTACTGGGGCAGTGGAAGAACTACCAACAGAACTCCTTTCTGGCACCTTCCCCGGTGCAGTTGTGCATGGCGTGTGTTTGGATCATTTTGTCCACAGGCCGACTCCAAAAGTCTGCGATTTCCCATCACAGCCCAGAAAGCAGGTAGAACCACTTTTGTGGTGTCTTTCATCTGGCTACCGGGGCAGTGGAAGAACTACCAACAGAACTCCTTTCTGGCACCTTCCCCGGTGGAGCTGTGCATGGGGTGTGTTTGGAACATTTTGTCACCAGCCGAGTCCAAAAGTCAGCGATTCCCCATCTCAGCCCAGAAAGCAGGTAGAACCACTTTTGTGGTGTCTTTCACCTGGCTACCGGGGCAATGTAACAACTACCAACGGAACTGATTTTGGCACCTTCCCCGGTGGAGTTGTGCATGGGGTGTGTTTGGAACACTTTGTCACCAGCCGAGTCCAAAAGTCAGCGATTCCCCATCTCAGCCCAGAAAGCAGGTAGAACCATTTTGTGGTGTCTTTCAGCTGGCTACCGGGGCAGTGGAAGAACTACCAACAGAACCACTTTCTGGCACCTTCCCCAGTGGAGTTGTGCATGGGGTGTCTTTGGAACATTTTGTCACCAGCCGACAACAAAAGTCAGCGATTCCCCATCTCAGCCCAGCAAGCAGGTAGAACCACTTTTGTGGTGTCTTTCATCTGGCTACCGGGGCAGTGTAAGAACTACCAACAGAACTCCTTTCTGGCATCTTCCCCGGGGGAGTTGTGCATGCGGTGTGTTTGGAACATTTTGTCACCAGCCGACTCCAAAAGTCAGCCATTGCCCATCTCAGCCCAGCAAGCAGGTAGAACCACTTTTGTGGTGTCTTTCAGCTGGCTACCGCGGCAGTGTAAGAACTACCAACAGAACTCCTTTCTGGCATCTTCCCCGGGGGAGTTGTGCATGGGGTGTGTTTGGAACATTTTGTCACCAGCCGAGTCCAAAAGTCAGCGATTCCCCATCTCAGCCCAGAAAGCAGGTAGAACCACTTTTGTGGTGTCTTTCAGCTGGCTACCGGGGCAGTGGAAGAACTACCAACAGAACTCCTTTCTGGCACCTTCCCCGGTGGAGCTGTGCATGGGGTGTGTTTGGAACATTTTTTCACCAGCCGACTCCAAAAGTCAGCGATTCCCCATCTTAGCCCAGAAAACAGGTAGAACCACTTTTGTGGTGTCTTTCAGCTGGCTACCGGGGCAGTGTAAGAACTACCAACAGAACTCCTTTCTGGCACCTTCCCCGGTGCAGTTGTGCATGGGGTGTGTTTGGAACATTTTGTCACCAGCCGACTCCAAAAGTCAGCGATTTCCCATCTCAGCCCAGAAAGCAGGTAGAACAACTTTTGTGGTGTCTTTCAGCTGGCTACCGGGGCAGTGGAAGAACTACCAACGGAACTGATTTTGGCACCTTCCCCGGTGGAGTTGTGCATGGGGTGTGTTTGGATCATTTTGTCACAGGCCGAGTCCAAAAGTCAGCGATTCCCCATCTCAGCCCAGAAAGCAGGTAGAACCACTTTTGTGGTGTCTTTCATCTGGCTACCGGGGCAGTGGAAGAACTACCAACAGAACTCCTTTCTGGCACCTTCCCCGGGGGAGTTGTTCATGGGGTGACTTTGGAACATTTTGTCACCAGCCGACTCCAAAAGTCAGCGATTCCCCATCTCAGCCCAGAAAGTAGGTAGAACCCCTTTTTTGGTGTCTTTCATCTGGCTACCGGGGCAGTGTAAGAACTACCAACAGAACTCCTTTCTGGCATCTTCCCCGGGGGAGTTGTGCATGCGGTGTGTTTGGAACATTTTGTCACCAGCCGACTCCAAAAGTCAGCCATTGCCCATCTCAGCCCAGCAAGCAGGTAGAACCACTTTTGTGGTGTCTTTCAGCTGGCTACCGCGGCAGTGTAAGAACTACCAACAGAACTCCTTTCTGGCATCTTCCCCGGGGGAGTTGTGCATGGGGTGTGTTTGGAAGATTTTGTCACCAGCCGAGTCCAAAAGTCAGCGATTCCCCATCTTAGCCCAGAAAGCAGGTAGAACAACTTTTGTGGTGTCTTTCAGCTGGCTACCGGGGCAGTGTAACAACTACCAACGGAACTGATTTTGGCACCTTCCCCGGTGGAGTTGTGCATGGGGTGTGTTTGGAACATTTTGTCACCAGCCGAGTCCAAAAGTCAGCGATTCCCCATCTCAGCCCAGCAAGCAGGTAGAACCACTTTTGTGGTGTCTTTCAGCTGGCTACCGGGGCAGTGGAAGAACTACCAACAGAACTCCTTTCTGGCACCTTCCCCGGGGGAGTTGTGCATGGGGTGTGTTTGGAACATTTTGTCACCAGCCGAGTCCAAAAGTCAGCGATTCCCCATCTCAGCCCAGAAAGCAGGTAGAACCATTTTGTGGTGTCTTTCAGCTGGCTACCGGGGCAGTGGAAGAACTACCAACAGAACCACTTTCTGGCACCTTCCCCAGTGGAGTTGTGCATGGGGTGTCTTTGGAACATTTTGTCACCAGCCGACAACAAAAGTCAGCGATTCCCCATCTCAGCCCAGCAAGCAGGTAGAACCACTTTTGTGGTGTCTTTCATCTGGCTACCGGGGCAGTGGAAGAACTACCAACAGAACTCCTTTCTGGCATCTTCCCCGGGGGAGTTGTGCATGGGGTGTGTTTTGAACACTTTGTCACCAGCCGACAACAAAAGTCAGCGATTCCCCATCTCAGCCCAGAAAGCTGGTAGAACAACTTTTGTGGTGTCTTTCATCTGGTTACCGGGGCAGTGGAAGAACTACCAACAGAACTCCTTTCTGGCACCTTCCCCGGTGGAGTTGTGCATGGGGTGTGTTTGGAACATTTTGTCACCAGCCGACTCCAAAAGTCAGCCATTGCCCATCTCAGCCCAGCAAGCAGGTAGAACCACTTTTGTGGTATCTTTCATCTGGCTACCGGGGCAGTGTAAGAACTACCAACAGAACTCCTTTCTGGCATCTTCCCCGGGGGAGTTGTGCATGGGGTGTGTTTGGAACATTTTGTCACCAGCCGACTCCAAAAGTCAGCCATTGCCCATCTCAGCCCAGCAAGCAGGTAGAACCACTTTTGTGGTGTCTTTCAGCTGGCTACCGCGGCAGTGTAAGAACTACCAACAGAACTCCTTTCTGGCATCTTCCCCGGGGGAGTTGTGCATGGGGTGTGTTTGGAACATTTTGTCACCAGCCGAGTCCAAAAGTCAGCGATTCCCCATCTCAGCCCAGAAAGCAGGTAGAACCACTTTTGTGGTGTCTTTCAGCTGGCTACCGGGGCAGTGGAAGAACTACCAACAGAACTCCTTTCTGGCACCTTCCCCGGTGGAGCTGTGCATGGGGTGTGTTTGGAACATTTTTTCACCAGCCGACTCCAAAAGTCAGCGATTCCCCATCTTAGCCCAGAAAACAGGTAGAACCACTTTTGTGGTGTCTTTCAGCTGGCTACCGGGGCAGTGTAAGAACTACCAACAGAACTCCTTTCTGGCACCTTCCCCGGTGCAGTTGTGCATGGGGTGTGTTTGGAACATTTTGTCACCAGCCGACTCCAAAAGTCAGCGATTTCCCATCTCAGCCCAGAAAGCAGGTAGAACAACTTTTGTGGTGTCTTTCAGCTGGCTACCGGGGCAGTGGAAGAACTACCAACGGAACTGATTTTGGCACCTTCCCCGGTGGAGTTGTGCATGGGGTGTGTTTGGATCATTTTGTCACAGGCCGAGTCCAAAAGTCAGCGATTCCCCATCTCAGCCCAGAAAGCAGGTAGAACCACTTTTGTGGTGTCTTTCATCTGGCTACCGGGGCAGTGGAAGAACTACCAACAGAACTCCTTTCTGGCACCTTCCCCGGGGGAGTTGTTCATGGGGTGACTTTGGAACATTTTGTCACCAGCCGACTCCAAAAGTCAGCGATTCCCCATCTCAGCCCAGAAAGTAGGTAGAACCCCTTTTTTGGTGTCTTTCATCTGGCTACCGGGGCAGTGTAAGAACTACCAACAGAACTCCTTTCTGGCATCTTCCCCGGGGGAGTTGTGCATGCGGTGTGTTTGGAACATTTTGTCACCAGCCGACTCCAAAAGTCAGCCATTGCCCATCTCAGCCCAGCAAGCAGGTAGAACCACTTTTGTGGTGTCTTTCAGCTGGCTACCGCGGCAGTGTAAGAACTACCAACAGAACTCCTTTCTGGCATCTTCCCCGGGGGAGTTGTGCATGGGGTGTGTTTGGAAGATTTTGTCACCAGCCGAGTCCAAAAGTCAGCGATTCCCCATCTTAGCCCAGAAAGCAGGTAGAACCACTTTTGTGGTGTCTTTCAGCTGGCTACCAGGGCAGTGTAACAACTACCAACGGAACTGATTTTGGCACCTTCCCCGGTGGAGTTGTGCATGGGGTGTGTTTGGAACACTTTGTCACCAGCCGAGTCCAAAAGTCAGCGATTCCCCATCTCAGCCCAGCAAGCAGGTAAAACCACTTTTGTGGTGTCTTTCAGCTGGCTACCGGGGCAGTGGAAGAACTACCAACAGAACTCCTTTCTGGCACCTTCCCCGGGGGAGTTGTGCATGGGGTGTGTTTGGAACATTTTGTCACCAGCCGAGTCCAAAAGTCAGCGATTCCCCATCTTAGCCCAGAAAGTAGGTAGAACCCCTTTTTTGGTGTCTTTCAGCTGGCTACCGGGGCAGTGTAAGAACTACCAACAGAACTCCTTTCTGGCATCTTCCCCGGGGGAGTTGTGCATGGGGTGTGTTTGGAACATTTTGTCACCAGCCGACTCCAAAAGTCAGCCATTGCCCATCTCAGCCCAGCAAGCAGGTAGAACCACTTTTGTGGTGTCTTTCAGCTGGCTACCGCGGCAGTGTAAGAACTACCAACAGAACTCCTTTCTGGCATCTTCCCCGGGGGAGTTGTGCGTGGGGTGTGTTTGGAAGATTTTGTCATCAGCCGAGTCCAAAAGTCAGCGATTCCCCATCTCAGCCCAGAAAGCAGGTAGAACAACTTTTGTGGTGTCTTTCAGCTGGCTACCGGGGCAGTGTAAGAACTACCTACAGAACTCCTTTCTGGCACCTTCCCCGGGGGAGTTGTGCATGGGGTGTGTTTGGAACATTTTTTCACCAGCTGACTCCAAAAGTCAGCGATTTCCCATCTCAGCCCAGAAAGCAGGTAAAACCACTTTTGTGGTGTCTTTCAGCTGGCTACCGGGGCAGTGTAAGAACTACCAACAGAACTCCTTTCTGGCATCTTCCCCGGTGGAGTTGTGCATGGGGTGTGTTTGGAACATTTTGTCACCAGCCGACTCCAAAAGTCAGCGATTCCCCATCTCAGCCCAGAAAGCAGGTAGAACAACTTTTGTGGTGTCTTTCATCTGGCTACCGGGGCAGTGTAAGAACTACCAACAGAACTCCTTTCTGGCACCTTCCCCGGTGCAGTTGTGCATGGGGTGTGTTTGGAACACTTTGTCACCAGCCGAGTCCAAAAGTCAGTGATTCCCCATCTCAGCCCAGAAAGCAGGTAGAACAACTTTTGTGGTGTCTTTCATCTGGCTACCGGGGCAGTGTAAGAACTACCAACAGAACTCCTTTCTGGCATCTTCCCCGGGGGAGTTGTGCATGGGGTGTGTTTGGAAGATTTTGTCATCAGCCGAGTCCAAAAGTCAGCGATTCCCCATCTCAGCCCAGAAAGCAGGTAGAACAACTTTTGTGGTGTCTTTCAGCTGGCTACCGGGGCAGTGTAAGAACTACCAACAGAACTCCTTTCTGGCACCTTCCCCGGGGGAGTTGTGCATGGGGTGTGTTTGGATCATTTTGTCACAGGCCGACTCCAAAAGTCTGCGATTTCCCATCTCAGCCCAGAAAGCAGGTAGAACCACTTTTGTGGTGTCTTTCAGCTGGCTACCGGGGCAGTGGAAGAACTACCAACAGAACTCCTTTCTGGCACCTTCCCCGGTGGAGTTGTGGATGGGGTGTGTTTGGAACATTTTGTCACCAGCCGAGTCCAAAAGTCAGCGATTCCCCATCTCAGCCCAGAAAGCAGGTAGAACCACTTTTGTGGTGTCTTTCATCTGGCTACCGGGGCAGTGTAAGAACTACCAACAGAACTCCTTTCTGGCATCTTCCCCGGGGGAGTTGTGCATGCGGTGTGTTTGGAACATTTTGTCACCAGCCGACTCCAAAAGTCAGCCATTGCCCATCTCAGCCCAGCAAGCAGGTAGAACCACTTTTGTGGTGTCTTTCAGCTGGCTACCGCGGCAGTGTAAGAACTACCAACAGAACTCCTTTCTGGCATCTTCCCCGGGGGAGTTGTGCATGGGGTGTGTTTGGAAGATTTTGTCACCAGCCGAGTCCAAAAGTCAGCGATTCCCCATCTTAGCCCAGAAAGCAGGTAGAACAACTTTTGTGGTGTCTTTCAGCTGGCTACCAGGGCAGTGTAACAACTACCAACGGAACTGATTTTGGCACCTTCCCCGGTGGAGTTGTGCATGGGGTGTGTTTGGAACACTTTGTCACCAGCCGAGTCCAAAAGTCAGCGATTCCCCATCTCAGCCCAGCAAGCAGGTAAAACCACTTTTGTGGTGTCTTTCAGCTGGCTACCGGGGCAGTGGAAGAACTACCAACAGAACTCCTTTCTGGCACCTTCCCCGGGGGAGTTGTGCATGGGGTGTGTTTGGAACATTTTGTCACCAGCCGAGTCCAAAAGTCAGCGATTCCCCATCTTAGCCCAGAAAGTAGGTAGAACCCCTTTTTTGGTGTCTTTCAGCTGGCTACCGGGGCAGTGTAAGAACTACCAACAGAACTCCTTTCTGGCATCTTCCCCGGGGGAGTTGTGCATGGGGTGTGTTTGGAACATTTTGTCACCAGCCGACTCCAAAAGTCAGCCATTGCCCATCTCAGCCCAGCAAGCAGGTAGAACCACTTTTGTGGTGTCTTTCAGCTGGCTACCGCGGCAGTGTAAGAACTACCAACAGAACTCCTTTCTGGCATCTTCCCCGGGGGAGTTGTGCGTGGGGTGTGTTTGGAAGATTTTGTCATCAGCCGAGTCCAAAAGTCAGCGATTCCCCATCTCAGCCCAGAAAGCAGGTAGAACAACTTTTGTGGTGTCTTTCAGCTGGCTACCGGGGCAGTGTAAGAACTACCTACAGAACTCCTTTCTGGCACCTTCCCCGGGGGAGTTGTGCATGGGGTGTGTTTGGAACATTTTTTCACCAGCTGACTCCAAAAGTCAGCGATTTCCCATCTCAGCCCAGAAAGCAGGTAAAACCACTTTTGTGGTGTCTTTCAGCTGGCTACCGGGGCAGTGTAAGAACTACCAACAGAACTCCTTTCTGGCATCTTCCCCGGTGGAGTTGTGCATGGGGTGTGTTTGGAACATTTTGTCACCAGCCGACTCCAAAAGTCAGCGATTCCCCATCTCAGCCCAGAAAGCAGGTAGAACAACTTTTGTGGTGTCTTTCATCTGGCTACCGGGGCAGTGTAAGAACTACCAACAGAACTCCTTTCTGGCACCTTCCCCGGTGCAGTTGTGCATGGGGTGTGTTTGGAACACTTTGTCACCAGCCGAGTCCAAAAGTCAGTGATTCCCCATCTCAGCCCAGAAAGCAGGTAGAACAACTTTTGTGGTGTCTTTCATCTGGCTACCGGGGCAGTGTAAGAACTACCAACAGAACTCCTTTCTGGCATCTTCCCCGGGGGAGTTGTGCATGGGGTGTGTTTGGAAGATTTTGTCATCAGCCGAGTCCAAAAGTCAGCGATTCCCCATCTCAGCCCAGAAAGCAGGTAGAACAACTTTTGTGGTGTCTTTCAGCTGGCTACCGGGGCAGTGTAAGAACTACCAACAGAACTCCTTTCTGGCACCTTCCCCGGGGGAGTTGTGCATGGGGTGTGTTTGGATCATTTTGTCACAGGCCGACTCCAAAAGTCTGCGATTTCCCATCTCAGCCCAGAAAGCAGGTAGAACCACTTTTGTGGTGTCTTTCAGCTGGCTACCGGGGCAGTGGAAGAACTACCAACAGAACTCCTTTCTGGCACCTTCCCCGGTGGAGTTGTGGATGGGGTGTGTTTGGAACATTTTGTCACCAGCCGAGTCCAAAAGTCAGCGATTCCCCATCTCAGCCCAGAAAGCAGGTAGAACCACTTTTGTGGTGTCTTTCATCTGGCTACCGGGGCAGTGTAAGAACTACCAACAGAACTCCTTTCTGGCATCTTCCCCGGTGGAGTTGTGCATGGGGTGTGTTTGGAACATTTTGTCATCAGCCGAGTCCAAAAGTCAGCGATTCCCCATCTCAGCCCAGAAAACAGGTAGAACCACTTTTGTGGTGTCTTTCATCTGGCTACCGGGGCAGTGTAAGAACTACCAACAGAACTCCTTTCTGGCACCTTCCCCGGTGCAGTTGTGCATGGGGTGTGTTTGGAACACTTTGTCACCAGCCGAGTCCAAAAGTCAGCCATTGCCCATCTCAGCCCAGAAAGCAGGTAGAACCACTTTTGTGGTGTCTTTCAGCTGGCTACCGGGGCAGTGTAAGAACTACCAACAGAACTTCTTTCTGGCATCTTCCCCGGTGGAGTTGTGCATGGGGTGTGTTTGGAAGATTTTGTCATCAGCCGACTCCAAAAGTCAGCGATTCCCCATCTCAGCCCAGAAAACAGGTAGAACCACTTTTGTGGTGTCTTTCATCTGGCTACCGGGGCAGTGTAAGAACTCCCAACAGAACTCCTTTCTGGCACCTTCCCCGGGGGAGTTGTGCATGGGGTGTGTTTGGATCATTTTGTCACAGGCCGACTCCAAAAGTCTGCGATTCCCCATCTCAGCCCAGCAAGCAGGTAGAACCCCTTTTGTGGTGTCTTTCATCTGGCTACCGGGGCAGTGTAAGAACTACCAACAGAACTCCTTTCTGGCATCTTCCCCGGGGGAGTTGTGCATGCGGTGTGTTTGGAACATTTTGTCACCAGCCGACTCCAAAAGTCAGCCATTGCCCATCTCAGCTCAGCAAGCAGGTAGAACCACTTTTGTGGTGTCTTTCAGCTGGCTACCGGGGCAGTGGAAGAACTACCAACAGAACCACTTTCTGGCACCTTCCCCGGTGCAGTTGTGCATGGGGTGTGTTTGGAACATTTTTTCACCAGCCGACTCCAAAAGTCAGCGATTCCCCATCTCAGCCCAGCAAGCAGGTAAAACCACTTTTGTGGTGTCTTTCAGCTGGCTACCGGGGCAGTGTAAGAACTACCAACAGAACTCCCTTCTGGCACCTTCCCCGGTGGAGTTGTGCATGGGGTGTGTTTGGATCATTTTGTCACAGGCCGACTCCAAAAGTCAGCGATTCCCCATCTCAGCCCAGCAAGCAGGTAGAACCACTTTTGTGGTGTCTTTCAGCTGGCTACCGGGGCAGTGTAAGAACTACCTACAGAACTCCTTTCTGGCACCTTCCCCGGTGCAGTTGTGCATGGGGTGTGTTTGGAACACTTTGTCACCAGCCGAGTCCAAAAGTCAGCGATTCCCCATCTCAGCCCAGAAAGCAGGTAGAAACACTTTTGTGGTGTCTTTCATCTGGCTACCGGGGCAGTGTAAGAACTACCAACAGAACTCCTTTCTGGCATCTTCCCCGGGGGAGTTGTGCATGCGGTGTGTTTGGAACATTTTGTCACCAGCCGACTCCAAAAGTCAGCCATTGCCCATCTCAGCCCAGCAAGCAGGTAGAACCACTTTTGTGGTGTCTTTCAGCTGGCTACCGCGGCAGTGTAAGAACTACCAACAGAACTCCTTTCTGGCATCTTCCCCGGGGGAGTTGTGCATGGGGTGTGTTTGGAAGATTTTGTCACCAGCCGAGTCCAAAAGTCAGCGATTCCCCATCTTAGCCCAGAAAGCAGGTAGAACAACTTTTGTGGTGTCTTTCAGCTGGCTACCGGGGCAGTGTAACAACTACCAACGGAACTGATTTTGGCACCTTCCCCGGTGGAGTTGTGCATGGGGTGTGTTTGGAACACTTTGTCACCAGCCGAGTCCAAAAGTCAGCGATTCCCCATCTCAGCCCAGCAAGCAGGTAAAACCACTTTTGTGGTGTCTTTCAGCTGGCTACCGGGGCAGTGGAAGAACTACCAACAGAACTCCTTTCTGGCACCTTCCCCGGGGGAGTTGTGCATGGGGTGTGTTTGGAACATTTTGTCACCAGCCGAGTCCAAAAGTCAGCGATTCCCCATCTTAGCCCAGAAAGTAGGTAGAACCCCTTTTTTGGTGTCTTTCAGCTGGCTACCGGGGCAGTGTAAGAACTACCAACAGAACTCCTTTCTGGCATCTTCCCCGGGGGAGTTGTGCATGGGGTGTGTTTGGAACATTTTGTCACCAGCCGACTCCAAAAGTCAGCCATTGCCCATCTCAGCCCAGCAAGCAGGTAGAACCACTTTTGTGGTGTCTTTCAGCTGGCTACCGCGGCAGTGTAAGAACTACCAACAGAACTCCTTTCTGGCATCTTCCCCGGGGGAGTTGTGCGTGGGGTGTGTTTGGAAGATTTTGTCATCAGCCGAGTCCAAAAGTCAGCGATTCCCCATCTCAGCCCAGAAAGCAGGTAGAACAACTTTTGTGGTGTCTTTCAGCTGGCTACCGGGGCAGTGTAAGAACTACCTACAGAACTCCTTTCTGGCACCTTCCCCGGGGGAGTTGTGCATGGGGTGTGTTTGGAACATTTTTTCACCAGCTGACTCCAAAAGTCAGCGATTTCCCATCTCAGCCCAGAAAGCAGGTAAAACCACTTTTGTGGTGTCTTTCAGCTGGCTACCGGGGCAGTGTAAGAACTACCAACAGAACTCCTTTCTGGCATCTTCCCCGGTGGAGTTGTGCATGGGGTGTGTTTGGAACATTTTGTCACCAGCCGACTCCAAAAGTCAGCGATTCCCCATCTCAGCCCAGAAAGCAGGTAGAACAACTTTTTTGGTGTCTTTCATCTGGCTACCGGGGCAGTGTAAGAACTACCAACAGAACTCCTTTCTGGCACCTTCCCCGGTGCAGTTGTGCATGGGGTGTGTTTGGAACACTTTGTCACCAGCCGAGTCCAAAAGTCAGTGATTCCCCATCTCAGCCCAGAAAGCAGGTAGAACAACTTTTGTGGTGTCTTTCATCTGGCTACCGGGGCAGTGTAAGAACTACCAACAGAACTCCTTTCTGGCATCTTCCCCGGGGGAGTTGTGCATGGGGTGTGTTTGGAAGATTTTGTCATCAGCCGAGTCCAAAAGTCAGTGATTCCCCATCTCAGCCCAGAAAGCAGGTAGAACAACTTTTGTGGTGTCTTTCAGCTGGCTACCGGGGAAGTGGAAGAACTACCAACAGAACTCCTTTCTGGCATCTTCCCCGGGGGAGTTGTGCATGGGGTGTGTTTGGATCATTTTGTCACAGGCCGACTCCAAAAGTCTGCGATTTCCCATCTCAGCCCAGAAAGCAGGTAGAACCACTTTTGTGGTGTCTTTCAGCTGGCTACCGGGGCAGTGGAAGAACTACCAACAGAACTCCTTTCTGGCACCTTCCCCGGTGGAGTTGTGGATGGGGTGTGTTTGGAACATTTTGTCACCAGCCGAGTCCAAAAGTCAGCGATTCCCCATCTCAGCCCAGAAAGCAGGTAGAACCACTTTTGTGGTGTCTTTCAGCTGGCTACCGGGGCAGTGGAAGAACTACCAACAGAACTCCTTTCTGGCATCTTCCCCGGTGGAGTTGTGCATGGGGTGTGTTTGGAACATTTTGTCATCAGCCGAGTCCAAAAGTCAGCGATTCCCCATCTCAGCCCAGAAAACAGGTAGAACCACTTTTGTGGTGTCTTTCATCTGGCTACCGGGGCAGTGTAAGAACTACCAACAGAACTCCTTTCTGGCACCTTCCCCGGTGCAGTTGTGCATGGGGTGTGTTTGGAACACTTTGTCACCAGCCGAGTCCAAAAGTCAGCCATTGCCCATCTCAGCCCAGAAAGCAGGTAGAAACACTTTTGTGGTGTCTTTCAGCTGGCTACCGCGGCAGTGTAAGAACTACCAACAGAACTTCTTTCTGGCATCTTCCCCGGGGGAGTTGTGCATGGGGTGTGTTTGGAAGATTTTGTCATCAGCCGAGTCCAAAAGTCAGCGATTCCCCATCTCAGCCCAGAAAACAGGTAGAACCACTTTTGTGGTGTCTTTCATCTGGCTACCGGGGCAGTGTAAGAACTCCCAACAGAACTCCTTTCTGGCACCTTCCCCGGGGGAGTTGTGCATGGGGTGTGTTTGGATCATTTTGTCACAGGCCGACTCCAAAAGTCTGCGATTCCCCATCTCAGCCCAGCAAGCAGGTAGAACCCCTTTTGTGGTGTCTTTCATCTGGCTACCGGGGCAGTGTAAGAACTACCAACAGAACTCCTTTCTGGCATCTTCCCCGGGGGAGTTGTGCATGCGGTGTGTTTGGAACATTTTGTCACCAGCCGACTCCAAAAGTCAGCCATTGCCCATCTCAGCTCAGCAAGCAGGTAGAACCACTTTTGTGGCGTCTTTCAGCTGGCTACCGGGGCAGTGGAAGAACTACCAACAGAACCACTTTCTGGCACCTTCCCCGGTGCAGTTGTGCATGGGGTGTGTTTGGAACATTTTGTCACCAGCCGACTCCAAAAGTCAGCGATTCCCCATCTCAGCCCAGCAAGCAGGTAAAACCACTTTTGTGGTGTCTTTCAGCTGGCTACCGGGGCAGTGTAAGAACTACCAACAGAACTCCTTTCTGGCACCTTCCCCGGTGGAGTTGTGCATGGGGTGTGTTTGGATCATTTTGTCACAGGCCGACTCCAAAAGTCAGCGATTCCCCATCTCAGCCCAGCAAGCAGGTAGAACCACTTTTGTGGTGTCTTTCAGCTGGCTACCGGGGCAGTGTAAGAACTACCTACAGAACTCCTTTCTGGCACCTTCCCCGGTGCAGTTGTGCATGGGGTGTGTTTGGAACACTTTGTCACCAGCCGAGTCCAAAAGTCAGCGATTCCCCATCTCAGCCCAGAAAGCAGGTAGAACCACTTTTGTGGTGTCTTTCATCTGGCTACCGCGGCAGTGTAAGAACTACCAACAGAACTTCTTTCTGGCATCTTCCCCGGGGGAGTTGTGCATGGGGTGTGTTTGGAAGATTTTGTCACCATCCGAGTCCAAAAGTCAGCGATTCCCCATCTCAGCCCAGAAAACAGGTAGAACAACTTTTGTGGTGTCTTTCAGCTGGCTACCGGGGCAGTGGAAGAACTACCAACAGAACTCCTTTCTGGCATCTTCCCCGGGGGAGTTGTGCATGGCGTGTGTTTGGATCATTTTGTCACAGGCCGACTCCAAAAGTCTGCGATTTCCCATCTCAGCCCAGAAAGCAGGTAGAACCACTTTTGTGGTGTCTTTCATCTGGCTACCGGGGCAATGTAACAACTACCAACGGAACTGATTTTGGCACCTTCCCCGGTGGAGTTGTGCATGGGGTGTGTTTGGAACATTTTGTCACCAGCCGACTCCAAAAGTCAGCCATTGCCCATCTCAGCCCAGCAAGCAGGTAGAACCACTTTTGTGGTGTCTTTCAGCTGGCTACCGCGGCAGTGTAAGAACTACCAACAGAACTCCTTTCTGGCATCTTCCCCGGGGGAGTTGTGCATGGGGTGTGTTTGGAAGATTTTGTCATCAGCCGAGTCCAAAAGTCAGCGATTCCCCATCTCAGCCCAGAAAGCAGGTAGAACAACTTTTGTGGTGTCTTTCAGCTGGCTACCGGGGCAGTGGAAGAACTATCAACAGAACTCCTTTCTGGCACCTTCCCCGGTGCAGTTGTGCATGGGGTGTGTTTGGAACACTTTGTCACCAGCCGAGTCCAAAAGTCAGCGATTTCCCATCTCAGCCCAGCAAGCAGGTAAAACCACTTTTGTGGTGTCTTTCAGCTGGCTACCGGGGCAGTGTAAGAACTACCAACAGAACTCCTTTCTGGCATCTTCCCCGGTGGAGTTGGCATGGGGTGTGTTTGGAACATTTTGTCACCAGCCGACTCCAAAAGTCAGCGATTCCCCATCTCAGCCCAGAAAGCAGGTAGAACAACTTTTTTGGTGTCTTTCATCTGGCTACCGGGGCAGTGTAAGAACTACCAACAGAACTCCTTTCTGGCACCTTCCCCGGTGCAGTTGTGCATGGGGTGTGTTTGGAACACTTTGTCACCAGCCGAGTCCAAAAGTCAGCGATTCCCCATCTCAGCCCAGAAAGCAGGTAGAAACACTTTTGTGGTGTCTTTCAGCTGGCTACCGGGGCAGTGTAAGAACTACCTACAGAACTCCTTTCTGGCACCTTCCCCGGGGGAGTTGTGCATGCGGTGTGTTTGGAAGATTTTGTCATCAGCCGAGTCCAAAAGTCAGCGATTCCCCATCTCAGCCCAGAAAGCAGGTAGAACAACTTTTGTGGTGTCTTTCAGCTGGCTACCGGGGCAGTGGAAGAACTACCAACAGAACTCCTTTCTGGCACCTTCCCCGGTGCAGTTGTGCATGGCGTGTGTTTGGATCATTTTATCACAGGCCGACTCCAAAAGTCTGCGATTTCCCATCTCAGCCCAGAAAGCAGGTAGAACCACTTTTGTGGTGTCTTTCATCTGGCTACCGGGGCAGTGTAAGAACTACCAACAGAACTCCTTTCTGGCACCTTCCCCGGGGGAGTTGTGCATGGGGTGTCTTTTAATCATTTTGTTACAGGCCGACTCCAAAAGTCTGCGATTTCCCATCTCAGCCCAGAAAGCAGGTAGAACCACTTTTGTGGTGTCTTTCATCTGGCTACCGGGGCAGTGGAAGAACTACCAACAGAACTCCTTTCTGGCACCTTCCCCGGTGCAGTTGTGCATGGGGTGTGTTTGGAACATTTTGTCACCAGCCGACTCCAAAAGTCAGCGATTCCCCATCTCAGCCCAGAAAGCAGGTAGAACCACTTTTGTGGTGTCTTTCATCTGGCTACCGGGGCAGTGGAAGAACTACCAACAGAACTCCTTTCTGGCATCTTCCCCGGTGGAGTTGTGCATGGGGTGTGTTTGGAACATTTTGTCACCAGCCGACTCCAAAAGTCAGCCATTGCCCATCTCAGCCCAGCAAGCAGGTAGAACCACTTTTGTGGTGTCTTTCAGCTGGCTACCGCGGCAGTGTAAGAACTACCAACAGAACTCCTTTCTGGCATCTTCCCCGGGGGAGTTGTGCATGGGGTGTGTTTGGAAGATTTTGTCACCAGCCGACTCCAAAAGTCAGCGATTCCCCATCTCAGCCCAGAAAGCAGGTAGAACAACTTTTGTGGTGTCTTTCAGCTGGCTACCGGGGCAGTGGAAGAACTATCAACAGAACTCCTTTCTGGCACCTTCCCCGGGGGAGTTGTGCATGGGGTGTGTTTGGAACACTTTGTCACCAGCCGAGTCCAAAAGTCAGCGATTCCCCATCTCAGCCCAGCAAGCAGGTAAAACCACTTTTGTGGTGTCTTTCAGCTGGCTACCGGGGCAGTGGAAGAACTACCAACAGAACTCCTTTCTGGCACCTTCCCCGGTGGAGTTGTGCATGGGGTGTGTTTGGAACATTTTGTCACAGGCCGACTCCAAAAGTCTGCGATTCCCCATCTAAGCCCAGAAAGTAGGTAGAACCCCTTTTTTGGTGTCTTTCATCTGGCTACCGGGGCAGTGTAAGAACTACCAACAGAACTCCTTTCTGGCATCTTCCCCGGGGGAGTTGTGCATGGGGTGTGTTTGGAACATTTTGTCACCAGCCGACTCCAAAAGTCAGCGATTCCCCATCTCAGCCCAGCAAGCAGGTAGAACCACTTTTGTGGTGTCTTTCAGCTGGCTACCGCGGCAGTGTAAGAACTACCAACAGAACTCCTTTCTGGCATCTTCCCCGGGGGAGTTGTGCGTGGGGTGTGTTTGGAAGATTTTGTCATCAGCCGAGTCCAAAAGTCAGCGATTCCCCATCTCAGCCCAGAAAACAGGTAGAACAACTTTTGTGGTGTCTTTCATCTGGCTACCGGGGAAGTGGAAGAACTACCAACAGAACTCCTTTCTGGCACCTTCCCCGGTGCAGTTGTGCATGGCGTGTGTTTGGATCATTTTGTCACAGGCCGACTCCAAAAGTCTGCGATTTCCCATCTCAGCCCAGAAAGCAGGTAGAACCACTTTTGTGGTGTCTTTCAGCTGGCTACCGGGGCAGTGGAAGAACTACCAACAGAACTCCTTTCTGGCACCTTCCCCGGTGCAGTTGTGCATGGGGTGTGTTTGGAACATTTTGTCACCAGCGGAGTCCAAAAGTCAGCGATTCCCCATCTCAGCCCAGAAAGCAGGTAGAACCACTTTTGTGGTGTCTTTCATCTGGCTACCGGGGCAGTGGAAGAACTACCAACAGAACTCCTTTCTGGCATCTTCCCCGGGGGAGTTGTGCATGGGGTGTGTTTGGAACATTTTGTCACCAGCCGAGTCCAAAAGTCAGCGATTCCCCATCTCAGCCCAGAAAACAGGTAGAACCACTTTTGTGGTGTCTTTCATCTGGCTACCGGGGCAGTGTAAGAACTACCAACAGAACTCCTTTCTGGCACCTTCCCCGGTGCAGTTGTGCATGGGGTGTGTTTGGAACACTTTGTCACCAGCCGAGTCCAAAAGTCAGCCATTGCCCATCTCAGCCCAGAAAGCAGGTAGAAACACTTTTGTGGTGTCTTTCAGCTGGCTACCGCGGCAGTGTAAGAACTACCAACAGAACTTCTTTCTGGCATCTTCCCCGGGGGAGTTGTGCATGGGGTGTGTTTGGAAGATTTTGTCATCAGCCGAGTCCAAAAGTCAGCGATTCCCCATCTCAGCCCAGAAAGCAGGTAGAACCACTTTTGTGGTGTCTTTCATCTGGCTACCGGGGCAGTGTAAGAACTCCCAACAGAACTCCTTTCTGGCACCTTCCCCGGGGGAGTTGTGCATGGGGTGTGTTTGGATCATTTTGTCACAGGCCGACTCCAAAAGTCTGCGATTCCCCATCTCAGCCCAGAAAGCAGGTAGAACCCCTTTTGTGGTGTCTTTCATCTGGCTACCGGGGCAGTGTAAGAACTACCAACAGAACTCCTTTCTGGCATCTTCCCCGGGGGAGTTGTGCATGCGGTGTGTTTGGAACATTTTGTCACCAGCCGACTCCAAAAGTCAGCCATTGCCCATCTCAGCTCAGCAAGCAGGTAGAACCACTTTTGTGGTGTCTTTCAGCTGGCTACCGGGGCAGTGGAAGAACTACCAACAGAACCACTTTCTGGCACCTTCCCCGGTGCAGTTGTGCATGGGGTGTGTTTGGAACATTTTTTCACCAGCCGACTCCAAAAGTCAGCGATTCCCCATCTCAGCCCAGCAAGCAGGTAAAACCACTTTTGTGGTGTCTTTCAGCTGGCTACCGGGGCAGTGTAAGAACTACCAACAGAACTCCTTTCTGGCACCTTCCCCGGTGGAGTTGTGCATGGGGTGTGTTTGGATCATTTTGTCACAGGCCGACTCCAAAAGTCTGCGATTCCCCATCTAAGCCCAGAAAGCAGGTAGAACCACTTTTGTGGTGTCTTTCAGCTGGCTACCGGGGCAGTGTAAGAACTACCTACAGAACTCCTTTCTGGCACCTTCCCCGGTGCAGTTGTGCATGGGGTGTGTTTGGAACACTTTGTCACCAGCCGAGTCCAAAAGTCAGCGATTCCCCATCTCAGCCCAGAAAGCAGGTAGAAACACTTTTTTGGTGTCTTTCAGCTGGCTACCGCGGCAGTGTAAGAACTACCAACAGAACTTCTTTCTGGCATCTTCCCCGGGGGAGTTGTGCATGGGGTGTGTTTGGAAGATTTTGTCATCAGCCGAGTCCAAAAGTCAGCGATTCCCCATCTCAGCCCAGAAAACAGGTAGAACAACTTTTGTGGTGTCTTTCAGCTGGCTACCGGGGCAGTGGAAGAACTACCAACAGAACTCCTTTCTGGCACCTTCCCCGGGGGAGTTGTGCATGGCGTGTGTTTGGATTATTTTGTCACAGGCCGACTCCAAAAGTCTGCGATTTCCCATCTCAGCCCAGAAAGCAGGTAGAACCACTTTTGTGGTGTCTTTCATCTGGCTACCGGGGCAGTGTAAGAACTACCAACAGAACTCCTTTCTGGCATCTTCCCCGGGGGAGTTGTGCATGGGGTGTGTTTGGAACATTTTGTCATCAGCCGACAACAAAAGTCAGCGATTCCCCATCTCAGCCCAGCAAGCAGGTAGAACCACTTTTGTGGTGTCTTTCAGCTGGCTACCGGGGCAGTGTAAGAACTACCAACAGAACTCATTTCTGGCACCTTCCTCAGGGGAGTTGTGCATGGGGTGTGTTTGGAACATTTTGTCACCAGCCGACAACAAAAGTCAGCTATTGCCCATCTCAGCCCAGAAAGCAGGTAGAACAACTTTTGTGGTGTCTTTCATCTGGCTACCGGGGCAATGTAACAACTACCAACGGAACTGATTTTGGCACCTTCCCCGGTGGAGTTGTGCATGGGGTGTGTTTGGAACATTTTGTCACCAGCCGACTCCAAAAGTCAGCCATTGCCCATCTCAGCCCAGCAAGCAGGTAGAACCACTTTTGTGGTGTCTTTCAGCTGGCTACCGCGGCAGTGTAAGAACTACCAACAGAACTTCTTTCTGGCATCTTCCCCGGGGGAGTTGTGCATGGGGTGTGTTTGGAAGATTTTGTCATCAGCCGAGTCCAAAAGTCAGCGATTCCCCATCTCAGCCCAGAAAGCAGGTAGAACAACTTTTGTGGTGTCTTTCAGCTGGCTACCGGGGCAGTGGAAGAACTATCAACAGAACTCCTTTCTGGCACCTTCCCCGGTGCAGTTGTGCATGGGGTGTGTTTGGAACACTTTGTCACCAGCCGAGTCCAAAAGTCAGCGATTTCCCATCTCAGCCCAGCAAGCAGGTAAAACCACTTTTGTGGTGTCTTTCAGCTGGCTACCGGGGCAGTGTAAGAACTACCAACAGAACTCCTTTCTGGCATCTTCCCCGGTGGAGTTGTGCATGGGGTGTGTTTGGAACATTTTGTCACCAGCCGACTCCAAAAGTCAGCGATTCCCCATCTCAGCCCAGAAAGCAGGTAGAACAACTTTTTTGGTGTCTTTCATCTGGCTACCGGGGCAGTGTAAGAACTACCAACAGAACTCCTTTCTGGCACCTTCCCCGGTGCAGTTGTGCATGGCGTGTGTTTGGATCATTTTATCACAGGCCGACTCCAAAAGTCTGCGATTTCCCATCTCAGCCCAGAAAGCAGGTAGAACCACTTTTGTGGTGTCTTTCATCTGGCTACCGGGGCAGTGGAAGAACTACCAACAGAACTCCTTTCTGGCACCTTCCCCGGTGGAGTTGTGCATGGGGTGTGTTTGGAACATTTTGTTACAGGCCGAGTCCAAAAGTCTGCGATTTCCCATCTCAGCCCAGAAAGCAGGTAGAACCACTTTTGTGGTGTCTTTCATCTGGCTACCGGGGCAGTGGAAGAACTACCAACAGAACTCCTTTCTGGCACCTTCCCCGGTGCAGTTGTGCATGGGGTGTGTTTGGAACATTTTGTCACCAGCCGACTCCAAAAGTCAGCGATTCCCCATCTCAGCCCAGAAAGCAGGTAGAACCACTTTTGTGGTGTCTTTCATCTGGCTACCGGGGCAGTGGAAGAACTACCAACAGAACTCCTTTCTGGCATCTTCCCCGGTGGAGTTGTGCATGGGGTGTGTTTGGAACATTTTGTCACCAGCCGACTCCAAAAGTCAGCCATTGCCCATCTCAGCCCAGCAAGCAGGTAGAACCACTTTTGTGGTGTCTTTCAGCTGGCTACCGCGGCAGTGGAAGAACTACCAACAGAACTCCTTTCTGGCATCTTCCCCGGGGGAGTTGTGCATGGGGTGTGTTTGGAAGATTTTGTCACCAGCCGACTCCAAAAGTCAGCGATTCCCCATCTCAGCCCAGAAAGCAGGTAGAACAACTTTTGTGGTGTCTTTCAGCTGGCTACCGGGGCAGTGGAAGAACTATCAACAGAACTCCTTTCTGGCACCTTCCCCGGTGCAGTTGTGCATGGGGTGTGTTTGGAACACTTTGTCACCAGCCGACTCCAAAAGTCAGCGATTCCCCATCTCAGCCCAGCAAGCAGGTAAAACCACTTTTGTGGTGTCTTTCAGCTGGCTACCGGGGCAGTGGAAGAACTACCAACAGAACTCCTTTCTGGCACCTTCCCCGGTAGAGTTGTGCATGGGGTGTGTTTGGAACATTTTGTCACAGGCCGACTCCAAAAGTCTGCGATTCCCCATCTAAGCCCAGAAAGTAGGTAGAACCCCTTTTTTGGTGTCTTTCATCTGGCTACCGGGGCAGTGTAAGAACTACCAACAGAACTCCTTTCTGGCATCTTCCCCGGGGGAGTTGTGCATGGGGTGTGTTTGGAACATTTTGTCACCAGCCGACTCCAAAAGTCAGCCATTGCCCATCTCAGCCCAGCAAGCAGGTAGAACCACTTTTGTGGTGTCTTTCAGCTGGCTACCGCGGCAGTGTAAGAACTACCAACAGAACTCCTTTCTGGCATCTTCCCCGGGGGAGTTGTGCGTGGGGTGTGTTTGGAACATTTTGTCACCAGCCGACTCCAAAAGTCAGCGATTCCCCATCTCAGCCCAGAAAACAGGTAGAACAACTTTTTTGGTGTCTTTCATCTGGCTACCGGGGCAGTGTAAGAACTACCTACAGAACTCCTTTCTGGCACCTTCCCCGGTGCAGTTGTGCATGGGGTGTGTTTGGAACACTTTGTCACCAGCCGAGTCCAAAAGTCAGCGATTCCCCATCTCAGCCCAGAAAGCAGGTAGAAACACTTTTGTGGTGTCTTTCAGCTGGCTACCGCGGCAGTGTAAGAACTACCAACAGAACTTCTTTCTGGCACCTTCCCCGGGGGAGTTGTGCATGGGGTGTGTTTGGAAGATTTTGTCATCAGCCGAGTCCAAAAGTCAGCGATTCCCCATCTCAGCCCAGAAAGCAGGTAGAACAACTTTTGTGGTGTCTTTCAGCTGGCTACCGGGGAAGTGGAAGAACTACCAACAGAACTCCTTTCTGGCACCTTCCCCGGTGCAGTTGTGCATGGGGTGTGTTTGGATCATTTTGTCACAGGCCGACTCCAAAAGTCTGCGATTTCCCATCTCAGCCCAGAAAGCAGGTAGAACCACTTTTGTGGTGTCTTTCAGCTGGCTACCGGGGCAGTGGAAGAACTACCAACAGAACTCCTTTCTGGCACCTTCCCCGGTGCAGTTGTGCATGGGGTGTGTTTGGAACATTTTGTCACCAGCGGAGTCCAAAAGTCAGCGATTCCCCATCTCAGCCCAGAAAGCAGGTAGAACAACTTTTGTGGTGTCTTTCATCTGGCTACCGGGGCAGTGGAAGAACTACCAACAGAACTCCTTTCTGGCATCTTCCCCGGGGGAGTTGTGCATGGGGTGTGTTTGGAACATTTTGTCACCAGCCGAGTCCAAAAGTCAGCGATTCCCCATCTCAGCCCAGAAAACAGGTAGAACCACTTTTGTGGTGTCTTTCATCTGGCTACCGGGGCAGTGTAAGAACTACCAACAGAACTCCTTTCTGGCACCTTCCCCGGTGCAGTTGTGCATGGGGTGTGTTTGGAACACTTTGTCACCAGCCGAGTCCAAAAGTCAGCCATTGCCCATCTCAGCCCAGAAAACAGGTAGAAACACTTTTGTGGTGTCTTTCAGCTGGCTACCGCGGCAGTGTAAGAACTACCAACAGAACTCCTTTCTGGCACCTTCCCCGGTGCAGTTGTGCATGGGGTGTGTTTGGAACACTTTGTCACCAGCCGAGTCCAAAAGTCAGCGATTCCCCATCTCAGCCCAGAAAGCAGGTAGAACCACTTTTGTGGTGTCTTTCATCTGGCTACCGGGGCAGTGTAAGAACTCCCAACAGAACTCCTTTCTGGCACCTTCCCCGGGGGAGTTGTGCATGGGGTGTGTTTGGATCATTTTGTCACAGGCCGACTCCAAAAGTCTGCGATTCCCCATCTCAGCCCAGAAAGCAGGTAGAACCCCTTTTGTGGTGTCTTTCATCTGGCTACCGGGGCAGTGTAAGAACTACCAACAGAACTCCTTTCTGGCATCTTCCCCGGGGGAGTTGTGCATGCGGTGTGTTTGGAACATTTTGTCACCAGCCGACTCCAAAAGTCAGCCATTGCCCATCTCAGCTCAGCAAGCAGGTAGAACCACTTTTGTGGTGTCTTTCAGCTGGCTACCGGGGCAGTGGAAGAACTACCAACAGAACCACTTTCTGGCACCTTCCCCGGTGCAGTTGTGCATGGGGTGTGTTTGGAACATTTTTTCACCAGCCGACTCCAAAAGTCAGCGATTCCCCATCTCAGCCCAGAAAGCAGGTAAAACCACTTTTGTGGTGTCTTTCAGCTGGCTACCGGGGCAGTGTAAGAACTACCAACAGAACTCCTTTCTGGCACCTTCCCCGGGGGAGTTGTGCATGGGGTGTGTTTGGATCATTTTGTCACAGGCCGACTCCAAAAGTCTGCGATTCCCCATCTAAGCCCAGAAAGCAGGTAGAACCACTTTTGTGGTGTCTTTCAGCTGGCTACCGGGGCAGTGTAAGAACTACCTACAGAACTCCTTTCTGGCACCTTCCCCGGTGCAGTTGTGCATGGGGTGTGTTTGGAACACTTTGTCACCAGCCGAGTCCAAAAGTCAGCGATTCCCCATCTCAGCCCAGAAAGCAGGTAGAAACACTTTTGTGGTGTCTTTCAGCTGGCTACCGCGGCAGTGTAAGAACTACCAACAGAACTCCTTTCTGGCACCTTCCCCGGGGGAGTTGTGCATGGGGTGTGTTTGGATCATTTTGTCATCAGCCGAGTCCAAAAGTCAGCGATTCCCCATCTCAGCCCAGAAAACAGGTAGAACAACTTTTGTGGTGTCTTTCATCTGGCTACCGGGGCAGTGGAAGAACTACCAACAGAACTCCTTTCTGGCACCTTCCCCGGTGCAGTTGTGCATGGGGTGTGTTTGGATCATTTTGTCACAGGCCGACTCCAAAAGTCTGCGATTCCCCATCTCAGCCCAGAAAGCAGGTAGAACCACTTTTGTGGTGTCTTTCATCTGGCTACCGGGGCAGTGTAAGAACTACCAACAGAACTCCTTTCTGGCACCTTCCCCGGGGGAGTTGTGCATGGGGTGTGTTTGGATCATTTTGTTACAGGCCGACTCCAAAAGTCTGCGATTTCCCATCTCAGCCCAGCAAGCAGGTAGAACCACTTTTGTGGTGTCTTTCATCTGCCTACCGGGGCAATGTAACAACTACCAACGGAACTGATTTTGGCACCTTCCCCGGTGCAGTTGTGCATGGGGTGTGTTTGGAACACTTTGTCACCAGCCGAGTCCAAAAGTCAGCGATTCCCCATCTCAGCCCAGAAAACAGGTAGAACCACTTTTGTGGTGTCTCAGCTGGCTACCGGGGCAGTGTAAGAACTACCAACAGAACTCCTTTCTGGCATCTTCCCCGGTGCAGTTGTGCATGGGGTGTGTTTGGAACATTTTGTCACCAGCCGAGTCCAAAAGTCAGCCATTGCCCATCTCAGCTCAGCAAGCAGGTAGAACCACTTTTGTGGTGTCTTTCAGCTGGCTACCGCGGCAGTGTAAGAACTACCAACAGAACTCCTTTCTGGCATCTTCCCCGGTGCAGTTGTGCATGGGGTGTGTTTGGAAGATTTTGTCATCAGCCGAGTCCAAAAGTCAGCGATTCCCCATCTCAGCCCAGAAAGCAGGTAGAACAACTTTTGTGGTGTCTTTCATCTGGCTACCGGGGCAGTGGAAGAACTACCAACAGAACTCCTTTCTGGCACCTTCCCCGGTGCAGTTGTGCATGGGGTGTGTTTGGATCATTTTGTCACAGGCCGACTCCAAAAGTCTGCGATTCCCCATCTAAGCCCAGAAAGCAGGTAGAACCACTTTTGTGGTGTCTTTCAGCTGGCTACCGGGGCAGTGTAAGAACTACCTACAGAACTCCTTTCTGGCACCTTCCCCGGTGCAGTTGTGCATGGGGTGTGTTTGGAACACTTTGTCACCAGCCGAGTCCAAAAGTCAGCGATTCCCCATCTCAGCCCAGAAAGCAGGTAGAAACACTTTTGTGGTGTCTTTCAGCTGGCTACCGCGGCAGTGTAAGAACTACCAACAGAACTTCTTTCTGGCATCTTCCCCGGGGGAGTTGTGCATGGGGTGTGTTTGGAAGATTTTGTCATCAGCCGAGTCCAAAAGTCAGCGATTCCCCATCTCAGCCCAGAAAGCAGGTAGAACAACTTTTGTGGTGTCTTTCAGCTGGCTACCGGGGCAGTGGAAGAACTACCAACAGAACTCCTTTCTGGCACCTTCCCCGGTGCAGTTGTGCATGGCGTGTGTTTGGATCATTTTGTCACAGGCCGACTCCAAAAGTCTGCGATTTCCCATCTCAGCCTAGAAAGCAGGTAGAACCACTTTTGTGGTGTCTTTCATCTGGCTACCGGGGCAGTGTAAGAACTACCAACAGAACTCCTTTCTGGCATCTTCCCCGGTGGAGTTGTGCATGGGGTGTGTTTGGAACATTTTGTCATCAGCCGACTCCAAAAGTCTGCGATTCCCCATCTCAGCTCAGCAAGCAGGTAGAACAACTTTTGTGGTGTCTTTCAGCTGGCTACCGGGGCAGTGTAACAACTACCAACGGAACTGATTTTGGCACCTTCCCCGGTGGAGTTGTGCATGGGGTGTGTTTGGATCTTTTTGTCACAGGCCGACTCCAAAAGTCTGCCATTCCCCATCTAAGCCCAGAAAGCAGGTAGAACCACTTTTGTGGTGTCTTTCAGCTGGCTACCGGGGCAGTGTAAGAACTACCAACAGAACTCCTTTCTGGCATCTTCCCCGGGGGAGTTGTGCATGGGGTGTGTTTGGAACATTTTGTCATCAGCCGACTCCAAAAGTCAGCGATTCCCCATCTAAGCCCAGAAAGCAGGTAGAACCACTTTTGTGGTGTCTTTCAGCTGGCTACCGGGGCAGTGTAAGAACTACCTACAGAACTCCTTTCTGGCACCTTCCCCGGTGCAGTTGTGCATGGGGTGTGTTTGGAACACTTTGTCACCAGCCGAGTCCAAAAGTCAGCGATTCCCCATCTCAGCCCAGAAAGCAGGTAGAACCCCTTTTGTGGTGTCTTTCATCTGGCTACCGGGGCAGTGTAAGAACTACCAACAGAACTCCTTTCTGGCATCTTCCCCGGTGGAGTTGTGCATGCGGTGTGTTTGGAACATTTTGTCACCAGCCGACTCCAAAAGTCAGCCATTGCCCATCTCAGCTCAGCAAGCAGGTAGAACCACTTTTGTGGTGTCTTTCATCTGGCTACCGGGGAAGTGGAAGAACTACCAACAGAACCACTTTCTGGCACCTTCCCCGGTGCAGTTGTGCATGGGGTGTGTTTGGAACATTTTGTCACCAGCCGACTCCAAAAGTCAGCGATTCCCCATCTCAGCCCAGCAAGCAGGTAAAACCACTTTTGTGGTGTCTTTCAGCTGGCTACCGGGGCAGTGGAAGAACTACCAACAGAACTCCTTTCTGGCACCTTCCCCGGTGGAGTTGTGCATGGGGTGTGTTTGGATCATTTTGTCACAGGCCGACTCCAAAAGTCTGCGATTCCCCATCTCAGCCCAGAAAGCAGGTAGAACCACTTTTGTGGTGTCTTTCAGCTGGCTACCGGGGCAGTGTAAGAACTACCTACAGAACTCCTTTCTGGCACCTTCCCCGGTGCAGTTGTGCATGGGGTGTGTTTGGAACACTTTGTCACCAGCCGAGTCCAAAAGTCAGCGATTCCCCATCTCAGCCCAGAAAGCAGGTAGAAACACTTTTGTGGTGTCTTTCAGCTGGCTACCGGGGCAGTGGAAGAACTACCAACAGAACTCCTTTCTGGCACCTTCCCCGGTGCAGTTGTGCATGGCGTGTGTTTGGATCATTTTGTCACAGGCCGACTCCAAAAGTCTGCGATTTCCCATCTCAGCCCAGAAAGCAGGTAGAACCACTTTTGTGGTGTCTTTCATCTGGCTACCGGGGCAGTGTAAGAACTACCAACAGAACTCCTTTCTGGCACCTTCCCCGGGGGAGTTGTGCATGGGGTGTGTTTGGATCATTTTGTTACAGGCCGACTCCAAAAGTCTGCGATTTCCCATCTCAGCCCAGCAAGCAGGTAGAACCACTTTTGTGGTGTCTTTCATCTGCCTACCGGGGCAATGTAACAACTACCAACGGAACTGATTTTGGCACCTTCCCCGGTGCAGTTGTGCATGGGGTGTGTTTGGAACACTTTGTCACCAGCCGAGTCCAAAAGTCAGCGATTCCCCATCTCAGCCCAGAAAACAGGTAGAACCACTTTTGTGGTGTCTTTCAGCTGGCTACCGGGGCAGTGTAAGAACTACCAACAGAACTCATTTCTGGCACCTTCCTCAGGGGAGTTGTGCATGGGGTGTGTTTGGAACATTTTGTCACCAGCCGAGTCCAAAAGTCAGCCATTGCCCATCTCAGCTCAGCAAGCAGGTAGAACCACTTTTGTGGTGTCTTTCAGCTGGCTACCGCGGCAGTGTAAGAACTACCAACAGAACTCCTTTCTGGCATCTTCCCCGGGGGAGTTGTGCATGGGGTGTGTTTGGAAGATTTTGTCATCAGCCGACTCCAAAAGTCAGCGATTCCCCATCTCAGCCCAGAAAGCAGGTAGAACAACTTTTTTGGTGTCTTTCATCTGGCTACCGGGGCAGTGTAAGAACTACCAACAGAACTCCTTTCTGGCACCTTCCCCGGTGCAGTTGTGCATGGCGTGTGTTTGGATCATTTTATCACAGGCCGACTCCAAAAGTCTGCGATTTCCCATCTCAGCCCAGAAAGCAGGTAGAACCACTTTTGTGGTGTCTTTCATCTGGCTACCGGGGCAGTGTAAGAACTACCAACAGAACTCCTTTCTGGCACCTTCCCCGGGGGAGTTGTGCATGGGGTGTGTTTGGAACATTTTGTTACAGGCCGACTCCAAAAGTCTGCGATTTCCCATCTCAGCCCAGAAAGCAGGTAGAACCACTTTTGTGGTGTCTTTCATCTGGCTACCGGGGCAGTGTAAGAACTACCAACAGAACTCCTTTCTGGCATCTTCCCCGGGGGAGTTGTGCATGGGGTGTGTTTGGAAGATTTTGTCACCAGCCGACTCCAAAAGTCAGCGATTCCCCATCTCAGCCCAGAAAGCAGGTAGAACAACTTTTGTGGTGTCTTTCAGCTGGCTACCGGGGCAGTGGAAGAACTATCAACAGAACTCCTTTCTGGCACCTTCCCCGGTGCAGTTGTGCATGGGGTGTGTTTGGAACACTTTGTCACCAGCCGAGTCCAAAAGTCAGCGATTCCCCATCTCAGCCCAGCAAGCAGGTAAAACCACTTTTGTGGTGTCTTTCAGCTGGCTACCGGGGCAGTGGAAGAACTACCAACAGAACTCCTTTCTGGCACCTTCCGCGGTGGAGTTGTGCATGGGGTGTGTTTGGAACATTTTGTCACAGGCCGACTCCAAAAGTCTGCGATTCCCCATCTAAGCCCAGAAAGTAGGTAGAACCCCTTTTTTGGTGTCTTTCATCTGGCTACCGGGGCAGTGTAAGAACTACCAACAGAACTCCTTTCTGGCATCTTCCCCGGGGGAGTTGTGCATGGGGTGTGTTTGGAACATTTTGTCACCAGCCGACTCCAAAAGTCAGCCATTGCCCATCTCAGCCCAGCAAGCAGGTAGAACCACTTTTGTGGTGTCTTTCAGCTGGCTACCGCGGCAGTGTAAGAACTACCAACAGAACTCCTTTCTGGCATCTTCCCCGGGGGAGTTGTGCGTGGGGTGTGTTTGGAACATTTTGTCACCAGCCGACTCCAAAAGTCAGCGATTCCCCATCTCAGCCCAGAAAACAGGTAGAACAACTTTTTTGGTGTCTTTCATCTGGCTACCGGGGCAGTGTAAGAACTACCTACAGAACTCCTTTCTGGCACCTTCCCCGGTGCAGTTGTGCATGGGGTGTGTTTGGAACACTTTGTCACCAGCCGAGTCCAAAAGTCAGCGATTCCCCATCTCAGCCCAGAAAGCAGGTAGAAACACTTTTGTGGTGTCTTTCAGCTGGCTACCGCGGCAGTGTAAGAACTACCAACAGAACTTCTTTCTGGCATCTTCCCCGGGGGAGTTGTGCATGGGGTGTGTTTGGAACACTTTGTCACCAGCCGAGTCCAAAAGTCAGCGATTCCCCATCTCAGCCCAGAAAGCAGGTAGAACAACTTTTGTGGTGTCTTTCAGCTGGCTACCGGGGAAGTGGAAGAACTACCAACAGAACTCCTTTCTGGCACCTTCCCCGGTGCAGTTGTGCATGGGGTGTGTTTGGATCATTTTGTCACCAGCGGAGTCCAAAAGTCAGCGATTCCCCATCTCAGCCCAGAAAGCAGGTAGAACCACTTTTGTGGTGTCTTTCATCTGGCTACCGGAGCAGTGGAAGAACTACCAACAGAACTCCTTTCTGGCATCTTCCCCGGGGGAGTTGTGCATGGGGTGTGTTTGGAACATTTTGTCACCAGCCGAGTCCAAAAGTCAGCGATTCCCCATCTCAGCCCAGAAAACAGGTAGAACCACTTTTGTGGTGTCTTTCATCTGGCTACCGGGGCAGTGTAAGAACTACCAACAGAACTCCTTTCTGACACCTTCCCCGGTGCAGTTGTGCATGGGGTGTGTTTGGAACACTTTGTCACCAGCCGAGTCCAAAAGTCAGCGATTCCCCATCTCAGCCCAGAAAACAGGTAGAACCACTTTTGTGGTGTCTTTCAGCTGGCTACCGGGGCAGTGTAAGAACTACCAACAGAACTCATTTCTGGCACCTTCCTCAGGGGAGTTGTGCATGGGGTGTGTTTGGAACATTTTGTCACCAGCCGAGTCCAAAAGTCAGCCATTGCCCATCTCAGCTCAGCAAGCAGGTAGAACCACTTTTGTGGT
Source organism: Falco punctatus (assembly GCF_963210335.1). Taxonomy (NCBI): domain Eukaryota; kingdom Metazoa; phylum Chordata; class Aves; order Falconiformes; family Falconidae; genus Falco; species Falco punctatus. The sequence continues at coordinate 846,560 of NW_027660073.1, forward strand.
GTCTTTCAGCTGGCTACCGCGGCAGTGTAAGAACTACCAACAGAACTCCTTTCTGGCATCTTCCCCGGGGGAGTTGTGCATGGGGTGTGTTTGGAAGATTTTGTGATCAGCCGAGTCCAAAAGTCAGCGATTCCCCATCTCAGCCCAGAAAGCAGGTAGAACAACTTTTTTGGTGTCTTTCATCTGGCTACCGGGGCAGTGTAAGAACTACCAACAGAACTCCTTTCTGGCACCTTCCCCGGTGCAGTTGTGCATGGCGTGTGTTTGGATCATTTTATCACAGGCCGACTCCAAAAGTCTGCGATTTCCCATCTCAGCCCAGAAAGCAGGTAGAACCACTTTTGTGGTGTCTTTCAGCTGGCTACCGGGGCAGTGGAAGAACTACCAACAGAACCACTTTCTGGCACCTTCCCCGGTGCAGTTGTGCATGGGGTGTGTTTGGAACATTTTTTCACCAGCCGACTCCAAAAGTCAGCGATTCCCCATCTCAGCCCAGAAAGCAGGTAAAACCACTTTTGTGGTGTCTTTCAGCTGGCTACCGGGGCAGTGTAAGAACTACCAACAGAACTCCTTTCTGGCACCTTCCCCGGTGGAGTTGTGCATGGGGTGTGTTTGGATCATTTTGTCACAGGCCGACTCCAAAAGTCTGCGATTCCCCATCTAAGCCCAGAAAGCAGGTAGAACCACTTTTGTGGTGTCTTTCAGCTGGCTACCGGGGCAGTGTAAGAACTACCTACAGAACTCCTTTCTGGCACCTTCCCCGGTGCAGTTGTGCATGGGGTGTGTTTGGAACACTTTGTCACCAGCCGAGTCCAAAAGTCAGCGATTCCCCATCTCAGCCCAGAAAGCAGGTAGAAACACTTTTGTGGTGTCTTTCAGCTGGCTACCGCGGCAGTGTAAGAACTACCAACAGAACTCCTTTCTGGCACCTTCCCCGGGGGAGTTGTGCATGGGGTGTGTTTGGATCATTTTGTCATCAGCCGAGTCCAAAAGTCAGCGATTCCCCATCTCAGCCCAGAAAACAGGTAGAACAACTTTTGTGGTGTCTTTCATCTGGCTACCGGGGCAGTGGAAGAACTACCAACAGAACTCCTTTCTGGCACCTTCCCCGGTGCAGTTGTGCATGGCGTGTGTTTGGATCATTTTGTCACAGGCCGACTCCAAAAGTCTGCGATTCCCCATCTCAGCCCAGAAAGCAGGTAGAACCACTTTTGTGGTGTCTTTCATCTGGCTACCGGGGCAGTGTAAGAACTACCAACAGAACTCCTTTCTGGCACCTTCCCCGGGGGAGTTGTGCATGGGGTGTGTTTGGATCATTTTGTTACAGGCCGACTCCAAAAGTCTGCGATTTCCCATCTCAGCCCAGCAAGCAGGTAGAACCACTTTTGTGGTGTCTTTCATCTGCCTACCGGGGCAATGTAACAACTACCAACGGAACTGATTTTGGCACCTTCCCCGGTGCAGTTGTGCATGGGGTGTGTTTGGAACACTTTGTCACCAGCCGAGTCCAAAAGTCAGCGATTCCCCATCTCAGCCCAGAAAACAGATAGAACCACTTTTGTGGTGTCTCAGCTGGCTACCGGGGCAGTGTAAGAACTACCAACAGAACTCCTTTCTGGCATCTTCCCCGGTGCAGTTGTGCATGGGGTGTGTTTGGAACATTTTGTCACCAGCCGAGTCCAAAAGTCAGCCATTGCCCATCTCAGCTCAGCAAGCAGGTAGAACCACTTTTGTGGTGTCTTTCAGCTGGCTACCGCGGCAGTGTAAGAACTACCAACAGAACTCCTTTCTGGCATCTTCCCCGGTGCAGTTGTGCATGGGGTGTGTTTGGAAGATTTTGTCATCAGCCGAGTCCAAAAGTCAGCGATTCCCCATCTCAGCCCAGAAAGCAGGTAGAACAACTTTTGTGGTGTCTTTCATCTGGCTACCGGGGCAGTGGAAGAACTACCAACAGAACTCCTTTCTGGCACCTTCCCCGGTGCAGTTGTGCATGGGGTGTGTTTGGATCATTTTGTCACAGGCCGACTCCAAAAGTCTGCGATTCCCCATCTAAGCCCAGAAAGCAGGTAGAACCACTTTTGTGGTGTCTTTCAGCTGGCTACCGGGGCAGTGTAAGAACTACCTACAGAACTCCTTTCTGGCACCTTCCCCGGTGCAGTTGTGCATGGGGTGTGTTTGGAACACTTTGTCACCAGCCGAGTCCAAAAGTCAGCGATTCCCCATCTCAGCCCAGAAAGCAGGTAGAAACACTTTTGTGGTGTCTTTCAGCTGGCTACCGCGGCAGTGTAAGAACTACCAACAGAACTTCTTTCTGGCATCTTCCCCGGGGGAGTTGTGCATGGGGTGTGTTTGGAAGATTTTGTCATCAGCCGAGTCCAAAAGTCAGCGATTCCCCATCTCAGCCCAGAAAGCAGGTAGAACAACTTTTGTGGTGTCTTTCAGCTGGCTACCGGGGCAGTGGAAGAACTACCAACAGAACTCCTTTCTGGCACCTTCCCCGGTGCAGTTGTGCATGGCGTGTGTTTGGATCATTTTGTCACAGGCCGACTCCAAAAGTCTGCGATTTCCCATCTCAGCCTAGAAAGCAGGTAGAACCACTTTTGTGGTGTCTTTCATCTGGCTACCGGGGCAGTGTAAGAACTACCAACAGAACTCCTTTCTGGCATCTTCCCCGGTGGAGTTGTGCATGGGGTGTGTTTGGAACATTTTGTCATCAGCCGACTCCAAAAGTCTGCGATTCCCCATCTCAGCTCAGCAAGCAGGTAGAACAACTTTTGTGGTGTCTTTCAGCTGGCTACCGGGGCAGTGTAACAACTACCAACGGAACTGATTTTGGCACCTTCCCCGGTGGAGTTGTGCATGGGGTGTGTTTGGATCTTTTTGTCACAGGCCGACTCCAAAAGTCTGCCATTCCCCATCTAAGCCCAGAAAGCAGGTAGAACCACTTTTGTGGTGTCTTTCAGCTGGCTACCGGGGCAGTGGAAGAACTACCAACAGAACTCCTTTCTGGCATCTTCCCCGGGGGAGTTGTGCATGGGGTGTGTTTGGAACATTTTGTCATCAGCCGACTCCAAAAGTCAGCGATTCCCCATCTCAGCCCAGCAAGCAGGTAGAACCACTTTTGTGGTGTCTTTCATCTGGCTACCGGGGCAGTGGAAGAACTACCAACAGAACTCATTTCTGGCACCTTCCTCAGGGGAGTTGTGCATGGGGTGTGTTTGGAACATTTTGTCACCAGCCGACAACAAAAGTCAGCGATTCCCCATCTCAGCCCAGAAAGCAGGTAGAACCCCTTTTGTGGTGTCTTTCATCTGGCTACCGGGGCAGTGTAAGAACTACCAACAGAACTCCTTTCTGGCATCTTCCCCGGTGGAGTTGTGCATGCGGTGTGTTTGGAACATTTTGTCACCAGCCGACTCCAAAAGTCAGCCATTGCCCATCTCAGCTCAGCAAGCAGGTAGAACCACTTTTGTGGTGTCTTTCATCTGGCTACCGGGGCAGTGGAAGAACTACCAACAGAACCACTTTCTGGCACCTTCCCCGGTGCAGTTGTGCATGGGGTGTGTTTGGAACATTTTGTCACCAGCCGACTCCAAAAGTCAGCGATTCCCCATCTCAGCCCAGCAAGCAGGTAAAACCACTTTTGTGGTGTCTTTCAGCTGGCTACCGGGGCAGTGGAAGAACTACCAACAGAACTCCTTTCTGGCACCTTCCCCGGTGGAGTTGTGCATGGGGTGTGTTTGGATCATTTTGTCACAGGCCGACTCCAAAAGTCTGCGATTCCCCATCTCAGCCCAGAAAGCAGGTAGAACAACTTTTGTGGTGTCTTTCAGCTGGCTACCGGGGCAGTGTAAGAACTACCTACAGAACTCCTTTCTGGCACCTTCCCCGGTGCAGTTGTGCATGGGGTGTGTTTGGAACACTTTGTCACCAGCCGAGTCCAAAAGTCAGCGATTCCCCATCTCAGCCCAGAAAGCAGGTAGAAACACTTTTGTGGTGTCTTTCAGCTGGCTACCGGGGCAGTGGAAGAACTACCAACAGAACTCCTTTCTGGCACCTTCCCCGGTGCAGTTGTGCATGGCGTGTGTTTGGATCATTTTGTCACAGGCCGACTCCAAAAGTCTGCGATTTCCCATCTCAGCCCAGAAAGCAGGTAGAACCACTTTTGTGGTGTCTTTCATCTGGCTACCGGGGCAGTGTAAGAACTACCAACAGAACTCCTTTCTGGCACCTTCCCCGGGGGAGTTGTGCATGGGGTGTGTTTGGATCATTTTGTTACAGGCCGACTCCAAAAGTCTGCGATTTCCCATCTCAGCCCAGCAAGCAGGTAGAACCACTTTTGTGGTGTCTTTCATCTGCCTACCGGGGCAATGTAACAACTACCAACGGAACTGATTTTGGCACCTTCCCCGGTGCAGTTGTGCATGGGGTGTGTTTGGAACACTTTGTCACCAGCCGAGTCCAAAAGTCAGCGATTCCCCATCTCAGCCCAGAAAACAGGTAGAACCACTTTTGTGGTGTCTTTCAGCTGGCTACCGGGGCAGTGTAAGAACTACCAACAGAACTCATTTCTGGCACCTTCCTCAGGGGAGTTGTGCATGGGGTGTGTTTGGAACATTTTGTCACCAGCCGAGTCCAAAAGTCAGCCATTGCCCATCTCAGCTCAGCAAGCAGGTAGAACCACTTTTGTGGTGTCTTTCAGCTGGCTACCGCGGCAGTGTAAGAACTACCAACAGAACTCCTTTCTGGCATCTTCCCCGGGGGAGTTGTGCATGGGGTGTGTTTGGAAGATTTTGTGATCAGCCGAGTCCAAAAGTCAGCGATTCCCCATCTCAGCCCAGAAAGCAGGTAGAACAACTTTTTTGGTGTCTTTCATCTGGCTACCGGGGCAGTGTAAGAACTACCAACAGAACTCCTTTCTGGCACCTTCCCCGGTGCAGTTGTGCATGGCGTGTGTTTGGATCATTTTATCACAGGCCGACTCCAAAAGTCTGCGATTTCCCATCTCAGCCCAGAAAGCAGGTAGAACCACTTTTGTGGTGTCTTTCATCTGGCTACCGGGGCAGTGTAAGAACTACCAACAGAACTCCTTTCTGGCACCTTCCCCGGGGGAGTTGTGCATGGGGTGTGTTTGGAACATTTTGTTACAGGCCGACTCCAAAAGTCTGCGATTTCCCATCTCAGCCCAGAAAGCAGGTAGAACCACTTTTGTGGTGTCTTTCATCTGGCTACCGGGGCAGTGGAAGAACTACCAACAGAACTCCTTTCTGGCACCTTCCCCGGTGCAGTTGTGCATGGGGTGTGTTTGGAACATTTTGTCACCAGCCGACTCCAAAAGTCAGCGATTCCCCATCTCAGCCCAGAAAGCAGGTAGAACCACTTTTGTGGTGTCTTTCATCTGGCTACCGGGGCAGTGGAAGAACTACCAACAGAACTCCTTTCTGGCATCTTCCCCGGTGGAGTTGTGCATGGGGTGTGTTTGGAACATTTTGTCACCAGCCGACTCCAAAAGTCAGCCATTGCCCATCTCAGCCCAGCAAGCAGGTAGAACCACTTTTGTGGTGTCTTTCAGCTGGCTACCGCGGCAGTGTAAGAACTACCAACAGAACTCCTTTCTGGCATCTTCCCCGGGGGAGTTGTGCATGGGGTGTGTTTGGAAGATTTTGTCACCAGCCGACTCCAAAAGTCAGCGATTCCCCATCTCAGCCCAGAAAGCAGGTAGAACAACTTTTGTGGTGTCTTTCAGCTGGCTACCGGGGCAGTGGAAGAACTATCAACAGAACTCCTTTCTGGCACCTTCCCCGGTGCAGTTGTGCATGGGGTGTGTTTGGAACACTTTGTCACCAGCCGAGTCCAAAAGTCAGCGATTCCCCATCTCAGCCCAGCAAGCAGGTAAAACCACTTTTGTGGTGTCTTTCAGCTGGCTACCGGGGCAGTGGAAGAACTACCAACAGAACTCCTTTCTGGCACCTTCCCCGGTGGAGTTGTGCATGGGGTGTGTTTGGAACATTTTGTCACAGGCCGACTCCAAAAGTCTGCGATTCCCCATCTAAGCCCAGAAAGTAGGTAGAACCCCTTTTTTGGTGTCTTTCATCTGGCTACCGGGGCAGTGTAAGAACTACCAACAGAACTCCTTTCTGGCATCTTCCCCGGGGGAGTTGTGCATGGGGTGTGTTTGGAACATTTTGTCACCAGCCGACTCCAAAAGTCAGCCATTGCCCATCTCAGCCCAGAAAGCAGGTAGAACCACTTTTGTGGTGTCTTTCAGCTGGCTACCGCGGCAGTGTAAGAACTACCAACAGAACTCCTTTCTGGCATCTTCCCCGGGGGAGTTGTGCGTGGGGTGTGTTTGGAACATTTTGTCACCAGCCGACTCCAAAAGTCAGCGATTCCCCATCTCAGCCCAGAAAACAGGTAGAACAACTTTTTTGGTGTCTTTCATCTGGCTACCGGGGCAGTGTAAGAACTACCTACAGAACTCCTTTCTGGCACCTTCCCCGGTGCAGTTGTGCATGGGGTGTGTTTGGAACACTTTGTCACCAGCCGAGTCCAAAAGTCAGCGATTCCCCATCTCAGCCCAGAAAGCAGGTAGAAACACTTTTGTGGTGTCTTTCAGCTGGCTACCGCGGCAGTGTAAGAACTACCAACAGAACTTCTTTCTGGCATCTTCCCCGGGGGAGTTGTGCATGGGGTGTGTTTGGAAGATTTTGTCATCAGCCGAGTCCAAAAGTCAGCGATTCCCCATCTCAGCCCAGAAAGCAGGTAGAACAACTTTTGTGGTGTCTTTCAGCTGGCTACCGGGGAAGTGGAAGAACTACCAACAGAACTCCTTTCTGGCACCTTCCCCGGTGCAGTTGTGCATGGGGTGTGTTTGGATCATTTTGTCACAGGCCGACTCCAAAAGTCTGCGATTTCCCATCTCAGCCCAGAAAGCAGGTAGAACCACTTTTGTGGTGTCTTTCAGCTGGCTACCGGGGCAGTGGAAGAACTACCAACAGAACTCCTTTCTGGCACCTTCCCCGGTGCAGTTGTGCATGGGGTGTGTTTGGAACATTTTGTCACCAGCGGAGTCCAAAAGTCAGCGATTCCCCATCTCAGCCCAGAAAGCAGGTAGAACCACTTTTGTGGTGTCTTTCATCTGGCTACCGGGGCAGTGGAAGAACTACCAACAGAACTCCTTTCTGGCATCTTCCCCGGGGGAGTTGTGCATGGGGTGTGTTTGGAACATTTTGTCACCAGCCGAGTCCAAAAGTCAGCGATTCCCCATCTCAGCCCAGAAAGCAGGTAGAACCACTTTTGTGGTGTCTTTCATCTGGCTACCGGGGCAGTGTAAGAACTCCCAACAGAACTCCTTTCTGGCACCTTCCCCGGTGCAGTTGTGCATGGGGTGTGTTTGGATCATTTTGTCACAGGCCGACTCCAAAAGTCTGCGATTCCCCATCTCAGCCCAGAAAGCAGGTAGAACCCCTTTTGTGGTGTCTTTCATCTGGCTACCGGGGCAGTGTAAGAACTACCAACAGAACTCCTTTCTGGCATCTTCCCCGGTGGAGTTGTGCATGGGGTGTGTTTGGAACATTTTGTCACCAGCCGACTCCAAAAGTCAGCCATTGCCCATCTCAGCTCAGCAAGCAGGTAGAACCACTTTTGTGGTGTCTTTCAGCTGGCTACCGGGGCAGTGGAAGAACTACCAACAGAACCACTTTCTGGCACCTTCCCCGGTGCAGTTGTGCATGGGGTGTGTTTGGAACATTTTTTCACCAGCCGACTCCAAAAGTCAGCGATTCCCCATCTCAGCCCAGAAAGCAGGTAAAACCACTTTTGTGGTGTCTTTCAGCTGGCTACCGGGGCAGTGTAAGAACTACCAACAGAACTCCTTTCTGGCACCTTCCCCGGTGGAGTTGTGCATGGGGTGTGTTTGGATCATTTTGTCATCAGCCGAGTCCAAAAGTCAGCGATTCCCCATCTCAGCCCAGAAAACAGGTAGAACAACTTTTGTGGTGTCTTTCAGCTGGCTACCGGGGCAGTGGAAGAACTACCAACAGAACTCCTTTCTGGCACCTTCCCCGGTGCAGTTGTGCATGGCGTGTGTTTGGATCATTTTGTCACAGGCCGACTCCAAAAGTCTGCGATTCCCCATCTCAGCCCAGAAAGCAGGTAGAACCACTTTTGTGGTGTCTTTCATCTGGCTACCGGGGCAGTGTAAGAACTACCAACAGAACTCCTTTCTGGCACCTTCCCCGGGGGAGTTGTGCATGGGGTGTGTTTGGATCATTTTGTTACAGGCCGACTCCAAAAGTCTGCGATTTCCCATCTCAGCCCAGCAAGCAGGTAGAACCACTTTTGTGGTGTCTTTCATCTGCCTACCGGGGCAATGTAACAACTACCAACGGAACTGATTTTGGCACCTTCCCCGGTGCAGTTGTGCATGGGGTGTGTTTGGAACACTTTGTCACCAGCCGAGTCCAAAAGTCAGCGATTCCCCATCTCAGCCCAGAAAACAGGTAGAACCACTTTTGTGGTGTCTCAGCTGGCTACCGGGGCAGTGTAAGAACTACCAACAGAACTCCTTTCTGGCATCTTCCCCGGTGCAGTTGTGCATGGGGTGTGTTTGGAACATTTTGTCACCAGCCGAGTCCAAAAGTCAGCCATTGCCCATCTCAGCTCAGCAAGCAGGTAGAACCACTTTTGTGGTGTCTTTCAGCTGGCTACCGCGGCAGTGTAAGAACTACCAACAGAACTCCTTTCTGGCATCTTCCCCGGGGGAGTTGTGCATGGGGTGTGTTTGGAAGATTTTGTCATCAGCCGAGTCCAAAAGTCAGCGATTCCCCATCTCAGCCCAGAAAGCAGGTAGAACAACTTTTGTGGTGTCTTTCATCTGGCTACCGGGGCAGTGGAAGAACTACCAACAGAACTCCTTTCTGGCACCTTCCCCGGTGCAGTTGTGCATGGGGTGTGTTTGGATCATTTTGTCACAGGCCGACTCCAAAAGTCTGCGATTCCCCATCTCAGCCCAGAAAGCAGGTAGAACCCCTTTTGTGGTGTCTTTCATCTGGCTACCGGGGCAGTGTAAGAACTACCAACAGAACTCCTTTCTGGCATCTTCCCCGGTGGAGTTGTGCATGCGGTGTGTTTGGAACATTTTGTCACCAGCCGACTCCAAAAGTCAGCCATTGCCCATCTCAGCTCAGCAAGCAGGTAGAACCACTTTTGTGGTGTCTTTCAGCTGGCTACCGGGGCAGTGGAAGAACTACCAACAGAACCACTTTCTGGCACCTTCCCCGGTGCAGTTGTGCATGGGGTGTGTTTGGAACATTTTTTCACCAGCCGACTCCAAAAGTCAGCGATTCCCCATCTAAGCCCAGAAAGCAGGTAAAACCACTTTTGTGGTGTCTTTCAGCTGGCTACCGGGGCAGTGTAAGAACTACCAACAGAACTCCTTTCTGGCACCTTCCCCGGTGGAGTTGTGCATGGGGTGTGTTTGGATCATTTTGTCACAGGCCGACTCCAAAAGTCTGCGATTCCCCATCTAAGCCCAGAAAGCAGGTAGAACCACTTTTGTGGTGTCTTTCAGCTGGCTACCGGGGCAGTGTAAGAACTACCTACAGAACTCCTTTCTGGCACCTTCCCCGGTGCAGTTGTGCATGGGGTGTGTTTGGAACACTTTGTCACCAGCCGAGTCCAAAAGTCAGCGATTCCCCATCTCAGCCCAGAAAGCAGGTAGAAACACTTTTGTGGTGTCTTTCAGCTGGCTACCGCGGCAGTGTAAGAACTACCAACAGAACTTCTTTCTGGCATCTTCCCCGGGGGAGTTGTGCATGGGGTGTGTTTGGATCATTTTGTCATCAGCCGAGTCCAAAAGTCAGCGATTCCCCATCTCAGCCCAGAAAACAGGTAGAACAACTTTTGTGGTGTCTTTCAGCTGGCTACCGGGGCAGTGGAAGAACTACCAACAGAACTCCTTTCTGGCACCTTCCCCGGTGCAGTTGTGCATGGCGTGTGTTTGGATCATTTTGTCACAGGCCGACTCCAAAAGTCTGCGATTCCCCATCTCAGCCCAGAAAGCAGGTAGAACCACTTTTGTGGTGTCTTTCATCTGGCTACCGGGGCAGTGTAAGAACTACCAACAGAACTCCTTTCTGGCACCTTCCCCGGGGGAGTTGTGCATGGGGTGTGTTTGGATCATTTTGTTACAGGCCGACTCCAAAAGTCTGCGATTTCCCATCTCAGCCCAGCAAGCAGGTAGAACCACTTTTGTGGTGTCTTTCATCTGCCTACCGGGGCAATGTAACAACTACCAACGGAACTGATTTTGGCACCTTCCCCGGTGCAGTTGTGCATGGGGTGTGTTTGGAACACTTTGTCACCAGCCGAGTCCAAAAGTCAGCGATTCCCCATCTCAGCCCAGAAAACAGGTAGAACCACTTTTGTGGTGTCTCAGCTGGCTACCGGGGCAGTGTAAGAACTACCAACAGAACTCCTTTCTGGCATCTTCCCCGGTGCAGTTGTGCATGGGGTGTGTTTGGAACATTTTGTCACCAGCCGAGTCCAAAAGTCAGCCATTGCCCATCTCAGCTCAGCAAGCAGGTAGAACCACTTTTGTGGTGTCTTTCAGCTGGCTACCGCGGCAGTGTAAGAACTACCAACAGAACTCCTTTCTGGCATCTTCCCCGGGGGAGTTGTGCATGGGGTGTGTTTGGAAGATTTTGTCATCAGCCGAGTCCAAAAGTCAGCGATTCCCCATCTCAGCCCAGAAAGCAGGTAGAACAACTTTTGTGGTGTCTTTCATCTGGCTACCGGGGCAGTGGAAGAACTACCAACAGAACTCCTTTCTGGCACCTTCCCCGGTGCAGTTGTGCATGGGGTGTGTTTGGAACATTTTGTCACAGGCCGACTCCAAAAGTCTGCGATTCCCCATCTAAGCCCAGAAAGCAGGTAGAACCACTTTTGTGGTGTCTTTCAGCTGGCTACCGGGGCAGTGGAAGAACTACCAACAGAACCACTTTCTGGCACCTTCCCCGGTGCAGTTGTGCATGGGGTGTGTTTGGAACACTTTGTCACCAGCCGAGTCCAAAAGTCAGCGATTCCCCATCTCAGCCCAGAAAGCAGGTAGAAACACTTTTGTGGTGTCTTTCAGCTGGCTACCGCGGCAGTGTAAGAACTAGCAACAGAACTTCTTTCTGGCATCTTCCCCGGGGGAGTTGTGCATGGGGTGTGTTTGGAAGATTTTGTCATCAGCCGAGTCCAAAAGTCAGCGATTCCCCATCTCAGCCCAGAAAGCAGGTATACAACTTTTGTGGTGTCTTTCAGCTGGCTACCGGGGCAGTGGAAGAACTACCAACAGAACTCCTTTCTGGCACCTTCCCCGGTGCAGTTGTGCATGGCGTGTGTTTGGATCATTTTGTCACAGGCCGACTCCAAAAGTCTGCGATTTCCCATCTCAGCCTAGAAAGCAGGTAGAACAACTTTTGTGGTGTCTTTCATCTGGCTACCGGGGCAGTGTAAGAACTACCAACAGAACTCCTTTCTGGCATCTTCCCCGGTGGAGTTGTGCATGGGGTGTGTTTGGAACATTTTGTCATCAGCCGACTCCAAAAGTCTGCGATTCCCCATCTCAGCTCAGCAAGCAGGTAGAACAACTTTTGTGGTGTCTTTCAGCTGGCTACCGGGGCAGTGTAACAACTACCAACGGAACTGATTTTGGCACCTTCCCCGGTGGAGTTGTGCATGGGGTGTGTTTGGATCTTTTTGTCACAGGCCGACTCCAAAAGTCTGCCATTCCCCATCTCAGCCCAGAAAGCAGGTAGAACCACTTTTGTGGTGTCTTTCAGCTGGCTACCGGGGCAGTGTAAGAACTACCAACAGAACTCCTTTCTGGCATCTTCCCCGGGGGAGTTGTGCATGGGGTGTGTTTGGAACATTTTGTCATCAGCCGACTCCAAAAGTCAGCGATTCCCCATCTCAGCCCAGCAAGCAGGTAGAACCACTTTTGTGGTGTCTTTCATCTGGCTACCGGGGCAGTGGAAGAACTACCAACAGAACTCATTTCTGGCACCTTCCTCAGGGGAGTTGTGCATGGGGTGTGTTTGGAACATTTTGTCACCAGCCGACAACAAAAATCAGCGATTCCCCATCTCAGCCCAGAAAGCAGGTAGAACCCCTTTTGTGGTGTCTTTCATCTGGCTACCGGGGCAGTGTAAGAACTACCAACAGAACTCCTTTCTGGCATCTTCCCCGGTGGAGTTGTGCATGCGGTGTGTTTGGAACATTTTGTCACCAGCCGACTCCAAAAGTCAGCCATTGCCCATCTCAGCTCAGCAAGCAGGTAGAACCACTTTTGTGGTGTCTTTCATCTGGCTACCGGGGCAGTGGAAGAACTACCAACAGAACCACTTTCTGGCACCTTCCCCGGTGCAGTTGTGCATGGGGTGTGTTTGGAACATTTTGTCACCAGCCGACTCCAAAAGTCAGCGATTCCCCATCTCAGCCCAGCAAGCAGGTAAAACCACTTTTGTGGTGTCTTTCAGCTGGCTACCGGGGCAGTGGAAGAACTACCAACAGAACTCCTTTCTGGCACCTTCCCCGGTGGAGTTGTGCATGGGGTGTGTTTGGATCATTTTGTCACAGGCCGACTCCAAAAGTCTGCGATTCCCCATCTCAGCCCAGAAAGCAGGTAGAACCACTTTTGTGGTGTCTTTCAGCTGGCTACCGGGGCAGTGTAAGAACTACCTACAGAACTCCTTTCTGGCACCTTCCCCGGTGCAGTTGTGCATGGGGTGTGTTTGGAACACTTTGTCACCAGCCGAGTCCAAAAGTCAGCGATTCCCCATCTCAGCCCAGAAAGCAGGTAGAAACACTTTTGTGGTGTCTTTCAGCTGGCTACCGGGGCAGTGGAAGAACTACCAACAGAACTCCTTTCTGGCACCTTCCCCGGTGCAGTTGTGCATGGCGTGTGTTTGGATCATTTTGTCACAGGCCGACTCCAAAAGTCTGCGATTTCCCATCTCAGCCCAGAAAGCAGGTAGAACCACTTTTGTGGTGTCTTTCATCTGGCTACCGGGGCAGTGTAAGAACTACCAACAGAACTCCTTTCTGGCACCTTCCCCGGTGGAGTTGTGCATGGGGTGTGTTTGGATCATTTTGTTACAGGCCGACTCCAAAAGTCTGCGATTTCCCATCTCAGCCCAGCAAGCAGGTAGAACCACTTTTGTGGTGTCTTTCATCTGCCTACCGGGGCAATGTAACAACTACCAACGGAACTGATTTTGGCACCTTCCCCGGTGCAGTTGTGCATGGGGTGTGTTTGGAACACTTTGTCACCAGCCGAGTCCAAAAGTCAGCGATTCCCCATCTCAGCCCAGAAAACAGGTAGAACCACTTTTGTGGTGTCTTTCAGCTGGCTACCGGGGCAGTGTAAGAACTACCAACAGAACTCATTTCTGGCACCTTCCTCAGGGGAGTTGTGCATGGGGTGTGTTTGGAACATTTTGTCACCAGCCGAGTCCAAAAGTCAGCCATTGCCCATCTCAGCAAGCAGGTAGAACCACTTTTGTGGTGTCTTTCAGCTGGCTACCGGGGCAGTGTAAGAACTACCAACAGAACTCCTTTCTGGCATCTTCCCCGGGGGAGTTGTGCATGGGGTGTGTTTGGAAGATTTTGTCATCAGCCGAGTCCAAAAGTCAGCGATTCCCCATCTCAGCCCAGAAAGCAGGTAGAACAACTTTTGTGGTGTCTTTCATCTGGCTACCGGGGCAGTGGAAGAACTACCAACAGAACCACTTTCTGGCACCTTCCCCGGTGCAGTTGTGCATGGGGTGTGTTTGGAACATTTTTTCACCAGCCGACTCCAAAAGTCAGCGATTCCCCATCTCAGCCCAGCAAGCAGGTAAAACCACTTTTGTGGTGTCTTTCAGCTGGCTACCGGGGCAGTGTAAGAACTACCAACAGAACTCCTTTCTGGCACCTTCCCCGGTGGAGTTGTGCATGCGGTGTGTTTGGAAGATTTTGTCATCAGCCGAGTCCAAAAGTCAGCGATTCCCCATCTCAGCCCAGAAAGCAGGTAGAACAACTTTTGTGGTGTCTTTCATCTGGCTACCGGGGCAGTGGAAGAACTACCAACAGAACTCCTTTCTGGCACCTTCCCCGGTGCAGTTGTGCATGGGGTGTGTTTGGAACATTTTGTCACCAGCCGAGTCCAAAAGTCAGCGATTCCCCATCTCAGCCCAGAAAGCAGGTAGAACCACTTTTGTGGTGTCTTTCATCTGGCTACCGGGGCAGTGGAAGAACTACCAACAGAACTCCTTTCTGGCATCTTCCCCGGTGGAGTTGTGCATGGGGTGTGTTTGGAACATTTTGTCACCAGCCGACTCCAAAAGTCAGCCATTGCCCATCTCAGCCCAGCAAGCAGGTAGAACCACTTTTGTGGTGTCTTTCAGCTGGCTACCGCGGCAGTGTAAGAACTACCAACAGAACTCCTTTCTGGCATCTTCCCCGGGGGAGTTGTGCATGGGGTGTGTTTGGAACATTTTGTTACCAGCCGACTCCAAAAGTCAGCGATTCCCCATCTTAGCCCAGAAAGCAGGTAGAACAACTTTTGTGGTGTCTTTCAGCTGGCTACCGGGGCAGTGGAAGAACTATCAACAGAACTCCTTTCTGGCACCTTCCCCGGTGCAGTTGTGCATGGGGTGTGTTTGGAACACTTTGTCACCAGCCGAGTCCAAAAGTCAGCGATTCCCCATCTCAGCCCAGCAAGCAGGTAAAACCACTTTTGTGGTGTCTTTCAGCTGGCTACCGGGGCAGTGGAAGAACTACCAACAGAACTCCTTTCTGGCACCTTCCCCGGTGGAGTTGTGCATGGGGTGTGTTTGGAACATTTTGTCACAGGCCGACTCCAAAAGTCTGCGATTCCCCATCTAAGCCCAGAAAGTAGGTAGAACCCCTTTTTTGGTGTCTTTCATCTGGCTACCGGGGCAGTGTAAGAACTACCAACAGAACTCCTTTCTGGCATCTTCCCCGGGGGAGTTGTGCATGGGGTGTGTTTGGAACATTTTGTCACCAGCCGACTCCAAAAGTCAGCGATTCCCCATCTCAGCCCAGCAAGCAGGTAAAACCACTTTTGTGGTGTCTTTCAGCTGGCTACCGCGGCAGTGTAAGAACTACCAACAGAACTCCTTTCTGGCATCTTCCCCGGGGGAGTTGTGCGTGGGGTGTGTTTGGAAGATTTTGTCACCAGCCGAGTCCAAAAGTCAGCCATTGCCCATCTCAGCTCAGCAAGCAGGTAGAACCACTTTTGTGGTGTCTTTCAGCTGGCTACCGGGGCAGTGGAAGAACTACCAACAGAACCACTTTCTGGCACCTTCCCCGGTGCAGTTGTGCATGGGGTGTGTTTGGAACACTTTGTCACCAGCCGAGTCCAAAAGTCAGCGATTCCCCATCTCAGCCCAGAAAGCAGGTAGAAACACTTTTGTGGTGTCTTTCAGCTGGCTACCGCGGCAGTGTAAGAACTAGCAACAGAACTTCTTTCTGGCATCTTCCCCGGGGGAGTTGTGCATGGGGTGTGTTTGGATCATTTTGTCATCAGCCGAGTCCAAAAGTCAGCGATTCCCCATCTCAGCCCAGAAAACAGGTAGAACAACTTTTGTGGTGTCTTTCAGCTGGCTACCGGGGCAGTGGAAGAACTACCAACAGAACTCCTTTCTGGCACCTTCCCCGGTGCAGTTGTGCATGGCGTGTGTTTGGATCATTTTGTCACAGGCCGACTCCAAAAGTCTGCGATTTCCCATCTCAGCCCAGAAAGCAGGTAGAACCACTTTTGTGGTGTCTTTCAGCTGGCTACCGGGGCAGTGTAAGAACTACCAACAGAACTCCTTTCTGGCACCTTCCCCGGGGGAGTTGTGCATGGGGTGTGTTTGGATCATTTTGTTACAGGCCGACTCCAAAAGTCTGCGATTTCCCATCTCAGCCCAGCAAGCAGGTAGAACCACTTTTGTGGTGTCTTTCATCTGCCTACCGGGGCAATGTAACAACTACCAACGGAACTGATTTTGGCACCTTCCCCGGTGCAGTTGTGCATGGGGTGTGTTTGGAACACTTTGTCACCAGCCGAGTCCAAAAGTCAGCGATTCCCCATCTCAGCCCAGAAAACAGGTAGAACCACTTTTGTGGTGTCTTTCAGCTGGCTACCGGGGCAGTGGACGAACTACCAACAGAACTCCTTTCTGGCACCTTCCCCGGTGCAGTTGTGCATGGGGTGTGTTTGGAACACTTTGTCACCAGCCGAGTCCAAAAGTCAGCGATTCCCCATCTCAGCCCAGAAAGCAGGTAGAAACACTTTTGTGGTGTCTTTCAGCTGGCTACCGGGGCAATGTAACAACTACCAACGGAACTGATTTTGGCACCTTCCCCGGTGCAGTTGTGCATGGGGTGTGTTTGGAACACTTTGTCACCAGCCGAGTCCAAAAGTCAGCGATTCCCCATCTCAGCCCAGAAAACAGGTAGAACCACTTTTGTGGTGTCTTTCAGCTGGCTACCGGGGCAGTGTAAGAACTACCAACAGAACTCCTTTCTGGCATCTTCCCCGGGGGAGTTGTGCATGGGGTGTGTTTGGAACATTTTGTCACCAGCCGAGTCCAAAAGTCAGCCATTGCCCATCTCAGCTCAGCAAGCAGGTAGAACCACTTTTGTGGTGTCTTTCAGCTGGCTACCGCGGCAGTGTAAGAACTACCAACAGAACTCCTTTCTGGCATCTTCCCCGGGGGAGTTGTGCATGGGGTGTGTTTGGAAGATTTTGTCATCAGCCGAGTCCAAAAGTCAGCCATTGCCCATCTCAGCTCAGCAAGCAGGTAGAACCACTTTTGTGGTGTCTTTCATCTGGCTACCGGGGCAGTGGAAGAACTACCAACAGAACCACTTTCTGGCACCTTCCCCGGTGCAGTTGTGCATGGGGTGTGTTTGGAACATTTTTTCACCAGCCGACTCCAAAAGTCAGCGATTCCCCATCTCAGCCCAGCAAGCAGGTAAAACCACTTTTGTGGTGTCTTTCAGCTGGCTACCGGGGCAGTGTAAGAACTACCAACAGAACTCCTTTCTGGCACCTTCCCCGGTGGAGTTGTGCATGGGGTGTGTTTGGATCATTTTGTCACAGGCCGACTCCAAAAGTCTGCGATTCCCCATCTAAGCCCAGAAAGCAGGTAGAACCACTTTTGTGGTGTCTTTCAGCTGGCTACCGCGGCAGTGTAAGAACTACCAACAGAACTTCTTTCTGGCATCTTCCCCGGGGGAGTTGTGCATGGGGTGTGTTTGGAAGATTTTGTCATCAGCCGAGTCCAAAAGTCAGCGATTCCCCATCTCAGCCCAGAAAACAGGTAGAACAACTTTTGTGGTGTCTTTCAGCTGGCTACCGGGGCAGTGGAAGAACTACCAACAGAACTCCTTTCTGGCACCTTCCCCGGTGCAGTTGTGCATGGCGTGTGTTTGGATCATTTTGTCACAGGCCGACTCCAAAAGTCTGCGATTTCCCATCTCAGCCCAGAAAGCAGGTAGAACCACTTTTGTGGTGTCTTTCATCTGGCTACCGGGGCAGTGTAAGAACTACCAACAGAACTCCTTTCTGGCACCTTCCCCGGGGGAGTTGTGCATGGGGTGTGTTTGGATCATTTTGTTACAGGCCGACTCCAAAAGTCTGCGATTTCCCATCTCAGCCCAGCAAGCAGGTAGAACCACTTTTGTGGTGTCTTTCATCTGCCTACCGGGGCAATGTAACAACTACCAACGGAACTGATTTTGGCACCTTCCCCGGTGGAGTTGTGCATGGGGTGTGTTTGGAACACTTTGTCACCAGCCGAGTCCAAAAGTCAGCGATTCCCCATCTCAGCCCAGAAAACAGGTAGAACCACTTTTGTGGTGTCTTTCATCTGGCTACCGGGGCAGTGTAAGAACTACCAACAGAACTCCTTTCTGGCATCTTCCCCGGGGGAGTTGTGCATGGGGTGTGTTTGGAACATTTTGTCACCAGCCGACTCCAAAAGTCAGCGATTCCCCATCTCAGCCCAGCAAGCAGGTAGAACCACTTTTGTGGTGTCTTTCATCTGGCTACCGGGGCAGTGTAAGAACTACCAACAGAACTCCTTTCTGGCATCTTCCCCGGGGGAGTTGTGCGTGGGGTGTGTTTGGAAGATTTTGTCATCAGCCGAGTCCAAAAGTCAGCGATTCCCCATCTCAGCCCAGAAAGCAGGTAGAACAACTTTTGTGGTGTCTTTCAGCTGGCTACCGGGGCAGTGTAAGAACTACCAACAGAACTCCTTTCTGGCATCTTCCCCGGGGGAGTTGTGCGTGGGGTGTGTTTGGAAGATTTTGTCACCAGCCGACTCCAAAAGTCAGCCATTGCCCATCTCAGCTCAGCAAGCAGGTAGAACCACTTTTGTGGTGTCTTTCAGCTGGCTACCGGGGCAGTGGAAGAACTACCAACAGAACCACTTTCTGGCACCTTCCCCGGTGCAGTTGTGCATGGGGTGTGTTTGGAACATTTTTTCACCAGCCGACTCCAAAAGTCAGCGATTCCCCATCTCAGCCCAGCAAGCAGGTAAAACCACTTTTGTGGTGTCTTTCAGCTGGCTACCGGGGCAGTGTAAGAACTACCAACAGAACTCCTTTCTGGCACCTTCCCCGGTGGAGTTGTGCATGGGGTGTGTTTGGATCATTTTGTCACAGGCCGACTCCAAAAGTCTGCGATTCCCCATCTAAGCCCAGAAAGCAGGTAGAACCACTTTTGTGGTGTCTTTCAGCTGGCTACCGGGGCAGTGTAAGAACTACCAAGGGAACTCCTTTCTGGCACCTTCCCCGGTGCAGTTGTGCATGGGGTGTGTTTGGAAGATTTTGTCACCAGCCGAGTCCAAAAGTCAGCCATTGCCCATCTCAGCCCAGCAAGCAGGTAGAACCACTTTTGTGGTGTCTTTCAGCTGGCTACCGGGGCAGTGGAAGAACTACCAACAGAACTCCTTTCTGGCACCTTCCCCGGTGCAGTTGTGCATGGCGTGTGTTTGGATCATTTTGTCACAGGCCGACTCCAAAAGTCTGCGATTTCCCATCTCAGCCCAGAAAGCAGGTAGAACCACTTTTGTGGTGTCTTTCATCTGGCTACCGGGGCAGTGGAAGAACTACCAACAGAACTCCTTTCTGGCACCTTCCCCGGGGGAGTTGTGCATGGGGTGTGTTTGGATCATTTTGTTACAGGCCGACTCCAAAAGTCTGCGATTTCCCATCTCAGCCCAGCAAGCAGGTAGAACCACTTTTGTGGTGTCTTTCATCTGCCTACCGGGGCAATGTAACAACTACCAACGGAACTGATTTTGGCACCTTCCCCGGTGCAGTTGTGCATGGGGTGTGTTTGGAACACTTTGTCACCAGCCGAGTCCAAAAGTCAGCGATTCCCCATCTCAGCCCAGAAAACAGGTAGAACCACTTTTGTGGTGTCTTTCAGCTGGCTACTGGGGCAGTGTAAGAACTACCAACAGAACTCCTTTCTGGCATCTTCCCCGGGGGAGTTGTGCATGGGGTGTGTTTGGAACATTTTGTCACCAGCCGAGTCCAAAAGTCAGCCATTGCCCATCTCAGCTCAGCAAGCAGGTAGAACCACTTTTGTGGTGTCTTTCAGCTGGCTACCGCGGCAGTGTAAGAACTACCAACAGAACTCCTTTCTGGCATCTTCCCCGGGGGAGTTGTGCATGGGGTGTGTTTGGAACATTTTGTCATCAGCCGAGTCCAAAAGTCAGCGATTCCCCATCTCAGCCCAGAAAGCAGGTAGAACAACTTTTGTGGTGTCTTTCATCTGGCTACCGGGGCAGTGGAAGAACTACCAATAGAACCACTTTCTGGCACCTTGCCCGGTGCAGTTGTGCATGGGGTGTGTTTGGAACATTTTTTCACCAGCCGACTCCAAAAGTCAGCGATTCCCCATCTCAGCCCAGCAAGCAGGTAAAACCACTTTTGTGGTGTCTTTCAGCTGGCTACCGGGGCAGTGGAAGAACTACCAACAGAACTCCTTTCTGGCACCTTCCCCGGTGGAGTTGTGCATGGGGTGTGTTTGGATCATTTTGTCACCAGCCGACTCCAAAAGTCTGCGATTCCCCATCTAAGCCCAGAAAGCAGGTAGAACCACTTTTGTGGTGTCTTTCAGCTGGCTACCGGGGCAGTGTAAGAACTACCTACAGAACTCCTTTCTGGCACCTTCCCCGGTGCAGTTGTGCATGGGGTGTGTTTGGAACACTTTGTCATCAGCCGACTCCAAAAGTCAGCGATTCCCCATCTCAGCCCAGAAAGCAGGTAGAAACACTTTTGTGGTGTCTTTCATCTGGCTACCGCGGCAGTGTAAGAACTACCAACAGAACTTCTTTCTGGCATCTTCCCCG
This sequence comes from Falco punctatus, assembly GCF_963210335.1. Classification (NCBI taxonomy): domain Eukaryota; kingdom Metazoa; phylum Chordata; class Aves; order Falconiformes; family Falconidae; genus Falco; species Falco punctatus. The sequence goes on from NW_027660073.1 coordinate 866,962, forward strand.
GGGGAGTTGTGCATGGGGTGTGTTTGGAAGATTTTGTCATCAGCCGAGTCCAAAAGTCAGCGATTCCCCATCTCAGCCCAGAAAACAGGTAGAACAACTTTTGTGGTGTCTTTCAGCTGGCTACCGGGGCAGTGGAAGAACTACCAACAGAACTCCTTTCTGGCACCTTCCCCGGTGCAGTTGTGCATGGCGTGTGTTTGGATCATTTTGTCACAGGCCGACTCCAAAAGTCTGCGATTTCCCATCTCAGCCCAGAAAGCAGGTAGAACCACTTTTGTGGTGTCTTTCATCTGGCTACCGGGGCAGTGTAAGAACTACCAACAGAACTCCTTTCTGGCACCTTCCCCGGGGGAGTTGTGCATGGGGTGTGTTTGGATCATTTTGTTACAGGCCGACTCCAAAAGTCTGCGATTTCCCATCTCAGCCCAGCAAGCAGGTAGAAACACTTTTGTGGTGTCTTTCATCTGCCTACCGGGGCAATGTAACAACTACCAACGGAACTGATTTTGGCACCTTCCCCGGTGGAGTTGTGCATGGGGTGTGTTTGGAACACTTTGTCACCAGCCGAGTCCAAAAGTCAGCGATTCCCCATCTCAGCCCAGAAAACAGGTAGAACCACTTTTGTGGTGTCTTTCAGCTGGCTACCGGGGCAGTGTAAGAACTACCAACAGAACTCCTTTCTGGCATCTTCCCCGGGGGAGTTGTGCATGGGGTGTGTTTGGAACATTTTGTCATCAGCCGACTCCAAAACTCAGCGATTCCCCATCTCAGCCCAGCAAGCAGGTAGAACCACTTTTGTGGTGTCTTTCATCTGGCTACCGGGGCAGTGGAAGAACTACCAACAGAACTCATTTCTGGCACCTTCCTCAGGGGAGTTGTGCATGGGGTGTGTTTGGAACATTTTGTCACCAGCCGACAACAAAAGTCAGCGATTCCCCATCTCAGCCCAGCAAGCAGGTAGAACGACTTTTGTTGTGTCTTTCAGCTGGCTACCGGGGCAGTGTAAGAACTACCAACAGAACTCATTTCTGGCACCTTCCTCAGGGGAGTTGTGCATGGGGTGTGTTTGGAACATTTTGTCACCAGCCGACAACAAAAGTCAGCCATTGCCCATCTCAGCCCAGAAAGCAGGTAGAACCACTTTTGTGGTGTCTTTCATCTGGCTACCGGGGCAATGTAACAACTACCAACGGAACTGATTTTGGCACCTTCCCCGGTGGAGTTGTGCATGGGGTGTGTTTGGAACATTTTGTCACCAGCCGACTCCAAAAGTCAGCCATTGCCCATCTCAGCCCAGCAAGCAGGTAGAACCACTTTTGTGGTGTCTTTCAGCTGGCTACCGCGGCAGTGTAAGAACTACCAACAGAACTCCTTTCTGGCATCTTCCCCGGGGGAGTTGTGCGTGGGGTGTGTTTGGAAGATTTTGTCATCAGCCGAGTCCAAAAGTCAGCGATTCCCCATCTCAGCCCAGAAAGCAGGTAGAACAACTTTTGTGGTGTCTTTCAGCTGGCTACCGGGGCAGTGGAAGAACTATCAACAGAACTCCTTTCTGGCACCTTCCCCGGTGGAGTTGTGCATGGGGTGTGTTTGGAACACTTTGTCACAGGCCGAGTCCAAAAGTCAGCGATTTCCCATCTCAGCCCAGCAAGCAGGTAAAACCACTTTTGTGGTGTCTTTCAGCTGGCTACCGGGGCAGTGTAAGAACTACCAACAGAACTCCTTTCTGGCATCTTCCCCGGTGGAGTTGTGCATGGGGTGTGTTTGGAACATTTTGTCACCAGCCGACTCCAAAAGTCAGCGATTCCCCATCTCAGCCCAGAAAGCAGGTAGAACAACTTTTTTGGTGTCTTTCATCTGGCTACCGGGGCAGTGTAAGAACTACCAACAGAACTCCTTTCTGGCACCTTCCCCGGTGCAGTTGTGCATGGGGTGTGTTTGGAACACTTTGTCACCAGCCGAGTCCAAAAGTCAGCGATTCCCCATCTCAGCCCAGAAAGCAGGTAGAAACACTTTTGTGGTGTCTTTCAGCTGGCTACCGCGGCAGTGTAAGAACTACCAACAGAACTTCTTTCTGGCATCTTCCCCGGGGGAGTTGTGCATGCGGTGTGTTTGGAAGATTTTGTCATCAGCCGAGTCCAAAAGTCAGCGATTCCCCATCTCAGCCCAGAAAGCAGGTAGAACAACTTTTGTGGTGTCTTTCAGCTGGCTACCGGGGAAGTGGAAGAACTACCAACAGAACTCCTTTCTGGCACCTTCCCCGGTGCAGTTGTGCATGGGGTGTGTTTGGATCATTTTGTCACAGGCCAACTCCAAAAGTCTGCGATTTCCCATCTCAGCCCAGAAAGCAGGTAGAACCACTTTTGTGGTGTCTTTCATCTGGCTACCGGGGCAGTGTAAGAACTACCAACAGAACTCCTTTCTGGCACCTTCCCCGGGGGAGTTGTGCATGGGGTGTCTTTGGATCATTTTGTTACAGGCCGACTCCAAAAGTCTGCGATTTCCCATCTCAGCCCAGAAAGCAGGTAGAACCACTTTTGTGGTGTCTTTCATCTGGCTACCGGGGCAGTGGAAGAACTACCAACAGAACTCCTTTCTGGCATCTTCCCCGGTGGAGTTGTGCATGGGGTGTGTTTGGAACATTTTGTCACCAGCCGACTCCAAAAGTCAGCCATTGCCCATCTCAGCCCAGCAAGCAGGTAGAACCACTTTTGTGGTGTCTTTCAGCTGGCTACCGCGGCAGTGTAAGAACTACCAACAGAACTCCTTTCTGGCATCTTCCCCGGGGGAGTTGTGCGTGGGGTGTGTTTGGAAGATTTTGTCATCAGCCGAGTCCAAAAGTCAGCGATTCCCCATCTCAGCCCAGAAAGCAGGTAGAACAACTTTTGTGGTGTCTTTCAGCTGGCTACCGGGGCAGTGGAAGAACTATCAACAGAACTCCTTTCTGGCACCTTCCCCGGTGGAGTTGTGCATGGGGTGTGTTTGGAACACTTTGTCACAGGCCGAGTCCAAAAGTCAGCGATTTCCCATCTCAGCCCAGCAAGCAGGTAAAACCACTTTTGTGGTGTCTTTCAGCTGGCTACCGGGGCAGTGTAAGAACTACCAACAGAACTCCTTTCTGGCATCTTCCCCGGTGGAGTTGTGCATGGGGTGTGTTTGGAACATTTTGTCACCAGCCGACTCCAAAAGTCAGCGATTCCCCATCTCAGCCCAGAAAGCAGGTAGAACAACTTTTTTGGTGTCTTTCATCTGGCTACCGGGGCAGTGTAAGAACTACCAACAGAACTCCTTTCTGGCACCTTCCCCGGTGCAGTTGTGCATGGGGTGTGTTTGGAACACTTTGTCACCAGCCGAGTCCAAAAGTCAGCGATTCCCCATCTCAGCCCAGAAAGCAGGTAGAAACACTTTTGTGGTGTCTTTCAGCTGGCTACCGGGGCAGTGTAAGAACTACCAACAGAACTTCTTTCTGGCATCTTCCCCGGGGGAGTTGTGCATGCGGTGTGTTTGGAAGATTTTGTCATCAGCCGAGTCCAAAAGTCAGCGATTCCCCATCTCAGCCCAGAAAGCAGGTAGAACAACTTTTGTGGTGTCTTTCAGCTGGCTACCGGGGAAGTGGAAGAACTACCAACAGAACTCCTTTCTGGCACCTTCCCCGGTGCAGTTGTGCATGGCGTGTGTTTGGATCATTTTGTCACAGGCCAACTCCAAAAGTCTGCGATTTCCCATCTCAGCCCAGAAAGCAGGTAGAACCACTTTTGTGGTGTCTTTCATCTGGCTACCGGGGCAGTGTAAGAACTACCAACAGAACTCCTTTCTGGCACCTTCCCCGGTGCAGTTGTGCATGGCGTGTGTTTGGATCATTTTGTTACAGGCCGACTCCAAAAGTCTGCGATTTCCCATCTCAGCCCAGAAAGCAGGTAGAACCACTTTTGTGGTGTCTTTCATCTGGCTACCGGGGCAGTGGAAGAACTACCAACAGAACTCCTTTCTGGCACCTTCCCCGGTGCAGTTGTGCATGGGGTGTGTTTGGAACACTTTGTCACCAGCCGAGTCCAAAAGTCAGCGATTCCCCATCTCAGCCCAGCAAGCAGGTAAAACCACTTTTGTGGTGTCTTTCAGCTGGCTACCGGGGCAGTGGAAGAACTACCAACAGAACTCCTTTCTGGCACCTTCCCCGGTGCAGTTGTGCATGGGGTGTGTTTGGAACATTTTGTCACAGGCCGACTCCAAAAGTCTGCGATTCCCCATCTAAGCCCAGAAAGTAGGTAGAACCCCTTTTTTGGTGTCTTTCATCTGGCTACCGGGGCAGTGTAAGAACTACCAACAGAACTCCTTTCTGGCATCTTCCCCGGGGGAGTTGTGCATGGGGTGTGTTTGGAACATTTTGTCACCAGCCGACTCCAAAAGTCAGCCATTGCCCATCTCAGCCCAGCAAGCAGGTAGAACCACTTTTGTGGTGTCTTTCAGCTGGCTACCGCGGCAGTGTAAGAACTACCAACAGAACTCCTTTCTGGCATCTTCCCCGGGGGAGTTGTGCGTGGGGTGTGTTTGGAAGATTTTGTCATCAGCCGAGTCCAAAAGTCAGCGATTCCCCATCTCAGCCCAGAAAGCAGGTAGAACAACTTTTGTGGTGTCTTTCAGCTGGCTACCGGGGCAGTGTAAGAACTACCAACAGAACTCCTTTCTGGCACCTTCCCCGGGGGAGTTGTGCATGGGGTGTGTTTGGAACATTTTTTCACCAGCTGACTCCAAAAGTCAGCGATTTCCCATCTCAGCCCAGCAAGCAGGTAAAACCACTTTTGTGGTGTCTTTCAGCTGGCTACCGGGGCAGTGTAAGAACTACCAACAGAACTCCTTTCTGGCACCTTCCCCGGTGCAGTTGTGCATGGCGTGTGTTTGGATCATTTTGTCACAGGCCGACTCCAAAAGTCTGCGATTTCCCATCTCAGCCCAGAAAGCAGGTAGAACCACTTTTGTGGTGTCTTTCATCTGGCTACCGGGGCAGTGGAAGAACTACCAACAGAACTCCTTTCTGGCACCTTCCCCGGGGGAGTTGTGCATGGGGTGTGTTTGGATCATTTTGTTACAGGCCGACTCCAAAAGTCTGCGATTTCCCATCTCAGCCCAGCAAGCAGGTAGAACCACTTTTGTGGTGTCTTTCATCTGCCTACCGGGGCAATGTAACAACTACCAACGGAACTGATTTTGGCACCTTCCCCGGTGGAGTTGTGCATGGGGTGTGTTTGGAACACTTTGTCACCAGCCGAGTCCAAAAGTCAGCGATTCCCCATCTCAGCCCAGAAAACAGGTAGAACCACTTTTGTGGTGTCTTTCAGCTGGCTACCGGGGCAGTGTAAGAACTACCAACAGAACTCCTTTCTGGCATCTTCCCCGGGGGAGTTGTGCATGGGGTGTGTTTGGAACATTTTGTCATCAGCCGACTCCAAAAGTCAGCGATTCCCCATCTCAGCCCAGCAAGCAGGTAGAACCACTTTTGTGGTGTCTTTCATCTGGCTACCGGGGCAGTGGAAGAACTACCAACAGAACTCCTTTCTGGCACCTTCCTCAGGGGAGTTGTGCATGGGGTGTGTTTGGAACATTTTGTCACCAGCCGACAACAAAAGTCAGCGATTCCCCATCTCAGCCCAGCAAGCAGGTAGAACGACTTTTGTGGTGTCTTTCAGCTGGCTACCGGGGCAGTGTAAGAACTACCAACAGAACTCATTTCTGGCACCTTCCTCAGGGGAGTTGTGCATGGGGTGTGTTTGGAACATTTTGTCACCAGCCGACAACAAAAGTCAGCCATTGCCCATCTCAGCCCAGAAAGCAGGTAGAACCACTTTTGTGGTGTCTTTCATCTGGCTACCGGGGCAATGTAACAACTACCAACGGAACTGATTTTGGCACCTTCCCCGGTGGAGTTGTGCATGGGGTGTGTTTGGAACATTTTGTCACCAGCCGAGTCCAAAAGTCAGCCATTGCCCATCTCAGCCCAGCAAGCAGGTAGAACCACTTTTGTGGTGTCTTTCAGCTGGCTACCGCGGCAGTGTAAGAACTACCAACAGAACTCCTTTCTGGCATCTTCCCCGGGGGAGTTGTGCGTGGGGTGTGTTTGGAAGATTTTGTCATCAGCCGAGTCCAAAAGTCAGCGATTCCCCATCTCAGCCCAGAAAGCAGGTAGAACAACTTTTGTGGTGTCTTTCAGCTGGCTACCGGGGCAGTGGAAGAACTATCAACAGAACTCCTTTCTGGCACCTTCCCCGGTGGAGTTGTGCATGGGGTGTGTTTGGAACACTTTGTCACAGGCCGAGTCCAAAAGTCAGCGATTTCCCATCTCAGCCCAGCAAGCAGGTAAAACCACTTTTGTGGTGTCTTTCAGCTGGCTACCGGGGCAGTGTAAGAACTACCAACAGAACTCCTTTCTGGCATCTTCCCCGGTGGAGTTGTGCATGGGGTGTGTTTGGAACATTTTGTCACCAGCCGACTCCAAAAGTCAGCGATTCCCCATCTCAGCCCAGAAAGCAGGTAGAACAACTTTTTTGGTGTCTTTCATCTGGCTACCGGGGCAGTGTAAGAACTACCAACAGAACTCCTTTCTGGCACCTTCCCCGGTGCAGTTGTGCATGGGGTGTGTTTGGAACACTTTGTCACCAGCCGAGTCCAAAAGTCAGCGATTCCCCATCTCAGCCCAGAAAGCAGGTAGAAACACTTTTGTGGTGTCTTTCAGCTGGCTACCGGGGCAGTGTAAGAACTACCAACAGAACTTCTTTCTGGCATCTTCCCCGGGGGAGTTGTGCATGCGGTGTGTTTGGAAGATTTTGTCATCAGCCGAGTCCAAAAGTCAGCGATTCCCCATCTCAGCCCAGAAAGCAGGTAGAACAACTTTTGTGGTGTCTTTCAGCTGGCTACCGGGGAAGTGGAAGAACTACCAACAGAACTCCTTTCTGGCACCTTCCCCGGTGCAGTTGTGCATGGCGTGTGTTTGGATCATTTTGTCACAGGCCAACTCCAAAAGTCTGCGATTTCCCATCTCAGCCCAGAAAGCAGGTAGAACCACTTTTGTGGTGTCTTTCATCTGGCTACCGGGGCAGTGTAAGAACTACCAACAGAACTCCTTTCTGGCACCTTCCCCGGTGCAGTTGTGCATGGCGTGTGTTTGGATCATTTTGTTACAGGCCGACTCCAAAAGTCTGCGATTTCCCATCTCAGCCCAGAAAGCAGGTAGAACCACTTTTGTGGTGTCTTTCATCTGGCTACCGGGGCAGTGGAAGAACTACCAACAGAACTCCTTTCTGGCACCTTCCCCGGTGCAGTTGTGCATGGGGTGTGTTTGGAACACTTTGTCACCAGCCGAGTCCAAAAGTCAGCGATTCCCCATCTCAGCCCAGAAAGCAGGTAGAACCACTTTTGTGGTGTCTTTCATCTGGCTACCGGGGCAGTGGAAGAACTACCAACAGAACTCCTTTCTGGCATCTTCCCCGGTGGAGTTGTGCATGGGGTGTGTTTGGAACATTTTGTCACCAGCCGACTCCAAAAGTCAGCCATTGCCCATCTCAGCCCAGCAAGCAGGTAGAACCACTTTTGTGGTGTCTTTCAGCTGGCTACCGCGGCAGTGTAAGAACTACCAACAGAACTCCTTTCTGGCATCTTCCCCGGGGGAGTTGTGCATGGGGTGTGTTTGGAAGATTTTGTCACCAGCCGAGTCCAAAAGTCAGCGATTCCCCATCTTAGCCCAGAAAGCAGGTAGAACAACTTTTGTGGTGTCTTTCAGCTGGCTACCGGGGCAGTGGAAGAACTACCAACAGAACTCCTTTCTGGCACCTTCCCCGGTGCAGTTGTGCATGGGGTGTGTTTGGAACATTTTGTCACAGGCCGACTCCAAAAGTCTGCGATTCCCCATCTAAGCCCAGAAAGTAGGTAGAACCCCTTTTTTGGTGTCTTTCATCTGGCTACCGGGGCAGTGTAAGAACTACCAACAGAACTCCTTTCTGGCATCTTCCCCGGGGGAGTTGTGCATGGGGTGTGTTTGGAACATTTTGTCACCAGCCGAGTCCAAAAGTCAGCCATTGCCCATCTCAGCCCAGCAAGCAGGTAGAACCACTTTTGTGGTGTCTTTCAGCTGGCTACCGCGGCAGTGTAAGAACTACCAACAGAACTCCTTTCTGGCATCTTCCCCGGGGGAGTTGTGCGTGGGGTGTGTTTGGAAGATTTTGTCATCAGCCGAGTCCAAAAGTCAGCGATTCCCCATCTCAGCCCAGAAAGCAGGTAGAACAACTTTTGTGGTGTCTTTCAGCTGGCTACCGGGGCAGTGGAAGAACTACCAACAGAACTCCTTTCTGGCACCTTCCCCGGGGGAGTTGTGCATGGGGTGTGTTTGGAACATTTTTTCACCAGCTGACTCCAAAAGTCAGCGATTTCCCATCTCAGCCCAGCAAGCAGGTAAAACCACTTTTGTGGTGTCTTTCAGCTGGCTACCGGGGCAGTGTAAGAACTACCAACAGAACTCCTTTCTGGCACCTTCCCCGGTGCAGTTGTGCATGGCGTGTGTTTGGATCATTTTGTCACAGGCCGACTCCAAAAGTCTGCGATTTCCCATCTCAGCCCAGAAAGCAGGTAGAACCACTTTTGTGGTGTCTTTCATCTGGCTACCGGGGCAGTGGAAGAACTACCAACAGAACTCCTTTCTGGCACCTTCCCCGGGGGAGTTGTGCATGGGGTGTGTTTGGATCATTTTGTTACAGGCCGACTCCAAAAGTCTGCGATTTCCCATCTCAGCCCAGCAAGCAGGTAGAACCACTTTTGTGGTGTCTTTCATCTGCCTACCGGGGCAATGTAACAACTACCAACGGAACTGATTTTGGCACCTTCCCCGGTGGAGTTGTGCATGGGGTGTGTTTGGAACACTTTGTCACCAGCCGAGTCCAAAAGTCAGCGATTCCCCATCTCAGCCCAGAAAACAGGTAGAACCACTTTTGTGGTGTCTTTCAGCTGGCTACCGGGGCAGTGTAAGAACTACCAACAGAACTCCTTTCTGGCATCTTCCCCGGGGGAGTTGTGCATGGGGTGTGTTTGGAACATTTTGTCATCAGCCGACTCCAAAAGTCAGCGATTCCCCATCTCAGCCCAGAAAGCAGGTAGAACCACTTTTGTGGTGTCTTTCATCTGGCTACCGGGGCAGTGGAAGAACTACCAACAGAACTCCTTTCTGGCACCTTCCTCAGGGGAGTTGTGCATGGGGTGTGTTTGGAACATTTTGTCACCAGCCGACAACAAAAGTCAGCGATTCCCCATCTCAGCCCAGCAAGCAGGTAGAACGACTTTTGTGGTGTCTTTCAGCTGGCTACCGGGGCAGTGTAAGAACTACCAACAGAACTCATTTCTGGCACCTTCCTCAGGGGAGTTGTGCATGGGGTGTGTTTGGAACATTTTGTCACCAGCCGACAACAAAAGTCAGCCATTGCCCATCTCAGCCCAGAAAGCAGGTAGAACCACTTTTGTGGTGTCTTTCATCTGGCTACCGGGGCAATGTAACAACTACCAACGGAACTGATTTTGGCACCTTCCCCGGTGGAGTTGTGCATGGGGTGTGTTTGGAACATTTTGTCACCAGCCGACTCCAAAAGTCAGCCATTGCCCATCTCAGCCCAGCAAGCAGGTAGAACCACTTTTGTGGTGTCTTTCAGCTGGCTACCGCGGCAGTGTAAGAACTACCAACAGAACTCCTTTCTGGCATCTTCCCCGGGGGAGTTGTGCGTGGGGTGTGTTTGGAAGATTTTGTCATCAGCCGAGTCCAAAAGTCAGCGATTCCCCATCTCAGCCCAGAAAGCAGGTAGAACAACTTTTGTGGTGTCTTTCAGCTGGCTACCGGGGCAGTGGAAGAACTATCAACAGAACTCCTTTCTGGCACCTTCCCCGGTGGAGTTGTGCATGGGGTGTGTTTGGAACACTTTGTCACAGGCCGAGTCCAAAAGTCAGCGATTTCCCATCTCAGCCCAGCAAGCAGGTAAAACCACTTTTGTGGTGTCTTTCAGCTGGCTACCGGGGCAGTGTAAGAACTACCAACAGAACTCCTTTCTGGCATCTTCCCCGGTGGAGTTGTGCATGGGGTGTGTTTGGAACATTTTGTCACCAGCCGACTCCAAAAGTCAGCGATTCCCCATCTCAGCCCAGAAAGCAGGTAGAACAACTTTTTTGGTGTCTTTCATCTGGCTACCGGGGCAGTGTAAGAACTACCAACAGAACTCCTTTCTGGCACCTTCCCCGGTGCAGTTGTGCATGGGGTGTGTTTGGAACACTTTGTCACCAGCCGAGTCCAAAAGTCAGCGATTCCCCATCTCAGCCCAGAAAGCAGGTAGAAACACTTTTGTGGTGTCTTTCAGCTGGCTACCGGGGAAGTGGAAGAACTACCAACAGAACTCCTTTCTGGCACCTTCCCCGGTGCAGTTGTGCATGGCGTGTGTTTGGATCATTTTGTCACAGGCCAACTCCAAAAGTCTGCGATTTCCCATCTCAGCCCAGAAAGCAGGTAGAACCACTTTTGTGGTGTCTTTCATCTGGCTACCGGGGCAGTGTAAGAACTACCAACAGAACTCCTTTCTGGCACCTTCCCCGGGGGAGTTGTGCATGGGGTGTCTTTGGATCATTTTGTTACAGGCCGACTCCAAAAGTCAGCGATTCCCCATCTCAGCCCAGAAAGCAGGTAGAACCACTTTTGTGGTGTCTTTCATCTGGCTACCGGGGCAGTGGAAGAACTACCAACAGAACTCCTTTCTGGCACCTTCCCCGGTGCAGTTGTGCATGGGGTGTGTTTGGAACATTTTGTCACCAGCCGACTCCAAAAGTCAGCCATTGCCCATCTCAGCCCAGCAAGCAGGTAGAACCACTTTTGTGGTGTCTTTCAGCTGGCTACCGCGGCAGTGTAAGAACTACCAACAGAACTCCTTTCTGGCATCTTCCCCGGGGGAGTTGTGCATGGGGTGTGTTTGGAAGATTTTGTCACCAGCCGACTCCAAAAGTCAGCGATTCCCCATCTTAGCCCAGAAAGCAGGTAGAACAACTTTTGTGGTGTCTTTCAGCTGGCTACCGGGGCAGTGGAAGAACTATCAACAGAACTCCTTTCTGGCACCTTCCCCGGTGCAGTTGTGCATGGGGTGTGTTTGGAACACTTTGTCACCAACCGAGTCCAAAAGTCAGCGATTCCCCATCTCAGCCCAGCAAGCAGGTAAAACCACTTTTGTGGTGTCTTTCAGCTGGCTACCGGGGCAGTGGAAGAACTACCAACAGAACTCCTTTCTGGCACCTTCCCCGGTGCAGTTGTGCATGGGGTGTGTTTGGAACATTTTGTCACAGGCCGACTCCAAAAGTCTGCGATTCCCCATCTAAGCCCAGAAAGTAGGTAGAACCCCTTTTTTGGTGTCTTTCATCTGGCTACCGGGGCAGTGTAAGAACTACCAACAGAACTCCTTTCTGGCATCTTCCCCGGGGGAGTTGTGCATGGGGTGTGTTTGGAACATTTTGTCACCAGCCGACTCCAAAAGTCAGCCATTGCCCATCTCAGCCCAGCAAGCAGGTAGAACCACTTTTGTGGTGTCTTTCAGCTGGCTACCGCGGCAGTGTAAGAACTACCACAGAACTCCTTTCTGGCATCTTCCCCGGGGGAGTTGTGCGTGGGGTGTGTTTGGAAGATTTTGTCATCAGCCGAGTCCAAAAGTCAGCGATTCCCCATCTCAGCCCAGAAAGCAGGTAGAACAACTTTTGTGGTGTCTTTCAGCTGGCTACCGGGGCAGTGTAAGAACTACCAACAGAACTCCTTTCTGGCACCTTCCCCGGGGGAGTTGTGCATGGGGTGTGTTTGGATCATTTTGTCACAGGCCGACTCCAAAAGTCAGCGATTTCCCATCTCAGCCCAGAAAGCAGGTAGAACAACTTTTTTGGTGTCTTTCATCTGGCTACCGGGGCAGTGTAAGAACTACCAACAGAACTCCTTTCTGGCACCTTCCCCGGTGCAGTTGTGCATGGGGTGTGTTTGGAACACTTTGTCACCAGCCGAGTCCAAAAGTCAGCGATTCCCCATCTCAGCCCAGAAAGCAGGTAGAAACACTTTTGTGGTGTCTTTCAGCTGGCTACCGCGGCAGTGTAAGAACTACCAACAGAACTTCTTTCTGGCATCTTCCCCGGGGGAGTTGTGCATGGGGTGTGTTTGGTAGATTTTGTCATCAGCCGAGTCCAAAAGTCAGCGATTCCCCATCTCAGCCCAGAAAGCAGGTAGAACAACTTTTGTGGTGTCTTTCAGCTGGCTACCGGGGAAGTGGAAGAACTACCAACAGAACTCCTTTCTGGCACCTTCCCCGGTGCAGTTGTGCATGGCGTGTGTTTGGATCATTTTGTCACAGGCCGACTCCAAAAGTCTGCGATTTCCCATCTCAGCCCAGAAAGCAGGTAGAACCACTTTTGTGGTGTCTTTCATCTGGCTACCGGGGCAGTGTAAGAACTACCAACAGAACTCCTTTCTGGCACCTTCCCCGGGGGAGTTGTGCATGGGGTGTCTTTGGATCATTTTGTTACAGGCCGACTCCAAAAGTCTGCGATTTCCCATCTCAGCCCAGAAAGCAGGTAGAACAACTTTTGTGGTGTCTTTCATCTGGCTACCGGGGCAGTGGAAGAACTACCAACAGAACTCCTTTCTGGCATCTTCCCCGGTGCAGTTGTGCATGGGGTGTGTTTGGAACATTTTGTCACCAGCCGAGTCCAAAAGTCAGCCATTGCCCATCTCAGCTCAGCAAGCAGGTAGAACCACTTTTGTGGTGTCTTTCAGCTGGCTACCGCGGCAGTGTAAGAACTACCAACAGAACTCCTTTCTGGCATCTTCCCCGGGGGAGTTGTGCATGGGGTGTGTTTGGAAGATTTTGTCATCAGCCGAGTCCAAAAGTCAGCGATTCCCCATCTCAGCCCAGAAAGCAGGTAGAACAACTTTTGTGGTGTCTTTCAGCTGGCTACCGGGGCAGTGGAAGAACTACCAACAGAACCACTTTCTGGCACCTTCCCCGGTGCAGTTGTGCATGGGGTGTGTTTGGAACATTTTTTCACCAGCCGACTCCAAAAGTCAGCGATTCCCCATCTCAGCCCAGCAAGCAGGTAAAACCACTTTTGTGGTGTCTTTCAGCTGGCTACCGGGGCAGTGTAAGAACTACCAACAGAACTCCTTTCTGGCATCTTCCCCGGGGGAGTTGTGCATGGGGTGTGTTTGGAACATTTTGTCACCAGCCGACTCCAAAAGTCAGCCATTGCCCATCTCAGCCCAGCAAGCAGGTAGAACCACTTTTGTGGTGTCTTTCAGCTGGCTACCGCGGCAGTGTAAGAACTACCAACAGAACTCCTTTCTGGCATCTTCCCCGGGGGAGTTGTGCGTGGGGTGTGTTTGGAAGATTTTGTCATCAGCCGAGTCCAAAAGTCAGCGATTCCCCATCTCAGCCCAGAAAGCAGGTAGAACAACTTTTGTGGTGTCTTTCAGCTGGCTACCGGGGCAATGTAACAACTACCAACGGAACTGATTTTGGCACCTTCCCCGGTGGAGTTGTGCATGGGGTGTGTTTGGAACATTTTGTCACCAGCCGAGTCCAAAAGTCAGCGATTCCCCATCTCAGCCCAGAAAGCAGGTAGAACCACTTTTGTGGTGTCTTTCAGCTGGCTACCGGGGCAGTGTAAGAACTACCAACAGAACTCCTTTCTGGCACCTTCCCCGGGGGAGTTGTGCATGGGGTGTGTTTGGAACATTTTGTCACCAGCCGAGTTCAAAAGTCAGCCATTGCCCTTCTCAGCTCAGCAAGCAGGTAGAAACACTTTTGTGGTGTCTTTCAGCTGGCTACCGAGGCAGTGTAAGAACTACCAACAGAACTCCTTTCTGGCACCTTCCCCGGTGCAGTTGTGCATGGGGTGTGTTTGGAACACTTTGTCACCAACCGAGTCCAAAAGTCAGCGATTCCCCATCTCAGCCCAGAAAGCAGGTAGAAACACTTTTGTGGTGTCTTTCAGCTGGCTACCGCGGCAGTGTAAGAACTACCAACAGAACTTCTTTCTGGCATCTTCCCCGGGGGAGTTGTGCATGCGGTGTGTTTGGAAGATTTTGTCATCAGCCGAGTCCAAAAGTCAGCGATTCCCCATCTCAGCCCAGAAAGCAGGTAGAACAACTTTTGTGGTGTCTTTCAGCTGGCTACCGGGGAAGTGGAAGAACTACCAACAGAACTCCTTTCTGGCACCTTCCCCGGGGGAGTTGTGCATGGCGTGTGTTTGGATCATTTTATCACAGGCCGACGCCAAAAGTCTGCGATTTCCCATCTCAGCCCAGAAAGCAGGTAGAACCACTTTTGTGGTGTCTTTCATCTGGCTACCGGGGCAGTGTAAGAACTACCAACAGAACTCCTTTCTGGCACCTTCCCCGGGGGAGTTGTGCATGGGGTGTCTTTGGATCATTTTGTTACAGGCCGACTCCAAAAGTCTGCGATTTCCCATCTCAGCCCAGAAAGCAGGTAGAACCACTTTTGTGGTGTCTTTCATCTGGCTACCGGGGCAGTGTAAGAACTACCAACAGAACTCCTTTCTGGCATCTTCCCCGGGGGAGTTGTGCATGCGGTGTGTTTGGAACATTTTGTCACCAGCCGACTCCAAAAGTCAGCCATTGCCCATCTCAGCTCAGCAAGCAGGTAGAACCACTTTTGTGGTGTCTTTCATCTGGCTACCGCGGCAGTGTAAGAACTACCAACAGAACTTCTTTCTGGCATCTTCCCCGGGGGAGTTGTGCATGGGGTGTGTTTGGAAGATTTTGTCATCAGCCGAGTCCAAAAGTCAGCGATTCCCCATCTCAGCCCAGAAAGCAGGTAGAACAACTTTTGTGGTGTCTTTCAGCTGGCTACCGGGGCAGTGGAAGAACTACCAACAGAACCACTTTCTGGCACCTTCCCCGGTGCAGTTGTGCATGGGGTGTGTTTGGAACATTTTTTCACCAGCCGACTCCAAAAGTCAGCGATTCCCCATCTAAGCCCAGCAAGCAGGTAAAACCACTTTTGTGGTCTCTTTCAGCTGGCTACCGGGGCAGTGTAAGAACTACCAACAGAACTCCTTTCTGGCACCTTCCCCGGTGGAGTTGTGCATGGGGTGTGTTTGGATCATTTTGTCACAGGCCGACTCCAAAAGTCTGCGATTCCCCATCTAAGCCCAGAAAGCAGGTAGAACCACTTTTGTGGTGTCTTTCAGCTGGCTACCGGGGCAGTGTAAGAACTACCTACAGAACTCCTTTCTGGCACCTTCCCCGGTGCAGTTGTGCATGGGGTGTGTTTGGAACACTTTGTCACCAGCCGAGTCCAAAAGTCAGCGATTCCCCATCTCAGCCCAGAAAGCAGGTAGAAACACTTTTGTGGTGTCTTTCATCTGGCTACCGCGGCAGTGTAAGAACTACCAACAGAACTTCTTTCTGGCATCTTCCCCGGGGGAGTTGTGCATGGGGTGTGTTTGGAAGATTTTGTCATCAGCCGAGTCCAAAAGTCAGCGATTCCCCATCTAAGCCCAGAAAACAGGTAGAACAACTTTTGTGGTGTCTTTCAGCTGGCTACCGGGGCAGTGGAAGAACTACCAACAGAACTCCTTTCTGGCACCTTCCCCGGTGCAGTTGTGCATGGCGTGTGTTTGGATCATTTTGTCACAGGCCGACTCCAAAAGTCTGCGATTTCCCATCTCAGCCCAGAAAGCAGGTAGAACCACTTTTGTGGTGTCTTTCATCTGGCTACCGGGGCAGTGTAAGAACTACCAACAGAACTCCTTTCTGGCACCTTCCCCGGGGGAGTTGTGCATGGGGTGTGTTTGGATCATTTTGTTACAGGCCGACTCCAAAAGTCTGCGATTTCCCATCTCAGCCCAGCAAGCAGGTAGAACCACTTTTGTGGTGTCTTTCATCTGCCTACCGGGGCAATGTAACAACTACCAACGGAACTGATTTTGGCACCTTCCCCGGTGGAGTTGTGCATGGAGTGTGTTTGGAACACTTTGTCACCAGCCGAGTCCAAAAGTCAGCGATTCCCCATCTCAGCCCAGAAAGCAGGTAGAACCACTTTTGTGGTGTCTTTCAGCTGGCTACCGGGGCAGTGTAAGAACTACCAACAGAACTCCTTTCTGGCATCTTCCCCGGGGGAGTTGTGCATGGGGTGTGTTTGGAACATTTTGTCACCAGCCGAGTCCAAAAGTCAGCCATTGCCCATCTCAGCTCAGCAAGCAGGTAGAACCACTTTTGTGGTGTCTTTCAGCTGGCTACCGCGGCAGTGTAAGAACTACCAACAGAACTCCTTTCTGGCATCTTCCCCGGGGGAGTTGTGCATGGGGTGTGTTTGGAAGATTTTGTCATCAGCCGAGTCCAAAAGTCAGCGATTCCCCATCTCAGCCCAGAAAGCAGGTAGAACAACTTTTGTGGTGTCTTTCAGCTGGCTACCGGGGCAGTGGAAGAACTACCAACAGAACCACTTTCTGGCACCTTCCCCGGTGCAGTTGTGCATGGGGTGTGTTTGGAACATTTTTTCACCAGCCGACTCCAAAAGTCAGCGATTCCCCATCTCAGCCCAGCAAGCAGGTAAAACCACTTTTGTGGTGTCTTTCAGCTGGCTACCGGGGCAGTGTAAGAACTACCTACAGAACTCCTTTCTGGCACCTTCCCCGGTGCAGTTGTGCATGGGGTGTGTTTGGAACACTTTGTCACCAGCCGAGTCCAAAAGTCAGCGATTCCCCATCTCAGCCCAGAAAGCAGGTAGAACAACTTTTGTGGTGTCTTTCATCTGGCTACCGGGGCAGTGGAAGAACTACCAACAGAACTTCTTTCTGGCATCTTCCCCGGGGGAGTTGTGCATGGGGTGTGTTTGGAAGATTTTGTCATCAGCCGAGTCCAAAAGTCAGCGATTCCCCATCTCAGCCCAGAAAACAGGTAGAACAACTTTTGTGGTGTCTTTCATCTGGCTACCGGGGCAGTGGAAGAACTACCAACAGAACTCCTTTCTGGCACCTTCCCCGGTGCAGTTGTGCATGGGGTGTGTTTGGATCATTTTGTCACAGGCCGACTCCAAAAGTCTGCGATTTCCCATCTCAGCCCAGAAAGCAGGTAGAAACACTTTTGTGGTGTCTTTCATCTGGCTACCGGGGCAGTGGAAGAACTACCAACAGAACTTCTTTCTGGCATCTTCCCCGGGGGAGTTGTGCATGGGGTGTGTTTGGAAGATTTTGTCATCAGCCGAGTCCAAAAGTCAGCGATTCCCCATCTCAGCCCAGAAAGCAGGTAGAACAACTTTTGTGGTGTCTTTCAGCTGGCTACCGGGGCAGTGGAAGAACTACCAACAGAACTCCTTTCTGGCACCTTCCCCGGTGCAGTTGTGCATGGCGTGTGTTTGGATCATTTTGTCACATGCCGACTCCAAAAGTCTGCGATTTCCCATCTCAGCCCAGAAAGCAGGTAGAACCACTTTTGTGGTGTCTTTCAGCTGGCTACCGGGGCAGTGTAAGAACTACCAACAGAACTCCTTTCTGGCACCTTCCCCGGGGGAGTTGTGCATGGGGTGTGTTTGGATCATTTTGTCACAGGCCGACTCCAAAAGTCTGCGATTTCCCATCTCAGCCCAGAAAGCAGGTAGAACCCCTTTTGTGGTGTCTTTCATCTGGCTACCGGGGCAGTGGAAGAACTACCAACAGAACTCCTTTCTGGCACCTTCCCCGGTGCAGTTGTGCATGGGGTGTGTTTGGAACATTTTGTCACCAGCCGAGTCCAAAAGTCAGCTATTCCCCATCTCAGCCCAGAAAACAGGTAGAACAACTTTTGTGGTGTCTTTCAGCTGGCTACCGCGGCAGTGTAAGAACTACCAACAGAACTTCTTTCTGGCATCTTCCCCGGGGGAGTTGTGCATGGGGTGTGTTTGGAAGATTTTGTCATCAGCCGAGTCCAAAAGTCAGCGATTCCCCATCTCAGCCCAGAAAGCAGGTAGAACAACTTTTGTGGTGTCTTTCAGCTGGCTACCGGGGCAGTGGAAGAACTACCAACAGAACTCCTTTCTGGCACCTTCCCCGGTGCAGTTGTGCATGGCGTGTGTTTGGATCATTTTGTCACAGGCCGACTCCAAAAGTCTGCGATTTCCCATCTCAGCCCAGAAAGCAGGTAGAACCACTTTTGTGGTGTCTTTCATCTGGCTACCGGGGCAGTGTAAGAACTATCAACAGAACTCCTTTCTGGCATCTTCCCCGGGGGAGTTGTGCATGGGGTGTGTTTGGAACATTTTGTCACAGGCCGACTCCAAAAGTCAGCGATTCCTCATCTCAGCCCAGAAAGCAGGTAGAACCACTTTTGTGGTGTCTTTCATCTGGCTACCGGGGCAATGTAACAACTACCAACTGAACTGATTTTGGCACCTTCCCCGGTGGAGTTGTGCATGGGGTGTGTTTGGAACATTTTGTCACCAGCCGAGTCCAAAAGTCAGCGATTCCCCATCTCAGCCCAGCAAGCAGGTAGAACCACTTTTGTGGTGTCTTTCACCTGGCTACCGCGGCAGTGTAAGAACTACCAACAGAACTCATTTCTGGCACCTTCCTCAGGGGAGTTGTGCATGGGGTGTGTTTGGATCATTTTGTCACAGGCCGACTCCAAAAGTCTGCCATTCCCCATCTAAGCCCAGAAAGCAGGTAGAACCCCTTTTGTGGTGTCTTTCAGCTGGCTACCGGGGCAGTGTAAGAACTACCAACAGAACTCCTTTCTGGCACCTTCCCCGGTGCAGTTGTGCATGGCGTGTGTTTGGATCATTTTGTCACAGGCCGACTCCAAAAGTCTGCGATTTCCCATCTCAGCCCAGAAAGCAGGTAGAACAACTTTTGTGGTGTCTTTCAGCTGGCTACCGCGGCAGTGTAAGAACTACCAACAGAACTTCTTTCTGGCATCTTCCCCGGGGGAGTTGTGCATGGGGTGTGTTTGGAAGATTTTGTCATCAGCCGAGTCCAAAAGTCAGCGATTCCCCATCTCAGCCCAGAAAACAGGTAGAACAACTTTTGTGGTGTCTTTCAGCTGGCTACCGGGGCAGTGGAAGAACTACCAACAGAACCACTTTCTGGCACCTTCCCCGGTGCAGTTGTGCATGGGGTGTGTTTGGAACATTTTTTCACCAGCCGACTCCAAAAGTCAGCGATTCCCCATCTAAGCCCAGCAAGCAGGTAAAACCACTTTTGTGGTCTCTTTCAGCTGGCTACCGGGGCAGTGGAAGAACTACCAACAGAACTCCTTTCTGGCACCTTCCCCGGTGGAGTTGTGCATGGGGTGTGTTTGGATCATTTTGTCACAGGCCGACTCCAAAAGTCTGCGATTCCCCATCTAAGCCCAGAAAGCAGGTAGAACCACTTTTGTGGTGTCTTTCAGCTGGCTACCGGGGCAGTGTAAGAACTACCAACAGAACTCCTTTCTGGCACCTTCCCCGGTGCAGTTGTGCATGGGGTGTGTTTGGAACACTTTGTCACCAGCCGAGTCCAAAAGTCAGCGATTCCCCATCTCAGCCCAGAAAGCAGGTAGAAACACTTTTGTGGTGTCTTTCATCTGGCTACCGCGGCAGTGTAAGAACTACCAACAGAACTTCTTTCTGGCATCTTCCCCGGGGGAGTTGTGCATGGGGTGTGTTTGGAAGATTTTGTCATCAGCCGAGTCCAAAAGTCAGCGATTCCCCATCTCAGCCCAGAAAACAGGTAGAACAACTTTTGTGGTGTCTTTCAGCTGGCTACCGGGGCAGTGGAAGAACTACCAACAGAACTCCTTTCTGGCACCTTCCCCGGTGCAGTTGTGCATGGCGTGTGTTTGGATCATTTTGTCACAGGCCGACTCCAAAAGTCTGCGATTTCCCATCTCAGCCCAGAAAGCAGGTAGAACCACTTTTGTGGTGTCTTTCATCTGGCTACCGGGGCAGTGTAAGAACTACCAACAGAACTCCTTTCTGGCACCTTCCCCGGGGGAGTTGTGCATGGGGTGTGTTTGGATCATTTTGTTACAGGCCGACTCCAAAAGTCTGCGATTTCCCATCTCAGCCCAGCAAGCAGGTAGAACCACTTTTGTGGTGTCTTTCATCTGCCTACCGGGGCAATGTAACAACTACCAACGGAACTGATTTTGGCACCTTCCCCGGTGGAGTTGTGCATGGGGTGTGTTTGGAACACTTTGTCACCAGCCGAGTCCAAAAGTCAGCGATTCCCCATCTCAGCCCAGAAAGCAGGTAGAACCACTTTTGTGGTGTCTTTCAGCTGGCTACCGGGGCAGTGTAAGAACTACCAACAGAACTCCTTTCTGGCATCTTCCCCGGGGGAGTTGTGCATGGGGTGTGTTTGGAACATTTTGTCACCAGCCGAGTCCAAAAGTCAGCCATTGCCCATCTCAGCTCAGCAAGCAGGTAGAACCACTTTTGTGGTGTCTTTCAGCTGGCTACCGCGGCAGTGTAAGAACTACCAACAGAACTCCTTTCTGGCATCTTCCCCGGGGGAGTTGTGCATGGGGTGTGTTTGGAAGATTTTGTCATCAGCCGAGTCCAAAAGTCAGCGATTCCCCATCTCAGCCCAGAAAGCAGGTAGAACAACTTTTGTGGTGTCTTTCAGCTGGCTACCGGGGCAGTGGAAGAACTACCAACAGAACCACTTTCTGGCACCTTCCCCGGTGCAGTTGTGCATGGGGTGTGTTTGGAACATTTTTTCACCAGCCGACTCCAAAAGTCAGCGATTCCCCATCTCAGCCCAGCAAGCAGGTAAAACCACTTTTGTGGTGTCTTTCAGCTGGCTACCGGGGCAGTGTAAGAACTACCTACAGAACTCCTTTCTGGCACCTTCCCCGGTGCAGTTGTGCATGGGGTGTGTTTGGAACACTTTGTCACCAGCCGAGTCCAAAAGTCAGCGATTCCCCATCTCAGCCCAGAAAGCAGGTAGAAACACTTTTGTGGTGTCTTTCATCTGGCTACCGGGGCAGTGTAAGAACTACCAACAGAACTTCTTTCTGGCATCTTCCCCGGGGGAGTTGTGCATGGGGTGTGTTTGGAAGATTTTGTCATCAGCCGAGTCCAAAAGTCAGCGATTCCCCATCTCAGCCCAGAAAACAGGTAGAACCACTTTTGTGGTGTCTTTCATCTGGCTACCGGGGCAGTGGAAGAACTACCAACAGAACTCCTTTCTGGCACCTTCCCCGGTGCAGTTGTGCATGGGGTGTGTTTGGATCATTTTGTCACAGGCCGACTCCAAAAGTCTGCGATTTCCCATCTCAGCCCAGAAAGCAGGTAGAAACACTTTTGTGGTGTCTTTCATCTGGCTACCGGGGCAGTGGAAGAACTACCAACAGAACTTCTTTCTGGCATCTGTCCCGGGGGAGTTGTGCATGGGGTGTGTTTGGAAGATTTTGTCATCAGCCGAGTCCAAAAGTCAGCGATTCCCCATCTCAGCCCAGAAAGCAGGTAGAACAACTTTTGTGGTGTCTTTCAGCTGGCTACCGGGGCAGTGGAAGAACTACCAACAGAACTCCTTTCTGGCACCTTCCCCGGTGCAGTTGTGCATGGCGTGTGTTTGGATCATTTTGTCACAGGCCGACTCCAAAAGTCTGCGATTTCCCATCTCAGCCCAGCAAGCAGGTAGAACCACTTTTGTGGTGTCTTTCATCTGGCTACCGGGGCAGTGTAAGAACTACCAACAGAACTCCTTTCTGGCACCTTCCCCGGGGGAGTTGTGCATGGGGTGTGTTTGGATCATTTTGTCACAGGCCGACTCCAAAAGTCTGCGATTTCCCATCTCAGCCCAGAAAGCAGGTAGAACCCCTTTTGTGGTGTCTTTCATCTGGCTACCGGGGCAGTGGAAGAACTACCAACAGAACTCCTTTCTGGCACCTTCCCCGGTGCAGTTGTGCATGGGGTGTGTTTGGAACATTTTGTCACCAGCCGAGTCCAAAAGTCAGCTATTCCCCATCTCAGCCCAGAAAACAGGTAGAACAACTTTTGTGGTGTCTTTCAGCTGGCTACCGCGGCAGTGTAAGAACTACCAACAGAACTTCTTTCTGGCATCTTCCCCGGGGGAGTTGTGCATGGGGTGTGTTTGGAAGATTTTGTCATCAGCCGAGTCCAAAAGTCAGCGATTCCCCATCTCAGCCCAGAAAGCAGGTAGGACAACTTTTGTGGTGTCTTTCAGCTGGCTACCGGGGCAGTGGAAGAACTACCAACAGAACTCCTTTCTGGCACCTTCCCCGGTGCAGTTGTGCATGGCGTGTGTTTGGATCATTTTGTCACAGGCCGACTCCAAAAGTCTGCGATTTCCCATCTCAGCCCAGAAAGCAGGTAGAACCACTTTTGTGGTGTCTTTCAGCTGGCTACCGGGGCAGTGTAAGAACTATCAACAGAACTCCTTTCTGGCATCTTCCCCGGGGGAGTTGTGCATGGGGTGTGTTTGGAACATTTTGTCACAGGCCGACTCCAAAAGTCAGCGATTCCTCATCTCAGCCCAGAAAGCAGGTAGAACCACTTTTGTGGTGTCTTTCATCTGGCTACCGGGGCAATGTAACAACTACCAACTGAACTGATTTTGGCACCTTCCCCGGTGGAGTTGTGCATGGGGTGTGTTTGGAACATTTTGTCACCAGCCGAGTCCAAAAGTCAGCGATTCCCCATCTCAGCCCAGCAAGCAGGTAGAACCACTTTTGTGGTGTCTTTCACCTGGCTACCGCGGCAGTGTAAGAACTACCAACAGAACTCATTTCTGGCACCTTCCTCAGGGGAGTTGTGCATGGGGTGTGTTTGGGTCATTTTGTCACAGGCCGACTCCAAAAGTCTGCCATTCCCCATCTAAGCCCAGAAAGCAGGTAGAACCCCTTTTGTGGTGTCTTTCAGCTGGCTACCGGGGCAGTGGAAGAACTACCAACAGAACTCCTTTCTGGCACCTTCCCCGGTGCAGTTGTGCATGGCGTGTGTTTGGATCATTTTGTCACAGGCCGACTCCAAAAGTCTGCGATTTCCCATCTCAGCCCAGAAAGCAGGTAGAACCACTTTTGTGGTGTCTTTCAGCTGGCTACCGGGGCAGTGGAAGAACTACCAACAGAACTCCTTTCTGGCACCTTCCTCAGGGGAGTTGTGCATGGGGTGTGTTTGGAACATTTTGTCACCAGCCGAGTCCAAAAGTCTGCGATTCCCCATCTCAGCCCAGCAAGCAGGTAGAACAACTTTTGTGGTGTCTTTCAGCTGGCTACCGGGGCAGTGTAAGAACTACCAACAGAACTCCTTTCTGGCACCTTCCCCGGGGGAGTTGTGCATGGGGTGTGTTTGGAACATTTTGTCACCAGCCGACTCCAAAAGTCAGCCATTGCCCATCTCAGCCCAGCAAGCAGGTAGAACCACTTTTGTGGTGTCTTTCATCTGGCTACCGGGGCAATGTAACAACTACCAACGGAACTGATTTTGGCACCTTCCCCGGTGGAGTTGTGCATGGGGTGTGTTTGGAACACTTTGTCACCAGCCGAGTCCAAAAGTCAGCTATTCCCCATCTCAGCCCAGAAAGCAGGTAGAACCACTTTTGTGGTGTCTTTCAGCTGGCTACCGGGGCAGTGTAAGAATTACCAACAGAACTCCTTTCTGGCATCTTCCCCGGGGTGTTGTGCATGGGGTGTGTTTGGAACATTTTGTCACCAGCCGACTCCAAAAGTCAGCGATTCCCCATCTCAGCCCAGAAAGAAGGTAAAACAACTTTTGTGGTGTCTTTCAGCTGGCTACCGGGGCAGTGGAAGAACTACCAACAGAACTCCTTTCTGGCACCTTCCCCGGGGGAGTTGTGCATGGGGTGTGTTTGGAACATTTTGTCACCAGCCGACTCCAAAAGTCAGCCATTGCCCATCTCAGCCCAGCAAGCAGGTAGAACCACTTTTGTGGTGTCTTTCATCTGGCTACCGGGGCAATGTAAGAACTACCAACGGAACTGATTTTGGCACCTTCCCCGGTGGAGTTGTGCATGGGGTGTGTTTGGAACACTTTGTCACCAGCCGAGTCCAAAAGTCAGCTATTCCCCATCTCAGCCCAGAAAGCAGGTAGAACAACTTTTGTGGTGTCTTTCAGCTGGCTACCGGGGCAGTGGAAGAACTACCAACAGAACTCCTTTCTGGCACCTTCCCCGGGGGAGTTGTGCATGGGGTGTGTTTGGAACACTTTGTCACCAGCCGAGTCCAAAAGTCAGCCATTGCCCATCTCAGTCCAGCAAGCAGGTAGAACCACTTTTGTGGTGTCTTTCATCTGGCTACCGGGGCAGTGTAAGAACTACCAACAGAACTCCTTTCTGGCATCTTCCCCGGGGGAGTTGTGCATGCGGTGTGTTTGGAACATTTTGTCACCAGCCGAGTCCAAAAGTCAGCGATTCCCCATCTCAGCCCAGCAAGCAGGTAGAACCACTTTTGTGGTGTCTTTCAGCTGGCTACCGGGGCAATGTAAGAACTACCAACGGAACTGATTTTGGCACCTTCCCCGGTGGAGTTGTGCATGGGGTGTGTTTGGAACACTTTGTCACCAGCCGAGTCCAAAAGTCAGCGATTCCCCATCTCAGCCCAGAAAGCAGGTAGAACAACTTTTGTGGTGTCTTTCATCTGGCTACCGGGGCAGTGTAAGAACTACCAACAGAACTGATTTTGGCACCTTCCCCGGTGGAGTTGTGCATGGGGTGTGTTTGGAACATTTTGTCACCAGCCGAGTCCAAAAGTCAGCGATTCCCCATCTCAGCCCAGAAAGCAGGTAGAACAACTTTTGTGGTGTCTTTCATCTGGCTACCGGGGCAGTGGAAGAACTACCAACAGAACTCCTTTCTGGCACCTTCCCCGGTGCAGTTGTGCATGGGGTGTGTTTGGAACATTTTGTCACCAGCCGAGTCCAAAAGTCAGCTATTCCCCATCTCAGCCAAGCAAGCAGGTAAAACCACTTTTGTGGTGTCTTTCAGCTGGCTACCGGGGCAGTGGAAGAACTACCAACAGAACTCCTTTCTGGCACCTTCCCCGGTGCAGTTGTGCATGGGGTGTGTTTGGAACATTTTGTCACCAGCCGACTCCAAAAGTCAGCGATTCCCCATCTTAGCCCAGAAAGTAGGTAGAACCCCTTTTTTGGTGTCTTTCAGCTGGCTACCGGGCAGTGTAAGAACTACCAACAGAACTCCTTTCTGGCATCTTCCCCGGTGCAGTTGTGCATGGGGTGTGTTTGGATCATTTTGTCACAGGCCGAGTCCAAAAGTCTGCGATTTCCCATCTCAGCCCAGCAAGCAGGTAGAACCACTTTTGTGGTGTCTTTCATCTGGCTACCGGGGCAGTGGAAGAACTACCAACAGAACTCCTTTCTGGCACCTTCCCCGGTGGAGTTGTGCATGGGGTGTGTTTGGATCATTTTGTCACAGGCCGACTCCAAAAGTCTGCGATTCCCCATCTCAGCCCAGAAAGCAGGTAGAACCACTTTTGTGGTGTCTTTCATCTGGCTACCGGGGCAATGTAACAACTACCAACGGAACTGATTTTGGCACCTTCCCCGGTGGAGTTGTGCATGGGGTGTGTTTGGAACATTTTGTCACCAGCCGACTCCAAAAGTCAGCCATTGCCCATCTCAGCCCAGCAAGCAGGTAGAACCACTTTTGTGGTGTCTTTCATCTGGCTACCGGGGCAATGTAAGAACTACCAACGGAACTGATTTTGGCACCTTCCCCGGTGGAGTTGTGCATGGGGTGTGTTTGGAACACTTTGTCACCAGCCGAGTCCAAAAGTCAGCTATTCCCCATCTCAGCCCAGAAAGCAGGTAGAACAACTTTTGTGGTGTCTTTCAGCTGGCTACCGGGGCAGTGGAAGAACTACCAACAGAACTCCTTTCTGGCACCTTCCCCGGGGGAGTTGTGCATGGGGTGTGTTTGGAACATTTTGTCACCAGCCGACTCCAAAAGTCAGCCATTGCCCATCTCAGCCCAGCAAGCAGGTAGAACCACTTTTGTGGTGTCTTTCATCTGGCTACCGGGGCAATGTAACAACTACCAACGGAACTGAATTTGGCACCTTCCCCGGTGGAGTTGTGCATGGGGTGTGTTTGGAACACTTTGTCACCAGCCGAGTCCAAAAGTCAGCTATTCCCCATCTCAGCCCAGAAAGCAGGTAGAACCCCTTTTTTGGTGTCTTTCATCTGGCTACCGGGGCAGTGTAAGAACTACCAACAGAACTCCTTTCTGGCATCTTCCCCGGGGGAGTTGTGCATGCGGTGTGTTTGGAACATTTTGTCACCAGCCGAGTCCAAAAGTCAGCGATTCCCCATCTCAGCCCAGCAAGCAGGTAGAACCACTTTTGTGGTGTCTTTCAGCTGGCTACCGGGGCAATGTAAGAACTACCAACGGAACTGATTTTGGCACCTTCCCCGGTGGAGTTGTGCATGGGGTGTGTTTGGAACACTTTGTCACCAGCCGAGTCCAAAAGTCAGCGATTCCCCACCTCAGCCCAGAAAGCAGGTAGAACAACTTTTGTGGTGTCTTTCATCTGGCTACCGGGGCAGTGTAAGAACTACCAACAGAACTCCTTTCTGGCATCTTCCCCGGGGGAGTTGTGCATGCGGTGTGTTTGGAACATTTTGTCACCAGCCGAGTCCAAAAGTCAGCCATTGCCCATCTCAGCCCAGCAAGCAGGTAGAACCACTTTTGTGGTGTCTTTCAGCTGGCTACCGCGGCAGTGTAAGAACTACCAACAGAACTCCTTTCTGGCACCTTCCCCGGGGGAGTTGTGCATGGGGTGTGTTTGGAAGATTTTGTCATCAGCCGAGTCCAAAAGTCAGCGATTCCCCATCTCAGCCCAGAAAGCAGGTAGAACAACTTTTGTGGTGTCTTTCATCTGGCTACCGGGGCAGTGGAAGAACTACCAACAGAACTCCTTTCTGGCACCTTCCCCGGTGGAGTTGTGCATGGGGTGTGTTTGGAACATTTTGTCACCAGCCGACTCCAAAAGTCAGCCATTGCCCATCTCAGCCCAGCAAGCAGGTAGAACCACTTTTGTGGTGTCTTTCAGCTGGCTACCGGGGCAGTGGAAGAACTACCAACAGAACTCCTTTCTGGCATCTTCCCCGGGGGAGTTGTGCATGGGGTGTGTTTGGAACATTTTGTCACCAGCCGACTCCAAAAGTCAGCGATTCCCCATCTCAGCCCAGAAAGCAGGTAGAACAACTTTTGTGGTGTCTTTCATCTGGCTACCGGGGCAGTGGAAGAACTACCAACAGAACTCCTTTCTGGCACCTTCCCCGGGGGAGTTGTGCATGGGGTGTCTTTGGAACATTTTGTCACCAGCCGACTCCAAAAGTCAGCGATTCCCCATCTCAGCCCAGCAAGCAGGTAGAACCACTTTTGTGGTGTCTTTCATCTGGCTACCGGGGCAATGTAAGAACTACCAACAGAACTCCTTTCTGGCATCTTCCCCGGGGGAGTTGTGCATGGGGTGTGTTTGGAACATTTTGTCACCAGCCGAGTCCAAACGTCAGCGATTCCCCATCTCAGCCCAGAAAGCAGGTAGAACAACTTTTGTGGTGTCTTTCATCTGGCTACCGGGGCAGTGTAAGAACTACCAACAGAACTCCTTTCTGGCACCTTCCCCGGTGGAGTTGTGCATGGGGTGTGTTTCGAACATTTTGTCACCAGCCGACTCCAAAAGTCAGCGATTCCCCATCTTAGCCCAGAAAGCAGGTAGAACAACTTTTGTGGTGTCTTTCATCTGGCTACCGGGGCAGTGTAACAACTACCAACGGAACTGATTTTGGCACCTTCCCCGGTGGAGTTGTGCATGGGGTGTGTTTGGATCATTTTGTCTCAGGCCGACTCCAAAAGTCTGCGATTCCCCATCTCAGCCCAGCAAGCAGGTAGAACCACTTTTGTGGTG
Source organism: Falco punctatus (assembly GCF_963210335.1). Classification (NCBI taxonomy): domain Eukaryota; kingdom Metazoa; phylum Chordata; class Aves; order Falconiformes; family Falconidae; genus Falco; species Falco punctatus. Next base: position 894,887 of record NW_027660073.1, read on the forward strand.
TCTTTCATCTGGCTACCGGGGCAGTGTAACAACTACCAACGGAACTGATTTTGGCACCTTCCCCGGTGGAGTTGTGCATGGGGTGTGTTTGGAACATTTTGTCACCAGCCGACTCCAAAAGTCAGCGATTCCCCATCTCAGCCCAGAAAGCAGGTAGAACCACTTTTGTGGTGTCTTTCAGCTGGCTACCGCGGCAGTGTAAGAACTACCAACGGAACTCCTTTCTGGCATCTTCCCCGGTGGAGTTGTGCATGGGGTGTGTTTGGAACATTTTGTCATCAGCCGACTCCAAAAGTCTGCGATTCCCCATCTCAGCCCAGAAAGCAGGTAGAACAACTTTTGTGGTGTCTTTCAGCTGGCTACCGGGGTAGTGTAACAACTACCAACGGATCTGATTTTGGCACCTTCCCCGGTGGAGTTGTGCATGGGGTGTGTTTGGATCATTTTGTCACAGGCCGACTACAAAAGTCTGCCATTCCCCATCTCAGCCCAGAAAGCAGGTAGAACCCCTTTTGTGGTGTCTTTCATCTGGCTACCGGGGCAATGTAAGAACTACCAACGGAACTGATTTTGGCACCTTCCCCGGTGGAGTTGTGCATGGGGTGTGTTTGGATCATTTTGTCACCAGCCGAGTCCAAAAGTCAGCTATTCCCCATCTCAGCCCAGAAAGCAGGTAGAACCACTTTTGTGGTGTCTTTCAGCTGGCTACCGGGGCAGTGGAAGAACTACCAACAGAACTCCTTTCTGGCACCTTCCCCGGGGGAGTTGTGCATGGGGTGCGTTTGGAACATTGTGTCACCAGCCGACTCCAAAAGTCAGCGATGCCCATCTCAGCCCAGAAAGCAGGTAGAACAACTTTTGTGGTGTCTTTCAGCTGGCTACCGGGGCAGTGGAAGAACTACCAACAGAACTCCTTTCTGGCACCTTCCCCGGGGGAGTTGTGCATGCGGTGTCTTTGGAACATTTTGTCATCAGCCGACTCCAAAAGTCAGCCATTGCCCATCTCAGCCCAGAAAGCAGGTAGAACTACTTTTGTGGTGTCTTTCAGCTGGCTACCGCGGCAGTGGAAGAACTACCAACAGAACTCCTTTCTGGCACCTTCCCCGGGGGAGTTGTGCATGGGGTGTGTTTGGATCATTTTGTCACAGGCCGACTCCAAAAGTCTGCGATTTCCCATCTCAGCCCAGAAAGCAGGTAGAACCACTTTTGTGGTGTCTTTCATCTGGCTACCGCGGCAGTGGAAGAACTACCAACAGAACTCCTTTCTGGCATCTTCCCCGGGGGAGTTGTGCATGGGGTGTGTTTGGAACATTTTGTCACCAGCCGAGTCCAAAAGTCAGCGATTCCCCATCTCAGCCCAGAAAACAGGTAGAACAACTTTTGTGGTGTCTTTCATCTGGCTACCGCGGCAGTGGAAGAACTACCAACAGAACTCCTTTCTGGCATCTTCCCCGGGGGAGTTGTGCATGGGGTGTGTTTTGAACACTTTGTCACCAGCCGAGTCCAAAAGTCAGCGATTCCCCATCTCAGCCCAGAAAGCAGGTAGAACAACTTTTGTGGTGTCTTTCATCTGGCTACCGGGGCAGTGGAAGAACTACCAACAGAACTCCTTTCTGGCACCTTCCCCGGGGGAGTTGTGCATGGGGTGTGTTTGGAACGTTTTGTCTCCGGCCGAGTCCAAAAGTCAGCGATTCCCCATCTCAGCCCAGAAAGTAGGTAGAACCCCTTTTTTGGTGTCTTTCATCTGGCTACTGGGGCAGTGTAAGAACTACCAACAGAACTCCTTTCTGGCATCTTCCCCGGGGGAGTTGTGCATGCGGTGTGTTTGGAACATTTTGTCACCAGCCGACTCCAAAAGTCAGCCATTGCCCATCTCAGCCCAGCAAGCAGGTAGAACCACTTTTGTGGTGTCTTTCAGCTGGCTACCGCGGCAGTGTAAGAACTACCAACAGAACTCCTTTCTGGCATCTTCCCCGGGGGAGTTGTGCATGGGGTGTGTTTGGAAGATTTTGTCATCAGCCGAGTCCAAAAGTCAGCGATTCCCCATCTCAGCCCAGCAAGCAGGTAGAACCACTTTTGTGGTGTCTTTCAGCTGGCAACTGGGGCAGTGGAAGAACTACCAACAGAACTCCTTTCTGGCACCTTCCCCGGTGTAGTTGTGCATGGGGTGTGTTTGGAACATTTTGTCACCAGCCGACTCCAAAAGTCAGCGATTCCCCATCTCAGCCCAGCAAGCAGGTAAAACCACTTTTGTGGTGTCTTTCAGCTGGCTACCGGGGCAGTGTAAGAACTACCAAAAGAACTCCTTTCTGGCACCTTCCCCGGTGGAGTTGTGCATGGGGTGTGTTTGGAACATTTTGTCACCAGCCGACTCCAAAAGTCAGCGATTCCCCATCTTAGCCCAGAAAGTAGGTAGAACCCCTTTTTTGGTGTCTTTCAGCTGGCTACCGGGCAGTGTAAGAACTACCAACAGAACTCCTTTCTGGCATCTTCCCCGGTGCAGTTGTGCATGGGGTGTGTTTGGAACATTTTGTCACCAGCCGAGTCCAAAAGTCAGCGATTCCCCATCTCAGCCCAGAAAGCAGGTAGAACAACTTTTGTGGTGTCTTTCAGCTGGCTACCGGGGCAGTGGAAGAACTACCAACAGAACTCCTTTCTGGCACCTTCCCCGGTGGAGTTGTGCATGGGGTGTGTTTGGAACATTTTGTCACCAGCCGAGTCCAAAAGTCAGCTATTCCCCATCTCAGCCCAGAAAGCAGGTAGAACCACTTTTGTGGTGTCTTTCAGCTGGCTACCGGGGCAGTGTAAGAACTACCAACAGAACTCCTTTTTGGCATCTTCCCCGGGGGTGTTGTGCATGGGGTGTGTTTGGAACATTTTGTCACCAGCCGAGTCCAAAAGTCAGCGATTCCCCATCTCAGCCCAGAAAACAGGTAAAACCACTTTTGTGGTGTCTTTCAGCTGGCTACCGGGGCAGTGTAAGAACTACCAACAGAACTCCTTTCTGGCACCTTCCCCGGTGGAGTTGTGCATGGGGTGTGTTTGGAACATTTTGTCACCAGCCGAGTCCAAAAGTCAGCGATTCCCCATCTTAGCCCAGAAAGTAGGTAGAACCCCTTTTTTGGTGTCTTTCAGCTGGCTACCGGGCAGTGTAAGAACTACCAACAGAACTCCTTTCTGGCATCTTCCCCGGTGCAGTTGTGCATGGGGTGTGTTTGGAACATTTTGTCACCAGCCGAGTCCAAAAGTCAGCGATTCCCCATCTCAGCCCAGAAAGCAGGTAGAACCCCTTTTGTGGTGTCTTTCATCTGGCTACCGGGGCAGTGGAAGAACTACCAACAGAACTCCTTTCTGGCACCTTCCCCGGGGGAGTTGTGCATGGGGTGTGTTTGGAACATTTTGTCACCAGCCGACTCCAAAAGTCAGCGATTCCCCATCTCAGCCCAGAAAGCAGGTAGAACCACTTTTGTGGTGTCTTTCAGCTGGCTACCGGGGCAGTGTAAGAACTACCAACGGAACTGATTTTGGCACCTTCCCCGGTGGAGTTGTGCATGGGGTGTGTTTGGAACACTTTGTCACAGGCCGACTCCAAAAGTCTGCGATTTCCCATCTCAGCCCAGAAAGCAGGTAGAACAACTTTTGTGGTGTCTTTCAGCTGGCTACCGGGGCAGTGTAAGAACTACCAACAGAACTCCTTTCTGGCATCTTCCCCGGTGGAGTTGTGCATGGGGTGCGTTTGGAACATTTTGTCACCAGCCGACTCCAAAAGTCAGCGATTCCCCATCTCAGCCCAGAAAGCAGGTAGAACAACTTTTGTGGTGTCTTTCATCTGGCTACTGGGGCAGTGGAAGAACTACCAACAGAACTCCTTTCTGGCACCTTCCCCGGGGGAGTTGTGCATGGGGTGTCTTTGGAACATTTTGTCACCAGCCGACTCCAAAAGTCAGCCATTGCCCATCTCAGCCCAGCAAGCAGGTAGAACCACTTTTGTGGTGTCTTTTATCTGGCTACCGGGGCAATGTAACAACTACCAACGCAACTGATTTTGGCACCTTCCCCGGTGGAGTTGTGCATGGGGTGTGTTTGGAACACTTTGTCACCAGCCGAGTCCAAAAGTCAGCTATTCCCCATCTCAGCCCAGAAAGCAGGTAGAACCCCTTTTGTGGTGTCTTTCATCTGGCTACCGGGGCAGTGTAAGAACTACCAACAGAACTCCTTTCTGGCATCTTCCCCGGGGGAGTTGTGCATGCGGTGTGTTTGGAACATTTTGTCACCAGCCGAGTCCAAAAGTCAGCCATTGCCCATCTCAGCCCAGCAAGCAGGTAGAACGACTTTTGTGGTGTCTTTCAGCTGGCTACCGCGGCAGTGTAAGAACTACCAACAGAACTCCTTTCTGGCACCTTCCCCGGGGGAGTTGTGCATGGGGTGTGTTTGGAACATTTTGTCACCAGCCGACTCCAAAAGTCAGCCATTGCCCATCTCAGCCCAGCAAGCAGGTAGAACCACTTTTGTGGTGTCTTTCATCTGGCTACCGGGGCAATGTAAGAACTACCAACGGAACTGATTTTGGCACCTTCCCCGGTGGAGTTGTGCATGGGGTGTGTTTGGAACACTTTGTCACCAGCCGAGTCCAAAAGTCAGCTATTCCCCATCTCAGCCCAGAAAGCAGGTAGAACCCCTTTTTTGGTGTCTTTCATCTGGCTACCGGGGCAGTGTAAGAACTACCAACAGAACTCCTTTCTGGCATCTTCCCCGGGGGAGTTGTGCATGCGGTGTGTTTGGAACATTTTGTCACCAGCCGAGTCCAAAAGTCAGTGATTCCCCATCTCAGCCCAGCAAGCAGGTAGAACCACTTTTGTGGTGTCTTTCAGCTGGCTACCGGGGCAATGTAAGAACTACCAACGGAACTGATTTTGGAACCTTCCCCGGTGGAGTTGTGCATGGGGTGTGTTTGGAACACTTTGTCACCAGCCGAGTCCAAAAGTCAGCGATTCCCCATCTCAGCCCAGAAAGCAGGTAGAACAACTTTTGTGGTGTCTTTCATCTGGCTACCGGGGCAGTGTAAGAACTACCAACAGAACTCCTTTCTGGCATCTTCCCCGGGGGAGTTGTGCATGCGGTGTGTTTGGAACATTTTGTCACCAGCCGACTCCAAAAGTCAGCCATTGCCCATCTCAGCCCAGCAAGCAGGTAGAACCACTTTTGTGGTGTCTTTCAGCTGGCTACCGCGGCAGTGTAAGAACTACCAACAGAACTCCTTTCTGGCATCTTCCCCGGTGCAGTTGTGCATGGGGTGTGTTTGGAAGATTTTGTCACAGGCCGACTCCAAAAGTCTGCGATTCCCCATCTCAGCCCAGCAAGCAGGTAGAACCACTTTTGTGGTGTCTTTCAGCTGGCTACCGGGGCAGTGTAAGAACTACCAACAGAACTCCTTTCTGGCACCTTCCCCGGTGGAGTTGTGCATGGGGTGTGTTTGGAACATTTTGTCACCAGCCGACTCCAAAAGTCAGCGATTCCCCATCTTAGCCCAGAAAGTAGGTAGAACCCCTTTTTTAGTGTCTTTCAGCTGGCTACCGGGCAGTGTAAGAACTACCAACAGAACTCCTTTCTGGCATCTTCCCCGGTGCAGTTGTGCATGGGGTGTGTTTGGAACATTTTGTCACCAGCCAAGTCCAAAAGTCAGCTATTCCCCACCTCAGCCCAGCAAGCAGGTAGAACCACTTTTGTGGTGTCTTTCAGCTGGCTACCGGGGCAGTGGAAGAACTACCAACGGAACTGATTTTGGCACCTTCCCCGGGGGTGTTGTGCATGGGGTGCGTTTGGAACATTTTGTCACCAGCCGACTCCAAAAGTCAGCAATTCCCCATCTCAGCCCAGAAAGCAGGTAGAACAACTTTTGTGGTGTCTTTCATCTGGCTACCGGGGCAGTGGAAGAACTACCAACAGAACTCCTTTCTGGCATCTTCCCCGGGGGAGTTGTGCATGGGGTGTGTTTGGAACATTTTGTCATCAGCTGACTCCAAAAGTCTGCGATTCCCCATCTCAGCCCAGAAAGTAGGTAGAACAACTTTTGTGGTGTCTTTCAGCTGGCTACCGGGGCAGTGGAAGAACTACCAACAGAACTCTTTTCTGGCACCTTCCCCGGTGGAGTTGTGCATGGGGTGTGTTTGGAACATTTTGTCACCAGCCGACTCCAAAAGTCAGCGATTCCCCATCTTAGCCCAGAAAGTAGGTAGAACCCCTTTTTTGGTGTCTTTCATCTGGCTACCGCGGCAGTGTAAGAACTACCAACAGAACTCCTTTCTGGCATCTTCCCCGGGGGAGTTGTGCATGGGGTGTGTTTGGAACATTTTGTCATCAGCCGACTCCAAAAGTCTGCGATTCCCCATCTCAGCCCAGAAAGCAGGTAGAACCACTTTTGTGGTGTCTTTCAGCTGGCTACCGGGGCAGTGTAATAACTACCAACAGAACTCCTTTCTGGCATCTTCCCCGGGGGTGTTGTGCATGGGGTGCGTTTGGAACATTTTGTCACCAGCCGACTCCAAAAGTCAGCGATTTCCCATCTCAGCCCAGAAAGCAGGTAGAACAACTTTTGTGGTGTCTTTCATCTGGCTACCGGGGCAGTGGAAGAACTACCAACAGAACTCCTTTCTGGCACCTTCCCCGGGGGAGTTGTGCATGGGGTGTCTTTGGAACATTTTGTCACCAGCCGACTCCAAAAGTCAGCCATTGCCCATCTCAGCCCAGCAAGCAGGTAGAACCACTTTTGTGGTGTCTTTTATCTGGCTACCGGGGCAATGTAACAACTACCAACGGAACTGATTTTGGCACCTTCCCCGGTGGAGTTGTGCATGGGGTGTGTTTGGAACACTTTGTCACCAGCCGAGTCCAAAAGTCAGCGATTCCCCATCTCAGCCCAGCAAGCAGGTAGAACCACTTTTGTGGTGTCTTTCAGCTGGCTACCGGGGCAGTGTAAGAACTACCAACAGAACTCCTTTCTGGCACCTTCCCCGGGGGAGTTGTTCATGGGGTGCGTTTGGAACATTTTGTCACCAGCCGAGTCCAAAAGTCAGCGATTCCCCATCTCAGCCCAGAAAGCAGGTAGAACCACTTTTGTGGTTTCTTTCAGCTGGCTACCGGGGCAGTGTAGGAACTACCAACAGAACTCCTTTCTGGCATCTTCCCCGGTGGAGTTGTGCATGGGGTGTGTTTGGAACATTTTGTCACCAGCCGACTCCAAAAGTCAGCCATTGCCCACCTCAGCCCAGCAAGCAGGTAGAACCACTTTTGTGGTGTCTTTCATCTGGCTACCGGGGCAATGTAACAACTACCAACGGAACTGATTTTGGCACCTTCCCCGGTGGAGTTGTGCATGGGGTGTGTTTGGAACATTTTGTCATCAGCCGACTCCAAAAGTCTGCGATTCCCCATCTCAGCCCAGCAAGCAGGTAGAACCACTTTTGTGGTGTCTTTCAGCTGGCTACCGGGGCAGTGGAAGAACTACCAACAGAACTCCTTTCTGGCACCTTCCCCGGGGCAGTTGTGCATGGGGTGTCTTTGGAACATTTTGTCACCAGCCGACTCCAAAAGTCAGCCATTGCCCATCTCAGCCCAGAAAGCAGGTAGAACCACTTTTGTGGTTTCTTTCAGCTGGCTACCGGGGCAGTGTAGGAACTACCAACAGAACTCCTTTCTGGCATCTTCCCCGGTGGAGTTGTGCATGGGGTGTGTTTGGAACATTTTGTCACCAGCCGACTCCAAAAGTCAGCCATTGCCCACCTCAGCCCAGCAAGCAGGTAGAACCACTTTTGTGGTGTCTTTCAGCTGGCTACCGGGGCAGTGGAAGAACTACCAACGGAACTGATTTTGGCACCTTCCCCGGGGGTGTTGTGCATGGGGTGTGTTTGGAACATTTTGTCACCAACCGACTCCAAAAGTCTGCGATTCCCCATCTAAGCCCAGAAAGCAGATAGAACCATTTTGTGGTGTCTTTCAGCTGGCTACCGGGGCAGTGTAAGAACTACCAACAGAACTCCTTTCTGGCATCTTCCCCGGGGGTGTTGTGCATGGGGTGTGTTTGGAACATTTTGTCACCAGCCGACTCCAAAAGTCAGCGATTCCCCATCTCAGCCCAGAAAGCTGGTAGAACAACTTTTGTGGTGTCTTTCATCTGGCTACCGGGGCAGTGGAAGAACTACCAACAGAACTCCTTTCTGGCACCTTCCCCGGGGGAGTTGTGCATGGGGTGTCTTTGGAACATTTTGTCACCAGCCGACAACAAAAGTCAGCGATTCCCCATCTCAGCCCAGAAAGCTGGTAGAACAACTTTTGTGGTGTCTTTCAGCTGGCTACCGGGGCAGTGTAAGAACTACCAACAGAACTCCTTTCTGGCACCTTCCCCGGGGGAGTTGTTCATGGGGTGCGTTTGGAACACTTTGTCACCAGCCGACTCCAAAAGTCAGCGATTCCCCATCTCAGCCCAGAAAGCAGGTAGAACAACTTTTGTGGTGTCTTTCATCTGGCTACCGGGGCAGTGGAAGAACTACCAACAGAACTCCTTTCTGGCACCTTCCCCGGTGGAGTTGTGCATGGGGTGTGTTTGGAACATTTTGTCACCAGCCGACTCCAAAAGTCAGCGATTCCCCATCTTAGCCCAGAAAGTAGGTAGAACCCCTTTTTTGGTGTCTTTCATCTGGCTACCGGGGCAGTGTAAGAACTACCAACAGAACTCCTTTCTGGCATCTTCCCCGGGGGAGTTGTGCATGGGGTGTGTTTGGAACATTTTGTCACCAGCCGACTCCAAAAGTCAGCCATTGCCCATCTCAGCCCAGCAAGCAGGTAGAACCACTTTTGTGGTGTCTTTCAGCTGGCTACCGGGGCAGTGGAAGAACTACCAACAGAACTCCTTTCTGGCATCTTCCCCGGTGCAGTTGTGCATGGGGTGTGTTTGGAACATTTTGTCACCAGCCGAGTCCAAAAGTCTGCGATTCCCCATCTCAGCCCAGAAAGCAGGTAGAACAACTTTTGTGGTGTCTTTCATCTGGCTACCGGGGCAATGTAACAACTACCAAGGGAACTGATTTTGGCACCTTCCCCGGTGGAGTTGTGCATGGGGTGTGTTTGGATCATTTTGTCACCAGCCGACTCCAAAAGTCTGCGATTCCCCATCTCAGCCCAGCAAGCAGGTAGAACCACTTTTGTGGTGTCTTTCATCTGGCTACCGGGGCAATGTAACAACTACCAAGGGAACTGATTTTGGCACCTTCCCCGGTGGAGTTGTGCATGGGGTGTGTTTGGAACATTTTGTCACCAGCCGACTCCAAAAGTCAGCGATTCCCCATCTCAGCCCAGAAAGCAGGTAGAACCATTTTTGTGGTGTCTTTCATCTGGCTACCGGGGCAATGTAACAACTACCAACGGAACTGATTTTGGCATCTTCCCCGGTGGAGTTGTGCATGGGGTGTGTTTGGAACATTTTGTCATCAGCCGACTCCAAAAGTCTGCGATTCCCCATCTCAGCCCAGAAAGCAGGTAGAACAACTTTTGTGGTGTCTTTCAGCTGGCTACCGGGGCAGTGTAACAACTACTAACGGAACTGATTTTGGCACCTTCCCCGGTGGAGTTGTGCATGGGGTGTGTTTGGATCATTTTGTCACAGGCCGACTCCAAAAGTCTGCGATTCCCCATCTAAGCCCAGAAAGCAGGTAGAACCACTTTTGTGGTGTCTTTCAGCTGGCTACCGGGGCAGTGTAAGAACTACCAACAGAACTCCTTTCTGGCACCTTCCCCGGGGGAGTTGTGCATGGGGTGTGTTTGGAACACTTTGTCACCAGCCGACTCCAAAAGTCAGCGATTCCCCATCTCAGCCCAGAAAGCAGGTAGAACAACTTTTGTGGTGTCTTTCAGCTGGCTACCGCGGCAGTGTAAGAACTACCAACAGAACTTCTTTCTGGCATCTTCCCCGGGGGAGTTGTGCATGGGGTGTGTTTGGAAGATTTTGTCATCAGCCGACTCCAAAAGTCAAACATTGCCCATCTCAGCCCAGCAAGCAGGTAGAACCACTTTTGTGGTGTCTTTCATCTGCCTACCGGGGCAATGTAACAACTACCAACGGAACTGATTTTGGCACCTTCCCCGGTGGAGTTGTGTATGGGGTGTGTTTGGAACACTTTGTCACCAGCCGAGTCCAAAAGTCAGCTATTCCCCATCTCAGCCCAGAAAGCAGGTAGAACCACTTTTGTGGTGTCTTTCAGCTGGCTACCGGGGCAGTGTAAGAACTATCAACAGAACTCCTTTCTGGCATCTTCCCCTGGGGTGTTGTGCATGGGGTGTGTTTGGAACATTTTGTCACCAGCCGAGTCCAAAAGTCAGCGATTCCCCATCTCAGCCCAGAAAACAGGTAGAACAACTTTTGTGGTGTCTTTCATCTGGCTACCGGGGCAGTGGAAGAACTACCAACAGAACCACTTTCTGGCACCTTCCCCAGTGGAGTTGTGCATGGGGTGTGTTTGGAACACTTTGTCACCAGCCGACAACAAAAGTCAGCGATTCCCCATCTCAGCCCAGAAAGCAGGTAGAACCACTTTTGTGGTGTCTTTCATCTGGCTACCGGGGCAGTGGAAGAACTACCAACAGAACTCCTTTCTGGCATCTTCCCCGGGGGAGTTGTGCATGCGGTGTGTTTGGAACATTTTGTCACCAGCCGACTCCAAAAGTCAGCCATTGCCCATCTCAGCCCAGCAAGCAGGTAGAACCACTTTTGTGGTGTCTTTCAGCTGGCTACCGCGGCAGTGTAAGAACTACCAACAGAACTCCTTTCTGGCATCTTCCCCGGTGCAGTTGTGCATGGGGTGTGTTTGGAAGATTTTGTCATCAGCCGAGTCCAAAAGTCTGCGATTCCCCATCTCAGCCAAGCAAGCAGGTAAAACCACTTTTGTGGTGTCTTTCAGCTGGCTACCGGGGCAGTGTAAGAACTACCAACAGAACTCCTTTCTGGCACCTTCCCCGGTGGAGTTGTGCATGGGGTGTGTTTGGAACATTTTGTCACCAGCCGACTCCAAAAGTCAGCGATTCCCCATCTTAGCCCAGAAAGTAGGTAGAACCCCTTTTTTGGTGTCTTTCAGCTGGCTACCGGGCAGTGTAAGAACTACCAACAGAACTCCTTTCTGGCATCTTCCCCGGTGCAGTTGTGCATGGGGTGTGTTTGGAACATTTTGTCACCAGCCAAGTCCAAAAGTCAGCTATTCCCCATCTCAGCCCAGAAAGCAGGTAGAACCACTTTTGTGGTGTCTTTCAGCTGGCTACCGGGGCAGTGTAAGAACTACCAACAGAACTCCTTTCTGGCACCTTCCCCGGGGGAGTTGTTCATGGGGTGCGTTTGGAACATTTTGTCACCAGCCGACTCCAAAAGTCAGCGATTCCCCATCTCAGCCCAGAAAGCAGGTAGAACAACTTTTGTGGTGTCTTTCATCTGGCTACCGGGGCAGTGGAAGAACTACCAACAGAACTCCTTTCTGGCATCTTCCCCGGGGGAGTTGTGCATGGGGTGTGTTTGGAACATTTTGTCATCAGCTGACTCCAAAAGTCTGCGATTCCCCATCTCAGCCCAGAAAGTAGGTAGAACAACTTTTGTGGTGTCTTTCAGCTGGCTACCGGGGCAGTGGAAGAACTACCAACAGAACTCCTTTCTGGCACCTTCCCCGGTGGAGTTGTGCATGGGGTGTGTTTGGAACATTTTGTCACCAGCCGACTCCAAAAGTCTGCGATTCCCCATCTCAGCCCAGAAAGCAGGTAGAACCACTTTTGTGGTGTCTTTCAGCTGGCTACCGGGCAGTGTAAGAACTACCAACAGAACTCCTTTCTGGCATCTTCCCCGGTGCAGTTGTGCATGGGGTGTGTTTGGAACATTTTGTCACCAGCCAAGTCCAAAAGTCAGCTATTCCCCATCTCAGCCCAGAAAGCAGGTAGAACCACTTTTGTGGTGTCTTTCAGCTGGCTACCGGGGCAGTGTAAGAACTACCAACAGAACTCCTTTCTGGCACCTTCCCCGGGGGAGTTGTTCATGGGGTGCGTTTGGAACATTTTGTCACCAGCCGACTCCAAAAGTCAGCGATTCCCCATCTCAGCCCAGAAAGCAGGTAGAACAACTTTTGTGGTGTCTTTCATCTGGCTACCGGGGCAGTGGAAGAACTACCAACAGAACTCCTTTCTGGCATCTTCCCCGGGGGAGTTGTGCATGGGGTGTGTTTGGAACATTTTGTCATCAGCTGACTCCAAAAGTCTGCGATTCCCCATCTCAGCCCAGAAAGTAGGTAGAACAACTTTTGTGGTGTCTTTCAGCTGGCTACCGGGGCAGTGGAAGAACTACCAACAGAACTCCTTTCTGGCACCTTCCCCGGTGGAGTTGTGCATGGGGTGTGTTTGGAACATTTTGTCACCAGCCGACTCCAAAAGTCTGCGATTCCCCATCTCAGCCCAGAAAGCAGGTAGAACCACTTTTGTGGTGTCTTTCATCTGCCTACCGGGGCAATGTAACAACTACCAACGGAACTGATTTTGGCACCTTCCCCGGTGGAGTTGTGTATGGGGTGTGTTTGGAACACTTTGTCACCAGCCGAGTCCAAAAGTCAGCTATTCCCCATCTCAGCCCAGAAAGCAGGTAGAACCACTTTTGTGGTGTCTTTCAGCTGGCTACCGGGGCAGTGTAAGAACTATCAACAGAACTCCTTTCTGGCATCTTCCCCGGGGGTGTTGTGCATGGGGTGTGTTTGGAACATTTTGTCACCAGCCGAGTCCAAAAGTCAGCGATTCCCCATCTCAGCCCAGAAAACAGGTAGAACAACTTTTGTGGTGTCTTTCATCTGGCTACCGGGGCAGTGGAAGAACTACCAACAGAACCACTTTCTGGCACCTTCCCCAGTGGAGTTGTGCATGGGGTGTGTTTGGAACACTTTGTCACCAGCCGACAACAAAAGTCAGCGATTCCCCATCTCAGCCCAGAAAGCAGGTAGAACCACTTTTGTGGTGTCTTTCATCTGGCTACCGGGGCAGTGGAAGAACTACCAACAGAACTCCTTTCTGGCATCTTCCCCGGGGGAGTTGTGCATGCGGTGTGTTTGGAACATTTTGTCACCAGCCGACTCCAAAAGTCAGCCATTGCCCATCTCAGCCCAGCAAGCAGGTAGAACCACTTTTGTGGTGTCTTTCAGCTGGCTACCGCGGCAGTGTAAGAACTACCAACAGAACTCCTTTCTGGCATCTTCCCCGGTGCAGTTGTGCATGGGGTGTGTTTGGAAGATTTTGTCATCAGCCGAGTCCAAAAGTCTGCGATTCCCCATCTCAGCCAAGCAAGCAGGTAAAACCACTTTTGTGGTGTCTTTCAGCTGGCTACCGGGGCAGTGTAAGAACTACCAACAGAACTCCTTTCTGGCACCTTCCCCGGTGGAGTTGTGCATGGGGTGTGTTTGGAACATTTTGTCACCAGCCGACTCCAAAAGTCAGCGATTCCCCATCTTAGCCCAGAAAGTAGGTAGAACCCCTTTTTTGGTGTCTTTCAGCTGGCTACCGGGCAGTGTAAGAACTACCAACAGAACTCCTTTCTGGCATCTTCCCCGGTGCAGTTGTGCATGGGGTGTGTTTGGAACATTTTGTCACCAGCCAAGTCCAAAAGTCAGCTATTCCCCATCTCAGCCCAGAAAGCAGGTAGAACCACTTTTGTGGTGTCTTTCAGCTGGCTACCGGGGCAGTGTAAGAACTACCAACAGAACTCCTTTCTGGCACCTTCCCCGGGGGAGTTGTTCATGGGGTGCGTTTGGAACATTTTGTCACCAGCCGACTCCAAAAGTCAGCGATTCCCCATCTCAGCCCAGAAAGCAGGTAGAACAACTTTTGTGGTGTCTTTCATCTGGCTACCGGGGCAGTGGAAGAACTACCAACAGAACTCCTTTCTGGCATCTTCCCCGGGGGAGTTGTGCATGGGGTGTGTTTGGAACATTTTGTCATCAGCTGACTCCAAAAGTCTGCGATTCCCCATCTCAGCCCAGAAAGTAGGTAGAACAACTTTTGTGGTGTCTTTCAGCTGGCTACCGGGGCAGTGGAAGAACTACCAACAGAACTCCTTTCTGGCACCTTCCCCGGTGGAGTTGTGCATGGGGTGTGTTTGGAACATTTTGTCACCAGCCGACTCCAAAAGTCTGCGATTCCCCATCTCAGCCCAGAAAGCAGGTAGAACCACTTTTGTGGTGTCTTTCAGCTGGCTACCGGGGCAGTGTAAGAACTACCAACAGAACTCCTTTCTGGCATCTTCCCCGGGGGTGTTGTGCATGGGGTGCGTTTGGAACATTTTGTCACCAGCCGACTCCAAAAGTCAGCGATTTCCCATCTCAGCCCAGAAAGCAGGTAGAACAACTTTTGTGGTGTCTTTCATCTGGCTACCGGGGCAGTGGAAGAACTACCAACAGAACTCCTTTCTGGCACCTTCCCCGGGGGAGTTGTGCATGGGGTGTCTTTGGAACATTTTGTCACCAGCCGACTCCAAAAGTCAGCCATTGCCCATCTCAGCCCAGCAAGCAGGTAGAACCACTTTTGTGGTGTCTTTTATCTGGCTACCGGGGCAATGTAACAACTACCAACGGAACTGATTTTGGCACCTTCCCCGGTGGAGTTGTGCATGGGGTGTGTTTGGAACACTTTGTCACCAGCCGAGTCCAAAAGTCAGCGATTCCCCATCTCAGCCCAGCAAGCAGGTAGAACCACTTTTGTGGTGTCTTTCAGCTGGCTACCGCGGCAGTGTAAGAACTACCAACAGAACTTCTTTCTGGCATCTTCCCCGGGGGAGTTGTGCATGGGGTGTGTTTGGAAGATTTTGTCATCAGCCGACTCCAAAAGTCAAACATTGCCCATCTCAGCCCAGCAAGCAGGTAGAACCACTTTTGTGGTGTCTTTCATCTGCCTACCGGGGCAATGTAACAACTACCAACGGAACTGATTTTGGCACCTTCCCCGGTGGAGTTGTGTATGGGGTGTGTTTGGAACACTTTGTCACCAGCCGAGTCCAAAAGTCAGCTATTCCCCATCTCAGCCCAGAAAGCAGGTAGAACCACTTTTGTGGTGTCTTTCAGCTGGCTACCGGGGCAGTGTAAGAACTATCAACAGAACTCCTTTCTGGCATCTTCCCCGGGGGTGTTGTGCATGGGGTGTGTTTGGAACATTTTGTCACCAGCCGAGTCCAAAAGTCAGCGATTCCCCATCTCAGCCCAGAAAACAGGTAGAACAACTTTTGTGGTGTCTTTCATCTGGCTACCGGGGCAGTGGAAGAACTACCAACAGAACCACTTTCTGGCACCTTCCCCGGTGCAGTTGTGCATGGGGTGTGTTTGGAACACTTTGTCACCAGCCGACAACAAAAGTCAGCGATTCCCCATCTCAGCCCAGAAAGCAGGTAGAACCACTTTTGTGGTGTCTTTCAGCTGGCTACCGGGGCAGTGGAAGAACTACCAACAGAACTCCTTTCTGGCACCTTCCCCGGGGGAGTTGTTCATGGGGTGCGTTTGGAACATTTTGTCACCAGCCGACTCCAAAAGTCAGCGATTCCCCATCTCAGCCCAGAAAGCAGGTAGAACAACTTTTGTGGTGTCTTTCATCTGGCTACCGGGGCAGTGGAAGAACTACCAACAGAACTCCTTTCTGGCATCTTCCCCGGGGGAGTTGTGCATGGGGTGTGTTTGGAACATTTTGTCATCAGCTGACTCCAAAAGTCTGCGATTCCCCATCTCAGCCCAGAAAGCAGGTAGAACCACTTTTGTGGTGTCTTTCAGCTGGCTACCGGGGCAGTGTAACAACTACCAACAGAACTCCTTTCTGGCACCTTCCCCGGTGGAGTTGTGCATGGGGTGTGTTTGGAACATTTTGTCACCAGCCGACTCCAAAAGTCAGCGATTCCCCATCTTAGCCCAGAAAGTAGGTAGAACCCCTTTTTTGGTGTCTTTCATCTGGCTACCGCGGCAGTGTAAAAACTACCAACAGAACTCCTTTCTGGCGTCTTCCCCGGTGGAGTTGTGCATGGGGTGTGTTTGGAACATTTTGTCATCAGCCGACTCCAAAAGTCTGCGATTCCCCATCTCAGCCCAGAAAGCAGGTAGAACCACTTTTGTGGTGTCTTTCAGCTGGCTACCGGGGCAGTGTAAGAACTACCAACAGAACTCCTTTCTGGCATCTTCCCCGGGGGTGTTGTGCATGGGGTGCGTTTGGAACATTTTGTCACCAGCCGACTCCAAAAGTCAGCGATTTCCCATCTCAGCCCAGAAAGCAGGTAGAACAACTTTTGTGGTGTCTTTCATCTGGCTACCGGGGCAGTGGAAGAACTACCAACAGAACTCCTTTCTGGCACCTTCCCCGGGGGAGTTGTGCATGGGGTGTCTTTGGAACATTTTGTCACCAGCCGACTCCAAAAGTCAGCCATTGCCCATCTCAGCCCAGCAAGCAGGTAGAACCACTTTTGTGGTGTCTTTTATCTGGCTACCGGGGCAATGTAACAACTACCAATGGAACTGATTTTGGCACCTTCCCCGGTGGAGTTGTGCATGGGGTGTGTTTGGAACACTTTGTCACCAGCCGAGTCCAAAAGTCAGCGATTCCCCATCTCAGCCCAGCAAGCAGGTAGAACCACTTTTGTGGTGTCTTTCAGCTGGCTACCGGGGCAGTGTAAGAACTACCAACAGAACTCCTTTCTGGCACCTTCCCCGGGGGAGTTGTTCATGGGGTGCGTTTGGAACATTTTGTCACCAGCCGACTCCAAAAGTCAGCGATTCCCCATCTCAGCCCAGAAAGCAGGTAGAACCACTTTTGTGGTTTCTTTCAGCTGGCTACCGGGGCAGTGTAGGAACTACCAACAGAACTCCTTTCTGGCATCTTCCCCGGTGGAGTTGTGCATGGGGTGTGTTTGGAACATTTTGTCACCAGCCGACTCCAAAAGTCAGCCATTGCCCACCTCAGCCCAGCAAGCAGGTAGAACCACTTTTGTGGTGTCTTTCATCTGGCTACCGGGGCAATGTAACAACTACCAACGGAACTGATTTTGGCACCTTCCCCGGTGGAGTTGTGCATGGGGTGTGTTTGGAACATTTTGTCATCAGCCGACTCCAAAAGTCTGCGATTCCCCATCTCAGCCCAGAAAGCAGGTAGAACCACTTTTGTGGTGTCTTTCAGCTGGCTACCGGGGCAGTGGAAGAACTACCAACAGAACTCCTTTCTGGCACCTTCCCCGGGGCAGTTGTGCATGGGGTGTCTTTGGAACATTTTGTCACCAGCCGACTCCAAAAGTCAGCCATTGCCCATCTCAGCCCAGAAAGCAGGTAGAACCACTTTTGTGGTTTCTTTCAGCTGGCTACCGGGGCAGTGTAGGAACTACCAACAGAACTCCTTTCTGGCATCTTCCCCGGGGGAGTTGTGCATGCGGTGTGTTTGGAACATTTTGTCACCAGCCGACTCCAAAAGTCAGCCATTGCCCACCTCAGCCCAGCAAGCAGGTAGAACCACTTTTGTGGTGTCTTTCAGCTGGCTACCGGGGCAGTGGAAGAACTACCAACGGAACTGATTTTGGCACCTTCCCCGGGGGTGTTGTGCATGGGGTGTGTTTGGAACATTTTGTCACCAACCGACTCCAAAAGTCTGCGATTCCCCATCTAAGCCCAGAAAGCAGATAGAACCACTTTTGTGGTGTCTTTCAGCTGGCTACCGGGGCAGTGTAAGAACTACCAACATAACTCCTTTCTGGCACCTTCCCCGGTGCAGTTGTGCATGGGGTGTGTTTGGAACATTTTGTCACCAGCCGAGTCCAAAAGTCAGCGATTCCCCATCTCAGCCCAGAAAGCAGGTAGAACCACTTTTGTGGTGTCTTTCAGCTGGCTACCGCGGCAGTGTAAGAACTACCAACAGAACTTCTTTCTGGCATCTTCCCCGGGGGAGTTGTGCATGGGGTGTGTTTGGAAGATTTTGTCATCAGCCGAGTCCAAAAGTCAGCGATTCCCCATCTCAGCCCAGCAAGCAGGTAGAACCACTTTTGTGGTGTCTTTCATCTGGCTACCGGGGCAATGTAAGAACTACCAACGGAACTGATTTTGGCACCTTCCCCGGTGGAATTGTGTATGGGGTGTGTTTGGAACACTTTGTCACCAGCCGAGTCCAAAAGTCAGCTATTCCCCATCTCAGCCCAGAAAGCAGGTAGAACCACTTTTGTGGTGTCTTTCAGCTGGCTACCGGGGCAGTGTAAGAACTACCAACAGAACTCCTTTCTGGCATCTTCCCCGGGGGTGTTGTGCATGGGGTGTGTTTGGAACATTTTGTCACCAGCCGACTCCAAAAGTCAGCGATTCCCCATCTCAGCCCAGAAAGCTGGTAGAACAACTTTTGTGGTGTCTTTCATCTGGCTACCGGGGCAGTGGAAGAACTACCAACAGAACTCCTTTCTGGCATCTTCCCCGGGGGAGTTGTGCATGGGGTGTCTTTGGAACATTTTGTCACCAGCCGACAACAAAAGTCAGCGATTCCCCATCTTAGCCCAGAAAGTAGGTAGAACCCCTTTTTTGGTGTCTTTCATCTGGCTACCGGGGCAGTGTAAGAACTACCAACAGAACTCCTTTCTGGCATCTTCCCCGGGGGAGTTGTGCATGGGGTGTGTTTGGAACATTTTGTCACCAGCCGACTCCAAAAGTCAGCCATTGCCCATCTCAGCCCAGCAAGCAGGTAGAACCACTTTTGTGGTGTCTTTCAGCTGGCTACCGGGGCAGTGGAAGAACTACCAACAGAACTCCTTTCTGGCATCTTCCCCGGTGCAGTTGTGCATGGGGTGTGTTTGGAACATTTTGTCACCAGCCGAGTCCAAAAGTCTGCGATTCCCCATCTCAGCCCAGAAAGCAGGTAGAACAACTTTTGTGGTGTCTTTCATCTGGCTACCGGGGCAATGTAACAACTACCAAGGGAACTGATTTTGGCACCTTCCCCGGTGGAGTTGTGCATGGGGTGTGTTTGGATCATTTTGTCACCAGCCGACTCCAAAAGTCTGCGATTCCCCATCTCAGCCCAGCAAGCAGGTAGAACCACTTTTGTGGTGTCTTTCATCTGGCTACCGGGGCAATGTAACAACTACCAAGGGAACTGATTTTGGCACCTTCCCCGGTGGAGTTGTGCATGGGGTGTGTTTGGAACATTTTGTCACCAGCCGACTCCAAAAGTCAGCGATTCCCCATCTCAGCCCAGAAAGCAGGTAGAACCATTTTTGTGGTGTCTTTCATCTGGCTACCGGGGCAATGTAACAACTACCAACGGAACTGATTTTGGCATCTTCCCCGGTGGAGTTGTGCATGGGGTGTGTTTGGAACATTTTGTCATCAGCCGACTCCAAAAGTCTGCGATTCCCCATCTCAGCCCAGAAAGCAGGTAGAACAACTTTTGTGGTGTCTTTCAGCTGGCTACCGGGGCAGTGTAACAACTACTAACGGAACTGATTTTGGCACCTTCCCCGGTGGAGTTGTGCATGGGGTGTGTTTGGATCATTTTGTCACAGGCCGACTCCAAAAGTCTGCGATTCCCCATCTAAGCCCAGAAAGCAGGTAGAACCACTTTTGTGGTGTCTTTCAGCTGGCTACCGGGGCAGTGTAAGAACTACCAACAGAACTCCTTTCTGGCACCTTCCCCGGGGGAGTTGTGCATGGGGTGTGTTTGGAACACTTTGTCACCAGCCGACTCCAAAAGTCAGCGATTCCCCATCTCAGCCCAGAAAGCAGGTAGAACAACTTTTGTGGTGTCTTTCAGCTGGCTACCGCGGCAGTGTAAGAACTACCAACAGAACTTCTTTCTGGCATCTTCCCCGGGGGAGTTGTGCATGGGGTGTGTTTGGAAGATTTTGTCATCAGCCGACTCCAAAAGTCAAACATTGCCCATCTCAGCCCAGCAAGCAGGTAGAACCACTTTTGTGGTGTCTTTCATCTGCCTACCGGGGCAATGTAACAACTACCAACGGAACTGATTTTGGCACCTTCCCCGGTGGAGTTGTGTATGGGGTGTGTTTGGAACACTTTGTCACCAGCCGAGTCCAAAAGTCAGCTATTCCCCATCTCAGCCCAGAAAGCAGGTAGAACCACTTTTGTGGTGTCTTTCAGCTGGCTACCGGGGCAGTGTAAGAACTATCAACAGAACTCCTTTCTGGCATCTTCCCCTGGGGTGTTGTGCATGGGGTGTGTTTGGAACATTTTGTCACCAGCCGAGTCCAAAAGTCAGCGATTCCCCATCTCAGCCCAGAAAACAGGTAGAACAACTTTTGTGGTGTCTTTCATCTGGCTACCGGGGCAGTGGAAGAACTACCAACAGAACCACTTTCTGGCACCTTCCCCAGTGGAGTTGTGCATGGGGTGTGTTTGGAACACTTTGTCACCAGCCGACAACAAAAGTCAGCGATTCCCCATCTCAGCCCAGAAAGCAGGTAGAACCACTTTTGTGGTGTCTTTCATCTGGCTACCGGGGCAGTGGAAGAACTACCAACAGAACTCCTTTCTGGCATCTTCCCCGGGGGAGTTGTGCATGCGGTGTGTTTGGAACATTTTGTCACCAGCCGACTCCAAAAGTCAGCCATTGCCCATCTCAGCCCAGCAAGCAGGTAGAACCACTTTTGTGGTGTCTTTCAGCTGGCTACCGCGGCAGTGTAAGAACTACCAACAGAACTCCTTTCTGGCATCTTCCCCGGTGCAGTTGTGCATGGGGTGTGTTTGGAAGATTTTGTCATCAGCCGAGTCCAAAAGTCTGCGATTCCCCATCTCAGCCAAGCAAGCAGGTAAAACCACTTTTGTGGTGTCTTTCAGCTGGCTACCGGGGCAGTGTAAGAACTACCAACAGAACTCCTTTCTGGCACCTTCCCCGGTGGAGTTGTGCATGGGGTGTGTTTGGAACATTTTGTCACCAGCCGACTCCAAAAGTCAGCGATTCCCCATCTTAGCCCAGAAAGTAGGTAGAACCCCTTTTTTGGTGTCTTTCAGCTGGCTACCGGGCAGTGTAAGAACTACCAACAGAACTCCTTTCTGGCATCTTCCCCGGTGCAGTTGTGCATGGGGTGTGTTTGGAACATTTTGTCACCAGCCAAGTCCAAAAGTCAGCTATTCCCCATCTCAGCCCAGAAAGCAGGTAGAACCACTTTTGTGGTGTCTTTCAGCTGGCTACCGGGGCAGTGTAAGAACTACCAACAGAACTCCTTTCTGGCACCTTCCCCGGGGGAGTTGTTCATGGGGTGCGTTTGGAACATTTTGTCACCAGCCGACTCCAAAAGTCAGCGATTCCCCATCTCAGCCCAGAAAGCAGGTAGAACAACTTTTGTGGTGTCTTTCATCTGGCTACCGGGGCAGTGGAAGAACTACCAACAGAACTCCTTTCTGGCATCTTCCCCGGGGGAGTTGTGCATGGGGTGTGTTTGGAACATTTTGTCATCAGCTGACTCCAAAAGTCTGCGATTCCCCATCTCAGCCCAGAAAGTAGGTAGAACAACTTTTGTGGTGTCTTTCAGCTGGCTACCGGGGCAGTGGAAGAACTACCAACAGAACTCCTTTCTGGCACCTTCCCCGGTGGAGTTGTGCATGGGGTGTGTTTGGAACATTTTGTCACCAGCCGACTCCAAAAGTCTGCGATTCCCCATCTCAGCCCAGAAAGCAGGTAGAACCACTTTTGTGGTGTCTTTCAGCTGGCTACCGGGCAGTGTAAGAACTACCAACAGAACTCCTTTCTGGCATCTTCCCCGGTGCAGTTGTGCATGGGGTGTGTTTGGAACATTTTGTCACCAGCCAAGTCCAAAAGTCAGCTATTCCCCATCTCAGCCCAGAAAGCAGGTAGAACCACTTTTGTGGTGTCTTTCAGCTGGCTACCGGGGCAGTGTAAGAACTACCAACAGAACTCCTTTCTGGCACCTTCCCCGGGGGAGTTGTTCATGGGGTGCGTTTGGAACATTTTGTCACCAGCCGACTCCAAAAGTCAGCGATTCCCCATCTCAGCCCAGAAAGCAGGTAGAACAACTTTTGTGGTGTCTTTCATCTGGCTACCGGGGCAGTGGAAGAACTACCAACAGAACTCCTTTCTGGCATCTTCCCCGGGGGAGTTGTGCATGGGGTGTGTTTGGAACATTTTGTCATCAGCTGACTCCAAAAGTCTGCGATTCCCCATCTCAGCCCAGAAAGTAGGTAGAACAACTTTTGTGGTGTCTTTCAGCTGGCTACCGGGGCAGTGGAAGAACTACCAACAGAACTCCTTTCTGGCACCTTCCCCGGTGGAGTTGTGCATGGGGTGTGTTTGGAACATTTTGTCACCAGCCGACTCCAAAAGTCTGCGATTCCCCATCTCAGCCCAGAAAGCAGGTAGAACCACTTTTGTGGTGTCTTTCATCTGCCTACCGGGGCAATGTAACAACTACCAACGGAACTGATTTTGGCACCTTCCCCGGTGGAGTTGTGTATGGGGTGTGTTTGGAACACTTTGTCACCAGCCGAGTCCAAAAGTCAGCTATTCCCCATCTCAGCCCAGAAAGCAGGTAGAACCACTTTTGTGGTGTCTTTCAGCTGGCTACCGGGGCAGTGTAAGAACTATCAACAGAACTCCTTTCTGGCATCTTCCCCGGGGGTGTTGTGCATGGGGTGTGTTTGGAACATTTTGTCACCAGCCGAGTCCAAAAGTCAGCGATTCCCCATCTCAGCCCAGAAAACAGGTAGAACAACTTTTGTGGTGTCTTTCATCTGGCTACCGGGGCAGTGGAAGAACTACCAACAGAACCACTTTCTGGCACCTTCCCCAGTGGAGTTGTGCATGGGGTGTGTTTGGAACACTTTGTCACCAGCCGACAACAAAAGTCAGCGATTCCCCATCTCAGCCCAGAAAGCAGGTAGAACCACTTTTGTGGTGTCTTTCATCTGGCTACCGGGGCAGTGGAAGAACTACCAACAGAACTCCTTTCTGGCATCTTCCCCGGGGGAGTTGTGCATGCGGTGTGTTTGGAACATTTTGTCACCAGCCGACTCCAAAAGTCAGCCATTGCCCATCTCAGCCCAGCAAGCAGGTAGAACCACTTTTGTGGTGTCTTTCAGCTGGCTACCGCGGCAGTGTAAGAACTACCAACAGAACTCCTTTCTGGCATCTTCCCCGGTGCAGTTGTGCATGGGGTGTGTTTGGAAGATTTTGTCATCAGCCGAGTCCAAAAGTCTGCGATTCCCCATCTCAGCCAAGCAAGCAGGTAAAACCACTTTTGTGGTGTCTTTCAGCTGGCTACCGGGGCAGTGTAAGAACTACCAACAGAACTCCTTTCTGGCACCTTCCCCGGTGGAGTTGTGCATGGGGTGTGTTTGGAACATTTTGTCACCAGCCGACTCCAAAAGTCAGCGATTCCCCATCTTAGCCCAGAAAGTAGGTAGAACCCCTTTTTTGGTGTCTTTCAGCTGGCTACCGGGCAGTGTAAGAACTACCAACAGAACTCCTTTCTGGCATCTTCCCCGGTGCAGTTGTGCATGGGGTGTGTTTGGAACATTTTGTCACCAGCCAAGTCCAAAAGTCAGCTATTCCCCATCTCAGCCCAGAAAGCAGGTAGAACCACTTTTGTGGTGTCTTTCAGCTGGCTACCGGGGCAGTGTAAGAACTACCAACAGAACTCCTTTCTGGCACCTTCCCCGGGGGAGTTGTTCATGGGGTGCGTTTGGAACATTTTGTCACCAGCCGACTCCAAAAGTCAGCGATTCCCCATCTCAGCCCAGAAAGCAGGTAGAACAACTTTTGTGGTGTCTTTCATCTGGCTACCGGGGCAGTGGAAGAACTACCAACAGAACTCCTTTCTGGCATCTTCCCCGGGGGAGTTGTGCATGGGGTGTGTTTGGAACATTTTGTCATCAGCTGACTCCAAAAGTCTGCGATTCCCCATCTCAGCCCAGAAAGTAGGTAGAACAACTTTTGTGGTGTCTTTCAGCTGGCTACCGGGGCAGTGGAAGAACTACCAACAGAACTCCTTTCTGGCACCTTCCCCGGTGGAGTTGTGCATGGGGTGTGTTTGGAACATTTTGTCACCAGCCGACTCCAAAAGTCTGCGATTCCCCATCTCAGCCCAGAAAGCAGGTAGAACCACTTTTGTGGTGTCTTTCAGCTGGCTACCGGGGCAGTGTAAGAACTACCAACAGAACTCCTTTCTGGCATCTTCCCCGGGGGTGTTGTGCATGGGGTGCGTTTGGAACATTTTGTCACCAGCCGACTCCAAAAGTCAGCGATTTCCCATCTCAGCCCAGAAAGCAGGTAGAACAACTTTTGTGGTGTCTTTCATCTGGCTACCGGGGCAGTGGAAGAACTACCAACAGAACTCCTTTCTGGCACCTTCCCCGGGGCAGTTGTGCATGGGGTGTCTTTGGAACATTTTGTCACCAGCCGACTCCAAAAGTCAGCCATTGCCCATCTCAGCCCAGAAAGCAGGTAGAACCACTTTTGTGGTTTCTTTCAGCTGGCTACCGGGGCAGTGTAGGAACTACCAACAGAACTCCTTTCTGGCATCTTCCCCGGGGGAGTTGTGCATGCGGTGTGTTTGGAACATTTTGTCACCAGCCGACTCCAAAAGTCAGCCATTGCCCACCTCAGCCCAGCAAGCAGGTAGAACCACTTTTGTGGTGTCTTTCAGCTGGCTACCGGGGCAGTGGAAGAACTACCAACGGAACTGATTTTGGCACCTTCCCCGGGGGTGTTGTGCATGGGGTGTGTTTGGAACATTTTGTCACCAACCGACTCCAAAAGTCTGCGATTCCCCATCTAAGCCCAGAAAGCAGATAGAACCACTTTTGTGGTGTCTTTCAGCTGGCTACCGGGGCAGTGTAAGAACTACCAACATAACTCCTTTCTGGCACCTTCCCCGGTGCAGTTGTGCATGGGGTGTGTTTGGAACATTTTGTCACCAGCCGAGTCCAAAAGTCAGCGATTCCCCATCTCAGCCCAGAAAGCAGGTAGAACCACTTTTGTGGTGTCTTTCAGCTGGCTACCGCGGCAGTGTAAGAACTACCAACAGAACTTCTTTCTGGCATCTTCCCCGGGGGAGTTGTGCATGGGGTGTGTTTGGAAGATTTTGTCATCAGCCGAGTCCAAAAGTCAGCGATTCCCCATCTCAGCCCAGCAAGCAGGTAGAACCACTTTTGTGGTGTCTTTCATCTGGCTACCGGGGCAATGTAAGAACTACCAACGGAACTGATTTTGGCACCTTCCCCGGTGGAATTGTGTATGGGGTGTGTTTGGAACACTTTGTCACCAGCCGAGTCCAAAAGTCAGCTATTCCCCATCTCAGCCCAGAAAGCAGGTAGAACCACTTTTGTGGTGTCTTTCAGCTGGCTACCGGGGCAGTGTAAGAACTACCAACAGAACTCCTTTCTGGCATCTTCCCCGGGGGTGTTGTGCATGGGGTGTGTTTGGAACATTTTGTCACCAGCCGACTCCAAAAGTCAGCGATTCCCCATCTCAGCCCAGAAAGCTGGTAGAACAACTTTTGTGGTGTCTTTCATCTGGCTACCGGGGCAGTGGAAGAACTACCAACAGAACTCCTTTCTGGCATCTTCCCCGGGGGAGTTGTGCATGGGGTGTCTTTGGAACATTTTGTCACCAGCCGACAACAAAAGTCAGCGATTCCCCATCTCAGCCCAGAAAGCTGGTAGAACAACTTTTGTGGTGTCTTTCAGCTGGCTACCGGGGCAGTGTAAGAACTACCAACAGAACTCCTTTCTGGCACCTTCCCCGGGGGAGTTGTTCATGGGGTGCGTTTGGAACACTTTGTCACCAGCCGACTCCAAAAGTCAGCGATTCCCCATCTCAGCCCAGAAAGCTGGTAGAACAACTTTTGTGGTGTCTTTCATCTGGCTACCGGGGCAGTGGAAGAACTACCAACAGAACTCCTTTCTGGCACCTTCCCCGGTGGAGTTGTGCATGGGGTGTGTTTGGAACATTTTGTCACCAGCCGACTCCAAAAGTCAGCGATTCCCCATCTTAGCCCAGAAAGTAGGTAGAACCCCTTTTTTGGTGTCTTTCATCTGGCTACCGGGGCAGTGTAAGAACTACCAACAGAACTCCTTTCTGGCATCTTCCCCGGGGGAGTTGTGCATGGGGTGTGTTTGGAACATTTTGTCACCAGCCGACTCCAAAAGTCAGCCATTGCCCATCTCAGCCCAGCAAGCAGGTAGAACCACTTTTGTGGTGTCTTTCAGCTGGCTACCGGGGCAGTGGAAGAACTACCAACAGAACTCCTTTCTGGCATCTTCCCCGGGGGAGTTGTGCATGGGGTGTGTTTGGAACATTTTGTCACCAGCCGACTCCAAAAGTCAGCCATTGCCCATCTCAGCCCAGCAAGCAGGTAGAACCACTTTTGTGGTGTCTTTCAGCTGGCTACCGGGGCAGTGGAAGAACTACCAACAGAACTCCTTTCTGGCATCTTCCCCGGGGGAGTTGTGCATGGGGTGTGTTTGGAACATTTTGTCACCAGCCGAGTCCAAAAGTCTGCGATTCCCCATCTCAGCCCAGCAAGCAGGTAGAACAACTTTTGTGGTGTCTTTCAGCTGGCTACCGGGGCAGTGGAAGAACTACCAACGGAACTGATTTTGGCACCTTCCCCGGTGGAGTTGTGCATGGGGTGTGTTTGGATCATTTTGTCACAGGCCGACTCCAAAAGTCTGCGATTCCCCATCTCAGCCCAGCAAGCAGGTAGAACCACTTTTGTGGTGTCTTTCATCTGGCTACCGGGGCAATGTAACAACTACGAAGGGAACTGATTTTGGCACCTTCCCCGGTGGAGTTGTGCATGGGGTGTGTTTGGAACATTTTGTCACCAGCCGACTCCAAAAGTCAGCGATTCCCCATCTCAGCCCAGAAAGCAGGTAGAACCATTTTTGTGGTGTCTTTCATCTGGCTACCGGGGCAATGTAACAACTACCAACGGAACTGATTTTGGCATCTTCCCCGGTGGAGTTGTGCATGGGGTGTGTTTGGAACATTTTGTCATCAGCCGACTCCAAAAGTCTGCGATTCCCCATCTCAGCCCAGAAAGCAGGTAGAACAACTTTTGTGGTGTCTTTCAGCTGGCTACCGGGGCAGTGTAACAACTACTAACGGAACTGATTTTGGCACCTTCCCCGGTGGAGTTGTGCATGGGGTGTGTTTGGATCATTTTGTCACAGGCCGACTCCAAAAGTCTGCGATTCCCCATCTAAGCCCAGAAAGCAGGTAGAACAACTTTTGTGGTGTCTTTCAGCTGGCTACCGGGGCAGTGTAAGAACTACCAACAGAACTCCTTTCTGGCACCTTCCCCGGGGGAGTTGTGCATGGGGTGTGTTTGGAAGATTTTGTCACCAGCCGAGTCCAAAAGTCAAACATTGCCCATCTCAGCCCAGCAAGCAGGTAGAACCACTTTTGTGGTGTCTTTCATCTGCCTACCGGGGCAATGTAACAACTACCAACAGAACTGATTTTGGCACCTTCCCCGGTGGAGTTGTGTATGGGGTGTGTTTGGAACACTTTGTCACCAGCCGAGTCCAAAAGTCAGCTATTCCCCATCTCAGCCCAGAAAGCAGGTAGAACCACTTTTGTGGTGTCTTTCAGCTGGCTACCGGGGCAGTGTAAGAACTATCAACAGAACTCCTTTCTGGCATCTTCCCCGGGGGTGTTGTGCATGGGGTGTGTTTGGAACATTTTGTCACCAGCCGAGTCCAAAAGTCAGCGATTCCCCATCTCAGCCCAGAAAACAGGTAGAACAACTTTTGTGGTGTCTTTCATCTGGCTACCGGGGCAGTGGAAGAACTACCAACAGAACCACTTTCTGGCACCTTCCCCAGTGGAGTTGTGCATGGGGTGTGTTTGGAACACTTTGTCACCAGCCGACAACAAAAGTCAGCGATTCCCCATCTCAGCCCAGAAAGCAGGTAGAACCACTTTTGTGGTGTCTTTCATCTGGCTACCGGGGCAGTGGAAGAACTACCAACAGAACTCCTTACTGGCACCTTCCCCGGGGGAGTTGTTCATGGGGTGCGTTTGGAACATTTTGTGACCAGCCGACTCCAAAAGTCAGCGATTCCCCATCTCAGCCCAGAAAGCAGGTAGAACAACTTTTGTGGTGTCTTTCATCTGGCTACCGGGGCAGTGGAAGAACTACCAACAGAACTCCTTTCTGGCATCTTCCCCGGGGGAGTTGTGCATGGGGTGTGTTTGGAACATTTTGTCACCAGCCGACTCCAAAAGTCAGCCATTGCCCATCTCAGCCCAGCAAGCAGGTAGAACCACTTTTGTGGTGTCTTTCAGCTGGCTACCGCGGCAGTGTAAGAACTACCAACAGAACTCCTTTCTGGCATCTTCCCCGGTGCAGTTGTGCATGGGGTGTGTTTGGAAGATTTTGTCACAGGCCGACTCCAAAAGTCTGCGATTCCCCATCTCAGCCAAGCAAGCAGGTAAAACCACTTTTGTGGTGTCTTTCAGCTGGCTACCGGGGCAGTGGAAGAACTACCAACAGAACTCCTTTCTGGCACCTTCCCCGGTGGAGTTGTGCATGGGGTGTGTTTGGAACATTTTGTCACCAGCCGACTCCAAAAGTCAGCGATTCCCCATCTTAGCCCAGAAAGTAGGTAGAACCCCTTTTTTGGTGTCTTTCAGCTGGCTACCGGGCAGTGTAAGAACTACCAACAGAACTCCTTTCTGGCACCTTCCCCGGAGGAGTTGTTCATGGGGTGCGTTTGGAACATTTTGTCACCAGCCGACTCCAAAAGTCAGCGATTCCCCATCTCAGCCCAGAAAGCAGGTAGAACAACTTTTGTGGTGTCTTTCATCTGGCTACAGGGGCAGTGGAAGAACTACCAACAGAACTCCTTTCTGGCATCTTCCCCGGGGGAGTTGTGCATGGGGTGTGTTTGGAACATTTTGTCATCAGCTGACTCCAAAAGTCTGCGATTCCCCATCTCAGCCCAGAAAGTAGGTAGAACAACTTTTGTGGTGTCTTTCAGCTGGCTACCGGGGCAGTGGAAGAACTACCAACAGAACTCCTTTCTGGCACCTTCCCCGGTGGAGTTGTGCATGGGGTGTGTTTGGAACATTTTGTCACCAGCCGACTCCAAAAGTCAGCGATTCCCCATCTTAGCCCAGAAAGTAGGTAGAACCCCTTTTTTGGTGTCTTTCATCTGGCTACCGCGGCAGTGTAAGAACTACCAACAGAACTCCTTTCTGGCATCTTCCCCGGGGGAGTTGTGCATGGGGTGTGTTTGGAACATTTTGTCATCAGCCGACTCCAAAAGTCTGCGATTCCCCATCTCAGCCCAGAAAGCAGGTAGAACCACTTTTGTGGTGTCTTTCAGCTGGCTACCGGGGCAGTGTAATAACTACCAACAGAACTCCTTTCTGGCATCTTCCCCGGGGGAGTTGTGCATGGGGTGTGTTTGGAACATTTTGTCATCAGCCGACTCCAAAAGTCTGCGATTCCCCATCTCAGCCCAGAAAGCAGGTAGAACCACTTTTGTGGTGTCTTTCAGCTGGCTACCGGGGCAGTGGAAGAACTACCAACAGAACTCCTTTCTGGCACCTTCCCCGGGGGAGTTGTTCATGGGGTGCGTTTGGAACATTTTGTCACCAGCCGACTCCAAAAGTCAGCGATTCCCCATCTCAGCCCAGAAAGCAGGTAGAACAACTTTTGTGGTGTCTTTCATCTGGCTACCGGGGCAGTGGAAGAACTACCAACAGAACTCCTTTCTGGCATCTTCCCCGGGGGAGTTGTGCATGCGGTGTGTTTGGAACATTTTGTCACCAGCCGACTCCAAAAGTCAGCCATTGCCCATCTCAGCCCAGCAAGCAGGTAGAACCACTTTTGTGGTGTCTTTCAGCTGGCTACCGCGGCAGTGTAAGAACTACCAACAGAACTCCTTTCTGGCATCTTCCCCGGGGGTGTTGTGCATGGGGTGTGTTTGGAAGATTTTGTCACAGGCCGACTCCAAAAGTCTGCGATTCCCCATCTCAGCCAAGCAAGCAGGTAAAACCACTTTTGTGGTGTCTTTCAGCTGGCTACCGGGGCAGTGTAAGAACTACCAACAGAACTCCTTTCTGGCACCTTCCCCGGTGGAGTTGTGCATGGGGTGTGTTTGGAACATTTTGTCACCAGCCGACTCCAAAAGTCAGCGATTCCCCATCTTAGCCCAGAAAGTAGGTAGAACCCCTTTTTTGGTGTCTTTCAGCTGGCTACCGGGCAGTGTAAGAACTACCAACAGAACTCCTTTCTGGCATCTTCCCCGGTGCAGTTGTGCATGGGGTGTGTTTGGAACATTTTGTCACCAGCCAAGTCCAAAAGTCAGCTATTCCCCATCTCAGCCCAGAAAGCAGGTAGAACCACTTTTGTGGTGTCTTTCATCTGGCTACCGGGGCAGTGGAAGAACTACCAACAGAACTCCTTTCTGGCACCTTCCCCGGGGGAGTTGTGCATGGGGTGTCTTTGGAACATTTTGTCACCAGCCGACTCCAAAAGTCAGCCATTGCCCATCTCAGCCCAGCAAGCAGGTAGAACCACTTTTGTGGTGTCTTTTATCTGGCTACCGGGGCAATGTAACAACTACCAACGGAACTGATTTTGGCACCTTCCCCGGTGGAGTTGTGCATGGGGTGTGTTTGGAACACTTTGTCACCAGCCGAGTCCAAAAGTCAGCGATTCCCCATCTCAGCCCAGCAAGCAGGTAGAACCACTTTTGTGGTGTCTTTCAGCTGGCTACCGCGGCAGTGTAAGAACTACCAACAGAACTTCTTTCTGGCATCTTCCCCGGGGGAGTTGTGCATGGGGTGTGTTTGGAAGATTTTGTCATCAGCCGACTCCAAAAGTCAAACATTGCCCATCTCAGCCCAGCAAGCAGGTAGAACCACTTTTGTGGTGTCTTTCATCTGCCTACCGGGGCAATGTAACAACTACCAACAGAACTGATTTTGGCACCTTCCCCGGTGGAGTTGTGTATGGGGTGTGTTTGGAACACTTTGTCACCAGCCGAGTCCAAAAGTCAGCTATTCCCCATCTCAGCCCAGAAAGCAGGTAGAACAACTTTTGTGGTGTCTTTCAGCTGGCTACCGGGGCAGTGGAAGAACTACCAACAGAACTCCTTTCTGGCACCTTCCCCGGTGCAGTTGTGCATGGCGTGTGTTTGGATCATTTTGTCACATGCCGACTCCAAAAGTCTGCGATTTCCCATCTCAGCCCAGAAAGCAGGTAGAACCACTTTTGTGGTGTCTTTCAGCTGGCTACCGGGGCAGTGTAAGAACTACCAACAGAACTCCTTTCTGGCACCTTCCCCGGGGGAGTTGTGCATGGGGTGTGTTTGGAACATTTTGTCACAGGCCGACTCCAAAAGTCTGCGATTTCCCATCTCAGCCCAGAAAGCAGGTAGAACCCCTTTTGTGGTGTCTTTCATCTGGCTACCGGGGCAGTGGAAGAACTACCAACAGAACTCCTTTCTGGCACCTTCCCCGGTGCAGTTGTGCATGGGGTGTGTTTGGAACATTTTGTCACCAGCCGAGTCCAAAAGTCAGCTATTCCCCATCTCAGCCCAGAAAACAGGTAGAACAACTTTTGTGGTGTCTTTCAGCTGGCTACCGCGGCAGTGTAAGAACTACCAACAGAACTTCTTTCTGGCATCTTCCCCGGGGGAGTTGTGCATGGGGTGTGTTTGGAAGATTTTGTCATCAGCCGAGTCCAAAAGTCAGCGATTCCCCATCTCAGCCCAGAAAGCAGGTAGAACAACTTTTGTGGTGTCTTTCAGCTGGCTACCGGGGCAGTGGAAGAACTACCAACAGAACTCCTTTCTGGCACCTTCCCCGGTGCAGTTGTGCATGGCGTGTGTTTGGATCATTTTGTCACAGGCCGACTCCAAAAGTCTGCGATTTCCCATCTCAGCCCAGAAAGCAGGTAGAACCACTTTTGTGGTGTCTTTCATCTGGCTACCGGGGCAGTGTAAGAACTATCAACAGAACTCCTTTCTGGCATCTTCCCCGGGGGAGTTGTGCATGGGGTGTGTTTGGAACATTTTGTCACAGGCCGACTCCAAAAGTCAGCGATTCCTCATCTCAGCCCAGAAAGCAGGTAGAACCACTTTTGTGGTGTCTTTCATCTGGCTACCGGGGCAATGTAACAACTACCAACTGAACTGATTTTGGCACCTTCCCCGGTGGAGTTGTGCATGGGGTGTGTTTGGAACATTTTGTCACCAGCCGAGTCCAAAAGTCAGCGATTCCCCATCTCAGCCCAGCAAGCAGGTAGAACCACTTTTGTGGTGTCTTTCACCTGGCTACCGCGGCAGTGTAAGAACTACCAACAGAACTCATTTCTGGCACCTTCCTCAGGGGAGTTGTGCATGGGGTGTGTTTGGATCATTTTGTCACAGGCCGACTCCAAAAGTCTGCCATTCCCCATCTAAGCCCAGAAAGCAGGTAGAACCCCTTTTGTGGTGTCTTTCAGCTGGCTACCGGGGCAGTGTAAGAACTACCAACAGAACTCCTTTCTGGCACCTTCCCCGGTGCAGTTGTGCATGGCGTGTGTTTGGATCATTTTGTCACAGGCCGACTCCAAAAGTCTGCGATTTCCCATCTCAGCCCAGAAAGCAGGTAGAACAACTTTTGTGGTGTCTTTCAGCTGGCTACCGCGGCAGTGTAAGAACTACCAACAGAACTTCTTTCTGGCATCTTCCCCGGTGGAGTTGTGCATGGGGTGTGTTTGGAAGATTTTGTCATCAGCCGAGTCCAAAAGTCAGCGATTCCCCATCTCAGCCCAGAAAACAGGTAGAACAACTTTTGTGGTGTCTTTCAGCTGGCTACCGGGGCAGTGGAAGAACTACCAACAGAACCACTTTCTGGCACCTTCCCCGGTGCAGTTGTGCATGGGGTGTGTTTGGAACATTTTTTCACCAGCCGACTCCAAAAGTCAGCGATTCCCCATCTAAGCCCAGCAAGCAGGTAAAACCACTTTTGTGGTCTCTTTCAGCTGGCTACCGGGGCAGTGGAAGAACTACCAACAGAACTCCTTTCTGGCACCTTCCCCGGTGGAGTTGTGCATGGGGTGTGTTTGGATCATTTTGTCACAGGCCGACTCCAAAAGTCTGCGATTCCCCATCTAAGCCCAGAAAGCAGGTAGAACCACTTTTGTGGTGTCTTTCAGCTGGCTACCGGGGCAGTGTAAGAACTACCAACAGAACTCCTTTCTGGCACCTTCCCCGGTGCAGTTGTGCATGGGGTGTGTTTGGAACACTTTGTCACCAGCCGAGTCCAAAAGTCAGCGATTCCCCATCTCAGCCCAGAAAGCAGGTAGAAACACTTTTGTGGTGTCTTTCATCTGGCTACCGCGGCAGTGTAAGAACTACCAACAGAACTTCTTTCTGGCATCTTCCCCGGGGGAGTTGTGCATGGGGTGTGTTTGGAAGATTTTGTCATCAGCCGAGTCCAAAAGTCAGCGATTCCCCATCTCAGCCCAGAAAACAGGTAGAACAACTTTTGTGGTGTCTTTCAGCTGGCTACCGGGGCAGTGGAAGAACTACCAACAGAACTCCTTTCTGGCACCTTCCCCGGTGCAGTTGTGCATGGCGTGTGTTTGGATCATTTTGTCACAGGCCGACTCCAAAAGTCTGCGATTTCCCATCTCAGCCCAGAAAGCAGGTAGAACCACTTTTGTGGTGTCTTTCATCTGGCTACCGGGGCAGTGTAAGAACTACCAACAGAACTCCTTTCTGGCACCTTCCCCGGGGGAGTTGTGCATGGGGTGTGTTTGGATCATTTTGTTACAGGCCGACTCCAAAAGTCTGCGATTTCCCATCTCAGCCCAGCAAGCAGGTAGAACCACTTTTGTGGTGTCTTTCATCTGCCTACCGGGGCAATGTAACAACTACCAACGGAACTGATTTTGGCACCTTCCCCGGTGGAGTTGTGCATGGGGTGTGTTTGGAACACTTTGTCACCAGCCGAGTCCAAAAGTCAGCGATTCCCCATCTCAGCCCAGAAAGCAGGTAGAACCACTTTTGTGGTGTCTTTCAGCTGGCTACCGGGGCAGTGTAAGAACTACCAACAGAACTCCTTTCTGGCATCTTCCCCGGGGGAGTTGTGCATGGGGTGTGTTTGGAACATTTTGTCACCAGCCGAGTCCAAAAGTCAGCCATTGCCCATCTCAGCTCAGCAAGCAGGTAGAACCACTTTTGTGGTGTCTTTCAGCTGGCTACCGCGGCAGTGTAAGAACTACCAACAGAACTCCTTTCTGGCATCTTCCCCGGGGGAGTTGTGCATGGGGTGTGTTTGGAAGATTTTGTCATCAGCCGAGTCCAAAAGTCAGCGATTCCCCATCTCAGCCCAGAAAGCAGGTAGAACAACTTTTGTGGTGTCTTTCAGCTGGCTACCGGGGCAGTGGAAGAACTACCAACAGAACCACTTTCTGGCACCTTCCCCGGTGCAGTTGTGCATGGGGTGTGTTTGGAACATTTTTTCACCAGCCGACTCCAAAAGTCAGCGATTCCCCATCTCAGCCCAGCAAGCAGGTAAAACCACTTTTGTGGTGTCTTTCAGCTGGCTACCGGGGCAGTGTAAGAACTACCTACAGAACTCCTTTCTGGCACCTTCCCCGGTGCAGTTGTGCATGGGGTGTGTTTGGAACACTTTGTCACCAGCCGAGTCCAAAAGTCAGCGATTCCCCATCTCAGCCCAGAAAGCAGGTAGAAACACTTTTGTGGTGTCTTTCATCTGGCTACCGGGGCAGTGTAAGAACTACCAACAGAACTTCTTTCTGGCATCTTCCCCGGGGGAGTTGTGCATGGGGTGTGTTTGGAAGATTTTGTCATCAGCCGAGTCCAAAAGTCAGCGATTCCCCATCTCAGCCCAGAAAACAGGTAGAACCACTTTTGTGGTGTCTTTCATCTGGCTACCGGGGCAGTGGAAGAACTACCAACAGAACTCCTTTCTGGCACCTTCCCCGGTGCAGTTGTGCATGGGGTGTGTTTGGATCATTTTGTCACAGGCCGACTCCAAAAGTCTGCGATTTCCCATCTCAGCCCAGAAAGCAGGTAGAAACACTTTTGTGGTGTCTTTCATCTGGCTACCGGGGCAGTGGAAGAACTACCAACAGAACTTCTTTCTGGCATCTGTCCCGGGGGAGTTGTGCATGGGGTGTGTTTGGATCATTTTGTCACAGGCCGACTCCAAAAGTCTGCGATTTCCCATCTCAGCCCAGAAAGCAGGTAGAACCACTTTTGTGGTGTCTTTCAGCTGGCTACCGGGGCAGTGGAAGAACTACCAACAGAACTCCTTTCTGGCACCTTCCCCGGTGCAGTTGTGCATGGGGTGTGTTTGGATCATTTTGTCACAGGCCGACTCCAAAAGTCTGCGATTTCCCATCTCAGCCCAGAAAGCAGGTAGAACCACTTTTGTGGTGTCTTTCATCTGGCTACCGGGGCAGTGTAAGAACTACCAACAGAACTCCTTTCTGGCACCTTCCCCGGTGGAGTTGTGCATGGGGTGTCTTTGGATCATTTTGTCACAGGCCGACTCCAAAAGTCTGCGATTCCCCATCTCAGCCCAGAAAGCAGGTAGAACCACTTTTGTGGTGTCTTTCAGCTGGCTACCGGGGCAGTGGAAGAACTACCAACAGAACTCCTTTCTGGCACCTTCCCCGGTGCAGTTGTGCATGGGGTGTGTTTGGAACATTTTGTCACCAGCCGAGTCCAAAAGTCAGCGATTCCCATCTCAGCCCAGAAAGCAGGTAGAACAACTTTTGTGGTGTCTTTCATCTGGCTACCGGGGCAGTGGAAGAACTACCAACAGAACTCCTTTCTGGCATCTTCCCCGGTGGAGTTGTGCATGGGGTGTGTTTGGAAAATTTTGTCACCAGCCGAGTCCAAAAGTCAGCGATTCCCCATCTCAGCCCAGAAAACAGGTAGAACAACTTTTGTGGTGTCTTTCAGCTGGCTACCGCGGCAGTGTAAGAACTACCAACAGAACTCCTTTCTGGCATCTTCCCCGGGGGAGTTGTGCATGGGGTGTGTTTGGAACATTTTGTCACCAGCCGACTCCAAAAGTCTGCGATTCCCCATCTCAGCCCAGAAAGCAGGTAGAACAACTTTTGTGGTGTCTTTCATCTGGCTACCGGGGCAGTGTAAGAACTACCAACAGAACTCCTTTCTGGCACCTTCCCCGGTGCAGTTGTGCATGGGGTGTGTTTGGAACACTTTGTCACCAGCCGAGTCCAAAAGTCAGCGATTCCCCATCTCAGCCCAGAAAGCAGGTAGAGACACTTTTGTGGTGTCTTTCAGCTGGCTACCGCGGCAGTGTAAGAACTACCAACAGAACTTCTTTCTGGCATCTTCCCCGGGGGAGTTGTGCATGCGGTGTGTTTGGAAGATTTTGTCATCAGCCGAGTCCAAAAGTCAGCGATTCCCCATCTCAGCCCAGAAAGCAGGTAGAACAACTTTTGTGGTGTCTTTCAGCTGGCTACCGCAGCAGTGTAAGAACTACCAACAGAACTCCTTTCTGGCATCTTCCCCGGTGCAGTTGTGCATGGCGTGTGTTTGGATCATTTTGTCACAGGCCGACTCCAAAAGTCTGCGATTTCCCATATCAGCCCAGAAAGCAGGTAGAACCACTTTTGTGGTGTCTTTCATCTGGCTACCGGGGCAGTGTAAGAACTACCAACAGAACTCCTTTCTGGCACCTTCCCCGGGGGAGTTGTGCATGGGGTGTGTTTGGATCATTTTGTCACAGGCCGACTCCAAAAGTCTGCGATTTCCCATCTCAGCCCAGAAAGCAGGTAGAACCACTTTTGTGGTGTCTTTCATCTGGCTAACGGGGCAGTGTAAGAACTACCAACAGAACTCCTTTCTGGCACCTTCCCCGGGGGAGTTGTGCATGGGGTGTCTTTGGTTCATTTTGTTACAGGCCGACTCCAAAAGTCTGCGATTTCCCATCTCAGCCCAGAAAGCAGGTAGAACCACTTTTGTGGTGTCTTTCATCTGGCTACCGGGGCAGTGGAAGAACTACCAACAGAACTCCTTTCTGGCACCTTCCCCGGTGCAGTTGTGCATGGGATGTGTTTGGAACATTTTGTCACCAGCCGAGTCCAAAAGTCAGCGATTCCCCATCTCAGCCCAGAAAGCAGGTAGAACCACTTTTGTGGTGTCTTTCATCTGGCTACCGGGGCAGTGGAAGAACTACCAACAGAACTCCTTTCTGGCATCTTCCCCGGTGGAGTTGTGCATGGGGTGTGTTTGGAACATTTTGTCACCAGCCGAGTCCAAAAGTCAGCGATTCCCCATCTCAGCCCAGAAAACAGGTAGAACCACTTTTGTGGTGTCTTTCATCTGGCTACCGGGGCAGTGTAAGAACTACCAACAGAACTCCTTTCTGGCACCTTCCCCGGGGGAGTTGTGCATGGGGTGTGTTTGGATCATTTTGTCACAGGCCGACTCCAAAAGTCTGCGATTCCCCATCTCAGCCCAGAAAGCAGGTAGAACCCCTTTTGTGGTGTCTTTCATCTGGCTACCAGGGCAGTGTAAGAACTACCAACAGAACTCCTTTCTGGCATCTTCCCCGGGGGAGTTGTGCATGGGGTGTGTTTGGAAGATTTTGTCATCAGCCGAGTCCAAAAGTCAGCGATTCCCCATCTCAGCCCAGAAAGCAGGTAGAACAACTTTTGTGGTGTCTTTCAGCTGGCTACCGGGGCAGTGGAAGAACTACCAACAGAACCACTTTCTGGCACCTTCCCCGGTGCAGTTGTGCATGGGGTGTGTTTGGAACATTTTTTCACCAGCCGACTCCAAAAGTCAGCGATTCCCCATCTCAGCCCAGCAAGCAGGTAAAACCACTTTTGTGGTGTCTTTCATCTGGCTACCGGGGCAGTGTAAGAACTACCAACAGAACTCCTTTCTGGCACCTTCCCCGGTGGAGTTGTGCATGGGGTGTGTTTGGATCATTTTGTCACAGGCCGACTCCAAAAGTCTGCGATTCCCCATCTAAGCCCAGAAAGCAGGTAGAACCACTTTTGTGGTGTCTTTCAGCTGGCTACCGCGGCAGTGTAAGAACTACCTACAGAACTCCTTTCTGGCACCTTCCCCGGTGCAGTTGTGCATGGGGTGTGTTTGGAACACTTTGTCACCAGCCGAGTCCAAAAGTCAGCGATTCCCCATCTCAGCCCAGAAAGCAGGTAGAAACACTTTTGTGGTGTCTTTCATCTGGCTACCGCGGCAGTGTAAGAACTACCAACAGAACTTCTTTCTGGCATCTTCCCCGGGGGAGTTGTGCATGGGGTGTGTTTGGAAGATTTTGTCATCAGCCGAGTCCAAAAGTCAGCGATTCCCCATCTCAGCCCAGAAAGCAGGTAGAACAACTTTTGTGGTGTCTTTCAGCTGGCTACCGGGGCAGTGGAAGAACTACCAACAGAACTCCTTTCTGGCACCTTCCCCGGTGCAGTTGTGCATGGCGTGTGTTTGGATCATTTTGTCACAGGCCGACTCCAAAAGTCTGCGATTTCCCATCTCAGCCCAGAAAGCAGGTAGAACCACTTTTGTGGTGTCTTTCATCTGGCTACCGGGGCAGTGTAAGAACTACCAACAGAACTCCTTTCTGGCACCTTCCCCGGGGGAGTTGTGCATGGGGTGTGTTTGGAACATTTTGTCACCAGCCGAGTCCAAAAGTCAGCGATTCCCCATCTCAGCCCAGAAAACAGGTAGAACCACTTTTGTGGTGTCTTTCAGCTGGCTACCGCGGCAGTGTAAGAACTACCAACAGAACTCCTTTCTGGCATCTTCCCCGGGGGAGTTGTGCATGGGGTGTGTTTGGAACATTTTGTCACCAGCCGACTCCAAAAGTCAGCGATTCCCCATCTCAGCCCAGCAAGCAGGTAGAACCACTTTTGTGGTGTCTTTCATCTGGCTACCGGGGCAGTGGAAGAACTACCAACAGAACTCATTTCTGGCACCTTCCTCAGGGGAGTTGTGCATGGGGTGTGTTTGGAACATTTTGTCACCAGCCGACAACAAAAGTCAGCGATTCCCCATCTCAGCCCAGCAAGCAGGTAGAACCACTTTTGTGGTGTCTTTCAGCTGGCTACCGGGGCAGTGTAAGAACTACCAACAGAACTCCTTTCTGGCACCTTCCTCAGGGGAGTTGTGCATGGGGTGTGTTTGGAACATTTTGTCACCAGCCGACAACAAAAGTCAGCCATTGCCCATCTCAGCCCAGAAAGCAGGTAGAACCACTTTTGTGGTGTCTTTCATCTGGCTACCGGGGCAATGTAACAACTACCAACGGAACTGATTTTGGCACCTTCCCCGGTGGAGTTGTGCATGGGGTGTGTTTGGATCATTTTGTCATCAGCCGACTCCAAAAGTCTGCGATTCCCCATCTCAGCCCAGAAAGCAGGTAGAACAACTTTTGTGGTGTCTTTCAGCTGGCTACCGGGGCAGTGTAAGAACTACAAACGGAACTGATTTTGGCACCTTCCCCGGTGGAGTTGTGCATGGGGTGTGTTTGGATCATTTTGTCACAGGCCGACTCCAAAAGTCTGCGATTCCCCATCTAAGCCCAGAAAGAGGTAGAAACACTTTTGTGGTGTCTTTCAGCTGGCTACCGGGGCAGTGTAAGAACTACCAACAGAACTCCTTTCTGGCACCATCCCCGGGGGAGTTGTGCATGGGGTGTGTTTGGAACACTTTGTCACCAGCCGAGTCCAAAAGTCAGCGATTCCCCATCTCAGCCCAGAAAGCAGGTAGAAACACTTTTGTGGTGTCTTTCAGCTGGCTACCGCGGCAGTGTAAGAACTACCAACAGAACTTCTTTCTGGCATCTTCCCCGGGGGAGTTGTGCATGGGGTGTGTTTGGAAGATTTTGTCATCAGCCGAGTCCAAAAGTCAGCGATTCCCCATCTCAGCCCAGAAAGCAGGTAGAACCACTTTTGTGGTGTCTTTCATCTGGCTACCGCGGCAGTGGAAGAACTACCAACAGAACTCCTTTCTGGCACCTTCCCCGGGGGAGTTGTGCATGGGGTGTGTTTGGATCATTTTGTCACAGGCCGACTCCAAAAGTCTGCGATTTCCCATCTCAGCCCAGAAAGCAGATAGAACCACTTTTGTGGTGTCTTTCAGCTGGCTACCGGGGCAATGTAACAACTACCAACGGAACTGATTTTGGCACCTTCCCCGGTGGAGTTGTGCATGGGGTGTGTTTGGAACACTTTGTCACCAGCCGAGTCCAAAAGTCAGCGATTCCCCATCTCAGCCCAGAAAACAGGTAGAACCACTTTTGTGGTGTCTTTCAGCTGGCTACCGCGGCAGTGTAAGAACTACCAACAGAACTCCTTTCTGGCATCTTCCCCGGGGGAGTTGTGCATGGGGTGTGTTTGGAACATTTTGTCACCAGCCGAGTCCAAAAGTCAGCGATTCCCCATCTCAGCCCAGCAAGCAGGTAGAACCACTTTTGTGGTGTCTTTCAGCTGGCTACCGGGGCAGTGGAAGAACTACCAACAGAACTCATTTCTGGCACCTTCCTCAGGGGAGTTGTGCATGGGGTGTGTTTGGAACATTTTGTCACCAGCCGACAACAAAAGTCAGCGATTCCCCATCTCAGCCCAGCAAGCAGGTAGAACCACTTTTGTGGTGTCTTTCAGCTGGCTACCGGGGCAGTGTAAGAACTACCAACAGAACTCCTTTCTGGCACCTTCCCCGGTGCAGTTGTGCATGGGGTGTGTTTGGAACACTTTGTCACCAGCCGAGTCCAAAAGTCAGCCATTGCCCATCTCAGCCCAGAAAGCAGGTAGAAACACTTTTGTGGTGTCTTTCAGCTGGCTACCGCGGCAGTGTAAGAACTACCAACAGAACTTCTTTCTGGCATCTTCCCCGGGGGAGTTGTGCATGGGGTGTGTTAGGAAGATTTCGTCATCAGCCGACTCCAAAAGTCAGCGATTCCCCATCTCAGCCCAGAAAGCAGGTAGAACCCCTTTTGTGGTGTCTTTAATCTGGCTACCGGGGCAGTGTAAGAACTACCAACAGAACTCCTTTCTGGCACCTTCCCCGGGGGAGTTGTGCATGGGGTGTGTTTGGATCATTTTGTCACAGGCCGACTCCAAAAGTCTGCGATTCCCCATCTCAGCCCAGAAAGCAGGTAGAACCTCTTTTGTGGTGTCTTTCATCTGGCTACCGCGGCAGTGTAAGAACTACCAACAGAACTCCTTTCTGGCATCTTCCCCGGGGGAGTTGTGCATGCGGTGTGTTTGGAACATTTTGTCACCAGCCGACTCCAAAAGTCAGCCATTGCCCATCTCAGCTCAGCAAGCAGGTAGAACCACTTTTGTGGTGTCTTTCAGCTGGCTACCGCGGCAGTGTAAGAACTACCAACAGAACTCCTTTCTGGCATCTTCCCCGGG
Source organism: Falco punctatus (assembly GCF_963210335.1). Lineage (NCBI taxonomy): Eukaryota > Metazoa > Chordata > Aves > Falconiformes > Falconidae > Falco > Falco punctatus. Next base: position 936,309 of record NW_027660073.1, read on the forward strand.
GGAGTTGTGCATGGGGTGTGTTTGGAAGATTTTGTCATCAGCCGAGTCCAAAAGTCAGCGATTCCCCATCTCAGCCCAGAAAGCAGGTAGAACAACTTTTGTGGTCTTTCAGCTGGCTACCGGGGCAGTGTAAGAACTACCAACAGAACCACTTTCTGGCACCTTCCCCGGTGCAGTTGTGCATGGGGTGTGTTTGGAACATTTTTTCACCAGCCGACTCCAAAAGTCAGCGATTCCCCATCTCAGCCCAGCAAGCAGGTAAAACCACTTTTGTGGTGTCTTTCAGCTGGCTACCGGGGCAGTGTAAGAACTACCTACAGAACTCCTTTCTGGCACCTTCCCCGGTGCAGTTGTGCATGGGGTGTGTTTGGAACACTTTGTCACCAGCCGAGTCCAAAAGTCAGCGATTCCCCATCTCAGCCCAGAAAGCAGGTAGAACCACTTTTGTGGTGTCTTTCAGCTGGCTACCGCGGCAGTGTAAGAACTACCAACAGAACTTCTTTCTGGCATCTTCCCCGGGGGAGTTGTGCATGGGGTGTGTTTGGAAGATTTTGTCATCAGCCGAGTCCAAAAGTCAGCGATTCCCCATCTCAGCCCAGCAAGCAGGTAGAACAACTTTTGTGGTGTCTTTCAGCTGGCTACCGGGGCAGTGTAAGAACTACCTACAGAACTCCTTTCTGGCACCTTCCCCGGTGCAGTTGTGCATGGGGTGTGTTTGGAACACTTTGTCACCAGCCGAGTCCAAAAGTCAGCGATTCCCCATCTCAGCCCAGCAAGCAGGTAGAACCACTTTTGTGGTGTCTTTCAGCTGGCTACCGGGGCAGTGTAAGAACTACCAACAGAACTCCTTTCTGGCACCTTCCCCGGTGCAGTTGTGCATGGGGTGTGTTTGGAACACTTTGTCACCAGCCGAGTCCAAAAGTCAGCCATTGCCCATCTCAGCCCAGAAAGCAGGTAGAAACACTTTTGTGGTGTCTTTCAGCTGGCTACCGCGGCAGTGTAAGAACTACCAACAGAACTCCTTTCTGGCACCTTCCCCGGTGCAGTTGTGCATGGGGTGTGTTAGGAAGATTTTGTCATCAGCCGACTCCAAAAGTCAGCGATTCCCCATCTCAGCCCAGAAAGCAGGTAGAACCCCTTTTGTGGTGTCTTTAATCTGGCTACCGGGGCAGTGTAAGAACTACCAACAGAACTCCTTTCTGGCACCTTCCCCGGGGGAGTTGTGCATGGGGTGTGTTTGGATCATTTTGTCACAGGCCGACTCCAAAAGTCTGCGATTCCCCATCTCAGCCCAGAAAGCAGGTAGAACCTCTTTTGTGGTGTCTTTCATCTGGCTACCGCGGCAGTGTAAGAACTACCAACAGAACTCCTTTCTGGCATCTTCCCCGGGGGAGTTGTGCATGCGGTGTGTTTGGAACATTTTGTCACCAGCCGACTCCAAAAGTCAGCCATTGCCCATCTCAGCTCAGCAAGCAGGTAGAACCACTTTTGTGGTGTCTTTCAGCTGGCTACCGCGGCAGTGTAAGAACTACCAACAGAACTCCTTTCTGGCATCTTCCCCGGGGGAGTTGTGCATGGGGTGTGTTTGGAAGATTTTGTCATCAGCCGAGTCCAAAAGTCAGCGATTCCCCATCTCAGCCCAGAAAGCAGGTAGAACAACTTTTGTGGTCTTTCAGCTGGCTACCGGGGCAGTGTAAGAACTACCAACAGAACCACTTTCTGGCACCTTCCCCGGTGCAGTTGTGCATGGGGTGTGTTTGGAACATTTTTTCACCAGCCGACTCCAAAAGTCAGCGATTCCCCATCTCAGCCCAGCAAGCAGGTAAAACCACTTTTGTGGTGTCTTTCAGCTGGCTACCGGGGCAGTGTAAGAACTACCTACAGAACTCCTTTCTGGCACCTTCCCCGGTGCAGTTGTGCATGGGGTGTGTTTGGAACACTTTGTCACCAGCCGAGTCCAAAAGTCAGCGATTCCCCATCTCAGCCCAGAAAGCAGGTAGAACCACTTTTGTGGTGTCTTTCAGCTGGCTACCGCGGCAGTGTAAGAACTACCAACAGAACTCCTTTCTGGCACCATCCCCGGGGGAGTTGTGCATGGGGTGTGTTTGGAACACTTTGTCACCAGCCGAGTCCAAAAGTCAGCGATTCCCCATCTCAGCCCAGAAAGCAGGTAGAAACACTTTTGTGGTGTCTTTCAGCTGGCTACCGCGGCAGTGTAAGAACTACCAACAGAACTTCTTTCTGGCATCTTCCCCGGGGGAGTTGTGCATGGGGTGTGTTTGGAAGATTTTGTCATCAGCCGAGTCCAAAAGTCAGCGATTCCCCATCTCAGCCCAGAAAGCAGGTAGAACCACTTTTGTGGTGTCTTTCAGCTGGCTACCGCGGCAGTGGAAGAACTACCAACAGAACTCCTTTCTGGCACCTTCCCCGGGGGAGTTGTGCATGGGGTGTGTTTGGATCATTTTGTCACAGGCCGACTCCAAAAGTCAGCGATTCCCCATCTCAGCCCAGAAAGCAGGTAGAACCACTTTTGTGGTGTCTTTCAGCTGGCTACCGGGGCAATGTAACAACTACCAACGGAACTGATTTTGGCACCTTCCCCGGTGGAGTTGTGCATGGGGTGTGTTTGGAACACTTTGTCACCAGCCGAGTCCAAAAGTCAGCGATTCCCCATCTCAGCCCAGAAAACAGGTAGAACCACTTTTGTGGTGTCTTTCAGCTGGCTACCGCGGCAGTGTAAGAACTACCAACAGAACTCCTTTCTGGCATCTTCCCCGGGGGAGTTGTGCATGGGGTGTGTTTGGAACATTTTGTCACCAGCCGAGTCCAAAAGTCAGCGATTCCCCATCTCAGCCCAGCAAGCAGGTAGAACCACTTTTGTGGTGTCTTTCATCTGGCTACCGGGGCAGTGGAAGAACTACCAACAGAACTCATTTCTGGCACCTTCCTCAGGGGAGTTGTGCATGGGGTGTGTTTGGAACATTTTGTCACCAGCCGACAACAAAAGTCAGCGATTCCCCATCTCAGCCCAGCAAGCAGGTAGAACCACTTTTGTGGTGTCTTTCAGCTGGCTACCGGGGCAGTGTAAGAACTACCAACAGAACTCCTTTCTGGCACCTTCCCCGGTGCAGTTGTGCATGGGGTGTGTTTGGAACACTTTGTCACCAGCCGAGTCCAAAAGTCAGCCATTGCCCATCTCAGCCCAGAAAGCAGGTAGAAACACTTTTGTGGTGTCTTTCAGCTGGCTACCGCGGCAGTGTAAGAACTACCAACAGAACTTCTTTCTGGCATCTTCCCCGGGGGAGTTGTGCATGGGGTGTGTTAGGAAGATTTCGTCATCAGCCGACTCCAAAAGTCAGCGATTCCCCATCTCAGCCCAGAAAGCAGGTAGAACCCCTTTTGTGGTGTCTTTAATCTGGCTACCGGGGCAGTGTAAGAACTACCAACAGAACTCCTTTCTGGCACCTTCCCCGGGGGAGTTGTGCATGGGGTGTGTTTGGATCATTTTGTCACAGGCCGACTCCAAAAGTCTGCGATTCCCCATCTCAGCCCAGAAAGCAGGTAGAACCTCTTTTGTGGTGTCTTTCATCTGGCTACCGCGGCAGTGTAAGAACTACCAACAGAACTCCTTTCTGGCATCTTCCCCGGGGGAGTTGTGCATGCGGTGTGTTTGGAACATTTTGTCACCAGCCGAGTCCAAAAGTCAGCGATTCCCCATCTCAGCCCAGAAAGCAGGTAGAACCACTTTTGTGGTGTCTTTCAGCTGGCTACCGCGGCAGTGTAAGAACTACCAACAGAACTCCTTTCTGGCACCATCCCCGGGGGAGTTGTGCATGGGGTGTGTTTGGAACACTTTGTCACCAGCCGAGTCCAAAAGTCAGCGATTCCCCATCTCAGCCCAGAAAGCAGGTAGAAACACTTTTGTGGTGTCTTTCAGCTGGCTACCGCGGCAGTGTAAGAACTACCAACAGAACTTCTTTCTGGCATCTTCCCCGGGGGAGTTGTGCATGGGGTGTGTTTGGAAGATTTTGTCATCAGCCGAGTCCAAAAGTCAGCGATTCCCCATCTCAGCCCAGAAAGCAGGTAGAACCACTTTTGTGGTGTCTTTCAGCTGGCTACCGCGGCAGTGGAAGAACTACCAACAGAACTCCTTTCTGGCACCTTCCCCGGGGGAGTTGTGCATGGGGTGTGTTTGGATCATTTTGTCACAGGCCGACTCCAAAAGTCTGCGATTTCCCATCTCAGCCCAGAAAGCAGATAGAACCACTTTTGTGGTGTCTTTCAGCTGGCTACCGGGGCAATGTAACAACTACCAACGGAACTGATTTTGGCACCTTCCCCGGTGGAGTTGTGCATGGGGTGTGTTTGGAACACTTTGTCACCAGCCGAGTCCAAAAGTCAGCGATTCCCCATCTCAGCCCAGAAAACAGGTAGAACCACTTTTGTGGTGTCTTTCAGCTGGCTACCGCGGCAGTGTAAGAACTACCAACAGAACTCCTTTCTGGCATCTTCCCCGGGGGAGTTGTGCATGGGGTGTGTTTGGAACATTTTGTCACCAGCCGAGTCCAAAAGTCAGCGATTCCCCATCTCAGCCCAGCAAGCAGGTAGAACCACTTTTGTGGTGTCTTTCATCTGGCTACCGGGGCAGTGGAAGAACTACCAACAGAACTCATTTCTGGCACCTTCCTCAGGGGAGTTGTGCATGGGGTGTGTTTGGAACATTTTGTCACCAGCCGACAACAAAAGTCAGCGATTCCCCATCTCAGCCCAGCAAGCAGGTAGAACCACTTTTGTGGTGTCTTTCAGCTGGCTACCGGGGCAGTGTAAGAACTACCAACAGAACTCCTTTCTGGCACCTTCCCCGGTGCAGTTGTGCATGGGGTGTGTTTGGAACACTTTGTCACCAGCCGAGTCCAAAAGTCAGCCATTGCCCATCTCAGCCCAGAAAGCAGGTAGAAACACTTTTGTGGTGTCTTTCAGCTGGCTACCGCGGCAGTGTAAGAACTACCAACAGAACTTCTTTCTGGCATCTTCCCCGGGGGAGTTGTGCATGGGGTGTGTTAGGAAGATTTCGTCATCAGCCGACTCCAAAAGTCAGCGATTCCCCATCTCAGCCCAGAAAGCAGGTAGAACCCCTTTTGTGGTGTCTTTAATCTGGCTACCGGGGCAGTGTAAGAACTACCAACAGAACTCCTTTCTGGCACCTTCCCCGGGGGAGTTGTGCATGGGGTGTGTTTGGATCATTTTGTCACAGGCCGACTCCAAAAGTCTGCGATTCCCCATCTCAGCCCAGAAAGCAGGTAGAACCTCTTTTGTGGTGTCTTTCATCTGGCTACCGCGGCAGTGTAAGAACTACCAACAGAACTCCTTTCTGGCATCTTCCCCGGGGGAGTTGTGCATGCGGTGTGTTTGGAACATTTTGTCACCAGCCGACTCCAAAAGTCAGCCATTGCCCATCTCAGCTCAGCAAGCAGGTAGAACCACTTTTGTGGTGTCTTTCAGCTGGCTACCGCGGCAGTGTAAGAACTACCAACAGAACTCCTTTCTGGCATCTTCCCCGGGGGAGTTGTGCATGGGGTGTGTTTGGAAGATTTTGTCATCAGCCGAGTCCAAAAGTCAGCGATTCCCCATCTCAGCCCAGAAAGCAGGTAGAACAACTTTTGTGGTCTTTCAGCTGGCTACCGGGGCAGTGTAAGAACTACCAACAGAACCACTTTCTGGCACCTTCCCCGGTGCAGTTGTGCATGGGGTGTGTTTGGAACATTTTTTCACCAGCCGACTCCAAAAGTCAGCGATTCCCCATCTCAGCCCAGCAAGCAGGTAAAACCACTTTTGTGGTGTCTTTCAGCTGGCTACCGGGGCAGTGTAAGAACTACCTACAGAACTCCTTTCTGGCACCTTCCCCGGTGCAGTTGTGCATGGGGTGTGTTTGGAACACTTTGTCACCAGCCGAGTCCAAAAGTCAGCGATTCCCCATCTCAGCCCAGAAAGCAGGTAGAACCACTTTTGTGGTGTCTTTCAGCTGGCTACCGCGGCAGTGTAAGAACTACCAACAGAACTTCTTTCTGGCATCTTCCCCGGGGGAGTTGTGCATGGGGTGTGTTTGGAAGATTTTGTCATCAGCCGAGTCCAAAAGTCAGCGATTCCCCATCTCAGCCCAGAAAGCAGGTAGAACAACTTTTGTGGTGTCTTTCAGCTGGCTACCGGGGCAGTGGAAGAACTACCAACAGAACTCATTTCTGGCATCTTCCTCAGGGGAGTTGTGCATGGGGTGTGTTTGGAACATTTTGTCACCAGCCGACAACAAAAGTCAGCGATTCCCCATCTCAGCCCAGCAAGCAGGTAGAACCACTTTTGTGGTGTCTTTCAGCTGGCTACCGGGGCAGTGTAAGAACTACCAACAGAACTCCTTTCTGGCACCTTCCCCGGTGCAGTTGTGCATGGGGTGTGTTTGGAACACTTTGTCACCAGCCGAGTCCAAAAGTCAGCCATTGCCCATCTCAGCCCAGAAAGCAGGTAGAAACACTTTTGTGGTGTCTTTCAGCTGGCTACCGCGGCAGTGTAAGAACTACCAACAGAACTCCTTTCTGGCACCTTCCCCGGTGCAGTTGTGCATGGGGTGTGTTAGGAAGATTTTGTCATCAGCCGACTCCAAAAGTCAGCGATTCCCCATCTCAGCCCAGAAAGCAGGTAGAACCCCTTTTGTGGTGTCTTTAATCTGGCTACCGGGGCAGTGTAAGAACTACCAACAGAACTCCTTTCTGGCACCTTCCCCGGGGGAGTTGTGCATGGGGTGTGTTTGGATCATTTTGTCACAGGCCGACTCCAAAAGTCTGCGATTCCCCATCTCAGCCCAGAAAGCAGGTAGAACCTCTTTTGTGGTGTCTTTCATCTGGCTACCGCGGCAGTGTAAGAACTACCAACAGAACTCCTTTCTGGCATCTTCCCCGGGGGAGTTGTGCATGCGGTGTGTTTGGAACATTTTGTCACCAGCCGACTCCAAAAGTCAGCCATTGCCCATCTCAGCTCAGCAAGCAGGTAGAACCACTTTTGTGGTGTCTTTCAGCTGGCTACCGCGGCAGTGTAAGAACTACCAACAGAACTCCTTTCTGGCATCTTCCCCGGGGGAGTTGTGCATGGGGTGTGTTTGGAAGATTTTGTCATCAGCCGAGTCCAAAAGTCAGCGATTCCCCATCTCAGCCCAGAAAGCAGGTAGAACAACTTTTGTGGTCTTTCAGCTGGCTACCGGGGCAGTGTAAGAACTACCAACAGAACCACTTTCTGGCACCTTCCCCGGTGCAGTTGTGCATGGGGTGTGTTTGGAACATTTTTTCACCAGCCGACTCCAAAAGTCAGCGATTCCCCATCTCAGCCCAGCAAGCAGGTAAAACCACTTTTGTGGTGTCTTTCAGCTGGCTACCGGGGCAGTGTAAGAACTACCTACAGAACTCCTTTCTGGCACCTTCCCCGGTGCAGTTGTGCATGGGGTGTGTTTGGAACACTTTGTCACCAGCCGAGTCCAAAAGTCAGCGATTCCCCATCTCAGCCCAGAAAGCAGGTAGAACCACTTTTGTGGTGTCTTTCAGCTGGCTACCGCGGCAGTGTAAGAACTACCAACAGAACTTCTTTCTGGCATCTTCCCCGGGGGAGTTGTGCATGGGGTGTGTTTGGAAGATTTTGTCATCAGCCGAGTCCAAAAGTCAGCGATTCCCCATCTCAGCCCAGAAAGCAGGTAGAACAACTTTTGTGGTGTCTTTCAGCTGGCTACCGGGGCAGTGGAAGAACTACCAACAGAACTCCTTTCTGGCACCTTCCCCGGTGCAGTTGTGCATGGCGTGTGTTTGGATCATTTTTTCACAGGCCGACTCCAAAAGTCTGCGATTTCCCATCTCAGCCCAGAAAGCAGGTAGAACCACTTTTGTGGTGTCTTTCATCTGGCTACCGGGGCAGTGTAAGAACTACCAAGAGAACTCCTTTCTGGCACCTTCCCCGGGGGAGTTGTGCATGGGGTGTGTTTGGATCATTTTGTCACAGGCCGACTCCAAAAGTCTGCGATTTCCCATCTCAGCCCAGCAAGCAGGTAGAACCACTTTTGTGGTGTCTTTCATCTGCCTACCGGGGCAATGTAACAACTACCAACGGAACTGATTTTGGCACCTTCCCCGGTGGAGTTGTGCATGGGGTGTGTTTGGAACACTTTGTCACCAGCCGAGTCCAAAAGTCAGCGATTCCCCATCTCAGCCCAGAAACCAGGTAGAACCACTTTTGTGGTGTCTTTCAGCTGGCTACCGCGGCAGTGTAAGAACTACCAACAGAACTCCTTTCTGGCATCTTCCCCGGGGGAGTTGTGCATGGGGTGTGTTTGGAACATTTTGTCACCAGCCGAGTCCAAAAGTCAGCGATTCCCCATCTCAGCCCAGCAAGCAGGTAGAACCACTTTTGTGGTGTCTTTCATCTGGCTACCGGGGCAGTGGAAGAACTACCAACAGAACTCATTTCTGGCACCTTCCTCAGGGGAGTTGTGCATGGGGTGTGTTTGGAACATTTTGTCACCAGCCGACAACAAAAGTCAGCGATTCCCCATCTCAGCCCAGAAAGCAGGTAGAACCACTTTTGTGGTGTCTTTCATCTGGCTACCGGGGCAATGTAACAACTACCAACGGAACTGATTTTGGCACCTTCCCCGGTGGAGTTGTGCATGGGGTGTGTTTGGAACATTTTGTCACCAGCCGAGTCCAAAAGTCAGCGATTCCCCATATTAGCCCAGCAAGCAGGTAGAACCACTTTTGTGGTGTCTTTCAGCTGGCTACCGGGGCAATGTAACAACTACCAACGGAACTGATTTTGGCACCTTCCCCGGTGGAGTTGTGCATGGGGTGTGTTTGGAACATTTTGTCATCAGCCGACTCCAAAAGTCTGCGATTCCCCATCTCAGCCCAGAAAGCAGGTAGAACAACTTTTGTGGTGTCTTTCAGCTGGCTACCGGGGCAGTGTAACAACTACCAACGGAACTGATTTTGGCACCTTCCCCGGTGGAGTTGTGCATGGGGTGTGTTTGGATCATTTTGTCACAGGCCGACTCCAAAAGTCTGCCATTCCCCATCTAAGCCCAGAAAGAGGTAGAACCACTTTTGTGGTGTCTTTCAGCTGGCTACCGCGGCAGTGTAAGAACTACCAACAGAACTCCTTTCTGGCATCTTCCCCGGGGGAGTTGTGCATGCGGTGTGTTTGGAACATTTTGTCACCAGCCGACTCCAAAAGTCAGCCATTGCCCATCTCAGCTCAGCAAGCAGGTAGAACCACTTTTGTGGTGTCTTTCAGCTGGCTACCGCGGCAGTGTAAGAACTACCAACAGAACTCCTTTCTGGCATCTTCCCCGGGGGAGTTGTGCATGGGGTGTGTTTGGAAGATTTTGTCATCAGCCGAGTCCAAAAGTCAGCGATTCCCCATCTCAGCCCAGAAAGCAGGTAGAACAACTTTTGTGGTCTTTCAGCTGGCTACCGGGGCAGTGTAAGAACTACCAACAGAACCACTTTCTGGCACCTTCCCCGGTGCAGTTGTGCATGGGGTGTGTTTGGAACATTTTGTCACCAGCCGACTCCAAAAGTCAGCGATTCCCCATCTCAGCCCAGCAAGCAGGTAAAACCACTTTTGTGGTGTCTTTCAGCTGGCTACCGGGGCAGTGTAAGAACTACCTACAGAACTCCTTTCTGGCACCTTCCCCGGTGCAGTTGTGCATGGGGTGTGTTTGGAACACTTTGTCACCAGCCGAGTCCAAAAGTCAGCGATTCCCCATCTCAGCCCAGAAAGCAGGTAGAACCACTTTTGTGGTGTCTTTCAGCTGGCTACCGCGGCAGTGTAAGAACTACCAACAGAACTTCTTTCTGGCATCTTCCCCGGGGGAGTTGTGCATGGGGTGTGTTTGGAAGATTTTGTCATCAGCCGAGTCCAAAAGTCAGCGATTCCCCATCTCAGCCCAGAAAGCAGGTAGAACAACTTTTGTGGTGTCTTTCAGCTGGCTACCGGGGCAGTGGAAGAACTACCAACAGAACTCATTTCTGGCATCTTCCTCAGGGGAGTTGTGCATGGGGTGTGTTTGGAACATTTTGTCACCAGCCGACAACAAAAGTCAGCGATTCCCCATCTCAGCCCAGCAAGCAGGTAGAACCACTTTTGTGGTGTCTTTCAGCTGGCTACCGGGGCAGTGTAAGAACTACCAACAGAACTCCTTTCTGGCACCTTCCCCGGTGCAGTTGTGCATGGGGTGTGTTTGGAACACTTTGTCACCAGCCGAGTCCAAAAGTCAGCCATTGCCCATCTCAGCCCAGAAAGCAGGTAGAAACACTTTTGTGGTGTCTTTCAGCTGGCTACCGCGGCAGTGTAAGAACTACCAACAGAACTCCTTTCTGGCACCTTCCCCGGTGCAGTTGTGCATGGGGTGTGTTAGGAAGATTTTGTCATCAGCCGACTCCAAAAGTCAGCGATTCCCCATCTCAGCCCAGAAAGCAGGTAGAACCCCTTTTGTGGTGTCTTTAATCTGGCTACCGGGGCAGTGTAAGAACTACCAACAGAACTCCTTTCTGGCACCTTCCCCGGGGGAGTTGTGCATGGGGTGTGTTTGGATCATTTTGTCACAGGCCGACTCCAAAAGTCTGCGATTCCCCATCTCAGCCCAGAAAGCAGGTAGAACCTCTTTTGTGGTGTCTTTCATCTGGCTACCGCGGCAGTGTAAGAACTACCAACAGAACTCCTTTCTGGCATCTTCCCCGGGGGAGTTGTGCATGCGGTGTGTTTGGAACATTTTGTCACCAGCCGACTCCAAAAGTCAGCCATTGCCCATCTCAGCTCAGCAAGCAGGTAGAACCACTTTTGTGGTGTCTTTCAGCTGGCTACCGCGGCAGTGTAAGAACTACCAACAGAACTCCTTTCTGGCATCTTCCCCGGGGGAGTTGTGCATGGGGTGTGTTTGGAAGATTTTGTCATCAGCCGAGTCCAAAAGTCAGCGATTCCCCATCTCAGCCCAGAAAGCAGGTAGAACAACTTTTGTGGTCTTTCAGCTGGCTACCGGGGCAGTGTAAGAACTACCAACAGAACCACTTTCTGGCACCTTCCCCGGTGCAGTTGTGCATGGGGTGTGTTTGGAACATTTTGTCACAGGCCGACTCCAAAAGTCAGCGATTCCCCATCTCAGCCCAGCAAGCAGGTAAAACCACTTTTGTGGTGTCTTTCAGCTGGCTACCGGGGCAGTGTAAGAACTACCTACAGAACTCCTTTCTGGCACCTTCCCCGGTGCAGTTGTGCATGGGGTGTGTTTGGAACACTTTGTCACCAGCCGAGTCCAAAAGTCAGCGATTCCCCATCTCAGCCCAGAAAGCAGGTAGAACCACTTTTGTGGTGTCTTTCAGCTGGCTACCGCGGCAGTGTAAGAACTACCAACAGAACTTCTTTCTGGCATCTTCCCCGGGGGAGTTGTGCATGGGGTGTGTTTGGAAGATTTTGTCATCAGCCGAGTCCAAAAGTCAGCGATTCCCCATCTCAGCCCAGAAAGCAGGTAGAACAACTTTTGTGGTGTCTTTCAGCTGGCTACCGGGGCAGTGGAAGAACTACCAACAGAACTCCTTTCTGGCACCTTCCCCGGTGCAGTTGTGCATGGCGTGTGTTTGGATCATTTTTTCACAGGCCGACTCCAAAAGTCTGCGATTTCCCATCTCAGCCCAGAAAGCAGGTAGAACCACTTTTGTGGTGTCTTTCATCTGGCTACCGGGGCAGTGTAAGAACTACCAAGAGAACTCCTTTCTGGCACCTTCCCCGGGGGAGTTGTGCATGGGGTGTGTTTGGATCATTTTGTCACAGGCCGACTCCAAAAGTCTGCGATTTCCCATCTCAGCCCAGCAAGCAGGTAGAACCACTTTTGTGGTGTCTTTCATCTGCCTACCGGGGCAATGTAACAACTACCAACGGAACTGATTTTGGCACCTTCCCCGGTGGAGTTGTGCATGGGGTGTGTTTGGAACACTTTGTCACCAGCCGAGTCCAAAAGTCAGCGATTCCCCATCTCAGCCCAGAAACCAGGTAGAACCACTTTTGTGGTGTCTTTCAGCTGGCTACCGCGGCAGTGTAAGAACTACCAACAGAACTCCTTTCTGGCATCTTCCCCGGGGGAGTTGTGCATGGGGTGTGTTTGGAACATTTTGTCACCAGCCGAGTCCAAAAGTCAGCGATTCCCCATCTCAGCCCAGAAAGCAGGTAGAACCACTTTTGTGGTGTCTTTCATCTGGCTACCGGGGCAATGTAACAACTACCAACGGAACTGATTTTGGCACCTTCCCCGGTGGAGTTGTGCATGGGGTGTGTTTGGAACATTTTGTCACCAGCCGAGTCCAAAAGTCAGCGATTCCCCATATTAGCCCAGCAAGCAGGTAGAACCACTTTTGTGGTGTCTTTCAGCTGGCTACCGGGGCAATGTAACAACTACCAACGGAACTGATTTTGGCACCTTCCCCGGTGGAGTTGTGCATGGGGTGTGTTTGGAACATTTTGTCATCAGCCGACTCCAAAAGTCTGCGATTCCCCATCTCAGCCCAGAAAGCAGGTAGAACAACTTTTGTGGTGTCTTTCAGCTGGCTACCGGGGCAGTGTAACAACTACCAACGGAACTGATTTTGGCACCTTCCCCGGTGGAGTTGTGCATGGGGTGTGTTTGGATCATTTTGTCACAGGCCGACTCCAAAAGTCTGCCATTCCCCATCTAAGCCCAGAAAGAGGTAGAACCACTTTTGTGGTGTCTTTCAGCTGGCTACCGCGGCAGTGGAAGAACTACCAACAGAACTCCTTTCTGGCACCTTCCCCGGTGCAGTTGTGCATGGGGTGTGTTTGGAACACTTTGTCACCAGCCGAGTCCAAAAGTCAGCCATTGCCCATCTCAGCCCAGAAAGCAGGTAGAAACACTTTTGTGGTGTCTTTCAGCTGGCTACCGGGGCAGTGGAAGAACTACCAACAGAACTCCTTTCTGGCACCTTCCCCGGGGGAGTTGTTCATGATGTGCGTTTGGAACATTTTGTCACCAGCCGACTCCAAAAGTCAGCGATTCCCCATCTCAGCCCAGAAAGCAGGTAGAACAACTTTTGTGGTGTCTTTCATCTGGCTACCGGGGCAGTGGAAGAACTACCAACAGAACTCCTTTCTGGCATCTTCCCCGGGGGAGTTGTGCATGGGGTGTGTTTGGAACATTTTGTCACCAGCCGACTCCAAAAGTCAGCGATTCCCCATCTCAGCCCAGAAAGCAGGTAGAACAACTTTTGTGGTGTCTTTCATCTGGCTACCGGGGCAGTGTAAGAACTACCAACAGAACTCCTTTCTGGCACCTTCCCCGGTGGAGTTGTGCATGGGGTGTGTTTGGAACATTTTGTCACCAGCCGACTCCAAAAGTCAGCGATTCCCCATCTCAGCCCAGCAAGCAGGTAGAACCCCTTTTTTGGTGTCTTTCATCTGGCTACCGGGGCAGTGTAAGAACTACCAACAGAACTCCTTTCTGGCATCTTCCCCGGTGGAGTTGTGCATGGGGTGTGTTTGGAACATTTTGTCACCAGCCTACTCCAAAATTCAGCGATTCCCCATCTTAGCCCAGAAAGTAGGTAGAACCCCTTTTTTGGTGTCTTTCATCTGGCTACCGGGGCAGTGGAAGTACTACCAACAGAACTCCTTTCTGGCATCTTCCCCGGGGGAGTTGTGCATGGGGGGTCTTTGGAAGATTTTGTCACCAGCCGAATCCAAAAGTCAGCCATTGCCCATCTCAGCCCAGCAAGCAGGTAGAACCACTTTTGTGGTGTCTTTCATCTGGCTACCGGGGCAATGTAACAACTACGAACGGAACTGATTTTGGCAACTTCCCCGGTGGAGTTGTGCATGGGGTGTGTTTGGAACACTTTGTCACCAGCCGAGTCCAAAAGTCAGCTATTCCCCATCTCAGCCCAGAAAGCAGGTAGAACCACTTTTGTGGTGTCTTTCATCTGGCTACCGGGGCAGTGAAAGAACTACCAACAGAACTCCTTTCTGGCACCTTCCCCGGTGCAGTTGTGCATGGGGTGCGTTTGGAACATTTTGTCACCAGCCGACTCCAAAAGTCAGCGATTCCCCATCTCAGCCCAGAAAGCAGGTAGAACAACTTTTGTGGTGTCTTTCATCTGGCTACCGGGGCAGTGGAAGAACTACCAACAGAACTCCTTTCTGGCACCTTCCCCGGTGCAGTTGTGCATGGGCTGTGTTTGGAACACTTTGTCACCAGCCGAGTCCAAAAGTCAGCCATTGCCCATCTCAGCCCAGCAAGCAGGTAGAACCACTTTTGTGGTGTCTTTTATCTGGCTACCGGGGCAATGTAACAACTACCAACGGAACTGATTTTGGCACCTTCCCCGGTGGAGTTGTGCATGGGGTGTGTTTGGAACACTTTGTCACCAGCCGAGTCCAAAAGTCAGCTATTCCCCATCTCAGCCCAGAAAGCAGGTAGAACCACTTTTGTGGTGTCTTTCATCTGGCTACCGTGGCAGTGTAAGAACTACCAACAGAACTCCTTTCTGGCATCTTCCCCGGGGGAGTTGTGCATGCGGTGTGTTTGGAACATTTTGTCACCAGCCGACTCCAAAAGTCAGCCATTGCCCATCTCAGCCCAGCAAGCAGGTAGAACCACTTTTGTGGTGTCTTTCATCTGGCTACCGCGGCAGTGTAAGAACTACCAACAGAACTCCTTTCTGGCATCTTCCCCGGGGGAGTTGTGCATGGGGTGTGTTTGGAAGATTTTGTCATCAGCCGAGTCCAAAAATCAGCGATTCCCCATCTCAGCCCAGAAAGCAGGTAGAACAACTTTTGTGGTGTCTTTCAGCTGGCTACCGGGGCAGTGGAAGAAGTACCAACAGAACTCCTTTCTGGCACCTTCCCCGGTGCAGTTGTGCATGGAATGTGTTTGGAACATTTTGTCACCAGCCGAGTCCAAAAGTCAGCGATTCCCCATCTCAGCCCAGAAAGCAGGTAGAACAACTTTTGTGGTGTCTTTCATCTGGCTACCGGGGCAGTGTAAGAACTACCAAAAGAACTCCTTTCTGGCACCTTCCCCGGTGCAGTTGTGCATGGGGTGTGTTTGGAAGATTTTGTCACCAGCCGACTCCAAAAGTCAGCCATTCCCCATCTCAGCCCAGAAAGTAGGTAGAACCCCTTTTTTGGTGTCTTTCATCTGGCTACCGGGGCAGTGTAAGAACTACCAACAGAACTCCTTTCTGGCACCTTCCCCGGGGGAGTTGTGCATGGGGTGTGTTTGGAACATTTTGTCACCAGCCGACTCCAAAAGTCAGCCATTGCCCATCTCAGCCCAGAAAACAGGTAGAACAACTTTTGTGGTGTCTTTCATCTGGCTACCGGGGCAATGTAACAACTACCAACGGAACTCCTTTCTGGCATCTTCCCCGGTGCAGTTGTGCATGGGGTGTGTTTGGAACATTTTGTCACCAGCCGACTCCAAAAGTCAGCGATTCCCCATCTCAGCCCAGAAAGCAGGTAGAACCACTTTTGTGGTGTCTTTCATCTGGCTACCGGGGCAGTGGAAGAACTACCAACAGAACTCCTTTCTGGCATCTTCCCCGGTGCAGTTGTGCATGGGGTGTGTTTGGAACATTTTGTCACAGGCCGACTCCAAAAGTCAGCGATTCCCCATCTTAGCCCAGAAAACAGGTAGAACCCCTTTTTTGGAGTCTTTCATCTGGCTACCGCGGCAGTGTAAGAACTACCAACAGAACTCCTTTCTGGCACCTTCCCCGGGGGAGTTGTGCATGGGGTGTGTTTGGAACATTTTGTCATCAGCCGACTCCAAAAGTCTGCGATTCCCCATCTCAGCCCAGAAAGCAGGTAGAACCACTTTTGTGGTGTCTTTCAGCTGGCTACCGGGGCAGTGGAAGAACTACCAACGGAACTGATTTTGGCACCTTCCCCGGTGGAGTTGTGCATGGGGGGTGTTTGGAACATTTTGTCACCAACCGACTCCAGAAGTCTGCGATTCCCCATCTCAGCCCAGAAAGCAGGTAGAACAACTTTTGTGGTGTCTTTCATCTGGCTACCGGGGCAGTGTAAGAACTACCAACAGAACTCCTTTCTGGCACCTTCCCCGGTGGAGTTGTGCATGGGGTGTGTTTGGAACATTTTGTCACCAGCCGACTCCAAAAGTCAGCGATTCCCCATCTCAGCCCAGCAAGCAGGTAGAACCCCTTTTTTGGTGTCTTTCATCTGGCTACCGGGGCAGTGTAAGAACTACCAACAGAACTCCTTTCTGGCATCTTCCCCGGGGGAGTTGTGCATGGGGTGTGTTTGGAACATTTTGTCACCAGCCGAGTCCAAAAGTCAGCGATTCCCCATCTTAGCCCAGAAAGTAGGTAGAACCCCTTTTTTGGTGTCTTTCATCTGGCTACCGGGGCAGTGGAAGTACTACCAACAGAACTCCTTTCTGGCATCTTCCCCGGGGGAGTTGTGCATGGGGGGTCTTTGGAAGATTTTGTCACCAGCCGAATCCAAAAGTCAGCCATTGCCCATCTCAGCCCAGCAAGCAGGTAGAACCACTTTTGTGGTGTCTTTCATCTGGCTACCGGGGCAATGTAACAACTACGAACGGAACTGATTTTGGCAACTTCCCCGGTGGAGTTGTGCATGGGGTGTGTTTGGAACACTTTGTCACCAGCCGAGTCCAAAAGTCAGCGATTCCCCATCTCAGCCCAGAAAGCAGGTAGAACCACTTTTGTGGTGTCTTTCATCTGGCTACCGGGGCAGTGTAAGAACTACCAACAGAACTCCTTTCTGGCACCTTCCCCGGTGCAGTTGTGCATGGGGTGCGTTTGGAACATTTTGTCACCAGCCGACTCCAAAAGTCAGCGATTCCCCATCTCAGCCCAGAAAGCAGGTAGAACAACTTTTGTGGTGTCTTTCATCTGGCTACCGGGGCAGTGGAAGAACTATCAACAGAACTCCTTTCTGGCACCTTCCCCGGGGGAGTTGTGCATGGGGTGTCTTTGGAACATTTTGTCACCAGCCGACTCCAAAAGTCAGCCATTGCCCATCTCAGCCCAGCAAGCAGGTAGAACCACTTTTGTGGTGTCTTTTATCTGGCTACCGGGGCAATGTAACAACTACCAACGGAACTGATTTTGGCACCTTCCCCGGTGGAGTTGTGCATGGGGTGTGTTTGGAACACTTTGTCACCAGCCGAGTCCAAAAGTCAGCTATTCCCCATCTCAGCCCAGAAAGCAGGTAGAACCACTTTTGTGGTGTCTTTCATCTGGCTACCGTGGCAGTGTAAGAACTACCAACAGAACTCCTTTCTGGCATCTTCCCCGGGGGAGTTGTGCATGCGGTGTGTTTGGAACATTTTGTCACCAGCCGACTCCAAAAGTCAGCCATTGCCCATCTCAGCCCAGCAAGCAGGTAGAACCACTTTTGTGGTGTCTTTCATCTGGCTACCGCGGCAGTGTAAGAACTACCAACAGAACTCCTTTCTGGCATCTTCCCCGGGGGAGTTGTGCATGGGGTGTGTTTGGAAGATTTTGTCATCAGCCGAGTCCAAAAATCAGCGATTCCCCATCTCAGCCCAGAAAGCAGGTAGAACAACTTTTGTGGTGTCTTTCAGCTGGCTACCGGGGCAGTGGAAGAAGTACCAACAGAACTCCTTTCTGGCACCTTCCCCGGTGCAGTTGTGCATGGAATGTGTTTGGAACATTTTGTCACCAGCCGAGTCCAAAAGTCAGCGATTCCCCATCTCAGCCCAGAAAGCAGGTAGAACAACTTTTGTGGTGTCTTTCATCTGGCTACCGGGGCAGTGTAAGAACTACCAAAAGAACTCCTTTCTGGCACCTTCCCCGGTGCAGTTGTGCATGGGGTGTGTTTGGAACATTTTGTCACCAGCCGACTCCAAAAGTCAGCCATTCCCCATCTCAGCCCAGAAAGTAGGTAGAACCCCTTTTTTGGTGTCTTTCATCTGGCTACCGGGGCAGTGTAAGAACTACCAACAGAACTCCTTTCTGGCACCTTCCCCGGGGGAGTTGTGCATGGGGTGTGTTTGGAACATTTTGTCACCAGCCGACTCCAAAAGTCAGCCATTGCCCATCTCAGCCCAGAAAACAGGTAGAACAACTTTTGTGGTGTCTTTCATCTGGCTACCGGGGCAATGTAACAACTACCAACGGAACTCCTTTCTGGCATCTTCCCCGGTGCAGTTGTGCATGGGGTGTGTTTGGAACATTTTGTCACCAGCCGACTCCAAAAGTCAGCGATTCCCCATCTCAGCCCAGAAAGCAGGTAGAACCACTTTTGTGGTGTCTTTCATCTGGCTACCGGGGCAGTGGAAGAACTACCAACAGAACTCCTTTCTGGCATCTTCCCCGGTGCAGTTGTGCATGGGGTGTGTTTGGAACATTTTGTCACAGGCCGACTCCAAAAGTCAGCGATTCCCCATCTTAGCCCAGAAAGTAGGTAGAACCCCTTTTTTGGAGTCTTTCATCTTGCTACCGCGGCAGTGTAAGAACTACCAACAGAACTCCTTTCTGGCACCTTCCCCGGGGGAGTTGTGCATGGGGTGTGTTTGGAACATTTTGTCATCAGCCGACTCCAAAAGTCTGCGATTCCCCATCTCAGCCCAGAAAGCAGGTAGAACCACTTTTGTGGTGTCTTTCAGCTGGCTACCGGGGCAGTGGAAGAACTACCAACGGAACTGATTTTGGCACCTTCCCCGGTGGAGTTGTGCATGGGGGGTGTTTGGAACATTTTGTCACCAACCGACTCCAGAAGTCTGCGATTCCCCATCTAAGCCCAGAAAGCAGGTAGAACCACTTTTGTGGTGTCTTTCATCTGGCTACCGGGGCAGTGTAAGAACTACCAACAGAACTCCTTTCTGGCACCTTCCCCGGGGGAGTTGTGCATGGGGTGTGTTTGGAACATTTTGTCACCAGCCGAGTCCAAAAGTCAGCGATTCCCCATCTCAGCCCAGAAAGCAGGTAGAACAACTTTTGTGGTGCATTTCATCTGGCTACCGGGCCAGTGTAAGAACTACCAACAGAACTCATTTCTGGCACCTTCCCCGGTGCAGTTGTGCATGGGGTGTGTTTGGAACATTTTGTCACCAGCCGAGTCCAAAAGTCAGCGATTCCCCATCTTAGCCCAGAAAGCAGGTAGAAACACTTTTGTGGTGTCTTTCATCTGGCTACCGGGGCAGTGTAAGAACTACCAACAGAACTCCTTTCTGGCATCTTCCCCGGGGGAGTTGTGCATGGGGTGTGTTTGGAACATTTTGTCACCAGCCGACTCCAAAAGTCAGCCATTGCCCATCTCAGCCCAGCAAGCAGGTAGAACCACTTTTGTGGTGTCTTTCATCTGGCTACCGGGGCAATGTAACAACTACCAACGGAACTGATTTTGGCACCTTCCCCGGTGGAGTTGTGCATGGGGTGTGTTTGGAACATTTTGTCACCAGCCGAGTCCAAAAGTCAGCGATTCCCCATCTCAGCCCAGAAAGCAGGTAGAACAACTTTTGTGGTGTCTTTCAGCTGGCTACCGGGGCAGTGTAGGAACTACCAACATAACTCCTTTCTGGCATCTTCCCCGGTGCAGTTGTGCATGGGGTGTGTTTGGAACATTTTTTCACCAGCCGACTCCAAAAGTCAGCCATTGCCCACCTCAGCCCAGCAAGCAGGTAGAACCACTTTTGTGGTGTCTTTCATCTGGCTACCGGGGCAATGTAACAACTACCAACGGAACTGATTTTGGCACCTTCCCCGGTGGAGTTGTGCATGGGGTGTGTTTGGAACACTTTGTCACCAGCCGAGTCCAAAAGTCAGCCATTGCCCATCTCAGCCCAGAAAGCAGGTAGAACCACTTTTGTGGTGTCTTTCAGCTGGCTACCGGGGCAGTGTAAGAACTACCAACAGAACTCCTTTCTGGCACCTTCCTCAGGGGAGTTGTGCATGGGGTGTGTTTGGAACATTTTGTTACCAGCCGACTCCAAAAGTCAGCCATTGCCCATCTCAGCCCAGCAAGCAGGTAGAATCACTTTTGTGGTGTCTTTCATCTGGCTACCGGGGCAATGTAACAACTACCAACGGAACTGATTTTGGCACCTTCCCCGGTGCAGTTGTGCATGGGGTGTGTTTGGAACATTTTGTCATCAGCCGACTCCAAAAGTCTGCGATTCCCCATCTCAGCCCAGCAAGCAGGTAGAACCACTTTTGTGGTGTCTTTCAGCTGGCTACCGGGGCAGTGTAACAACTACCAACGGAACTGATTTTGGCACCTTCCCCGGTGGAGTTGTGCATGGGGTGTGTTTGGAACATTTTGTCACCATCCGACTCCAAAAGTCTGCGATTCCCCATCTAAGCCCAGAAAGCAGATAGAACCACTTTTGGGGTGTCTTTCATCTGGCTACCGGGGCAGTGTAAGAACTACCAACAGAACTCCTTTCTGGCACCTTCCCCGGTGCAGTTGTGCATGGGGTGTGTTTGGAACACTTTGTCACCAGCCGAGTCCAAAAGTCAGCGATTCCCCATCTCAGCCCAGAAAGCAGGTAGAACCACTTTTGTGGTGTCTTTCAGCTGGCTACCGGGGAAGTGGAAGAACTACCAACAGAACTTCTTTCTGGCATCTTCCCCGGGGGAGTTGTGCATGGGGTGTGTTTGGAAGATTTTGTCATCAGCCGACTCCAAAAGTCAGCCATTGCCCATCTCAGCCCAGCAAGCAGGTAGAACCACTTTTGGGGTGTCTTTCATCTGGCTACCGAGGCAGTGTAAGAACTACCAACAGAACTCCTTTCTGGCACCTTCCCCGGGGGAGTTGTGCATGGGGTGTGTTTGGAAGATTTTGTCATCAGCCGAGTCCAAAAGTCAGCGATTCCCCATCTTAGCCCAGAAAGCAGGTAGAAACACTTTTGTGGTGTCTTTCATCTGGCTACCGGGGCAGTGTAAGAACTACCAACAGAACTCCTTTCTGGCATCTTCCCCGGGGGAGTTGTGCATGGGGTGTGTTTGGAACATTTTGTCACCAGCCGACTCCAAAAGTCAGCCATTGCCCATCTCAGCCCAGCAAGCAGGTAGAACCACTTTTGTGGTGTCTTTCATCTGGCTACCGGGGCAATGTAACAACTACCAACGGAACTGATTTTGGCACCTTCCCCGGTGGAGTTGTGCATGGGGTGTGTTTGGAACATTTTGTCACCAGCCGAGTCCAAAAGTCAGCGATTCCCCATCTCAGCCCAGAAAGCAGGTAGAACAACTTTTGTGGTGTCTTTCAGCTGGCTACCGGGGCAGTGTAGGAACTACCAACATAACTCCTTTCTGGCATCTTCCCCGGTGCAGTTGTGCATGGGGTGTGTTTGGAACATTTTTTCACCAGCCGACTCCAAAAGTCAGCCATTGCCCACCTCAGCCCAGCAAGCAGGTAGAACCACTTTTGTGGTGTCTTTCATCTGGCTACCGGGGCAATGTAACAACTACCAACGGAACTGATTTTGGCACCTTCCCCGGTGGAGTTGTGCATGGGGTGTGTTTGGAACACTTTGTCACCAGCCGAGTCCAAAAGTCAGCCATTGCCCATCTCAGCCCAGAAAGCAGGTAGAACCACTTTTGTGGTGTCTTTCAGCTGGCTACCGGGGCAGTGTAAGAACTACCAACAGAACTCCTTTCTGGCACCTTCCTCAGGGGAGTTGTGCATGGGGTGTGTTTGGAACATTTTGTTACCAGCCGACTCCAAAAGTCAGCCATTGCCCATCTCAGCCCAGCAAGCAGGTAGAATCACTTTTGTGGTGTCTTTCATCTGGCTACCGGGGCAATGTAACAACTACCAACGGAACTGATTTTGGCACCTTCCCCGGTGCAGTTGTGCATGGGGTGTGTTTGGAACATTTTGTCATCAGCCGACTCCAAAAGTCTGCGATTCCCCATCTCAGCCCAGCAAGCAGGTAGAACCACTTTTGTGGTGTCTTTCAGCTGGCTACCGGGGCAGTGTAACAACTACCAACGGAACTGATTTTGGCACCTTCCCCGGTGGAGTTGTGCATGGGGTGTGTTTGGAACATTTTGTCACCATCCGACTCCAAAAGTCTGCGATTCCCCATCTAAGCCCAGAAAGCAGATAGAACCACTTTTGGGGTGTCTTTCATCTGGCTACCGGGGCAGTGTAAGAACTACCAACAGAACTCCTTTCTGGCACCTTCCCCGGTGCAGTTGTGCATGGGGTGTGTTTGGAACACTTTGTCACCAGCCGAGTCCAAAAGTCAGCGATTCCCCATCTCAGCCCAGAAAGCAGGTAGAACCACTTTTGTGGTGTCTTTCAGCTGGCTACCGGGGAAGTGGAAGAACTACCAACAGAACTTCTTTCTGGCATCTTCCCCGGGGGAGTTGTGCATGGGGTGTGTTTGGAAGATTTTGTCATCAGCCGACTCCAAAAGTCAGCCATTGCCCATCTCAGCCCAGCAAGCAGGTAGAACCACTTTTGGGGTGTCTTTCATCTGGCTACCGAGGCAGTGTAAGAACTACCAACAGAACTCCTTTCTGGCACCTTCCCCGGTGCAGTTGTGCATGGGGTGTGTTTGGAACATATTGTCACCAGCCGAGTCCAAAAGTCAGCGATTCCCCATCTCAGCCCAGAAAGCAGATAGAACCACTTTTGTGGTGTCTTTCATCTGGCTACCGGGGCAGTGGAAGAACTACCAACAGAACCACTTTCTGGCACCTTCCCCGGTGGAGTTGTGCATGGGGTGTCTTTGGAACATTTTGTCACCAGCCGACAACAAAAGTCAGCGATTCCCCATCTCAGCCCAGAAACTGGTAGAACAACTTTTGTGGTGTCTTTCATCTGGCTACCGGGGCAGTGTAAGAACTACCAACAGAACTCCTTTCTGGCACCTTCCCCGGGGGAGTTGTTCATGGGGTGTGTTTGGAACATTTTGTCACCAGCCGACTCCAAAAGTCAGCGATTCCCCATCTCAGCCCAGAAAGCAGGTAGAACAACTTTTGTGGTGTCTTTCAGCTGGCTACCGGGGCAGTGGAAGAACTACCAACAGAACTCCTTTCTGGCATCTTCCCCGGGGGAGTTGTGCATGGGGTGTGTTTGGAACATTTTGTCACCAGCCGAGTCCAAAAGTCAGCGATTCCCCATCTCAGCCCAGCAAGCAGGTAGAACAACTTTTGTGGTGTCTTTCATCTGGCTACCGGGGCAGTGGAACAACTACCAACAGAACTCCTTTCTGGCACCTTCCCCGGTGGAGTTGTGCATGGAGTGTGTTTGGAACATTTTGTCACCAGCCGACTCCAAAAGTCAGCGATTCCCCATCTTAGCCCAGAAAGTAGGTAGAACCCCTTTTTTGGTGTCTTTCATCTGGCTACCGGGGCAGTGTAAGAACTACCAACAGAACTCCTTTCTGGCATCTTCCCCGGGGGAGTTGTGCATGGGGTGTGTTTGCAACATTTTGTCACCAGCCGAGTCCAAAAGTCAGCCATTGCCCATCTCAGCCCAGCAAGCAGGTAGAACCACTTTTGTGGTGTCTTTCAGCTGGCTACCGCGGCAGTGTAAGAACTACCAACAGAACTCCTTTCTGGCATCTTCCCCGGGGGAGTTGTGCATGGGGTGTGTTTGGAACATTTTGTCACCAGCCGACTCCAAAAGTCAGCCATTGCCCATCTCAGCCCAGAAAGCAGGTAGAACCACTTTTGTGGTGTCTTTCATCTGGCTACCGGGGCAATGTAACAACTACCAACGGAACTGATTTTGGCATCTTCCCCGGTGGAGTTGTGCATGGGGTGTGTTTGGAACATTTTGTCACCAGCCGACTCCAAAAGTCTGCGATTCCCCATCTCAGCCCAGAAAGCAGGTAGAACAACTTTTGTGGTGTCTTTCAGCTGGCTACCGGGGCAGTGTAACAACTACCAACGGAACTGATTTTGGCACCTTCCCCGGTGGAGTTGTGCATGGGGTGTGTTTGGATCATTTTGTCACAGGCCGACTCCAAAAGTCTGCGATTCCCCATCTCAGCCCAGCAAGCAGGTAGAACCACTTTTGTGGTGTCTTTCATCTGGCTACCGGGGCAATGTAACAACTACCAACGGAACTGATTTTGGCACCTTCCCCGGTGGAGTTGTGCATGGGGTGTGTTTGGATCATTTTGTCACAGGCCGACTCCAAAAGTCTGCGATTCCCCATCTCAGCCCAGCAAGCAGGTAGAACCACTTTTGTGGTGTCTTTCAGCTGGCTACCGGGGCAGTGTAAGAACTACCAACAGAACTCCTTTCTGGCACCTTCCCCGGTGCAGTTGTGCATGGGGTGTGTTTGGAACACTTTGTCACCAGCCGAGTCCAAAAGTCAGCGATTCCCCATCTCAGCCCAGAAAGCAGGTAGAACCACTTTTCTGGTGTCTTTCAGCTGGCTACCGGGGCAGTGTAAGAACTACCAACAGAACTCATTTCTGGCACCTTCCTCAGGGGAGTTGTGCATGGGGTGTGTTTGGAACATTTTGTCACCAGCCGACAACAAAAGTCAGCCATTGCCCATCTCAGCCCAGCAAGCAGGTAGAACCACTTTTGTGGTGTCTTTCAGCTGGCTACCGGGGCAATGTAAGAACTACCAACGGAACTGATTTTGGCACCTTCCCCGGTGGAGTTGTGTATGGGGTGTGTTTGGAACACTTTGTCACCAGCCGAGTCCAAAAGTCAGCTATACCCCATCTCAGCCCAGAAAGCAGGTAGAACCACTTTTGTGGTGTCTTTCAGCTGGCTACCGGGGCAGTGTAAGAACTACCAACAGAACTCCTTTCTGGCATCTTCCCCGGGGGTGTTGTGCATGGGGTGTGTTTGGAACATTTTGTCACCAGCCGACTCCAAAAGTCAGCGATTCCCCATCTCAGCCCAGAAAGCAGGTAGAACAACTTTTGTGGTGTCTTTCATCTGGCTACCGGGGCAGTGGAAGAACTACCAACAGAACCACTTTCTGGCACCTTCCCCAGTGGAGTTGTGCATGGGGTGTCTTTGGAACATTTTGTCACCAGCCGACAACAAAAGTCAGCGATTCCCCATCTCAGCCCAGAAAGCTGGTAGAACAACTTTTGTGGTGTCTTTCATCTGGCTACCGGGGCAGTGTAAGAACTACCAACAGAACTCCTTTCTGGCATCTTCCCCGGGGGAGTTGTTCATGGGGTGCGTTTGGAACATTTTGTCACCAGCCGACTCCAAAAGTCAGCGATTCCCCATCTCAGCCCAGAAAGCAGGTAGAACAACTTTTGTGGTGTCTTTCATCTGGCTACCGGGGCAGTGGAAGAACTACCAACAGAACTCCTTTCTGGCATCTTCCCCGGGGGAGTTGTGCATGGGGTGTGTTTGGAACATTTTGTCACCAGCCGAGTCCAAAAGTCAGCGATTCCCCATCTCAGCCCAGCAAGCAGGTAGAACAACTTTTGTGGTGTCTTTCATCTGGCTACCGGGGCAGTGGAAGAACTACCAACAGAACTCCTTTCTGGCACCTTCCCCGGTGGAGTTGTGCATGGGGTGTGTTTGGAACATTTTGTCACCAGCCGACTCCAAAAGTCAGCGATTCCCCATCTTAGCCCAGAAAGTAGGTAGAACCCCTTTTTTGGTGTCTTTCATCTGGCTACCGGGGCAGTGTAAGAACTACCAACAGAACTCCTTTCTGGCATCTTCCCCGGGGGAGTTGTGCATGGGGTGTGTTTGGAACATTTTGTCACCAGCCGAGTCCAAAAGTCAGCCATTGCCCATCTCAGCCCAGCAAGCAGGTAGAACCACTTTTGTGGTGTCTTTCAGCTGGCTACCGCGGCAGTGTAAGAACTACCAACAGAACTCCTTTCTGGCATCTTCCCCGGTGGAGTTGTGCATGGGGTGTGTTTGGAACATTTTGTCACCAGCCGAGTCCAAAAGTCAGCGATTCCCCATCTCAGCCCAGCAAGCAGGTAGAACCACTTTTGTGGTGTCTTTCATCTGGCTACCGGGGCAATGTAACAACTACCAACGGAACTGATTTTGGCATCTTCCCCGGTGGAGTTGTGCATGGGGTGTGTTTGGAACATTTTGTCACCAGCCGACTCCAAAAGTCTGCGATTCCCCATCTCAGCCCAGAAAGCAGGTAGAACAACTTTTGTGGTGTCTTTCAGCTGGCTACCGGGGCAGTGTAACAACTACCAACGGAACTGATTTTGGCACCTTCCCCGGTGGAGTTGTGCATGGGGTGTGTTTGGATCATTTTGTCACAGGCCGACTCCAAAAGTCTGCGATTCCCCATCTCAGCCCAGCAAGCAGGTAGAACCACTTTTGTGGTGTCTTTCATCTGGCTACCGGGGCAATGTAACAACTACCAACGGAACTGATTTTGGCACCTTCCCCGGTGGAGTTGTGCATGGGGTGTGTTTGGAACATTTTGTCACCAGCCGACTCCAAAAGTCAGCGATTCCCCATCTCAGCCCAGCAAGCAGGTAGAACCACTTTTGTGGTGTCTTTCATCTGGCTACCGGGGCAGTGTAACAACTACCAACGGAACTGATTTTGGCACCTTCCCCGGTGGAGTTGTGCATGGGGTGTGTTTGGATCATTTTGTCACAGGCCGACTCCAAAAGTCTGCGATTCCCCATCTAAGCCCAGAAAGCAGGTAGAACCACTTTTGTGGTGTCTTTCAGCTGGCTACCGGGGCAGTGGAAGAACTACCAACAGAACTCCTTTCTGGCACCTTCCCCGGTGCAGTTGTGCATGGGGTGTGTTTGGAACACTTTGTCACCAGCCGAGTCCAAAAGTCAGCGATTCCCCATCTCAGCCCAGAAAGCAGGTAGAACCACTTTTGTGGTGTCTTTCAGCTGGCTACCGCGGCAGTGTAAGAACTACCAACCGAACTTCTTTCTGGCATCTTCCCCGGGGGAGTTGTGCATGGGGTGTGTTTGGAAGATTTTGTCATCAGCCGAGTCCAAAAGTCAGCGATTCCCCATCTCAGCCCAGCAAGCAGGTAGAACCACTTTTGTGGTGTCTTTCAGCTGGCTACCGGGGCAATGTAAGAACTACCAACGGAACTGATTTTGGCACCTTCCCCGGTGGAGTTGTGTATGGGGTGTGTTTGGAACACTTTGTCACCAGCCGAGTCCAAAAGTCAGCTATTCCCCATCTCAGCCCAGAAAGCAGGTAGAACCACTTTTGTGGTGTCTTTCAGCTGGCTACCGGGGCAGTGTAAGAACTACCAACAGAACTCCTTTCTGGCATCTTCCCCGGGGGTGTTGTGCATGGGGTGTGTTTGGAACATTTTGTCACCAGCCGAGTCCAAAAGTCAGCGATTCCCCATCTCAGCCCAGAAAGCAGGTAGAACAACTTTTGTGGTGTGTTTCATCTGGCTACCGGGGCAGTGGAAGAACTACCAACAGAACCACTTTCTGGCACCTTCCCCGGTGCAGTTGTGCATGGGGTGTCTTTGGAACATTTTGTCACCAGCCGACAACAAAAGTCAGCGATTCCCCATCTCAGCCCAGAAAGCTGGTAGAACAACTTTTGTGGTGTCTTTCATCTGGCTACCGGGGCAGTGTAAGAACTACCAACAGAACTCCTTTCTGGCACCTTCCCCGGGGGAGTTGTTCATGGGGTGCGTTTGGAACATTTTGTCACCAGCCGACTCCAAAAGTCAGCGATTCCCCATCTCAGCCCAGAAAGCAGGTAGAACAACTTTTGTGGTGTCTTTCATCTGGCTACCGGGGCAGTGGAAGAACTACCAACAGAACTCCTTTCTGGCATCTTCCCCGGGGGAGTTGTGCATGGGGTGTGTTTGGAACATTTTGTCACCAGCCGAGTCCAAAAGTCAGCGATTCCCCATCTCAGCCCAGCAAGCAGGTAGAACAACTTTTGTGGTGTCTTTCATCTGGCTACCGGGGCAGTGGAAGAACTACCAACAGAACTCCTTTCTGGCACCTTCCCCGGTGGAGTTGTGCATGGGGTGTGTTTGGAACATTTTGTCACCAGCCGACTCCAAAAGTCAGCGATTCCCCATCTTAGCCCAGAAAGTAGGTAGAACCCCTTTTTTGGTGTCTTTCATCTGGCTACCGGGGCAGTGTAAGAACTACCAACAGAACTCCTTTCTGGCATCTTCCCCGGGGGAGTTGTGCATGGGGTGTGTTTGGAACATTTTGTCACCAGCCGAGTCCAAAAGTCAGCCATTGCCCATCTCAGCCCAGCAAGCAGGTAGAACCACTTTTGTGGTGTCTTTCAGCTGGCTACCGCGGCAGTGTAAGAACTACCAACAGAACTCCTTTCTGGCATCTTCCCCGGGGGAGTTGTGCATGGGGTGTGTTTGGAACATTTTGTCACCAGCCGACTCCAAAAGTCAGCCATTGCCCATCTCAGCCCAGAAAGCAGGTAAAACCACTTTTGTGGTGTCTTTCATCTGGCTACCGGGGCAATGTAACAACTACCAACGGAACTGATTTTGGCATCTTCCCCGGTGGAGTTGTGCATGGGGTGTGTTTGGAACATTTTGTCACCAGCCGACTCCAAAAGTCTGCGATTCCCCATCTCAGCCCAGAAAGCAGGTAGAACAACTTTTGTGGTGTCTTTCAGCTGGCTACCGGGGCAGTGTAACAACTACCAACGGAACTGATTTTGGCACCTTCCCCGGTGGAGTTGTGCATGGGGTGTGTTTGGATCATTTTGTCACAGGCCGACTCCAAAAGTCTGCGATTCCCTATCTCAGCCCAGCAAGCAGGTAGAACCACTTTTGTGGTGTCTTTCATCTGGCTACCGGGGCAATGTAACAACTACCAACGGAACTGATTTTGGCACCTTCCCCGGTGGAGTTGTGCATGGGGTGTGTTTGGAACATTTTGTCACCAGCCGACTCCAAAAGTCAGCGATTCCCCATCTCAGCCCAGAAAGCAGGTAGAACCACTTTTGTGGTGTCTTTCATCTGGCTACCGGGGCAATGTAACAACTACCAACGGAACTGATTTTGGCATCTTCCCCGGTGGAGTTGTGCATGGGGTGTGTTTGGATCATTTTGTCACAGGCCGACTCCAAAAGTCTGCCATTCCCCATCTAAGCCCAGAAAGCAGGTAGAACCACTTTTGTGGTGTCTTTCAGCTGGCTACCGGGGCAGTGTAAGAACTACCAACAGAACTCCTTTCTGGCACCTTCCCCGGTGCAGTTGTGCATGGGGTGTGTTTGGAACACTTTGTCACCAGTCGAGTCCAAAAGTCAGCGATTCCCCATCTCAGCCCAGAAAGCAGGTAGAAACACTTTTGTGGTGTCTTTCAGCTGGCTACCGGGGCAGTGTAAGAACTACCAACAGAACTTCTTTCTGGCATCTTCCCCGGGGGAGTTGTGCATGGGGTGTGTTTGGAAGATTTTGTCATCAGCCGACTCCAAAAGTCTGCGATTTCCCATCTCAGCCCAGAAAGCAGGTAGAACCACTTTTGTGGTGTCTTTCAGCTGGCTACCGCGGCAGTGTAAGAACTACCAACAGAACTCCTTTCTGGCACCTTCCCCGGTGCAGTTGTGCATGGGGTGTGTTTGGATCATTTTGTCACAGGCCGACTCCAAAAGTCTGCGATTTCCCATCTCAGCCCAGAAAGCAGGTAGAACCACTTTTGTGGTGTCTTTCAGCTGGCTACCGGGGCAGTGGAAGAACTACCAACAGAACTCCTTTCTGGCATCTTCCCCGGGGGAGTTGTGCATGGGGTGTGTTTGGAACATTTTGTCACCAGCCGAGTCCAAAAGTCAGCGATTCCCCATCTCAGCCCAGAAAACAGGTAGAACAACTTTTGTGGTGTCTTTCATCTGGCTACCGGGGCAGTGGAAGAACTACCAACAGAACTCCTTTCTGGCATCTTCCCCGGTGCAGTTGTGCATGGGGTGTGTTTGGAACACTTTGTCACCAGCCGAGTCCAAAAGTCAGCGATTCCCCATCTCAGCCCAGAAAGCAGATAGAACCACTTTTGTGGTGTCTTTCATCTGGCTACCGGGGCAGTGGAAGAACTACCAACAGAACCACTTTCTGGCACCTTCCCCGGTGGAGTTGTGCATGGGGTGTGTTTGGAACACTTTGTCACCAGCCGACTCCAAAAGTCAGCGATTCCCCATCTTAGCCCAGAAAGTAGGTAGAACCCCTTTTTTGGTGTCTTTCATCTGGCTACCGGGGCAGTGTAAGAACTACCAACAGAACTCCTTTCTGGCATCTTCCCCGGGGGAGTTGTGCATGCGGTGTGTTTGGAACATTTTGTCACCAGCCGACTCCAAAAGTCAGCCATTGCCCATCTCAGCCCAGCAAGCAGGTAGAACCACTTTTGTGGTGTCTTTCAGCTGGCTACCGGGGCAGTGTAAGAACTACCAACAGAACTCCTTTCTGGCACCTTCCCCGGTGCAGTTGTGCATGGGGTGTGTTTGGAACATTTTGTCACCAGCCGACTCCAAAAGTCAGCCATTGCCCATCTCAGCCCAGCAAGCAGGTAGAACCACTTTTGTGGTGTCTTTCAGCTGGCTACCGGGGCAGTGTAAGAACTACCAACAGAACTCCTTTCTGGCACCTTCCCCGGTGCAGTTGTGCATGGGGTGTGTTTGGAACATTTTGTCACCAGCCGACTCCAAAAGTCAGCGATTCCCCATCTTAGCCCAGAAAGTAGGTAGAACCACTTTTGTGGTGTCTTTCATCTGGCTACCGGGGCAGTGTAAGAACTACCAACAGAACTCCTTTCTGGCATCTTCCCCGGGGGAGTTGTGCATGCGGTGTGTTTGGAACATTTTGTCACCAGCCGACTCCAAAAGTCAGCCATTGCCCATCTCAGCCCAGCAAGCAGTTAGAACCACTTTTGTGGTGTCTTTCAGCTGGCTACCGGGGCAGTGGAAGAACTACCAACAGAACTCCTTTCTGGCACCTTCCCCGGTGCAGTTGTGCATGGGGTGTGTTTGGAACATTTTGTCACCAGCCGACTCCAAAAGTCAGCGATTCCCCATCTTAGCCCAGAAAGTAGGTAGAACCCCTTTTTTGGTGTCTTTCAGCTGGCTACCGGGGCAGTGTAAGAACTACCAACAGAACTCCTTTCTGGCATCTTCCCCGGGGGAGTTGTGCATGCGGTGTGTTTGGAAGATTTTGTCATCAGCCGAGTCCAAAAGTCAGCGATTCCCCATCTCAGCCCAGAAAGCAGGTAGAACAACTTTTGTGGTGTCTTTCAGCTGGCTACCGGGGCAGTGGAAGAACTACCAACAGAACTCCTTTCTGGCATCTTCCCCGGGGGAGTTGTGCATGGGGTGTGTTTGGAAGATTTTGTCATCAGCCGAGTCCAAAAGTCAGCGATTCCCCATCTCAGCCCAGAAAGCAGGTAGAACAACTTTTGTGGTGTCTTTCAGCTGGCTACCGGGGCAGTGGAAGAACTACCAACAGAACTCCTTTCTGGCACCTTCCCCGGTGGAGTTGTGCATGGGGTGTGTTTGGAACGTTTTGTCTCCGGCCAACTCCAAAAGTCAGCGATTCCCCATCTTAGCCCAGAAAGTAGGTAGAACCCCTTTTGTGGTGTCTTTCATCTGGCTACCGGGGCAATGTAACAACTACCAACGGAACTGATTTTGGCACCTTCCCCGGTGGAGTTGTGCATGGGGTGTGTTTGGAACATTTTGTCACCAGCCGAGTCCAAAAGTCAGCGATTCCCCATCTCAGCCCAGAAAGCAGGTAGAACCACTTTTGTGGTGTCTTTCATCTGGCTACCGGGGCAGTGGAAGAACTACCAACAGAACTCCTTTCTGGCACCTTCCCCGGGGGAGTTGTGCATGGGGTGTCTTTGGAACATTTTGTCACCAGCCGACTCCAAAAGTCAGCCATTGCCCATCTCAGCCCAGCAAGCAGGTAGAACCACTTTTGTGGTGTCTTTCATCTGGCTACCGGGGCAGTGTAAGAACTACCAACAGAACTCCTTTCTGGCATCTTCCCCGGGGGAGTTGTGCATGGGGTGTGTTTGGAACATTTTGTCACCAGCCGACTCCAAAAGTCAGCGATTCCCCATCTCAGCCCAGAAAGCAGGTAGAACCACTTTTGTGGTGTCTTTCATCTGGCTACCGGGGCAGTGTAAGAACTACCAACAGAACTCCTTTCTGGCACCTTCCCCGGTGCAGTTGTGCATGGGGTGTGTTTGGAACATTTTGTCACCAGCCGACAACAAAAGTCAGCGATTCCCCATCTTAGCCCAGAAAGTAGGTAGAACCCCTTTTTTGGTGTCTTTCATCTGGCTACCGGGGCAGTGTAAGAACTACCAACAGAACTCCTTTCTGGCATCTTCCCCGGTGCAGTTGTGCATGGGGTGTGTTTGGAACATTTTGTCACCAGCCGACTCCAAAAGTCTGCGATTCCCCATCTCAGCCCAGCAAGCAGGTAGAACCACTTTTGTGGTGTCTTTCATCTGGCTACCGGGGCAATGTAACAACTACCAACGGAACTGATTTTGGCACCTTCCCCGGTGGAGTTGTGCATGGGGTGTGTTTGGATCATTTTGTCACAGGCCGACTCCAAAAGTCTGCGATTCCCCATCTCAGCCCAGCAAGCAGGTAGAACCACTTTTGTGGTGTCTTTCAGCTGGCTACCGGGGCAGTGTAAGAACTACCAACAGAACTCCTTTCTGGCATCTTCCCCGGTGGAGTTGTGCATGGGGTGTGTTTGGAACATTTTGTCACCAGCCGAGTCCAAAAGTCAGCGATTCCCCATCTCAGCCCAGCAAGCAGGTAGAACCCCTTTTTTGATGTCTTTCAGCTGGCTACCACGGCAGTGTAAGAACTACCAACAGAACTCCTTTCTGGCATCTTCCCCGGGGGAGTTGTGCATGGGGTGTGTTTGGAACATTTTGTCACCAGCCGACTCCAAAAGTCAGCCATTGCCCATCTCAGCCCAGCAAGCAGGTAGAACCACTTTTGTGGTGTCTTTCATCTGGCTACCGGGGCAATGTAACAACTACCAACGGAACTGATTTTGGCATCTTCCCCGGTGGAGTTGTGCATGGGGTGTGTTTGGAACATTTTGTCATCAGCCGACTCCAAAAGTCTGCGATTCCCCATCTCAGCCCAGAAAGCAGGTAGAACCACTTTTGTGGTGTCTTTCAGCTGGCTACCGGGGCAGTGTAACAACTACCAACGGAACTGATTTTGGCACCTTCCCCGGTGGAGTTGTGCATGGGGTGTGTTTGGATCATTTTGTCACAGGCCGACTCCAAAAGTCTGCGATTCCCCATCTCAGCCCAGCAAGCAGGTAGAACCACTTTTGTGGTGTCTTTCATCTGGCTACCGGGGCAGTGTAACAACTACCAACGGAACTGATTTTGGCACCTTCCCCGGTGGAGTTGTGCATGGGGTGTGTTTGGAACATTTTGTCACCAGCCGACTCCAAAAGTCAGCGATTCCCCATCTCAGCCCAGAAAGCAGGTAGAACCACTTTTGTGGTGTCTTTCAGCTGGCTACCGCGGCAGTGTAAGAACTACCAACGGAACTCCTTTCTGGCACCTTCCCCGGGGGAGTTGTGCATGGGGTGTGTTTGGAACATTTTGTCATCAGCCGACTCCAAAAGTCTGCGATTCCCCATCTCAGCCCAGAAAGCAGGTAGAACAACTTTTGTGGTGTCTTTCAGCTGGCTACCGGGGCAGTGTAACAACTACCAACGGAACTGATTTTGGCACCTTCCCCGGTGGAGTTCTGCATGGGGTGTGTTTGGATCATTTTGTCACAGGCCGACTCCAAAAGTCTGCCATTCCCCATCTAAGCCCAGAAAGCAGGTAGAACCACTTTTGTGGTGTCTTTCAGCTGGCTACCGGGGCAGTGTAAGAACTACCAACAGAACTCCTTTCTGGCACCTTCCCCGGTGCAGTTGTGCATGGGGTGTGTTTGGAACACTTTGTCACCAGCCGAGTCCAAAAGTCAGCGATTCCCCATCTCAGCCCAGAAAGCAGGTAGAACCACTTTTGTGGTGTCTTTCAGCTGGCTACCGCGGCAGTGTAAGAACTACCAACAGAACTTCTTTCTGGCATCTTCCCCGGGGGAGTTGTGCATGGGGTGTGTTTGGAAGATTTTGTCATCAGCCGACTCCAAAAGTCTGCGATTTCCCATCTCAGCCCAGCAAGCAGGTAGAACCACTTTTGTGGTGTCTTTCATCTGGCTACCGGGGCAATGTAACAACTACCAACGGAACTGATTTTGGCACCTTCCCCGGTGGAGTTGTGCATGGCGTGTGTTTGGATCATTTTTTCACAGGCCGACTCCAAAAGTCTGCGATTTCCCATCTCAGCCCAGAAAGCAGGTAGAACCACTTTTGTGGTGTCTTTCATCTGGCTACCGGGGCAGTGTAAGAACTACCAACAGAACTCCTTTCTGGCATCTTCCCCGGGGGAGTTGTGCATGGGGTGTGTTTGGAACATTTTGTCACCAGCCGAGTCCAAAAGTCAGCGATTCCCCATCTCAGCCCAGAAAACAGGTAGAACAACTTTTGTGGTGTCTTTCAACTGGCTACCGGGGCAGTGGAAGAACTACCAACAGAACTCCTTTCTGGCATCTTCCCCGGGGGAGTTGTGCATGGGGTGTGTTTGGAACACTTTGTCACCAGCCGAGTCCAAAAGTCAGCGATTCCCCATCTCAGCCCAGAAAGCAGGTAGAACCACTTTTGTGGTGTCTTTCATCTGGCTACCGGGGCAGTGGAAGAACTACCAACAGAACTCCTTTCTGGCACCTTCCCCGGGGGAGTTGTGCATGGGGTGTGTTTGGAACGTTTTGTCTCCGGCCGACTCCAAAAGTCAGCGATTCCCCATCTTAGCCCAGCAAGCAGGTAGAACCCCTTTTTTGGTGTCTTTCAGCTGGCTACCGGGGCAGTGTAAGAACTACCAACAGAACTCCTTTCTGGCATCTTCCCCGGTGCAGTTGTGCATGGGGTGTGTTTGGAACATTTTGTCACCAGCCGACTCCAAAAGTCAGCCATTGCCCATCTCAGCCCAGCAAGCAGGTAGAACCACTTTTGTGGTGTCTTTCATCTGGCTACCGGGGCAATGTAACAACTACCAACGGAACTGATTTTGGCACCTTCCCCGGTGGAGTTGTGCATGGGGTGTGTTTGGAACACTTTGTCACCAGCCGAGTCCAAAAGTCAGCTATTCCCCATCTCAGCCCAGAAAGCAGGTAGAACCACTTTTGTGGTGTCTTTCAGCTGGCTACCGGGGCAGTGTAAGAACTACCAACAGAACTCCTTTCTGGCATCTTCCCCGGGGGTGTTGTGCATGGGGTGTGTTTGGAACATTTTGTCACCAGCCGAGTCCAAAAGTCAGCGATTCCCCATCTTAGCCCAGAAAGTAGGTAGAACAACTTTTGTGGTGTCTTTCAGCTGGCTACCGGGGCAGTGGAAGAACTACCAACAGAACTCCTTTCTGGCACCTTCCCCGGGGGAGTTGTGCATGGGGTGTGTTTGGAACATTTTGTCACCAGCCGACTCCAAAAGTCAGCCATTGCCCATCTCAGCCCAGCAAGCAGGTAGAACCACTTTTGTGGTGTCTTTCATCTGGCTACCGGGGCAATGTAAGAACTACCAACGGAACTGATTTTGGCACCTTCCCCGGTGGAGTTGTGCATGGGGTGTGTTTGGAACACTTTGTCACCAGCCGAGTCCAAAAGTCAGCTATTCCCCATCTCAGCCCAGAAAGCAGGTAGAACAACTTTTGTGGTGTCTTTCAGCTGGCTACCGGGGCAGTGGAAGAACTACCAACAGAACTCCTTTCTGGCACCTTCCCCGGTGCAGTTGTGCATGGGGTGTGTTTGGAACATTTTGTCACCAGCCGACTCCAAAAGTCAGCCATTGCCCATCTCAGCCCAGAAAGCAGGTAGAACCACTTTTGTGGTGTCTTTCATCTGGCTACCGGGGCAATGTAACAACTACCAACGGAACTGAATTTGGCACCTTCCCCGGTGGAGTTGTGCATGGGGTGTGTTTGGAACACTTTGTCACCAGCCGAGTCCAAAAGTCAGCGATTCCCCATCTCAGCCCAGAAAGCAGGTAGAACCCCTTTTTTGGTGTCTTTCATCTGGCTACCGGGGCAGTGTAAGAACTACCAACAGAACTCCTTTCTGGCATCTTCCCCGGGGGAGTTGTGCATGCGGTGTGTTTGGAACATTTTGTCACCAGCCGAGTCCAAAAGTCAGCGATTCCCCATCTCAGCCCAGCAAGCAGGTAGAACCACTTTTGTGGTGTCTTTCAGCTGGCTACCGGGGCAATGTAAGAACTACCAACGGAACTGATTTTGGCACCTTCCCCGGTGGAGTTGTGCATGGGGTGTGTTTGGAACACTTTGTCACCAGCCGAGTCCAAAAGTCAGCGATTCCCCATCTCAGCCCAGAAAGCAGGTAGAACAACTTTTGTGGTGTCTTTCATCTGGCTACCGGGGCAGTGTAAGAACTACCAACAGAACTCCTTTCTGGCATCTTCCCCGGGGGAGTTGTGCATGCGGTGTGTTTGGAAGATTTTGTCACCAGCCGACTCCAAAAGTCAGCGATTCCCCATCTCAGCCAAGCAAGCAGGTAAAACCACTTTTGTGGTGTCTTTCAGCTGGCTACCGGGGCAGTGTAAGAACTACCAACAGAACTCCTTTCTGGCATCTTCCCCGGTGGAGTTGTGCATGGGGTGTGTTTGGAACATTTTGTCACCAGCCGACTCCAAAAGTCAGCGATTCCCCATCTTAGCCCAGAAAGTAGGTAGAACCCCTTTTTTGGTGTCTTTCATCTGGCTACCGGGGCAGTGGAAGAACTACCAACAGAACTCCTTTCTGGCACCTTCCCCGGGGGAGTTGTGCATGGGGTGTCTTTGGAACATTTTGTCACCAGCCGACTCCAAAAGTCAGCGATTCCCCATCTCAGCCCAGAAAGAAGGTAAAACAACTTTTGTGGTGTCTTTCATCTGGCTACCGGGGCAGTGGAAGAACTACCAACAGAACTCCTTTCTGGCACCTTCCCCGGGGGAGTTGTGCATGGGGTGTCTTTGGAACATTTTGTCACCAGCCGACTCCAAAAGTCAGCCATTGCCCATCTCAGCCCAGCAAGCAGGTAGAACCACTTTTGTGGTGTCTTTCATCTGGCTACCGGGGCAATGTAAGAACTACCAACGGAACTGATTTTGGCACCTTCCCCGGTGGAGTTGTGCATGGGGTGTGTTTGGAACACTTTGTCACCAGCCGAGTCCAAAAGTCAGCTATTCCCCATCTCAGCCCAGCAAGCAGGTAGAACAACTTTTGTGGTGTCTTTCAGCTGGCTACCGGGGCAGTGGAAGAACTACCAACAGAACTCCTTTCTGGCACCTTCCCCGGTGCAGTTGTGCATGGGGTGTGTTTGGAACACTTTGTCACCAGCCGAGTCCAAAAGTCAGCGATTCCCCATCTCAGCCCAGAAAGCAGGTAGAACCACTTTTGTGGTGTCTTTCATCTGGCTACCGCGGCAGTGTAAGAACTACCAACAGAACTTCTTTCTGGCATCTTCCCCGGGGGAGTTGTGCATGGGGTGTGTTTGGAAGATTTTGTCACCAGCCGACTCCAAAAGTCAGCCATTGCCCATCTCAGCCCAGCAAGCAGGTAGAACCACTTTTGGGGTGTCTTTCATCTGGCTACCGAGGCAGTGTAAGAACTACCAACAGAACTCCTTTCTGGCACCTTCCCCGGTGCAGTTGTGCATGGGGTGTGTTTGGAACACTTTGTCACCAGCCGAGTCCAAAAGTCAGCGATTCCCCATCTCAGCCCAGAAAGCAGATAGAACCACTTTTGTGGTGTCTTTCATCTGGCTACCGGGGCAGTGGAAGAACTACCAACAGAACCACTTTCTGGCACCTTCCCCGGTGGAGTTGTGCATGGGGTGTCTTTGGAACATTTTGTCACCAGCCGACTCCAAAAGTCAGCGATTCCCCATCTCAGCCCAGAAAGCTGGTAGAACAACTTTTGTGGTGTCTTTCATCTGGCTACCGGGGCAGTGTAAGAACTACCAACAGAACTCCTTTCTGGCACCTTCCCCGGGGGAGTTGTTCATGGGGTGTGTTTGGAACATTTTGTCACCAGCCGAGTCCAAAAGTCAGCGATTCCCCATCTCAGCCCAGAAAGCAGGTAGAACAACTTTTGTGGTGTCTTTCAGCTGGCTACCGGGGCAGTGTAAGAACTACCAACAGAACTCCTTTCTGGCATCTTCCCCGGGGGAGTTGTGCATGGGGTGTGTTTGGAACATTTTGTCACCAGCCGAGTCCAAAAGTCAGCGATTCCCCATCTCAGCCCAGCAAGCAGGTAGAACAACTTTTGTGGTGTCTTTCATCTGGCTACCGGGGCAGTGGAAGAACTACCAACAGAACTCCTTTCTGGCACCTTCCCCGGTGGATTTGTGCATGGGGTGTGTTTGGAACACTTTGTCACCAGCCGACTCCAAAAGTCAGCGATTCCCCATCTTAGCCCAGAAAGTAGGTAGAACCCCTTTTTTGGTGTCTTTCAGCTGGCTACCGCGGCAGTGTAAGAACTACCAACAGAACTCCTTTCTGGCATCTTCCCCGGGGGAGTTGTGCATGGGGTGTGTTTGGAACATTTTGTCACCAGCCGACTCCAAAAGTCAGCCATTGCCCATCTCAGCCCAGCAAGCAGGTAGAACCACTTTTGTGGTGTCTTTCATCTGGCTACCGGGGCAATGTAACAACTACCAACGGAACTGATTTTGGCATCTTCCCCGGTGGAGTTGTGCATGGGGTGTGTTTGGAACATTTTGTCACCAGCCGACTCCAAAAGTCTGCGATTCCCCATCTCAGCCCAGCAAGCAGGTAGAACCCCTTTTTTGGTGTCTTTCAGCTGGCTACCGGGGCAGTGTAACAACTACCAACGGAACTGATTTTGGCACCTTCCCCGGTGGAGTTGTGCATGGGGTGTGTTTGGATCATTTTGTCACAGGCCGACTCCAAAAGTCTGCGATTCCCCATCTCAGCCCAGCAAGCAGGTAGAACCACTTTTGTGGTGTCTTTCATCTGGCTACCGGGGCAATGTAACAACTACCAAGGGAACTGATTTTGGCACCTTCCCCGGTGGAGTTGTGCATGGGGTGTGTTTGGAACATTTTGTCACCAGCCGAGTCCAAAAGTCAGCGATTCCCCATCTCAGCCCAGAAAGCAGGTAGAACCACTTTTGTGGTGTCTTTCATCTGGCTACCGGGGCAGTGTAACAACTACCAACGGAACTGATTTTGGCACCTTCCCCGGTGGAGTTGTGCATGGGGTGTGTTTGGATCATTTTGTCACAGGCCGACTCCAAAAGTCTGCGATTCCCCATCTAAGCCCAGAAAGCAGGTAGAACCACTTTTGTGGTGTCTTTCAGCTGGCTACCGGGGCAGTGTAAGAACTACCAACAGAACTCCTTTCTGGCACCTTCCCCGGTGCAGTTGTGCATGGGGTGTGTTTGGAACACTTTGTCACCAGCCGAGTCCAAAAGTCAGCGATTCCCCATCTCAGCCCAGAAAGCAGGTAGAACCACTTTTGTGGTGTCTTTCAGCTGGCTACCGCGGCAGTGTAAGAACTACCAACCGAACTTCTTTCTGGCATCTTCCCCGGGGGAGTTGTGCATGGGGTGTGTTTGGAAGATTTTGTCATCAGCCGAGTCCAAAAGTCAGCGATTCCCCATCTCAGCCCAGCAAGCAGGTAGAACCACTTTTGTGGTGTCTTTCAGCTGGCTACCGGGGCAATGTAAGAACTACCAACGGAACTGATTTTGGCACCTTCCCCGGTGGAGTTGTGTATGGGGTGTGTTTGGAACACTTTGTCACCAGCCGACTCCAAAAGTCAGCCATTGCCCATCTCAGCCCAGCAAGCAGGTAGAACCACTTTTGTGGTGTCTTTCAGCTGGCTACCGGGGCAGTGTAAGAACTACCAACAGAACTCCTTTCTGGCACCTTCCCCGGTGCAGTTGTGCATGGGGTGTGTTTGGAACATTTTGTCACCAGCCGACTCCAAAAGTCAGCGATTCCCCATCTTAGCCCAGAAAGTAGGTAGAACCACTTTTGTGGTGTCTTTCATCTGGCTACCGGGGCAGTGTAAGAACTACCAACAGAACTCCTTTCTGGCATCTTCCCCGGGGGAGTTGTGCATGCGGTGTGTTTGGAACATTTTGTCACCAGCCGACTCCAAAAGTCAGCCATTGCCCATCTCAGCCCAGCAAGCAGGTAGAACCACTTTTGTGGTGTCTTTCAGCTGGCTACCGGGGCAATGTAACAACTACCAACGGAACTGATTTGGGCATCTTCCCCGGTGGAGTTGTGCATGGGGTGTGTTTGGATCATTTTGTCACAGGCCGACTCCAAAAGTCTGCGATTTCCCATCTCAGCCCAGAAAGCAGGTAGAACCACTTTTGTGGTGTCTTTCATCTGGCTACCGGGGCAGTGGAATAACTACCAACAGAACTCCTTTCTGGCACCTTCCCCGGTGCAGTTGTGCATGGGGTGTGTTTGGAACATTTTGTCACCAGCCGACTCCAAAAGTCAGCGATTCCCCATCTTAGCCCAGAAAGTAGGTAGAACCCCTTTTTTGGTGTCTTTCAGCTGGCTACCGGGGCAGTGTAAGAACTACCAACAGAACTCCTTTCTGGCATCTTCCCCGGGGGAGTTGTGCATGGGGTGTGTTTGGAAGATTTTGTCATCAGCCGAGTCCAAAAGTCAGCGATTCCCCATCTCAGCCCAGAAAGCAGGTAGAACAACTTTTGTGGTGTCTTTCAGCTGGCTACCGGGGCAGTGGAATAACTACCAACAGAACTCCTTTCTGGCACCTTCCCCGGTGGAGTTGTGCATGGGGTGTGTTTGGAACGTTTTGTCTCCGGCCAACTCCAAAAGTCAGCGATTCCCCATCTTAGCCCAGAAAGTAGGTAGAACCCCTTTTTTGGTGTCTTTCATCTGGCTACCGGGGCAATGTAACAACTACCAACGGAACTGATTTTGGCACCTTCCCCGGTGGAGTTGTGCATGGGGTGTGTTTGGAACACTTTGTCACCAGCCGAGTCCAAAAGTCAGCGATTCCCCATCTCAGCCCAGAAAGCAGGTAGAACCACTTTTGTGGTGTCTTTCATCTGGCTACCGGGGCAGTGGAAGAACTACCAACAGAACTCCTTTCTGGCACCTTCCCCGGGGGAGTTGTGCATGGGGTGTCTTTGGAACATTTTGTCACCAGCCGACTCCAAAAGTCAGCCATTGCCCATCTCAGCCCAGCAAGCAGGTAGAACCACTTTTGTGGTGTCTTTCATCTGGCTACCGGGGCAGTGTAAGAACTACCAACAGAACTCCTTTCTGGCATCTTCCCCGGGGGAGTTGTGCATGGGGTGTGTTTGGAACATTTTGTCACCAGCCGAGTCCAAAAGTCAGCGATTCCCCATCTCAGCCCAGAAAGCAGGTAGAACCACTTTTGTGGTGTCTTTCATCTGGCTACCGGGGCAGTGTAAGAACTACCAACAGAACTCCTTTCTGGCACCTTCCCCGGGGGAGTTGTGCATGGGGTGTGTTTGGAACATTTTGTCACCAGCCGACAACAAAAGTCAGCGATTCCCCATCTTAGCCCAGAAAGTAGGTAGAACCCCTTTTTTGGTGTCTTTCATCTGGCTACCGGGGCAGTGTAAGAACTACCAACAGAACTCCTTTCTGGCATCTTCCCCGGTGCAGTTGTGCATGGGGTGTGTTTGGAACATTTTGTCACCAGCCGACTCCAAAAGTCAGCCATTGCCCATCTCAGCCCAGCAAGCAGGTAGAACCACTTTTGTGGTGTCTTTCAGCTGGCTACCGGGGCAGTGTAAGAACTACCAACAGAACTCCTTTCTGGCATCTTCCCCGGTGGAGTTGTGCATGGGGTGTGTTTGGAACATTTTGTCACCAGCCGAGTCCAAAAGTCAGCGATTCCCCATCTC
This sequence comes from Falco punctatus, assembly GCF_963210335.1. NCBI lineage: Eukaryota > Metazoa > Chordata > Aves > Falconiformes > Falconidae > Falco > Falco punctatus. The sequence continues at coordinate 978,244 of NW_027660073.1, forward strand.
AGCCCAGCAAGCAGGTAGAACCCCTTTTTTGATGTCTTTCAGCTGGCTACCACGGCAGTGTAAGAACTACCAACAGAACTCCTTTCTGGCATCTTCCCCGGGGGAGTTGTGCATGGGGTGTGTTTGGAACATTTTGTCACCAGCCGACTCCAAAAGTCAGCCATTGCCCATCTCAGCCCAGAAAGCAGGTAGAACCACTTTTGTGGTGTCTTTCATCTGGCTACCGGGGCAATGTAACAACTACCAACGGAACTGATTTTGGCATCTTCCCCGGTGGAGTTGTGCATGGGGTGTGTTTGGAACATTTTGTCATCAGCCGACTCCAAAAGTCTGCGATTCCCCATCTCAGCCCAGAAAGCAGGTAGAACCACTTTTGTGGTGTCTTTCAGCTGGCTACCGGGGCAGTGTAACAACTACCAACGGAACTGATTTTGGCACCTTCCCCGGTGGAGTTGTGCATGGGGTGTGTTTGGATCATTTTGTCACAGGCCGACTCCAAAAGTCTGCGATTCCCCATCTCAGCCCAGCAAGCAGGTAGAACCACTTTTGTGGTGTCTTTCATCTGGCTACCGGGGCAGTGTAACAACTACCAACGGAACTGATTTTGGCACCTTCCCCGGTGGAGTTGTGCATGGGGTGTGTTTGAAACATTTTGTCACCAGCCGACTCCAAAAGTCAGCGATTCCCCATCTAAGCCCAGAAAGCAGGTAGAACCACTTTTGTGGTGTCTTTCAGCTGGCTACCGCGGCAGTGTAAGAACTACCAACGGAACTCCTTTCTGGCACCTTCCCCGGGGGAGTTGTGCATGGGGTGTGTTTGGAACATTTTGTCATCAGCCGACTCCAAAAGTCTGCGATTCCCCATCTCAGCCCAGAAAGCAGGTAGAACAACTTTTGTGGTGTCTTTCAGCTGGCTACCGGGGCAGTGTAACAACTACCAACGGAACTGATTTTGGCACCTTCCCCGGTGGAGTTCTGCATGGGGTGTGTTTGGATCATTTTGTCACAGGCCGACTCCAAAAGTCTGCCATTCCCCATCTCAGCCCAGAAAGCAGGTAGAACCACTTTTGTGGTGTCTTTCAGCTGGCTACCGGGGCAGTGTAAGAACTACCAACAGAACTCCTTTCTGGCACCTTCCCCGGTGCAGTTGTGCATGGGGTGTGTTTGGAACACTTTGTCACCAGCCGAGTCCAAAAGTCAGCGATTCCCCATCTCAGCCCAGAAAGCAGGTAGAACCACTTTTGTGGTGTCTTTCAGCTGGCTACCGCGGCAGTGTAAGAACTACCAACAGAACTTCTTTCTGGCATCTTCCCCGGGGGAGTTGTGCATGGGGTGTGTTTTGAAGATTTTGTCTTCAGCCGACTCCAAAAGTCTGCGATTTCCCATCTCAGCCCAGCAAGCAGGTAGAACCACTTTTGTGGTGTCTTTCATCTGGCTACCGGGGCAATGTAACAACTACCAACGGAACTGATTTGGGCATCTTCCCCGGTGGAGTTGTGCATGGGGTGTGTTTGGATCATTTTGTCACAGGCCGACTCCAAAAGTCTGCGATTTCCCATCTCAGCCCAGAAAGCAGGTAGAACCACTTTTGTGGTGTCTTTCATGTGGCTACCGCGGCAGTGGAAGAACTACCAACAGAACTCCTTTCTGGCATCTTCCCCGGGGGAGTTGTGCATGGGGTGTGTTTGGAACATTTTGTCACCAGCCGAGTCCAAAAGTCAGCGATTCCCCATCTCAGCCCAGAAAACAGGTAGAACAACTTTTGTGGTGTCTTTCAACTGGCTACCGGGGCAGTGGAAGAACTACCAACAGAACTCCTTTCTGGCATCTTCCCCGGGGGAGTTGTGCATGGGGTGTGTTTGGAACACTTTGTCACCAGCCGAGTCCAAAAGTCAGCGATTCCCCATCTCAGCCCAGAAAGCAGGTAGAACCACTTTTGTGGTGTCTTTCATCTGGCTACCGGGGCAGTGGAAGAACTACCAACAGAACTCCTTTCTGGCACCTTCCCCGGGGGAGTTGTGCATGGGGTGTGTTTGGAACGTTTTGTCTCCGGCCGACTCCAAAAGTCAGCGATTCCCCATCTTAGCCCAGCAAGCAGGTAGAACCCCTTTTTTGGTGTCTTTCAGCTGGCTACCGGGGCAGTGTAAGAACTACCAACAGAACTCCTTTCTGGCATCTTCCCCGGTGCAGTTGTGCATGGGGTGTGTTTGGAACATTTTGTCACCAGCCGACTCCAAAAGTCAGCCATTGCCCATCTCAGCCCAGCAAGCAGGTAGAACCACTTTTGGGGTGTCTTTCATCTGGCTACCGGGGCAATGTAACAACTACCAACGGAACTGATTTTGGCACCTTCCCCGGTGGAGTTGTGCATGGGGTGTGTTTGGAACACTTTGTCACCAGCCGAGTCCAAAAGTCAGCTATTCCCCATCTCAGCCCAGAAAGCAGGTAGAACCACTTTTGTGGTGTCTTTCAGCTGGCTACCGGGGCAGTGTAAGAACTACCAACAGAACTCCTTTCTGGCATCTTCCCCGGGGGTGTTGTGCATGGGGTGTGTTTGGAACATTTTGTCACCAGCCGAGTCCAAAAGTCAGCGATTCCCCATCTTAGCCCAGAAAGTAGGTAGAACAACTTTTGTGGTGTCTTTCAGCTGGCTACCGGGGCAGTGGAAGAACTACCAACAGTACTCCTTTCTGGCACCTTCCCCGGGGGAGTTGTGCATGGGGTGTGTTTGGAACATTTTGTCACCAGCCGACTCCAAAAGTCAGCCATTGCCCATCTCAGCCCAGCAAGCAGGTAGAACCACTTTTGTGGTGTCTTTCATCTGGCTACCGGGGCAATGTAAGAACTACCAACGGAACTGATTTTGGCACCTTCCCCGGTGGAGTTGTGCATGGGGTGTGTTTGGAACACTTTGTCACCAGCCGAGTCCAAAAGTCAGCTATTCCCCATCTCAGCCCAGAAAGCAGGTAGAACAACTTTTGTGGTGTCTTTCAGCTGGCTACCGGGGCAGTGGAAGAACTACCAACAGAACTCCTTTCTGGCACCTTCCCCGGTGCAGTTGTGCATGGGGTGTGTTTGGAACATTTTGTCACCAGCCGACTCCAAAAGTCAGCCATTGCCCATCTCAGCCCAGCAAGCAGGTAGAACCACTTTTGTGGTGTCTTTCATCTGGCTACCGGGGCAATGTAACAACTACCAACGGAACTGATTTTGGCATCTTCCCCGGTGGAGTTGTGCATGGGGTGTGTTTGGAACATTTTGTCACCAGCCGACTCCAAAAGTCTGCGATTCCCCATCTCAGCCCAGCAAGCAGGTAGAACCCCTTTTTTGGTGTCTTTCAGCTGGCTACCGGGGCAGTGTATCAACTACCAACGGAACTGATTTTGGCACCTTCCCCGGTGGAGTTGTGCATGGGGTGTGTTTGGATCATTTTGTCACAGGCCGACTCCAAAAGTCTGCGATTCCCCATCTAAGCCCAGAAAGCAGGTAGAACCACTTTTGTGGTGTCTTTCAGCTGGCTACCGCGGCAGTGTAAGAACTACCAACAGAACTTCTTTCTGGCATCTTCCCCGGGGGAGTTGTGCATGGGGTGTGTTTGGAAGATTTTGTCATCAGCCGACTCCAAAAGTCAGCGATTCCCCATCTCAGCCCAGCAAGCAGGTAGAACCACTTTTGTGGTGTCTTTCAGCTGGCTACCGGGGCAATGTAAGAACTACCAACGGAACTGATTTTGGCACCTTCCCCGGTGGAGTTGTGTATGGGGTGTGTTTGGAACACTTTGTCACCAGCCGAGTCCAAAAGTCAGCGATTCCCCATCTCAGCCCAGAAAGCAGGTAGAACCACTTTTGTGGTGTCTTTCAGCTGGCTACCGCGGCAGTGTAAGAACTACCAACAGAACTTCTTTCTGGCATCTTCCCCGGGGGAGTTGTGCATGGGGTGTGTTTGGAAGATTTTGTCATCAGCCGACTCCAAAAGTCAGCGATTCCCCATCTCAGCCCAGCAAGCAGGTAGAACCACTTTTGTGGTGTCTTTCAGCTGGCTACCGGGGCAATGTAAGAACTACCAACGGAACTGATTTTGGCACCTTCCCCGGTGGAGTTGTGTATGGGGTGTGTTTGGAACACTTTGTCACCAGCCGAGTCCAAAAGTCAGCTATTCCCCATCTCAGCCCAGAAAGCAGGTAGAACCACTTTTGTGGTGTCTTTCAGCTGGCTACCGCGGCAGTGGAAGAACTACCAACAGAACTCCTTTCTGGCATCTTCCCCGGGGGTGTTGTGCATGGGGTGTGTTTGGAACATTTTGTCACCAGCCGAGTCCAAAAGTCAGCGATTCCCCATCTCAGCCCAGAAAGCAGGTAGAACAACTTTTGTGGTGTCTTTCATCTGGCTACCGGGGCAGTGGAAGAACTACCAACAGTACCACTTTCTGGCACCTTCCCCAGTGGAGTTGTGCATGGGGTGTCTTTGGAACATTTTGTCACCAGCCGACAACAAAAGTCAGCGATTCCCCATCTCAGCCCAGAAAGCTGGTAGAACAACTTTTGTGGTGTCTTTCATCTGGCTACCGGGGCAGTGTAAGAACTACCAACAGAACTCCTTTCTGGCACCTTCCCCGGGGGAGTTGTTCATGGGGTGTGTTTGGAACATTTTGTCACCAGCCGACTCCAAAAGTCAGCGATTCCCCATCTCAGCCCAGAAAGCAGGTAGAACAACTTTTGTGGTGTCTTTCATCTGGCTACCGGGGCAGTGGAAGAACTACCAACAGAACTCCTTTCTGGCATCTTCCCCGGGGGAGTTGTGCATGGGGTGTGTTTGGAACATTTTGTCACCAGCCGAGTCCAAAAGTCAGCGATTCCCCATCTCAGCCCAGCAAGCAGGTAGAACAACTTTTGTGGTGTCTTTCATCTGGCTACGGGGGCAGTGGAAGAACTACCAACAGAACTCCTTTCTGGCACCTTCCCCGGTGGAGTTGTGCATGGGGTGTGTTTGGAACATTTTGTCACCAGCCGACTCCAAAAGTCAGCGATTCCCCATCTTAGCCCAGAAAGTAGGTAGAACCCCTTTTTTGGTGTCTTTCATCTGGCTACCGGGGCAGTGTAAGAACTACCAACAGAACTCCTTTCTGGCATCTTCCCCGGGGGAGTTGTGCATGGGGTGTGTTTGGAACATTTTGTCACCAGCCGAGTCCAAAAGTCAGCCATTGCCCATCTCAGCCCAGCAAGCAGGTAGAACCACTTTTGTGGTGTCTTTCAGCTGGCTACCGCGGCAGTGTAAGAACTACCAACAGAACTCCTTTCTGGCATCTTCCCCGGTGGAGTTGTGCATGGGGTGTGTTTGGAACATTTTGTCACCAGCCGACTCCAAAAGTCAGCCATTGCCCATCTCAGCCCAGCAAGCAGGTAGAACAACTTTTGTGGTGTCTTTCATCTGGCTACCGGGGCAGTGTAAGAACTACCAACAGAACTCCTTTCTGGCATCTTCCCCGGTGGAGTTGTGCATGGGGTGTGTTTGGAACATTTTGTCACCAGCCGACTCCAAAAGTCTGCGATTCCCCATCTCAGCCCAGAAAGCAGGTAGAACAACTTTTGTGGTGTCTTTCAGCTGGCTACCGGGGCAGTGTAACAACTACCAACGGAACTGATTTTGGCACCTTCCCCGGTGGAGTTGTGCATGGGGTGCGTTTGGATCATTTTGTCACAGGCCGACTCCAAAAGTCTGCGATTCCCCATCTCAGCCCAGCAAGCAGGTAGAACCACTTTTGTGGTGTCTTTCAGCTGGCTACCGCGGCAATGTAACAACTACCAACGGAACTGATTTTGGCACCTTCCCCGGTGGAGTTGTGCATGGGGTGTGTTTGGAACATTTTGTCACCAGCCGACTCCAAAAGTCAGCGATTCCCCATCTCAGCCCAGAAAGCAGGTAGAACCACTTTTGTGGTGTCTTTCATCTGGCTACCGGGGCAATGTAACAACTACCAACGGAACTGATTTTGGCATCTTCCCCGGTGGAGTTGTGCATGGGGTGTGTTTGGAACATTTTGTCATCAGCCGACTCCAAAAGTCTGCGATTCCCCATCTCAGCCCAGAAAGCAGGTAGAACAACTTTTGTGGTGTCTTTCAGCTGGCTACCGGGGCAGTGTAACAACTACCAACGGAACTGATTTTGGCACCTTCCCCGGTGGAGTTGTGCATGGGGTGTGTTTGGATCATTTTGTCACAGGCCGACTCCAAAAGTCTGCCATTCCCCATCTCAGCCCAGAAAGCAGGTAGAACCACTTTTGTGGTGTCTTTCAGCTGGCTACCGCGGCAGTGGAAGAACTACCAACAGAACTCCTTTCTGGCACCTTCCCCGGTGCAGTTGTGCATGGGGTGTGTTTGGAACACTTTGTCACCAGCCGAGTCCAAAAGTCAGCGATTCCCCATCTCAGCCCAGAAAGCAGGTAGAACCACTTTTGTGGTGTCTTTCATCTGGCTACCGGGGCAGTGTAAGAACTACCAACAGAACTTCTTTCTGGCATCTTCCCCGGGGGAGTTGTGCATGGGGTGTGTTTGGATCATTTTGTCATCAGCCGACTCCAAAAGTCTGCGATTTCCCATCTCAGCCCAGAAAGCAGGTAGAACCACTTTTGTGGTGTCTTTCAGCTGGCTACCGCGGCAGTGTAAGAACTACCAACAGAACTCCTTTCTGGCACCTTCCCCGGTGCAGTTGTGCATGGGGTGTGTTTGGATCATTTTGTCACAGGCCGACTCCAAAAGTCTGCGATTTCCCATCTCAGCCCAGAAAGCAGGTAGAACCACTTTTGTGGTGTCTTTCAGCTGGCTACCGGGGCAGTGGAAGAACTACCAACAGAACTCCTTTCTGGCATCTTCCCCGGGGGAGTTGTGCATGGGGTGTGTTTGGAACATTTTGTCACCAGCCGAGTCCAAAAGTCAGCGATTCCCCATCTCAGCCCAGAAAACAGGTAGAACAACTTTTGTGGTGTCTTTCATCTGGCTACCGGGGCAGTGGAAGAAGTACCAACAGAACTCCTTTCTGGCATCTTCCCCGGTGCAGTTGTGCATGGGGTGTGTTTGGAACACTTTGTCACCAGCCGAGTCCAAAAGTCAGCGATTCCCCATCTCAGCCCAGAAAGCAGGTAGAACAACTTTTGTGGTGTCTTTCATCTGGCTACCGGGGCAGTGGAATAACTACCAACAGAACTCCTTTCTGGCACCTTCCCCGGTGGAGTTGTGCATGGGGTGTGTTTGGAACGTTTTGTCTCCGGCCGACTCCAAAAGTCAGCGATTCCCCATCTTAGCCCAGAAAGCAGGTAGAACCACTTTTGTGGTGTCTTTCATCTGGCTACCGGGGCAGTGTAAGAACTACCAACAGAACTCCTTTCTGGCATCTTCCCCGGGGGAGTTGTGCATGCGGTGTGTTTGGAACATTTTGTCACCAGCCGACTCCAAAAGTCAGCCATTGCCCATCTCAGCCCAGCAAGCAGGTAGAACCACTTTTGTGGTGTCTTTCAGCTGGCTACCGCGGCAGTGTAAGAACTACCAACAGAACTCCTTTCTGGCACCTTCCCCGGTGGAGTTGTGCATGGGGTGTGTTTGGAACATTTTGTCACCAGCCGACTCCCAAAGTCAGCGATTCCCCATCTCAGCCCAGAAAGTAGGTAGAACCCCTTTTTTGGTGTCTTTCAGCTGGCTACCGGGGCAGTGGAAGAACTACCAACAGAACTCCTTTCTGGCATCTTCCCCGGGGGAGTTGTGCATGGGGTGTGTTTGGAAGATTTTGTCATCAGCCGACTCCAAAAGTCTGCGATTCCCCATCTCAGCCCAGAAAGCAGGTAGAACAACTTTTGTGGTGTCTTTCAGCTGGCTACCGGGGCAGTGGAATAACTACCAACAGAACTCCTTTCTGGCACCTTCCCCGGTGGAGTTGTGCATGGGGTGTGTTTGGAACGTTTTGTCTCCGGCCGACTCCAAAAGTCAGCGATTCCCCATCTTAGCCCAGAAAGTAGGTAGAACCCCTTTTTTGGTGTCTTTCATCTGGCTACCGGGGCAATGTAACAACTACCAACGGAACTGATTTTGGCACCTTCCCCGGTGGAGTTGTGCATGGGGTGTGTTTGGAACACTTTGTCACCAGCCGAGTCCAAAAGTCAGCGATTCCCCATCTCAGCCCAGAAAGCAGGTAGAACAACTTTTGTGGTGTCTTTCATCTGGCTACCGGGGCAGTGTAAGAACTACCAACAGAACTCCTTTCTGGCATCTTCCCCGGGGGAGTTGTGCATGCGGTGTGTTTGGAACATTTTGTCACCAGCCGACTCCAAAAGTCAGCGATTCCCCATCTCAGCCAAGCAAGCAGGTAAAACCACTTTTGTGGTGTCTTTCAGCTGGCTACCGGGGCAGTGTAAGAACTACCAACAGAACTCCTTTCTGGCATCTTCCCCGGTGGAGTTGTGCATGGGGTGTGTTTGGAACATTTTGTCACCAGCCGACTCCAAAAGTCAGCGATTCCCCATCTTAGCCCAGAAAGTAGGTAGAACCCCTTTTTTGGTGTCTTTCAGCTGGCTACCGGGCAGTGTAAGAACTACCAACAGAACTCCTTTCTGGCATCTTCCCCGGTGCAGTTGTGCATGGGGTGTGTTTGGAACATTTTGTCACCAGCCAAGTCCAAAAGTCAGCTATTCCCCATCTCAGCCCAGAAAGCAGGTAGAACCACTTTTGTGGTGTCTTTCAGCTGGCTACCGGGGCAGTGTAAGAACTACCAACAGAACTCCTTTCTGGCATCTTCCCCGGGGTGTTGTGCATGGGGTGCGTTTGGAACATTTTGTCACCAGCCGACTCCAAAAGTCAGCGATTCCCCATCTCAGCCCAGAAAGAAGGTAAAACAACTTTTGTGGTGTCTTTCATCTGGCTACCGGGGCAGTGGAAGAACTACCAACAGAACTCCTTTCTGGCACCTTCCCCGGGGGAGTTGTGCATGGGGTGTCTTTGGAACATTTTGTCACCAGCCGACTCCAAAAGTCAGCCATTGCCCATCTCAGCCCAGCAAGCAGGTAGAACCACTTTTGTGGTGTCTTTCATCTGGCTACCGGGGCAATGTAAGAACTACCAACGGAACTGATTTTGGCACCTTCCCCGGTGGAGTTGTGCATGGGGTGTGTTTGGAACACTTTGTCACCAGCCGAGTCCAAAAGTCAGCTATTCCCCATCTCAGCCCAGAAAGCAGGTAGAACAACTTTTGTGGTGTCTTTCATCTGGCTACCGGGGCAGTGTAAGAACTACCAACAGAACTCCTTTCTGGCACCTTCCCCGGTGCAGTTGTGCATGGGGTGTGTTTGGAACACTTTGTCACCAGCCGAGTCCAAAAGTCAGCGATTCCCCATCTCAGCCCAGAAAGCAGGTAGAACCACTTTTGTGGTGTCTTTCAGCTGGCTACCGCGGCAGTGTAAGAACTACCAACAGAACTTCTTTCTGGCATCTTCCCCGGTGGAGTTGTGCATGGGGTGTGTTTGGAAGATTTTGTCACCAGCCGACTCCAAAAGTCAGCCATTGCCCATCTCAGCCCAGCAAGCAGGTAGAACCACTTTTGGGGTGTCTTTCATCTGGCTACCGAGGCAGTGTAAGAACTACCAACAGAACTCCTTTCTGGCACCTTCCCCGGTGCAGTTGTGCATGGGGTGTGTTTGGAACACTTTGTCACCAGCCGAGTCCAAAAGTCAGCGATTCCCCATCTCAGCCCAGAAAGCAGATAGAACCACTTTTGTGGTGTCTTTCATCTGGCTACCGGGGCAGTGTAACAACTACCAACAGAACTCCTTTCTGGCACCTTCCCCGGTGGAGTTGTGCATGGGGTGTCTTTGGAACATTTTGTCACCAGCCGACTCCAAAAGTCAGCGATTCCCCATCTCAGCCCAGAAAGCTGGTAGAACAACTTTTGTGGTGTCTTTCATCTGGCTACCGGGGCAGTGTAAGAACTACCAACAGAACTCCTTTCTGGCACCTTCCCCGGGGGAGTTGTTCATGGGGTGTGTTTGGAACATTTTGTCACCAGCCGACTCCAAAAGTCAGCGATTCCCCATCTCAGCCCAGAAAGCAGGTAGAACAACTTTTGTGGTGTCTTTCAGCTGGCTACCGGGGCAGTGGAAGAACTACCAACAGAACTCCTTTCTGGCATCTTCCCCGGGGGAGTTGTGCATGGGGTGTGTTTGGAACATTTTGTCACCAGCCGAGTCCAAAAGTCAGCGATTCCCCATCTCAGCCCAGCAAGCAGGTAGAACAACTTTTGTGGTGTCTTTCATCTGGCTACCGGGGCAGTGGAAGAACTACCAACAGAACTCCTTTCTGGCACCTTCCCCGGTGGAGTTGTGCATGGGGTGTGTTTGGAACACTTTGTCACCAGCCGACTCCAAAAGTCAGCGATTCCCCATCTTAGCCCAGAAAGCAGGTAGAACCACTTTTTTGGTGTCTTTCATCTGGCTACCGGGGCAGTGTAAGAACTACCAACAGAACTCCTTTCTGGCATCTTCCCCGGGGGAGTTGTGCATGGGGTGTGTTTGGAACATTTTGTCACCAGCCGAGTCCAAAAGTCAGCCATTGCCCATCTCAGCCCAGCAAGCAGGTAGAACCACTTTTGTGGTGTCTTTCAGCTGGCTACCGCGGCAGTGTAAGAACTACCAACAGAACTCCTTTCTGGCATCTTCCCCGGGGGAGTTGTGCATGGGGTGTGTTTGGAACATTTTGTCACCAGCCGACTCCAAAAGTCAGCCATTGCCCATCTCAGCCCAGCAAGCAGGTAGAACCACTTTTGTGGTGTCTTTCATCTGGCTACCGGGGCAATGTAACAACTACCAACGGAACTGATTTTGGCATCTTCCCCGGTGGAGTTGTGCATGGGGTGTGTTTGGAACATTTTGTCACCAGCCGACTCCAAAAGTCTGCGATTCCCCATCTCAGCCCAGCAAGCAGGTAGAACCCCTTTTTTGGTGTCTTTCAGCTGGCTACCGGGGCAGTGTATCAACTACCAACGGAACTGATTTTGGCACCTTCCCCGGTGGAGTTGTGCATGGGGTGTGTTTGGATCATTTTGTCACAGGCCGACTCCAAAAGTCTGCGATTCCCCATCTAAGCCCAGAAAGCAGGTAGAACCACTTTTGTGGTGTCTTTCAGCTGGCTACCGCGGCAGTGTAAGAACTACCAACAGAACTTCTTTCTGGCATCTTCCCCGGGGGAGTTGTGCATGGGGTGTGTTTGGAAGATTTTGTCATCAGCCGACTCCAAAAGTCAGCGATTCCCCATCTCAGCCCAGCAAGCAGGTAGAACCACTTTTGTGGTGTCTTTCAGCTGGCTACCGGGGCAATGTAAGAACTACCAACGGAACTGATTTTGGCACCTTCCCCGGTGGAGTTGTGTATGGGGTGTGTTTGGAACACTTTGTCACCAGCCGAGTCCAAAAGTCAGCGATTCCCCATCTCAGCCCAGAAAGCAGGTAGAACCACTTTTGTGGTGTCTTTCAGCTGGCTACCGCGGCAGTGTAAGAACTACCAACAGAACTTCTTTCTGGCATCTTCCCCGGGGGAGTTGTGCATGGGGTGTGTTTGGAAGATTTTGTCATCAGCCGACTCCAAAAGTCAGCGATTCCCCATCTCAGCCCAGCAAGCAGGTAGAACCACTTTTGTGGTGTCTTTCAGCTGGCTACCGGGGCAATGTAAGAACTACCAACGGAACTGATTTTGGCACCTTCCCCGGTGGAGTTGTGTATGGGGTGTGTTTGGAACACTTTGTCACCAGCCGAGTCCAAAAGTCAGCTATTCCCCATCTCAGCCCAGAAAGCAGGTAGAACCACTTTTGTGGTGTCTTTCAGCTGGCTACCGCGGCAGTGGAAGAACTACCAACAGAACTCCTTTCTGGCATCTTCCCCGGGGGTGTTGTGCATGGGGTGTGTTTGGAACATTTTGTCACCAGCCGAGTCCAAAAGTCAGCGATTCCCCATCTCAGCCCAGAAAGCAGGTAGAACAACTTTTGTGGTGTCTTTCATCTGGCTACCGGGGCAGTGGAAGAACTACCAACAGTACCACTTTCTGGCACCTTCCCCAGTGGAGTTGTGCATGGGGTGTCTTTGGAACATTTTGTCACCAGCCGACAACAAAAGTCAGCGATTCCCCATCTCAGCCCAGAAAGCTGGTAGAACAACTTTTGTGGTGTCTTTCATCTGGCTACCGGGGCAGTGTAAGAACTACCAACAGAACTCCTTTCTGGCACCTTCCCCGGGGGAGTTGTTCATGGGGTGTGTTTGGAACATTTTGTCACCAGCCGACTCCAAAAGTCAGCGATTCCCCATCTCAGCCCAGAAAGCAGGTAGAACAACTTTTGTGGTGTCTTTCATCTGGCTACCGGGGCAGTGGAAGAACTACCAACAGAACTCCTTTCTGGCATCTTCCCCGGGGGAGTTGTGCATGGGGTGTGTTTGGAACATTTTGTCACCAGCCGAGTCCAAAAGTCAGCGATTCCCCATCTCAGCCCAGCAAGCAGGTAGAACAACTTTTGTGGTGTCTTTCATCTGGCTACGGGGGCAGTGGAAGAACTACCAACAGAACTCCTTTCTGGCACCTTCCCCGGTGGAGTTGTGCATGGGGTGTGTTTGGAACATTTTGTCACCAGCCGACTCCAAAAGTCAGCGATTCCCCATCTTAGCCCAGAAAGTAGGTAGAACCCCTTTTTTGGTGTCTTTCATCTGGCTACCGGGGCAGTGTAAGAACTACCAACAGAACTCCTTTCTGGCATCTTCCCCGGGGGAGTTGTGCATGGGGTGTGTTTGGAACATTTTGTCACCAGCCGAGTCCAAAAGTCAGCCATTGCCCATCTCAGCCCAGCAAGCAGGTAGAACCACTTTTGTGGTGTCTTTCAGCTGGCTACCGCGGCAGTGTAAGAACTACCAACAGAACTCCTTTCTGGCATCTTCCCCGGTGGAGTTGTGCATGGGGTGTGTTTGGAACATTTTGTCACCAGCCGACTCCAAAAGTCAGCCATTGCCCATCTCAGCCCAGCAAGCAGGTAGAACAACTTTTGTGGTGTCTTTCATCTGGCTACCGGGGCAGTGTAAGAACTACCAACAGAACTCCTTTCTGGCATCTTCCCCGGTGGAGTTGTGCATGGGGTGTGTTTGGAACATTTTGTCACCAGCCGACTCCAAAAGTCTGCGATTCCCCATCTCAGCCCAGAAAGCAGGTAGAACAACTTTTGTGGTGTCTTTCAGCTGGCTACCGGGGCAGTGTAACAACTACCAACGGAACTGATTTTGGCACCTTCCCCGGTGGAGTTGTGCATGGGGTGCGTTTGGATCATTTTGTCACAGGCCGACTCCAAAAGTCTGCGATTCCCCATCTCAGCCCAGCAAGCAGGTAGAACCACTTTTGTGGTGTCTTTCAGCTGGCTACCGCGGCAATGTAACAACTACCAACGGAACTGATTTTGGCACCTTCCCCGGTGGAGTTGTGCATGGGGTGTGTTTGGAACATTTTGTCACCAGCCGACTCCAAAAGTCAGCGATTCCCCATCTCAGCCCAGAAAGCAGGTAGAACCACTTTTGTGGTGTCTTTCATCTGGCTACCGGGGCAATGTAACAACTACCAACGGAACTGATTTTGGCATCTTCCCCGGTGGAGTTGTGCATGGGGTGTGTTTGGAACATTTTGTCATCAGCCGACTCCAAAAGTCTGCGATTCCCCATCTCAGCCCAGAAAGCAGGTAGAACAACTTTTGTGGTGTCTTTCAGCTGGCTACCGGGGCAGTGTAACAACTACCAACGGAACTGATTTTGGCACCTTCCCCGGTGGAGTTGTGCATGGGGTGTGTTTGGATCATTTTGTCACAGGCCGACTCCAAAAGTCTGCCATTCCCCATCTCAGCCCAGAAAGCAGGTAGAACCACTTTTGTGGTGTCTTTCAGCTGGCTACCGCGGCAGTGGAAGAACTACCAACAGAACTCCTTTCTGGCACCTTCCCCGGTGCAGTTGTGCATGGGGTGTGTTTGGAACACTTTGTCACCAGCCGAGTCCAAAAGTCAGCGATTCCCCATCTCAGCCCAGAAAGCAGGTAGAACCACTTTTGTGGTGTCTTTCATCTGGCTACCGGGGCAGTGTAAGAACTACCAACAGAACTTCTTTCTGGCATCTTCCCCGGGGGAGTTGTGCATGGGGTGTGTTTGGATCATTTTGTCATCAGCCGACTCCAAAAGTCTGCGATTTCCCATCTCAGCCCAGAAAGCAGGTAGAACCACTTTTGTGGTGTCTTTCAGCTGGCTACCGCGGCAGTGTAAGAACTACCAACAGAACTCCTTTCTGGCACCTTCCCCGGTGCAGTTGTGCATGGGGTGTGTTTGGATCATTTTGTCACAGGCCGACTCCAAAAGTCTGCGATTTCCCATCTCAGCCCAGAAAGCAGGTAGAACCACTTTTGTGGTGTCTTTCAGCTGGCTACCGGGGCAGTGGAAGAACTACCAACAGAACTCCTTTCTGGCATCTTCCCCGGGGGAGTTGTGCATGGGGTGTGTTTGGAACATTTTGTCACCAGCCGAGTCCAAAAGTCAGCGATTCCCCATCTCAGCCCAGAAAACAGGTAGAACAACTTTTGTGGTGTCTTTCATCTGGCTACCGGGGCAGTGGAAGAAGTACCAACAGAACTCCTTTCTGGCATCTTCCCCGGTGCAGTTGTGCATGGGGTGTGTTTGGAACACTTTGTCACCAGCCGAGTCCAAAAGTCAGCGATTCCCCATCTCAGCCCAGAAAGCAGGTAGAACAACTTTTGTGGTGTCTTTCATCTGGCTACCGGGGCAGTGGAATAACTACCAACAGAACTCCTTTCTGGCACCTTCCCCGGTGGAGTTGTGCATGGGGTGTGTTTGGAACGTTTTGTCTCCGGCCGACTCCAAAAGTCAGCGATTCCCCATCTTAGCCCAGAAAGCAGGTAGAACCACTTTTGTGGTGTCTTTCATCTGGCTACCGGGGCAGTGTAAGAACTACCAACAGAACTCCTTTCTGGCATCTTCCCCGGGGGAGTTGTGCATGCGGTGTGTTTGGAACATTTTGTCACCAGCCGACTCCAAAAGTCAGCCATTGCCCATCTCAGCCCAGCAAGCAGGTAGAACCACTTTTGTGGTGTCTTTCAGCTGGCTACCGCGGCAGTGTAAGAACTACCAACAGAACTCCTTTCTGGCACCTTCCCCGGTGGAGTTGTGCATGGGGTGTGTTTGGAACATTTTGTCACCAGCCGACTCCCAAAGTCAACGATTCCCCATCTCAGCCCAGAAAGTAGGTAGAACCCCTTTTTTGGTGTCTTTCAGCTGGCTACCGGGGCAGTGGAAGAACTACCAACAGAACTCCTTTCTGGCATCTTCCCCGGGGGAGTTGTGCATGGGGTGTGTTTGGAAGATTTTGTCATCAGCCGACTCCAAAAGTCTGCGATTCCCCATCTCAGCCCAGAAAGCAGGTAGAACAACTTTTGTGGTGTCTTTCAGCTGGCTACCGGGGCAGTGGAATAACTACCAACAGAACTCCTTTCTGGCACCTTCCCCGGTGGAGTTGTGCATGGGGTGTGTTTGGAACGTTTTGTCTCCGGCCGACTCCAAAAGTCAGCGATTCCCCATCTTAGCCCAGAAAGTAGGTAGAACCCCTTTTTTGGTGTCTTTCATCTGGCTACCGGGGCAATGTAACAACTACCAACGGAACTGATTTTGGCACCTTCCCCGGTGGAGTTGTGCATGGGGTGTGTTTGGAACACTTTGTCACCAGCCGAGTCCAAAAGTCAGCGATTCCCCATCTCAGCCCAGAAAGCAGGTAGAACAACTTTTGTGGTGTCTTTCATCTGGCTACCGGGGCAGTGTAAGAACTACCAACAGAACTCCTTTCTGGCATCTTCCCCGGGGGAGTTGTGCATGCGGTGTGTTTGGAACATTTTGTCACCAGCCGACAACAAAAGTCAGCGATTCCCCATCTCAGCCAAGCAAGCAGGTAAAACCACTTTTGTGGTGTCTTTCAGCTGGCTACCGGGGCAGTGTAAGAACTACCAACAGAACTCCTTTCTGGCATCTTCCCCGGTGGAGTTGTGCATGGGGTGTGTTTGGAACATTTTGTCACCAGCCGACTCCAAAAGTCAGCGATTCCCCATCTTAGCCCAGAAAGTAGGTAGAACCCCTTTTTTGGTGTCTTTCAGCTGGCTACCGGGCAGTGTAAGAACTACCAACAGAACTCCTTTCTGGCATCTTCCCCGGTGCAGTTGTGCATGGGGTGTGTTTGGAACATTTTGTCACCAGCCAAGTCCAAAAGTCAGCTATTCCCCATCTCAGCCCAGAAAGCAGGTAGAACAACTTTTGTGGTGTCTTTCAGCTGGCTACCGGGGCAGTGTAAGAACTACCAACAGAACTCCTTTCTGGCATCTTCCCCGGTGCAGTTGTGCATGGGGTGTGTTTGGAAGATTTTGTCATCAGCCGACTCCAAAAGTCAGCGATTCCCCATCTCAGCCCAGCAAGCAGGTAGAACCACTTTTGTGGTGTCTTTCAGCTGGCTACCGGGGCAATGTAAGAACTACCAACGGAACTGATTTTGGCACCTTCCCCGGTGGAGTTGTGTATGGGGTGTGTTTGGAACACTTTGTCACCAGCCGAGTCCAAAAGTCAGCGATTCCCCATCTCAGCCCAGAAAGCAGGTAGAACCACTTTTGTGGTGTCTTTCAGCTGGCTACCGCGGCAGTGTAAGAACTACCAACAGAACTTCTTTCTGGCATCTTCCCCGGGGGAGTTGTGCATGGGGTGTGTTTGGAAGATTTTGTCATCAGCCGACTCCAAAAGTCAGCGATTCCCCATCTCAGCCCAGCAAGCAGGTAGAACCACTTTTGTGGTGTCTTTCAGCTGGCTACCGGGGCAATGTAAGAACTACCAACGGAACTGATTTTGGCACCTTCCCCGGTGGAGTTGTGTATGGGGTGTGTTTGGAACACTTTGTCACCAGCCGAGTCCAAAAGTCAGCTATTCCCCATCTCAGCCCAGAAAGCAGGTAGAACCACTTTTGTGGTGTCTTTCAGCTGGCTACCGCGGCAGTGGAAGAACTACCAACAGAACTCCTTTCTGGCATCTTCCCCGGGGGTGTTGTGCATGGGGTGTGTTTGGAACATTTTGTCACCAGCCGAGTCCAAAAGTCAGCGATTCCCCATCTCAGCCCAGAAAGCAGGTAGAACAACTTTTGTGGTGTCTTTCATCTGGCTACCGGGGCAGTGGAAGAACTACCAACAGTACCACTTTCTGGCACCTTCCCCAGTGGAGTTGTGCATGGGGTGTCTTTGGAACATTTTGTCACCAGCCGACAACAAAAGTCAGCGATTCCCCATCTCAGCCCAGAAAGCTGGTAGAACAACTTTTGTGGTGTCTTTCATCTGGCTACCGGGGCAGTGTAAGAACTACCAACAGAACTCCTTTCTGGCACCTTCCCCGGGGGAGTTGTTCATGGGGTGTGTTTGGAACATTTTGTCACCAGCCGACTCCAAAAGTCAGCGATTCCCCATCTCAGCCCAGAAAGCAGGTAGAACAACTTTTGTGGTGTCTTTCATCTGGCTACCGGGGCAGTGGAAGAACTACCAACAGAACTCCTTTCTGGCATCTTCCCCGGGGGAGTTGTGCATGGGGTGTGTTTGGAACATTTTGTCACCAGCCGACTCCAAAAGTCAGCGATTCCCCATCTTAGCCCAGAAAGTAGGTAGAACCCCTTTTTTGGTGTCTTTCATCTGGCTACCGGGGCAGTGTAAGAACTACCAACAGAACTCCTTTCTGGCATCTTCCCCGGGGGAGTTGTGCATGGGGTGTGTTTGGAACATTTTGTCACCAGCCGAGTCCAAAAGTCAGCCATTGCCCATCTCAGCCCAGCAAGCAGGTAGAACCACTTTTGTGGTGTCTTTCAGCTGGCTACCGCGGCAGTGTAAGAACTACCAACAGAACTCCTTTCTGGCATCTTCCCCGGTGGAGTTGTGCATGGGGTGTGTTTGGAACATTTTGTCACCAGCCGACTCCAAAAGTCAGCCATTGCCCATCTCAGCCCAGCAAGCAGGTAGAACAACTTTTGTGGTGTCTTTCATCTGGCTACCGGGGCAGTGTAAGAACTACCAACAGAACTCCTTTCTGGCATCTTCCCCGGTGGAGTTGTGCATGGGGTGTGTTTGGAACATTTTGTCACCAGCCGACTCCAAAAGTCTGCGATTCCCCATCTCAGCCCAGAAAGCAGGTAGAACAACTTTTGTGGTGTCTTTCAGCTGGCTACCGGGGCAGTGTAACAACTACCAACGGAACTGATTTTGGCACCTTCCCCGGTGGAGTTGTGCATGGGGTGCGTTTGGATCATTTTGTCACAGGCCGACTCCAAAAGTCTGCGATTCCCCATCTCAGCCCAGCAAGCAGGTAGAACCACTTTTGTGGTGTCTTTCAGCTGGCTACCGCGGCAATGTAACAACTACCAACGGAACTGATTTTGGCACCTTCCCCGGTGGAGTTGTGCATGGGGTGTGTTTGGAACATTTTGTCACCAGCCGACTCCAAAAGTCAGCGATTCCCCATCTCAGCCCAGAAAGCAGGTAGAACCACTTTTGTGGTGTCTTTCATCTGGCTACCGGGGCAATGTAACAACTACCAACGGAACTGATTTTGGCATCTTCCCCGGTGGAGTTGTGCATGGGGTGTGTTTGGAACATTTTGTCATCAGCCGACTCCAAAAGTCTGCGATTCCCCATCTCAGCCCAGAAAGCAGGTAGAACAACTTTTGTGGTGTCTTTCAGCTGGCTACCGGGGCAGTGTAACAACTACCAACGGAACTGATTTTGGCACCTTCCCCGGTGGAGTTGTGCATGGGGTGTGTTTGGATCATTTTGTCACAGGCCGACTCCAAAAGTCTGCCATTCCCCATCTCAGCCCAGAAAGCAGGTAGAACCACTTTTGTGGTGTCTTTCAGCTGGCTACCGCGGCAGTGGAAGAACTACCAACAGAACTCCTTTCTGGCACCTTCCCCGGTGCAGTTGTGCATGGGGTGTGTTTGGAACACTTTGTCACCAGCCGAGTCCAAAAGTCAGCGATTCCCCATCTCAGCCCAGAAAGCAGGTAGAACCACTTTTGTGGTGTCTTTCATCTGGCTACCGGGGCAGTGTAAGAACTACCAACAGAACTTCTTTCTGGCATCTTCCCCGGGGGAGTTGTGCATGGGGTGTGTTTGGATCATTTTGTCATCAGCCGACTCCAAAAGTCTGCGATTTCCCATCTCAGCCCAGAAAGCAGGTAGAACCACTTTTGTGGTGTCTTTCAGCTGGCTACCGCGGCAGTGTAAGAACTACCAACAGAACTCCTTTCTGGCACCTTCCCCGGTGCAGTTGTGCATGGGGTGTGTTTGGATCATTTTGTCACAGGCCGACTCCAAAAGTCTGCGATTTCCCATCTCAGCCCAGAAAGCAGGTAGAACCACTTTTGTGGTGTCTTTCAGCTGGCTACCGGGGCAGTGGAAGAACTACCAACAGAACTCCTTTCTGGCATCTTCCCCGGGGGAGTTGTGCATGGGGTGTGTTTGGAACATTTTGTCACCAGCCGAGTCCAAAAGTCAGCGATTCCCCATCTCAGCCCAGAAAACAGGTAGAACAACTTTTGTGGTGTCTTTCATCTGGCTACCGGGGCAGTGGAAGAAGTACCAACAGAACTCCTTTCTGGCATCTTCCCCGGTGCAGTTGTGCATGGGGTGTGTTTGGAACACTTTGTCACCAGCCGAGTCCAAAAGTCAGCGATTCCCCATCTCAGCCCAGAAAGCAGGTAGAACAACTTTTGTGGTGTCTTTCATCTGGCTACCGGGGCAGTGGAATAACTACCAACAGAACTCCTTTCTGGCACCTTCCCCGGTGGAGTTGTGCATGGGGTGTGTTTGGAACGTTTTGTCTCCGGCCGACTCCAAAAGTCAGCGATTCCCCATCTTAGCCCAGAAAGCAGGTAGAACCACTTTTGTGGTGTCTTTCATCTGGCTACCGGGGCAGTGTAAGAACTACCAACAGAACTCCTTTCTGGCATCTTCCCCGGGGGAGTTGTGCATGCGGTGTGTTTGGAACATTTTGTCACCAGCCGACTCCAAAAGTCAGCCATTGCCCATCTCAGCCCAGCAAGCAGGTAGAACCACTTTTGTGGTGTCTTTCAGCTGGCTACCGCGGCAGTGTAAGAACTACCAACAGAACTCCTTTCTGGCACCTTCCCCGGTGGAGTTGTGCATGGGGTGTGTTTGGAACATTTTGTCACCAGCCGACTCCAAAAGTCAGCGATTCCCCATCTCAGCCCAGAAAGTAGGTAGAACCCCTTTTTTGGTGTCTTTCAGCTGGCTACCGGGGCAGTGGAAGAACTACCAACAGAACTCCTTTCTGGCATCTTCCCCGGGGGAGTTGTGCATGGGGTGTGTTTGGAAGATTTTGTCATCAGCCGACTCCAAAAGTCTGCGATTCCCCATCTCAGCCCAGAAAGCAGGTAGAACAACTTTTGTGGTGTCTTTCAGCTGGCTACCGGGGCAGTGGAATAACTACCAACAGAACTCCTTTCTGGCACCTTCCCCGGTGGAGTTGTGCATGGGGTGTGTTTGGAACGTTTTGTCTCCGGCCGACTCCAAAAGTCAGCGATTCCCCATCTTAGCCCAGAAAGTAGGTAGAACCCCTTTTTTGGTGTCTTTCATCTGGCTACCGGGGCAATGTAACAACTACCAACGGAACTGATTTTGGCACCTTCCCCGGTGGAGTTGTGCATGGGGTGTGTTTGGAACACTTTGTCACCAGCCGAGTCCAAAAGTCAGCGATTCCCCATCTCAGCCCAGAAAGCAGGTAGAACAACTTTTGTGGTGTCTTTCATCTGGCTACCGGGGCAGTGTAAGAACTACCAACAGAACTCCTTTCTGGCATCTTCCCCGGGGGAGTTGTGCATGCGGTGTGTTTGGAACATTTTGTCACCAGCCGACTCCAAAAGTCAGCGATTCCCCATCTCAGCCAAGCAAGCAGGTAAAACCACTTTTGTGGTGTCTTTCAGCTGGCTACCGGGGCAGTGTAAGAACTACCAACAGAACTCCTTTCTGGCATCTTCCCCGGTGGAGTTGTGCATGGGGTGTGTTTGGAACATTTTGTCACCAGCCGACTCCAAAAGTCAGCGATTCCCCATCTTAGCCCAGAAAGTAGGTAGAACCCCTTTTTTGGTGTCTTTCAGCTGGCTACCGGGCAGTGTAAGAACTACCAACAGAACTCCTTTCTGGCATCTTCCCCGGTGCAGTTGTGCATGGGGTGTGTTTGGAACATTTTGTCACCAGCCAAGTCCAAAAGTCAGCTATTCCCCATCTCAGCCCAGAAAGCAGGTAGAACCACTTTTGTGGTGTCTTTCAGCTGGCTACCGGGGCAGTGTAAGAACTACCAACAGAACTCCTTTCTGGCATCTTCCCCGGGGTGTTGTGCATGGGGTGCGTTTGGAACATTTTGTCACCAGCC
Source organism: Falco punctatus (assembly GCF_963210335.1). Taxonomy (NCBI): domain Eukaryota; kingdom Metazoa; phylum Chordata; class Aves; order Falconiformes; family Falconidae; genus Falco; species Falco punctatus. The sequence continues at coordinate 999,753 of NW_027660073.1, forward strand.
GACTCCAAAAGTCAGCGATTCCCCATCTCAGCCCAGAAAGAAGGTAAAACAACTTTTGTGGTGTCTTTCATCTGGCTACCGGGGCAGTGTAAGAACTACCAACAGAACTCCTTTCTGGCACCTTCCCCGGGGGAGTTGTGCATGGGGTGTCTTTGGAACATTTTGTCACCAGCCGACTCCAAAAGTCAGCCATTGCCCATCTCAGCCCAGCAAGCAGGTAGAACCACTTTTGTGGTGTCTTTCATCTGGCTACCGGGGCAATGTAAGAACTACCAACGGAACTGATTTTGGCACCTTCCCCGGTGGAGTTGTGCATGGGGTGTGTTTGGAACACTTTGTCACCAGCCGAGTCCAAAAGTCAGCTATTCCCCATCTCAGCCCAGAAAGCAGGTAGAACAACTTTTGTGGTGTCTTTCATCTGGCTACCGGGGCAGTGTAAGAACTACCAACAGAACTCCTTTCTGGCACCTTCCCCGGTGCAGTTGTGCATGGGGTGTGTTTGGAACACTTTGTCACCAGCCGAGTCCAAAAGTCAGCGATTCCCCATCTCAGCCCAGAAAGCAGGTAGAACCACTTTTGTGGTGTCTTTCAGCTGGCTACCGCGGCAGTGTAAGAACTACCAACAGAACTTCTTTCTGGCATCTTCCCCGGTGGAGTTGTGCATGGGGTGTGTTTGGAAGATTTTGTCACCAGCCGACTCCAAAAGTCAGCCATTGCCCATCTCAGCCCAGCAAGCAGGTAGAACCACTTTTGGGGTGTCTTTCATCTGGCTACCGAGGCAGTGTAAGAACTACCAACAGAACTCCTTTCTGGCACCTTCCCCGGTGCAGTTGTGCATGGGGTGTGTTTGGAACACTTTGTCACCAGCCGAGTCCAAAAGTCAGCGATTTCCCATCTCAGCCCAGAAAGCAGGTAGAACAACTTTTGTGGTGTCTTTCATCTGGCTACCGGGGCAGTGGAAGAACTACCAACAGAACTCCTTTCTGGCACCTTCCCCGGTGGAGTTGTGCATGGGGTGTCTTTGGAACATTTTGTCACCAGCCGACTCCAAAAGTCAGCGATTCCCCATCTCAGCCCAGAAAGCTGGTAGAACAACTTTTGTGGTGTCTTTCATCTGGCTACCGGGGCAGTGTAAGAACTACCAACAGAACTCCTTTCTGGCACCTTCCCCGGGGGAGTTGTTCATGGGGTGTGTTTGGAACATTTTGTCACCAGCCGACTCCAAAAGTCAGCGATTCCCCATCTCAGCCCAGAAAGCAGGTAGAACAACTTTTGTGGTGTCTTTCAGCTGGCTACCGGGGCAGTGGAAGAACTACCAACAGAACTCCTTTCTGGCATCTTCCCCGGGGGAGTTGTGCATGGGGTGTGTTTGGAACATTTTGTCACCAGCCGAGTCCAAAAGTCAGCGATTCCCCATCTCAGCCCAGCAAGCAGGTAGAACAACTTTTGTGGTGTCTTTCATCTGGCTACCGGGGCAGTGGAAGAACTACCAACAGAACTCCTTTCTGGCACCTTCCCCGGTGGAGTTGTGCATGGGGTGTGTTTGGAACACTTTGTCACCAGCCGACTCCAAAAGTCAGCGATTCCCCATCTTAGCCCAGAAAGCAGGTAGAACCACTTTTTTGGTGTCTTTCATCTGGCTACCGGGGCAGTGTAAGAACTACCAACAGAACTCCTTTCTGGCATCTTCCCCGGGGGAGTTGTGCATGGGGTGTGTTTGGAACATTTTGTCACCAGCCGAGTCCAAAAGTCAGCCATTGCCCATCTCAGCCCAGCAAGCAGGTAGAACCACTTTTGTGGTGTCTTTCAGCTGGCTACCGCGGCAGTGTAAGAACTACCAACAGAACTCCTTTCTGGCATCTTCCCCGGGGGAGTTGTGCATGGGGTGTGTTTGGAACATTTTGTCACCAGCCGACTCCAAAAGTCAGCCATTGCCCATCTCAGCCCAGCAAGCAGGTAGAACCACTTTTGTGGTGTCTTTCATCTGGCTACCGGGGCAATGTAACAACTACCAACGGAACTGATTTTGGCATCTTCCCCGGTGGAGTTGTGCATGGGGTGTGTTTGGAACATTTTGTCACCAGCCGACTCCAAAAGTCTGCGATTCCCCATCTCAGCCCAGCAAGCAGGTAGAACCCCTTTTTTGGTGTCTTTCAGCTGGCTACCGGGGCAGTGTATCAACTACCAACGGAACTGATTTTGGCACCTTCCCCGGTGGAGTTGTGCATGGGGTGTGTTTGGATCATTTTGTCACAGGCCGACTCCAAAAGTCTGCGATTCCCCATCTAAGCCCAGAAAGCAGGTAGAACCACTTTTGTGGTGTCTTTCAGCTGGCTACCGGGGCAGTGTAAGAACTACCAACAGAACTCCTTTCTGGCACCTTCCCCGGTGCAGTTGTGCATGGGGTGTGTTTGGAACACTTTGTCACCAGCCGAGTCCAAAAGTCAGCGATTCCCCATCTCAGCCCAGAAAGCAGGTAGAACCACTTTTGTGGTGTCTTTCAGCTGGCTACCGCGGCAGTGTAAGAACTACCAACAGAACTTCTTTCTGGCATCTTCCCCGGGGGAGTTGTGCATGGGGTGTGTTTGGAAGATTTTGTCATCAGCCGACTCCAAAAGTCAGCGATTCCCCATCTCAGCCCAGCAAGCAGGTAGAACCACTTTTGTGGTGTCTTTCAGCTGGCTACCGGGGCAATGTAAGAACTACCAATGGAACTGATTTTGGCACCTTCCCCGGTGGAGTTGTGTATGGGGTGTGTTTGGAACACTTTGTCACCAGCCGAGTCCAAAAGTCAGCTATTCCCCATCTCAGCCCAGAAAGCAGGTAGAACCACTTTTGTGGTGTCTTTCAGCTGGCTACCGCGGCAGTGGAAGAACTACCAACAGAACTCCTTTCTGGCATCTTCCCCGGGGGTGTTGTGCATGGGGTGTGTTTGGAACATTTTGTCACCAGCCGAGTCCAAAAGTCAGCGATTCCCCATCTCAGCCCAGAAAGCAGGTAGAACAACTTTTGTGGTGTCTTTCATCTGGCTACCGGGGCAGTGGAAGAACTACCAACAGAACCACTTTCTGGCACCTTCCCCAGTGGAGTTGTGCATGGGGTGTCTTTGGAACATTTTGTCACCAGCCGACAACAAAAGTCAGCGATTCCCCATCTCAGCCCAGAAAGCTGGTAGAACAACTTTTGTGGTGTCTTTCATCTGGCTACCGGGGCAGTGTAAGAACTACCAACAGAACTCCTTTCTGGCACCTTCCCCGGGGGAGTTGTTCATGGGGTGTGTTTGGAACATTTTGTCACCAGCCGACTCCAAAAGTCAGCGATTCCCCATCTCAGCCCAGAAAGCAGGTAGAACAACTTTTGTGGTGTCTTTCATCTGGCTACCGGGGCAGTGGAAGAACTACCAACAGAACTCCTTTCTGGCATCTTCCCCGGGGGAGTTGTGCATGGGGTGTGTTTGGAACATTTTGTCACCAGCCGAGTCCAAAAGTCAGCGATTCCCCATCTCAGCCCAGCAAGCAGGTAGAACAACTTTTGTGGTGTCTTTCATCTGGCTACGGGGGCAGTGGAAGAACTACCAACAGAACTCCTTTCTGGCACCTTCCCCGGTGGAGTTGTGCATGGGGTGTGTTTGGAACATTTTGTCACCAGCCGACTCCAAAAGTCAGCGATTCCCCATCTTAGCCCAGAAAGTAGGTAGAACCCCTTTTTTGGTGTCTTTCATCTGGCTACCGGGGCAGTGTAAGAACTACCAACAGAACTCCTTTCTGGCATCTTCCCCGGGGGAGTTGTGCATGGGGTGTGTTTGGAACATTTTGTCACCAGCCGAGTCCAAAAGTCAGCCATTGCCCATCTCAGCCCAGCAAGCAGGTAGAACCACTTTTGTGGTGTCTTTCAGCTGGCTACCGCGGCAGTGTAAGAACTACCAACAGAACTCCTTTCTGGCATCTTCCCCGGTGGAGTTGTGCATGGGGTGTGTTTGGAACATTTTGTCACCAGCCGACTCCAAAAGTCAGCCATTGCCCATCTCAGCCCAGCAAGCAGGTAGAACAACTTTTGTGGTGTCTTTCATCTGGCTACCGGGGCAGTGTAAGAACTACCAACAGAACTCCTTTCTGGCATCTTCCCCGGTGGAGTTGTGCATGGGGTGTGTTTGGAACATTTTGTCACCAGCCGACTCCAAAAGTCTGCGATTCCCCATCTCAGCCCAGAAAGCAGGTAGAACAACTTTTGTGGTGTCTTTCAGCTGGCTACCGGGGCAGTGTAACAACTACCAACGGAACTGATTTTGGCACCTTCCCCGGTGGAGTTGTGCATGGGGTGCGTTTGGATCATTTTGTCACAGGCCGACTCCAAAAGTCTGCGATTCCCCATCTCAGCCCAGCAAGCAGGTAGAACCACTTTTGTGGTGTCTTTCAGCTGGCTACCGCGGCAATGTAACAACTACCAACGGAACTGATTTTGGCACCTTCCCCGGTGGAGTTGTGCATGGGGTGTGTTTGGAACATTTTGTCACCAGCCGACTCCAAAAGTCAGCGATTCCCCATCTCAGCCCAGAAAGCAGGTAGAACCACTTTTGTGGTGTCTTTCATCTGGCTACCGGGGCAATGTAACAACTACCAACGGAACTGATTTTGGCATCTTCCCCGGTGGAGTTGTGCATGGGGTGTGTTTGGAACATTTTGTCATCAGCCGACTCCAAAAGTCTGCGATTCCCCATCTCAGCCCAGAAAGCAGGTAGAACAACTTTTGTGGTGTCTTTCAGCTGGCTACCGGGGCAGTGTAACAACTACCAACGGAACTGATTTTGGCACCTTCCCCGGTGGAGTTGTGCATGGGGTGTGTTTGGATCATTTTGTCACAGGCCGACTCCAAAAGTCTGCCATTCCCCATCTCAGCCCAGAAAGCAGGTAGAACCACTTTTGTGGTGTCTTTCAGCTGGCTACCGCGGCAGTGGAAGAACTACCAACAGAACTCCTTTCTGGCACCTTCCCCGGTGCAGTTGTGCATGGGGTGTGTTTGGAACACTTTGTCACCAGCCGAGTCCAAAAGTCAGCGATTCCCCATCTCAGCCCAGAAAGCAGGTAGAACCACTTTTGTGGTGTCTTTCATCTGGCTACCGGGGCAGTGTAAGAACTACCAACAGAACTTCTTTCTGGCATCTTCCCCGGGGGAGTTGTGCATGGGGTGTGTTTGGATCATTTTGTCATCAGCCGACTCCAAAAGTCTGCGATTTCCCATCTCAGCCCAGAAAGCAGGTAGAACCACTTTTGTGGTGTCTTTCAGCTGGCTACCGCGGCAGTGTAAGAACTACCAACAGAACTCCTTTCTGGCACCTTCCCCGGTGCAGTTGTGCATGGGGTGTGTTTGGATCATTTTGTCACAGGCCGACTCCAAAAGTCTGCGATTTCCCATCTCAGCCCAGAAAGCAGGTAGAACCACTTTTGTGGTGTCTTTCAGCTGGCTACCGGGGCAGTGGAAGAACTACCAACAGAACTCCTTTCTGGCATCTTCCCCGGGGGAGTTGTGCATGGGGTGTGTTTGGAACATTTTGTCACCAGCCGAGTCCAAAAGTCAGCGATTCCCCATCTCAGCCCAGAAAACAGGTAGAACAACTTTTGTGGTGTCTTTCATCTGGCTACCGGGGCAGTGGAAGAAGTACCAACAGAACTCCTTTCTGGCATCTTCCCCGGTGCAGTTGTGCATGGGGTGTGTTTGGAACACTTTGTCACCAGCCGAGTCCAAAAGTCAGCGATTCCCCATCTCAGCCCAGAAAGCAGGTAGAACAACTTTTGTGGTGTCTTTCATCTGGCTACCGGGGCAGTGGAATAACTACCAACAGAACTCCTTTCTGGCACCTTCCCCGGTGGAGTTGTGCATGGGGTGTGTTTGGAACGTTTTGTCTCCGGCCGACTCCAAAAGTCAGCGATTCCCCATCTTAGCCCAGAAAGCAGGTAGAACCACTTTTGTGGTGTCTTTCATCTGGCTACCGGGGCAGTGTAAGAACTACCAACAGAACTCCTTTCTGGCATCTTCCCCGGGGGAGTTGTGCATGCGGTGTGTTTGGAACATTTTGTCACCAGCCGACTCCAAAAGTCAGCCATTGCCCATCTCAGCCCAGCAAGCAGGTAGAACCACTTTTGTGGTGTCTTTCAGCTGGCTACCGCGGCAGTGTAAGAACTACCAACAGAACTCCTTTCTGGCACCTTCCCCGGTGGAGTTGTGCATGGGGTGTGTTTGGAACATTTTGTCACCAGCCGACTCCAAAAGTCAGCGATTCCCCATCTCAGCCCAGAAAGTAGGTAGAACCCCTTTTTTGGTGTCTTTCAGCTGGCTACCGGGGCAGTGGAAGAACTACCAACAGAACTCCTTTCTGGCATCTTCCCCGGGGGAGTTGTGCATGGGGTGTGTTTGGAAGATTTTGTCATCAGCCGACTCCAAAAGTCTGCGATTCCCCATCTCAGCCCAGAAAGCAGGTAGAACAACTTTTGTGGTGTCTTTCAGCTGGCTACCGGGGCAGTGGAATAACTACCAACAGAACTCCTTTCTGGCACCTTCCCCGGTGGAGTTGTGCATGGGGTGTGTTTGGAACGTTTTGTCTCCGGCCGACTCCAAAAGTCAGCGATTCCCCATCTTAGCCCAGAAAGTAGGTAGAACCCCTTTTTTGGTGTCTTTCATCTGGCTACCGGGGCAATGTAACAACTACCAACGGAACTGATTTTGGCACCTTCCCCGGTGGAGTTGTGCATGGGGTGTGTTTGGAACACTTTGTCACCAGCCGAGTCCAAAAGTCAGCGATTCCCCATCTCAGCCCAGAAAGCAGGTAGAACCACTTTTGTGGTGTCTTTCAGCTGGCTACCGGGGCAGTGTAAGAACTACCAACAGAACTCCTTTCTGGCACCTTCCCCGGGGGAGTTGTTCATGGGGTGCGTTTGGAACATTTTGTCACCAGCTGACTCCAAAAGTCAGCGATTCCCCATCTCAGCCCAGAAAGCAGGTAGAACAACTTTTGTGGTGTCTTTCATCTGGCTACCGGGGCAGTGGAAGAACTACCAACAGAACTCCTTTCTGGCACCTTCCCCGGGGGAGTTGTGCATGGGGTGTCTTTGGAACATTTTGTCACCAGCCGACTCCAAAAGTCAGCCATTGCCCATCTCAGCCCAGCAAGCAGGTAGAACCACTTTTGTGGTGTCTTTCAACTGGCTACCGGGGCAGTGTAAGAACTACCAACAGAACTCCTTTCTGGCATCTTCCCCGGGGGAGTTGTGCATGGGGTGTGTTTGGAACATTTTGTCACCAGCCGACTCCAAAAGTCAGCGATTCCCCATCTTAGCCCAGAAAGTAGGTAGAACCCCTTTTTTGGTGTCTTTCATCTGGCTACTGGGGCAGTGTAAGAACTACCAACAGAACTCCTTTCTGGCATCTTCCCCGGTGCAGTTGTGCATGGGGTGTGTTTGGAACATTTTGTCACCAGCCGACTCCAAAAGTCAGCCATTGCCCATCTCAGCCCAGCAAGCAGGTAGAACCACTTTTGTGGTGTCTTTCATCTGGCTACCGGGGCAATGTAACAACTACCAACGGAACTGATTTTGGCACCTTCCCCGGTGGAGTTGTGCATGGGGTGTGTTTGGATCATTTTGTCACAGGCCGACTCCAAAAGTCTGCGATTCCCCATCTCAGCCCAGAAAGCAGGTAGAACCACTTTTGTGGTGTCTTTCAGCTGGCTACCGGGGCAGTGTAAGAACTACCAACAGAACTCCTTTCTGGCATCTTCCCCGGTGGAGTTGTGCATGGGGTGTGTTTGGAACATTTTGTCACCAGCCGACTCCAAAAGTCAGCGATTCCCCATCTCAGCCCAGCAAGCAGGTAGAACCCCTTTATTGGTGTCTTTCAGCTGGCTACCACGGCAGTGTAAAGAACTACCAACAGAACTCCTTTCTGGCATCTTCCCCGGGGGAGTTGTGCATGGGGTGTGTTTGGAACATTTTGTCACCAGCCGACTCCAAAAGTCAGCCATTGCCCATCTCAGCCCAGCAAGCAGGTAGAACCACTTTTGTGGTGTCTTTCATCTGGCTACCGGGGCAATGTAACAACTACCAACGGAACTGATTTTGGCATCTTCCCCGGTGGAGTTGTGCATGGGGTGTGTTTGGAACATTTTGTCATCAGCCGACTCCAAAAGTCTGCGATTCCCCATCTCAGCCCAGAAAGCAGGTAGAACAACTTTTGTGGTGTCTTTCAGCTGGCTACCGGGGCAGTGTAACAACTACCAACGGAACTGATTTTGGCACCTTCCCCGGTGGAGTTGTGCATGGGGTGTGTTTGGATCATTTTGTCACAGGCCGACTCCAAAAGTCTGCGATTCCCCATCTCAGCCCAGCAAGCAGGTAGAACCACTTTTGTGGTGTCTTTCATCTGGCTACCGGGGCAGTGTAAGAACTACCAACGGAACTGATTTTGGCACCTTCCCCGGTGGAGTTGTGCATGGGGTGTGTTTGGAACATTTTGTCACCAGCCGACTCCAAAAGTCAGCGATTCCCCATCTCAGCCCAGAAAGCAGGTAGAACCACTTTTGTGGTGTCTTTCAGCTGGCTACCGGGGCAGTGTAACAACTACCAACAGAACTCCTTTCTGGCATCTTCCCCGGGGGTGTTGTGCATGGGGTGTGTTTGGAACATTTTGTCACCAGCCGACTCCAAAAGTCAGCGATTCCCCATCTTAGCCCAGAAAGTAGGTAGAACCCCTTTTTTGGTGTCTTTCAGCTGGCTACCGGGCAGTGTAAGAACTACCAACAGAACTCCTTTCTGGCATCTTCCCCGGTGCAGTTGTGCATGGGGTGTGTTTGGAACATTTTGTCACCAGCCGAGTCCAAAAGTCAGCGATTCCCCATCTCAGCCCAGAAAGCAGGTAGAACAACTTTTGTGGTGTCTTTCAGCTGGCTACCGGGGCAGTGGAAGAACTACCAACAGAACTCCTTTCTGGCACCTTCCCCGGGGGAGTTGTGCATGGGGTGTGTTTGGAACACTTTGTCACCAGCCGAGTCCAAAAGTCAGCGATTCCCCATCTCAGCCCAGAAAGCAGGTAGAACCACTTTTGTGGTGTCTTTCAGCTGGCTACCGCGGCAGTGTAAGAACTACCAACAGAACTTCTTTCTGGCATCTTCCCCGGGGGAGTTGTGCATGGGGTGTGTTTGGAAGATTTTGTCATCAGCCGACTCCAAAAGTCTGCGATTTCCCATCTCAGCCCAGAAAGCAGGTAGAACCACTTTTGTGGTGTCTTTCAGCTGGCTACCGCGGCAGTGGAAGAACTACCAACAGAACTCCTTTCTGGCACCTTCCCCGGTGCAGTTGTGCATGGGGTGTGTTTGGATCATTTTGTCACAGGCCGACTCCAAAAGTCTGCGATTTCCCATCTCAGCCCAGAAAGCAGGTAGAACCACTTTTGTGGTGTCTTTCAGCTGGCTACCGCGGCAGTGGAAGAACTACCAACAGAACTCCTTTCTGGCATCTTCCCCGGGGGAGTTGTGCATGGGGTGTGTTTGGAACATTTTGTCACCAGCCGAGTCCAAAAGTCAGCGATTCCCCATCTCAGCCCAGAAAGCAGGTAGAACAACTTTTGTGGTGTCTTTCATCTGGCTACCGGGGCAGTGGAAGAACTACCAACAGAACTCCTTTCTGGCACCTTCCCCGGGGGAGTTGTGCATGGGGTGTGTTTGGAACGTTTTGTCTCCGGCCGACTCCAAAAGTCAGCGATTCCCCATCTTAGCCCAGCAAGCAGGTAGAACCCCTTTTTTGGTGTCTTTCAGCTGGCTACCGGGGCAGTGTAAGAACTACCAACAGAACTCCTTTCTGGCATCTTCCCCGGTGCAGTTGTGCATGGGGTGTGTTTGGAACATTTTGTCACCAGCCGACTCCAAAAGTCAGCCATTGCCCATCTAGGCCCAGCAAGCAGGTAGAACCACTTTTGTGGTGTCTTTTATCTGGCTACCGGGGCAATGTAACAACTACCAACGGAACTGATTTTGGCACCTTCCCCGGTGGAGTTGTGCATGGGGTGTGTTTGGAACACTTTGTCACAGGCCGACTCCATAAGTCAGCGATTTCCCATCTCAGCCCAGAAAGCAGGTAGAACAACTTTTTTGGTGTCTTTCAGCTGACTACCGGGGCAGTGGAAGAACTACCAACAGAACTCCTTTCTGGCACCTTCCCCGGTGCAGTTGTGCATGGGGTGTGTTTGGAACATTTTGTCACCAGCCGAGTCCAAAAGTCAGCTATTCCCCATCTCAGCCCAGAAAGCAGGTAGAACCACTTTTGTGGTGTCTTTCAGCTGGCTACCGGGGCAGTGTAAGAACTACCAACAGAACTCCTTTCTGGCATCTTCCCCGGGGGTGTTGTGCATGGGGTGTGTTTGGAACATTTTGTCACCAGCCGAGTCCAAAAGTCAGCGATTCCCCATCTCAGCCCAGAAAGTAGGTAGAACCCCTTTTTTGGTGTCTTTCAGCTGGCTACCGGGCAGTGTAAGAACTACCAACAGAACTCCTTTCTGGCATCTTCCCCGGTGCAGTTGTGCATGGGGTGTGTTTGGAACATTTTGTCACCAGCCGAGTCCAAAAGTCAGCGATTCCCCATCTCAGCCCAGAAAGCAGGTAGAACAACTTTTGTGGTGTCTTTCAGCTGGCTACCGGGGCAGTGGAAGAACTACCAACAGAACTCCTTTCTGGCACCTTCCCCGGGGGAGTTGTGCATGGGGTGTGTTTGGAACATTTTGTCACCAGCCGACTCCAAAAGTCAGCGATTCCCCATCTCAGCCCAGCAAGCAGGTAGAACCACTTTTGTGGTGTCTTTCAGCTGGCTACCGGGGCAATGTAACAACTACCAACGGAACTGATTTTGGCACCTTCCCCGGTGGAGTTGTGCATGGGGTGTGTTTGGAACACTTTGTCACCAGCCGAGTCCAAAAGTCAGCTATTCCCCATCTCAGCCCAGCAAGCAGGTAGAACCACTTTTGTGGTGTCTTTCAGCTGGCTACCGGGGCAGTGTAAGAACTACCAACAGAACTCCTTTCTGGCATCTTCCCCGGGGTGTTGTGCATGGGGTGTGTTTGGAACATTTTGTCACCAGCCGACTCCAAAAGTCAGCGATTCCCCATCTCAGCCCAGAAAGAAGGTAAAACAACTTTTGTGGTGTCTTTCATCTGGCTACCGGGGCAGTGGAAGAACTACCAACAGAACTCCTTTCTGGCACCTTCCCCGGGGGAGTTGTGCATGGGGTGTGTTTGGAACATTTTGTCACCAGCCGACTCCAAAAGTCAGCCATTGCCCATCTCAGCCCAGCAAGCAGGTAGAACCACTTTTGTGGTGTCTTTCATCTGGCTACCGGGGCAGTGGAAGAACTACCAACAGAACTCCTTTCTGGCACCTTCCCCGGTGGAGTTGTGCATGGGGTGTGTTTGGAACACTTTGTCACCAGCCGAGTCCAAAAGTCAGCTATTCCCCATCTCAGCCCAGAAAGCAGGTAGAACAACTTTTGTGGTGTCTTTCAGCTGGCTACCGGGGCAGTGGAAGAACTACCAACAGAACTCCTTTCTGGCACCTTCCCCGGGGGAGTTGTGCATGGGGTGTGTTTGGAACATTTTGTCACCAGCCGACTCCAAAAGTCAGCCATTGCCCATCTCAGCCCAGCAAGCAGGTAGAACCACTTTTGTGGTGTCTTTCATCTGGCTACCGGGGCAATGTAACAACTACCAACGGAACTGAATTTGGCACCTTCCCCGGTGGAGTTGTGCATGGGGTGTGTTTGGAACACTTTGTCACCAGCCGAGTCCAAAAGTCAGCTATTCCCCATCTCAGCCCAGAAAGCAGGTAGAACCCCTTTTTTGGTGTCTTTCATCTGGCTACCGGGGCAGTGTAAGAACTACCAACAGAACTCCTTTCTGGCATCTTCCCCGGGGGAGTTGTGCATGCGGTGTGTTTGGAACATTTTGTCACCAGCCGAGTCCAAAAGTCAGCGATTCCCCATCTCAGCCCAGCAAGCAGGTAGAACCACTTTTGTGGTGTCTTTCAGCTGGCTACCGGGGCAATGTAAGAACTACCAACGGAACTGATTTTGGCACCTTCCCCGGTGGAGTTGTGCATGGGGTGTGTTTGGAACACTTTGTCACCAGCCGAGTCCAAAAGTCAGCGATTCCCCATCTCAGCCCAGCAAGCAGGTAGAACCACTTTTGTGGTGTCTTTCATCTGGCTACCGGGGCAGTGTAAGAACTACCAACAGAACTCCTTTCTGGCATCTTCCCCGGGGGAGTTGTGCATGCGGTGTGTTTGGAACATTTTGTCACCAGCCGACTCCAAAAGTCAGCCATTGCTCATCTCAGCCCAGCAAGCAGGTAGAACCACTTTTGTGGTGTCTTTCAGCTGGCTACCGCGGCAGTGTAAGAACTACCAACAGAACTCCTTTCTGGCATCTTCCCCGGTGGAGTTGTGCATGGGGTGTGTTTGGAAGATTTTGTCATCAGCCGAGTCCAAAAGTCAGCGATTCCCCATCTCAGCCCAGAAAGCAGGTAGAACCACTTTTGTGGTGTCTTTCATCTGGCTACCGGGGCAGTGGAAGAACTACCAACAGAACTCCTTTCTGGCACCTTCCCCGGTGCAGTTGTGCATGGGGTGTGTTTGGAACATTTTGTCACCAGCCGAGTCCAAAAGTCAGCTATTCCCCATCTCAGCCAAGCAAGCAGGTAAAACCACTTTTGTGGTGTCTTTCAGCTGGCTACCGGGGCAGTGTAAGAACTACCAACAGAACTCCTTTCTGGCATCTTCCCCGGTGGAGTTGTGCATGGGGTGTGTTTGGAACATTTTGTCACCAGCCGACTCCAAAAGTCAGCGATTCCCCATCTTAGCCCAGAAAGCAGGTAGAACCACTTTTGTGGTGTCTTTCAGCTGGCTACCGGGCAGTGTAAGAACTACCAACAGAACTCCTTTCTGGCACCTTCCCCGGGGGAGTTGTGCATGGGGTGTGTTTGGAACATTTTGTCACCAGCCAAGTCCAAAAGTCAGCTATTCCCCATCTCGGCCCAGAAAGCAGGTAGAACCACTTTTGTGGTGTCTTTCAGCTGGCTACCGGGGCAGTGTAAGAACTACCAACAGAACTCCTTTCTGGCATCTTCCCCGGGGTGTTGTGCATGGGGTGCGTTTGGAACATTTTGTCACCAGCCGACTCCAAAAGTCAGCGATTCCCCATCTCAGCCCAGAAAGAAGGTAAAACAACTTTTGTGGTGTCTTTCATCTGGCTACCGGGGCAGTGGAAGAACTACCAACAGAACTCCTTTCTGGCACCTTCCCCGGGGGAGTTGTGCATGGGGTGTCTTTGGAACATTTTGTCACCAGCCGAGTCCAAAAGTCAGCCATTGCCCATCTCAGCCCAGCAGGCAGGTAGAACCACTTTTGTGGTGTCTTTCATCTGGCTACCGGGGCAATGTAAGAACTACCAACGGAACTGATTTTGGCACCTTCCCCGGTGGAGTTGTGCATGGGGTGTGTTTGGAACACTTTGTCACCAGCCGAGTCCAAAAGTCAGCTATTCCCCATCTCAGCCCAGAAAGCAGGTAGAACAACTTTTGTGGTGTCTTTCAGCTGGCTACCGGGGCAGTGGAAGAACTACGAACAGAACTCCTTTCTGGCACCTTCCCCGGGGGAGTTGTGCATGGGGTGTGTTTGGAACATTTTGTCACCAGCCGACTCCAAAAGTCAGCCATTGCCCATCTCAGCCCAGCAAGCAGGTAGAACCACTTTTGTGGTGTCTTTCATCTGGCTACCGGGGCAATGTAACAACTACCAACGGAACTGAATTTGGCACCTTCCCCGGTGGAGTTGTGCATGGGGTGTGTTTGGAACACTTTGTCACCAGCCGAGTCCAAAAGTCAGCTATTCCCCATCTCAGCCCAGAAAGCAGGTAGAACCCCTTTTTTGGTGTCTTTAATCTGGCTACCGGGGCAGTGTAAGAACTACCAACAGAACTCCTTTCTGGCATCTTCCCCGGGGGAGTTGTGCATGCGGTGTGTTTGGAACATTTTGTCACCAGCCAAGTCCAAAAGTCAGCGATTCCCCATCTCAGCCCAGCAAGCAGGTAGAACAACTTTTGTGGTGTCTTTCAGCTGGCTACCGGGGCAATGTAAGAACTACCAACGGAACTGATTTTGGCACCTTCCCCGGTGGAGTTGTGCATGGGGTGTGTTTGGAACACTTTGTCACCAGCCGAGTCCAAAAGTCAGCGATTCCCCATCTTAGCCCAGAAAGTAGGTAGAACCCCTTTTTTGGTGTCTTTCAGCTGGCTACCGGGCAGTGTAAGAACTACCAACAGAACTCCTTTCTGGCATCTTCCCCGGTGCAGTTGTGCATGGGGTGTGTTTGGAACATTTTGTCACCAGCCGAGTCCAAAAGTCAGCGATTCCCCATCTCAGCCCAGAAAGCAGGTAGAACAACTTTTGTGGTGTCTTTCAGCTGGCTACCGGGGCAGTGGAAGAACTACCAACAGAACTCCTTTCTGGCACCTTCCCCGGGGGAGTTGTGCATGGGGTGTGTTTGGAACACTTTGTCACCAGCCGAGTCCAAAAGTCAGCGATTCCCCATCTCAGCCCAGAAAGCAGGTAGAACCACTTTTGTGGTGTCTTTCAGCTGGCTACCGCGGCAGTGTAAGAACTACCAACAGAACTTCTTTCTGGCATCTTCCCCGGGGGAGTTGTGCATGGGGTGTGTTTGGAAGATTTTGTCATCAGCCGACTCCAAAAGTCTGCGATTTCCCATCTCAGCCCAGAAAGCAGGTAGAACCACTTTTGTGGTGTCTTTCAGCTGGCTACCGCGGCAGTGGAAGAACTACCAACAGAACTCCTTTCTGGCACCTTCCCCGGTGCAGTTGTGCATGGGGTGTGTTTGGATCATTTTGTCACAGGCCGACTCCAAAAGTCTGCGATTTCCCATCTCAGCCCAGAAAGCAGGTAGAACCACTTTTGTGGTGTCTTTCAGCTGGCTACCGCGGCAGTGGAAGAACTACCAACAGAACTCCTTTCTGGCATCTTCCCCGGGGGAGTTGTGCATGGGGTGTGTTTGGAACATTTTGTCACCAGCCGAGTCCAAAAGTCAGCGATTCCCCATCTCAGCCCAGAAAGCAGGTAGAACAACTTTTGTGGTGTCTTTCATCTGGCTACCGGGGCAGTGGAAGAACTACCAACAGAACTCCTTTCTGGCACCTTCCCCGGGGGAGTTGTGCATGGGGTGTGTTTGGAACGTTTTGTCTCCGGCCGACTCCAAAAGTCAGCGATTCCCCATCTTAGCCCAGCAAGCAGGTAGAACCCCTTTTTTGGTGTCTTTCAGCTGGCTACCGGGGCAGTGTAAGAACTACCAACAGAACTCCTTTCTGGCATCTTCCCCGGGGGAGTTGTGCATGCGGTGTGTTTGGAACATTTTGTCACCAGCCGACTCCAAAAGTCAGCCATTGCCCATCTAGGCCCAGCAAGCAGGTAGAACCACTTTTGTGGTGTCTTTTATCTGGCTACCGGGGCAATGTAACAACTACCAACGGAACTGATTTTGGCACCTTCCCCGGTGGAGTTGTGCATGGGGTGTGTTTGGAACACTTTGTCACAGGCCGACTCCATAAGTCAGCGATTTCCCATCTCAGCCCAGAAAGCAGGTAGAACAACTTTTTTGGTGTCTTTCAGCTGACTACCGGGGCAGTGGAAGAACTACCAACAGAACTCCTTTCTGGCACCTTCCCCGGTGCAGTTGTGCATGGGGTGTGTTTGGAACATTTTGTCACCAGCCGAGTCCAAAAGTCAGCTATTCCCCATCTCAGCCCAGAAAGCAGGTAGAACCACTTTTGTGGTGTCTTTCAGCTGGCTACCGGGGCAGTGTAAGAACTACCAACAGAACTCCTTTCTGGCATCTTCCCCGGGGGTGTTGTGCATGGGGTGTGTTTGGAACATTTTGTCACCAGCCGAGTCCAAAAGTCAGCGATTCCCCATCTCAGCCCAGAAAGTAGGTAGAACCCCTTTTTTGGTGTCTTTCAGCTGGCTACCGGGCAGTGTAAGAACTACCAACAGAACTCCTTTCTGGCATCTTCCCCGGTGCAGTTGTGCATGGGGTGTGTTTGGAACATTTTGTCACCAGCCGAGTCCAAAAGTCAGCGATTCCCCATCTCAGCCCAGAAAGCAGGTAGAACAACTTTTGTGGTGTCTTTCAGCTGGCTACCGGGGCAGTGGAAGAACTACCAACAGAACTCCTTTCTGGCACCTTCCCCGGGGGAGTTGTGCATGGGGTGTGTTTGGAACATTTTGTCACCAGCCGACTCCAAAAGTCAGCGATTCCCCATCTCAGCCCAGCAAGCAGGTAGAACCACTTTTGTGGTGTCTTTCAGCTGGCTACCGGGGCAATGTAACAACTACCAACGGAACTGATTTTGGCACCTTCCCCGGTGGAGTTGTGCATGGGGTGTGTTTGGAACACTTTGTCACCAGCCGAGTCCAAAAGTCAGCTATTCCCCATCTCAGCCCAGCAAGCAGGTAGAACCACTTTTGTGGTGTCTTTCAGCTGGCTACCGGGGCAGTGTAAGAACTACCAACAGAACTCCTTTCTGGCATCTTCCCCGGGGTGTTGTGCATGGGGTGTGTTTGGAACATTTTGTCACCAGCCGACTCCAAAAGTCAGCGATTCCCCATCTCAGCCCAGAAAGAAGGTAAAACAACTTTTGTGGTGTCTTTCATCTGGCTACCGGGGCAGTGGAAGAACTACCAACAGAACTCCTTTCTGGCACCTTCCCCGGGGGAGTTGTGCATGGGGTGTGTTTGGAACATTTTGTCACCAGCCGACTCCAAAAGTCAGCCATTGCCCATCTCAGCCCAGCAAGCAGGTAGAACCACTTTTGTGGTGTCTTTCATCTGGCTACCGGGGCAGTGGAAGAACTACCAACAGAACTCCTTTCTGGCACCTTCCCCGGTGGAGTTGTGCATGGGGTGTGTTTGGAACACTTTGTCACCAGCCGAGTCCAAAAGTCAGCTATTCCCCATCTCAGCCCAGAAAGCAGGTAGAACAACTTTTGTGGTGTCTTTCAGCTGGCTACCGGGGCAGTGGAAGAACTACCAACAGAACTCCTTTCTGGCACCTTCCCCGGGGGAGTTGTGCATGGGGTGTGTTTGGAACATTTTGTCACCAGCCGACTCCAAAAGTCAGCCATTGCCCATCTCAGCCCAGCAAGCAGGTAGAACCACTTTTGTGGTGTCTTTCATCTGGCTACCGGGGCAATGTAACAACTACCAACGGAACTGAATTTGGCACCTTCCCCGGTGGAGTTGTGCATGGGGTGTGTTTGGAACACTTTGTCACCAGCCGAGTCCAAAAGTCAGCTATTCCCCATCTCAGCCCAGAAAGCAGGTAGAACCCCTTTTTTGGTGTCTTTCATCTGGCTACCGGGGCAGTGTAAGAACTACCAACAGAACTCCTTTCTGGCATCTTCCCCGGGGGAGTTGTGCATGCGGTGTGTTTGGAACATTTTGTCACCAGCCGAGTCCAAAAGTCAGCGATTCCCCATCTCAGCCCAGCAAGCAGGTAGAACCACTTTTGTGGTGTCTTTCAGCTGGCTACCGGGGCAATGTAAGAACTACCAACGGAACTGATTTTGGCACCTTCCCCGGTGGAGTTGTGCATGGGGTGTGTTTGGAACACTTTGTCACCAGCCGAGTCCAAAAGTCAGCGATTCCCCATCTCAGCCCAGCAAGCAGGTAGAACCACTTTTGTGGTGTCTTTCATCTGGCTACCGGGGCAGTGTAAGAACTACCAACAGAACTCCTTTCTGGCATCTTCCCCGGGGGAGTTGTGCATGCGGTGTGTTTGGAACATTTTGTCACCAGCCGACTCCAAAAGTCAGCCATTGCTCATCTCAGCCCAGCAAGCAGGTAGAACCACTTTTGTGGTGTCTTTCAGCTGGCTACCGCGGCAGTGTAAGAACTACCAACAGAACTCCTTTCTGGCATCTTCCCCGGTGGAGTTGTGCATGGGGTGTGTTTGGAAGATTTTGTCATCAGCCGAGTCCAAAAGTCAGCGATTCCCCATCTCAGCCCAGAAAGCAGGTAGAACCACTTTTGTGGTGTCTTTCATCTGGCTACCGGGGCAGTGGAAGAACTACCAACAGAACTCCTTTCTGGCACCTTCCCCGGTGCAGTTGTGCATGGGGTGTGTTTGGAACATTTTGTCACCAGCCGAGTCCAAAAGTCAGCTATTCCCCATCTCAGCCAAGCAAGCAGGTAAAACCACTTTTGTGGTGTCTTTCAGCTGGCTACCGGGGCAGTGTAAGAACTACCAACAGAACTCCTTTCTGGCATCTTCCCCGGTGGAGTTGTGCATGGGGTGTGTTTGGAACATTTTGTCACCAGCCGACTCCAAAAGTCAGCGATTCCCCATCTTAGCCCAGAAAGCAGGTAGAACCACTTTTGTGGTGTCTTTCAGCTGGCTACCGGGCAGTGTAAGAACTACCAACAGAACTCCTTTCTGGCACCTTCCCCGGGGGAGTTGTGCATGGGGTGTGTTTGGAACATTTTGTCACCAGCCAAGTCCAAAAGTCAGCTATTCCCCATCTCGGCCCAGAAAGCAGGTAGAACCACTTTTGTGGTGTCTTTCAGCTGGCTACCGGGGCAGTGTAAGAACTACCAACAGAACTCCTTTCTGGCATCTTCCCCGGGGTGTTGTGCATGGGGTGCGTTTGGAACATTTTGTCACCAGCCGACTCCAAAAGTCAGCGATTCCCCATCTCAGCCCAGAAAGAAGGTAAAACAACTTTTGTGGTGTCTTTCATCTGGCTACCGGGGCAGTGGAAGAACTACCAACAGAACTCCTTTCTGGCACCTTCCCCGGGGGAGTTGTGCATGGGGTGTCTTTGGAACATTTTGTCACCAGCCGAGTCCAAAAGTCAGCCATTGCCCATCTCAGCCCAGCAGGCAGGTAGAACCACTTTTGTGGTGTCTTTCATCTGGCTACCGGGGCAATGTAAGAACTACCAACGGAACTGATTTTGGCACCTTCCCCGGTGGAGTTGTGCATGGGGTGTGTTTGGAACACTTTGTCACCAGCCGAGTCCAAAAGTCAGCTATTCCCCATCTCAGCCCAGAAAGCAGGTAGAACAACTTTTGTGGTGTCTTTCAGCTGGCTACCGGGGCAGTGGAAGAACTACGAACAGAACTCCTTTCTGGCACCTTCCCCGGGGGAGTTGTGCATGGGGTGTGTTTGGAACATTTTGTCACCAGCCGACTCCAAAAGTCAGCCATTGCCCATCTCAGCCCAGCAAGCAGGTAGAACCACTTTTGTGGTGTCTTTCATCTGGCTACCGGGGCAATGTAACAACTACCAACGGAACTGAATTTGGCACCTTCCCCGGTGGAGTTGTGCATGGGGTGTGTTTGGAACACTTTGTCACCAGCCGAGTCCAAAAGTCAGCTATTCCCCATCTCAGCCCAGAAAGCAGGTAGAACCCCTTTTTTGGTGTCTTTAATCTGGCTACCGGGGCAGTGTAAGAACTACCAACAGAACTCCTTTCTGGCATCTTCCCCGGGGGAGTTGTGCATGCGGTGTGTTTGGAACATTTTGTCACCAGCCAAGTCCAAAAGTCAGCGATTCCCCATCTCAGCCCAGCAAGCAGGTAGAACAACTTTTGTGGTGTCTTTCAGCTGGCTACCGGGGCAATGTAAGAACTACGAACGGAACTGATTTTGGCACCTTCCCCGGTGGAGTTGTGCATGGGGTGTGTTTGGAACACTTTGTCACCAGCCGAGTCCAAAAGTCAGCGATTCCCCATCTCAGCCCAGAAAGCAGGTAGAACAACTTTTGTGGTGTCTTTCATCTGGCTACCGGGGCAGTGTAAGAACTACCAACAGAACTCCTTTCTGGCATCTTCCCCGGGGGAGTTGTGCATGCGGTGTGTTTGGAACATTTTGTCACCAGCCGACTCCAAAAGTCAGCCATTGCCCATCTCAGCCCAGCAAGCAGGTAGAACCACTTTTGTGGTGTCTTTCAGCTGGCTACCGGGGCAGTGTAAGAACTACCAACAGAACTCCTTTCTGGCACCTTCCCCGGTGCAGTTGTGCATGGGGTGTGTTTGGAACATTTTGTCACCAGCCGAGTCCAAAAGTCAGCTATTCCCCATCTCAGCCAAGCAAGCAGGTAAAACCACTTTTGTGGTGTCTTTCAGCTGGCTACCGGGGCAGTGTAAGAACTACCAACAGAACTCCTTTCTGGCATCTTCCCCGGTGCAGTTGTGCATGGGGTGTGTTTGGAACATTTTGTCACCAGCCGACTCCAAAAGTCAGCGATTCCCCATCTTAGCCCAGAAAGTAGGTAGAACCCCTTTTTTGGTGTCTTTCATCTGGCTACCGGGGCAGTGTAAGAACTACCAACAGTACTCCTTTCTGGCATCTTCCCCGGGGGAGTTGTGCATGCGGTGTGTTTGGAACATTTTGTCACCAGCCAAGTCCAAAAGTCAGCTATTCCCCATCTCAGCCCAGAAAGCAGGTAGAACCACTTTTGTGGTGTCTTTCAGCTGGCTACCGGGGCAGTGTAAGAACTACCAACAGAACTCCTTTCTGGCATCTTCCCCGGGGTGTTGTGCATGGGGTGCGTTTGGAACATTTTGTCACCAGCCGACTCCAAAAGTCAGCGATTGCCCATCTCAGCCCACAAAGAAGGTAAAACAACTTTTGTGGTGTCTTTCATCTGGCTACCGGGGCAGTGGAAGAACTACCAACAGAACTCCTTTCTGGCACCTTCCCCGGGGGAGTTGTGCATGGGGTGTCTTTGGAACATTTTGTCACCAGCCGACTCCAAAAGTCAGCCATTGCCCATCTCAGCCCAGCAAGCAGGTAGAACCACTTTTGTGGTGTCTTTCATCTGGCTACCGGGGCAATGTAAGAACTACCAACGGAACTGATTTTGGCACCTTCCCCGGTGGAGTTGTGCATGGGGTGTGTTTGGAACACTTTGTCACCAGCCGAGTCCAAAAGTCAGCTATTCCCCATCTCAGCCCAGAAAGCAGGTAGAACAACTTTTGTGGTGTCTTTCAGCTGGCTACCGGGGCAGTGGAAGAACTACCAACAGAACTCCTTTCTGGCACCTTCCCCGGGGGAGTTGTGCATGGGGTGTGTTTGGAACATTTTGTCACCAGCCGACTCCAAAAGTCAGCCATTGCCCATCTCAGCCCAGCAAGCAGGTAGAACCACTTTTGTGGTGTCTTTCAGCTGGCTACCGGGGCAATGTAACAACTACCAACGGAACTGAATTTGGCACCTTCCCCGGTGGAGTTGTGCATGGGGTGTGTTTGGAACACTTTGTCACCAGCCGAGTCCAAAAGTCAGCTATTCCCCATCTCAGCCCAGAAAGCAGGTAGAACCCCTTTTTTGGTGTCTTTCATCTGGCTACCGGGGCAGTGTAAGAACTACCAACAGAACTCCTTTCTGGCATCTTCCCCGGTGGAGTTGTGCATGCGGTGTGTTTGGAACATTTTGTCACCAGCCAAGTCCAAAAGTCAGCGATTCCCCATCTCAGCCCAGCAAGCAGGTAGAACCACTTTTGTGGTGTCTTTCAGCTGGCTACCGGGGCAATGTAAGAACTACCAACGGAACTGATTTTGGCACCTTCCCCGGTGGAGTTGTGCATGGGGTGTGTTTGGAACACTTTGTCACCAGCCGAGTCCAAAAGTCAGCGATTCCCCATCTCAGCCCAGAAAGCAGGTAGAACAACTTTTGTGGTGTCTTTCATCTGGCTACCGGGGCAGTGTAACAACTACCAACAGAACTCCTTTCTGGCATCTTCCCCGGGGGAGTTGTGCATGCGGTGTGTTTGGAACATTTTGTCACCAGCCGACTCCAAAAGTCAGCCATTGCCCATCTCAGCCCAGCAAGCAGGTAGAACCACTTTTGTGGTGTCTTTCAGCTGGCTACCGGGGCAATGTAACAACTACCAACGGAACTGATTTTGGCACCTTCCCCGGTGGAGTTGTGCATGGGGTGTGTTTGGAACACTTTGTCACCAGCCGAGTCCAAAAGTCAGCGATTCCCCATCTCAGCCCAGAAAGCAGGTAGAACAACTTTTGTGGTGTCTTTCAGCTGGCTACCGGGGCAGTGTAAGAACTACCAACAGAACTCCTTTCTGGCACCTTCCCCGGTGCAGTTGTGCATGGGGTGTGTTTGGAACATTTTGTCACCAGCCGAGTCCAAAAGTCAGCTATTCCCCATCTCAGCCAAGCAAGGAGGTAAAACCACTTTTGTGGTGTCTTTCAGCTGGCTACCGGGGCAGTGTAAGAACTACCAACAGAACTCCTTTCTGGCACCTTCCCCGGTGGAGTTGTGCATGGGGTGTGTTTGGAACATTTTGTCACCAGCCGACTCCAAAAGTCAGCGATTCCCCATCTTAGCCCAGAAAGTAGGTAGAACCCCTTTTTTGGTGTCTTTCAGCTGGCTACCGGGCAGTGTAAGAACTACCAACGGAACTCCTTTCTGGCATCTTCCCCGGTGCAGTTGTGCATGGGGTGTGTTTGGAACATTTTGTCACCAGCCAAGTCCAAAAGTCAGCTATTCCCCATCTCAGCCCAGAAAGCAGGTAGAACCACTTTTGTGGTGTCTTTCAGCTGGCTACCGGGGCAGTGTAAGAACTACCAACAGAACTCCTTTCTGGCACCTTCCCCGGTGCAGTTGTGCATGGGGTGTCTTTGGAACATTTTGTCACCAGCCGACTCCAAAAGTCAGCGATTCCCCATCTCAGCCCAGCAAGCAGGTAGAACCACTTTTGTGGTGTCTTTCATCTGGCTACCGGGGCAATGTAAGAACTACCAACAGAACTCCTTTCTGGCACCTTCCCCGGTGGAGTTGTGCATGGGGTGTGTTTGGAACATTTTGTCACCAGCCGACTCCAAAAGTCAGCGATTCCCCATCTTAGCCCAGAAAGTAGGTAGAACCCCTTTTTTGGTGTCTTTCAGCTGGCTACCGGGGCAGTGTAAGAACTACCAACAGAACTCCTTTCTGGCATCTTCCCCGGTGGAGTTGTGCATGGGGTGTGTTTGGAACATTTTGTCACCAGCCGACTCCAAAAGTCAGCCATTGCCCATCTCAGCCCAGCAAGCAGGTAGAACCACTTTTGTGGTGTCTTTCATCTGGCTACCGGGGCAATGTAACAACTACCAACGGAACTGATTTTGGCACCTTCCCCGGTGGAGTTGTGCATGGGGTGTGTTTGGAACATTTTGTCACCAGCCGACTCCAAAAGTCAGCGATTCCCCATCTCAGCCCAGAAAGCAGGTAGAACCCCTTTTTTGGTGTCTTTCAGCTGGCTACCGGGGCAGTGTAAGAACTACCAACAGAACTCCTTTCTGGCATCTTCCCCGGTGCAGTTGTGCATGGGGTGTGTTTGGAACACTTTGTCACCAGCCGAGTCCAAAAGTCAGCCATTGCCCATCTCAGCCCAGAAAGCAGGTAGAACAACTTTTGTGGTGTCTTTCATCTGGCTACCGGGGCAGTGGAATAACTACCAACAGAACTCCTTTCTGGCACCTTCCCCGGTGGAGTTGTGCATGGGGTGTGTTTGGAACGTTTTGTCTCCGGCCGACTCCAAAAGTCAGCGATTCCCCATCTTAGCCCAGAAAGTAGGTAGAACCCCTTTTTTGGTGTCTTTCATCTGGCTACCGGGGCAGTGTAAGAACTACCAACAGAACTCCTTTCTGGCATCTTCCCTGGGGGAGTTGTGCATGCGGTGTGTTTGGAACATTTTGTCACCAGCCGACTCCAAAAGTCAGCCATTGCCCATCTCAGCCCAGAAAACAGGTAGAACAACTTTTGTGGTGTCTTTCAGCTGGCTACCGGGGCAGTGGAAGAACTACCAACAGAACTCCTTTCTGGCATCTTCCCCGGGGGAGTTGTGCATGGGGTGTGTTTGGAACGTGTTGTCTCCGGCCGACTCCAAAAGTCAGCGATTCCCCATCTTAGCCCAGAAAGTAGGTAGAACCACTTTTGTGGTGTCTTTCATCTGGCTACCGGGGCAGTGTAAGAACTACCAACAGAACTCCTTTCTGGCATCTTCCCCGGGGGAGTTGTGCATGCGGTGTGTTTGGAACATTTTGTCACCAGCCGAGTCCAAAAGTCAGCCATTGCCCATCTCAGCCCAGCAAGCAGGTAGAACCACTTTTGTGGTGTCTTTCAGCTGGCTACCGGGGCAGTGTAAGAACTACCAACAGAACTCCTTTCTGGCACCTTCCCCGGTGGAGTTGTGCATGGGGTGTGTTTGGAACATTTTGTCACCAGCCGACTCCAAAAGTCAGCGATTCCCCATCTTAGCCCAGAAAGTAGGTAGAACCCCTTTTTTGGTGTCTTTCAGCTGGCTACCGGGGCAGTGTAAGAACTACCAACAGAACTCCTTTCTGGCATCTTCCCCGGGGGAGTTGTGCATGGAGTGTGTTTGGAAGATTTTGTCATCAGCCGAGTCCAAAAGTCAGCGATTCCCCATCTCAGCCCAGCAAGCAGGTAGAACAACTTTTGTGGTGTCTTTCAGCTGGCTACCGGGGCAGTGGAAGAACTACCAACAGAACTCCTTTCTGGCATCTTCCCCGGGGGAGTTGTGCATGGGGTGTGTTTGGAAGATTTTGTCATCAGCCGAGTCCAAAAGTCAGCGATTCCCCATCTCAGCCCAGAAAGCAGGTAGAACAACTTTTGTGGTGTCTTTCAGCTGGCTACCGGGGCAGTGGAATAACTACCAACAGAACTCATTTCTGGCACCTTCCCCGGTGGAGTTGTGCATGGGGTGTGTTTGGAACGTTTTGTCTCCGGCCGACTCCAAAAGTCAGCGATTCCCCATCTTAGCCCAGAAAGTAGGTAGAACCCCTTTTTTGGTGTCTTTCATCTGGCTACCGGGGCAATGTAACAACTACCAACGGAACTGATTTTGGCACCTTCCCCGGTGGAGTTGTGCATGGGGTGTGTTTGGAACACTTTGTCACCAGCCGAGTCCAAAAGTCAGCGATTCCCCATCTCAGCCCAGCAAGCAGGTAGAACCACTTTTGTGGTGTCTTTCAGCTGGCTACCGGGGCAGTGTAAGAACTACCAACTGAACTCCTTTCTGGCACCTTCCCCGGGGGAGTTGTTCATGGGGTGCGTTTGGAACATTTTGTCACCAGCCGACTCCAAAAGTCAGCGATTCCCCATCTCAGCCCAGAAAGCAGGTAGAACAACTTTTGTGGTGTCTTTCATCTGGCTACCGGGGCAGTGGAAGAACTACGAACAGAACTCCTTTCTGGCACCTTCCCCGGGGGAGTTGTGCATGGGGTGTGTTTGGAACATTTTGTCACCAGCCGACTCCAAAAGTCAGCCATTGCCCATCTCAGCCCAGCAAGCAGGTAGAACCACTTTTGTGGTGTCTTTCATCTGGCTACCGGGGCAATGTAAGAACTACCAACGGAACTGATTTTGGCACCTTCCCCGGTGGAGTTGTGCATGGGGTGTGTTTGGATCATTTTGTCACAGGCCGACTCCAAAAGTCTGCGATTCCCCATCTCAGCCCAGCAAGCAGGTAGAACCACTTTTGTGGTGTCTTTCAGCTGGCTACCGGGGCAGTGGAAGAACTACCAACAGAACTCCTTTCTGGCACCTTCCCCGGGGGAGTTGTGCATGCGGTGTGTTTGGAACATTTTGTCACCAGCCGACTCCAAAAGTCAGCCATTGCCCATCTCAGCCCAGCAAGCAGGTAGAACCACTTTTGTGGTGTCTTTCAGCTGGCTACCGGGGCAATGTAACAACTACCAACGGAACTGATTTTGGCACCTTCCCCGGTGCAGTTGTGCATGGGGTGTGTTTGGAACACTTTGTCACCAGCCGAGTCCAAAAGTCAGCGATTCCCCATCTCAGCCCAGAAAGCAGGTAGAACAACTTTTGTGGTGTCTTTCAGCTGGCTACCGGGGCAGTGTAAGAACTACCAACAGAACTCCTTTCTGGCACCTTCCCCGGTGCAGTTGTGCATGGGGTGTGTTTGGAACATTTTGTCACCAGCCGAGTCCAAAAGTCAGCTATTCCCCATCTCAGCCAAGCAAGGAGGTAAAACCACTTTTGTGGTGTCTTTCAGCTGGCTACCGGGGCAGTGTAAGAACTACCAACAGAACTCCTTTCTGGCACCTTCCCCGGTGGAGTTGTGCATGGGGTGTGTTTGGAACATTTTGTCACCAGCCGACTCCAAAAGTCAGCGATTCCCCATCTTAGCCCAGAAAGTAGGTAGAACCCCTTTTTTGGTGTCTTTCAGCTGGCTACCGGGCAGTGTAAGAACTACCAACGGAACTCCTTTCTGGCATCTTCCCCGGTGCAGTTGTGCATGGGGTGTGTTTGGAACATTTTGTCACCAGCCAAGTCCAAAAGTCAGCTATTCCCCATCTCAGCCCAGAAAGCAGGTAGAACCACTTTTGTGGTGTCTTTCAGCTGGCTACCGGGGCAGTGTAAGAACTACCAACAGAACTCCTTTCTGGCACCTTCCCCGGGGGAGTTGTTCATGGGGTGCGTTTGGAACATTTTGTCACCAGCCGACTCCAAAAGTCAGCGATTCCCCATCTCAGCCCAGAAAGCAGGTAGAACAACTTTTGTGGTGTCTTTCATCTGGCTACCGGGGCAGTGTAAGAACTACCAACAGAACTCCTTTCTGGCATCTTCCCCGGTGCAGTTGTGCATGGGGTGTGTTTGGAACATTTTGTCACCAGCCGAGTCCAAAAGTCAGCTATTCCCCATCTCAGCCCAGAAAGCAGGTAGAACCACTTTTGTGGTGTCTTTCAGCTGGCTACCGGGGCAGTGTAAGAACTACCAACAGAACTCCTTTCTGGCACCTTCCCCGGTGGAGTTGTGCATGGGGTGTGTTTGGAACATTTTGTCACCAGCCGACTCCAAAAGTCAGCGATTCCCCATCTTAGCCCAGAAAGTAGGTAGAACCCCTTTTTTGGTGTCTTTCAGCTGGCTACCGGGCAGTGTAAGAACTACCAACGGAACTCCTTTCTGGCATCTTCCCCGGTGCAGTTGTGCATGGGGTGTGTTTGGAACATTTTGTCACCAGCCAAGTCCAAAAGTCAGCTATTCCCCATCTCAGCCCAGAAAGCAGGTAGAACCACTTTTGTGGTGTCTTTCAGCTGGCTACCGGGGCAGTGTAAGAACTACCAACAGAACTCCTTTCTGGCACCTTCCCCGGTGCAGTTGTGCATGGGGTGTGTTTGGAACATTTTGTCACCAGCCAAGTCCAAAAGTCAGCTATTCCCCATCTCAGCCCAGAAAGCAGGTAGAACCACTTTTGTGGTGTCTTTCAGCTGGCTACCGGGGCAGTGTAAGAACTACCAACAGAACTCCTTTCTGGCACCTTCCCCGGGGGAGTTGTTCATGGGGTGCGTTTGGAACATTTTGTCACCAGCCGACTCCAAAAGTCAGCGATTCCCCATCTCAGCCCAGAAAGCAGGTAGAACAACTTTTGTGGTGTCTTTCATCTGGCTACCGGGGCAGTGTAAGAACTACCAACAGAACTCCTTTCTGGCATCTTCCCCGGTGCAGTTGTGCATGGGGTGTGTTTGGAACATTTTGTCACCAGCCGAGTCCAAAAGTCAGCTATTCCCCATCTCAGCCCAGAAAGCAGGTAGAACCACTTTTGTGGTGTCTTTCAGCTGGCTACCGGGGCAGTGTAAGAACTACCAACAGAACTCCTTTCTGGCACCTTCCCCGGGGGAGTTGTTCATGGGGTGCGTTTGGAACATTTTGTCACCAGCCGACTCCAAAAGTCAGCGATTCCCCATCTCAGCCCAGAAAGCAGGTAGAACAACTTTTGTGGTGTCTTTCATCTGGCTACCGGGGCAGTGGAAGAACTACCAACAGAACTCCTTTCTGGCACCTTCCCCGGTGCAGTTGTGCATGGGGTGTCTTTGGAACATTTTGTCACCAGCCGACTCCAAAAGTCAGCGATTCCCCATCTCAGCCCAGCAAGCAGGTAGAACCACTTTTGTGGTGTCTTTCATCTGGCTACCGGGGCAATGTAAGAACTACCAACAGAACTCCTTTCTGGCATCTTCCCCGGGGGAGTTGTGCATGGGGTGTGTTTGGAACATTTTGTCACCAGCCGAGTCCAAAAGTCAGCGATTCCCCATCTCAGCCCAGAAAGCAGGTAGAACAACTTTTGTGGTGTCTTTCATCTGGCTACCGGGGCAGTGTAAGAACTACCAACAGAACTCCTTTCTGGCACCTTCCCCGGTGGAGTTGTGCATGGGGTGTGTTTGGAACATTTTGTCACCAGCCGACTCCAAAAGTCAGCGATTCCCCATCTTAGCCCAGAAAGTAGGTAGAACCCCTTTTTTGGTGTCTTTCAGCTGGCTACCGGGGCAGTGTAAGAACTACCAACAGAACTCCTTTCTGGCATCTTCCCCGGTGGAGTTGTGCATGGGGTGTGTTTGGAACATTTTGTCACCAGCCGACTCCAAAAGTCAGCCATTGCCCATCTCAGCCCAGCAAGCAGGTAGAACCACTTTTGTGGTGTCTTTCATCTGGCTACCGGGGCAATGTAACAACTACCAACGGAACTGATTTTGGCACCTTCCCCGGTGGAGTTGTGCATGGGGTGTGTTTGGAACACTTTGTCACCAGCCGAGTCCAAAAGTCAGCGATTCCCCATCTTAGCCCAGAAAGTAGGTAGAACCCCTTTTTTGGTGTCTTTCATCTGGCTACCGGGGCAATGTAACAACTACCAACGGAACTGATTTTGGCACCTTCCCCGGTGGAGTTGTGCATGGGGTGTGTTTGGAACACTTTGTCACCAGCCGAGTCCAAAAGTCAGCGATTCCCCATCTCAGCCCAGAAAGCAGGTAGAACCACTTTTGTGGTGTCTTTCAGCTGGCTACCGGGGCAGTGTAAGAACTACCAACAGAACTCCTTTCTGGCACCTTTCCCGGGGGAGTTGTTCATGGGGTGCGTTTGGAACATTTTGTCACCAGCCGACTCCAAAAGTCAGCGATTCCCCATCTCAGCCCAGAAAGCAGGTAGAACAACTTTTGTGGTGTCTTTCATCTGGCTACCGGGGCAGTGGAAGAACTACGAACAGAACTCCTTTCTGGCACCTTCCCCGGGGGAGT
Source organism: Falco punctatus (assembly GCF_963210335.1). NCBI lineage: Eukaryota > Metazoa > Chordata > Aves > Falconiformes > Falconidae > Falco > Falco punctatus. Next base: position 1,028,897 of record NW_027660073.1, read on the forward strand.
TGTGCATGGGGTGTCTTTGGAACATTTTGTCACCAGCCGACTCCAAAAGTCAGCCATTGCCCATCTCAGCCCAGCAAGCAGGTAGAACCACTTTTGTGGTGTCTTTCATCTGGCTACCGGGGCAATGTAAGAACTACCAACAGAACTCCTTTCTGGCACCTTCCCCGGGGGAGTTGTGCATGGGGTGTGTTTGGAACATTTTGTCACCAGCCGAGTCCAAAAGTCAGCGATTCCCCATCACAGCCCAGAAAGCAGGTAGAACAACTTTTGTGGTGTCTTTCAGCTGGCTACCGGGGCAGTGTAAGAACTACCAACAGAACTCCTTTCTGGCACCTTCCCCGGTGCAGTTGTGCATGGGGTGTGTTTGGAACATTTTGTCACCAGCCGACTCCAAAAGTCAGCGATTCCCCATCTTAGCCCAGAAAGTAGGTAGAACCCCTTTTTTGGTGTCTTTCATCTGGCTACCGGGGCAGTGTAAGAACTACCAACAGAACTCCTTTCTGGCATCTTCCCCGGTGCAGTTGTGCATGGGGTGTGTTTGGAACATTTTGTCACCAGCCGACTCCAAAAGTCAGCCATTGCCCATCTCAGCCCAGCAAGCAGGTAGAACCACTTTTGTGGTGTCTTTCATCTGGCTACCGGGGCAATGTAACAACTACCAACGGAACTGATTTTGGCACCTTCCCCGGTGGAGTTGTGCATGGGGTGTGTTTGGATCATTTTGTCACAGGCCGACTCCAAAAGTCTGCGATTCCCCATCTCAGCCCAGCAAGCAGGTAGAACCACTTTTGTGGTGTCTTTCATCTGGCTACCGGGGCAGTGGAAGAACTACCAACAGAACTCCTTTCTGGCACCTTCCCCGGTGCAGTTGTGCATGGGGTGTGTTTGGAACATTTTGTCACCAGCCGACTCCAAAAGTCAGCGATTCCCCATCTCAGCCCAGCAAGCAGGTAGAACCCCTTTTTTGGTGTCTTTCAGCTGGCTACCACGGCAGTGTAAGAACTACCAACAGAACTCCTTTCTGGCATCTTCCCCGGGGGAGTTGTGCATGGGGTGTGTTTGGAACACTTTGTCACCAGCTGAGTCCAAAAGTCAGCGATTCCCCATCTCAGCCCAGAAAGCAGGTAGAACAACTTTTGTGGTGTCTTTCATCTGGCTACCGGGGCAGTGGAAGAACTACCAACAGAACTCCTTTCTGGCACCTTCCCCGGTGGAGTTGTGCATGGGGTGTGTTTGGAACGTTTTGTCTCCGGCCGACTCCAAAAGTCAGCGATTCCCCATCTTAGCCCAGCAAGCAGGTAGAACCCCTTTTTTGGTGTCTTTCAGCTGGCTACCGGGGCAGTGTAAGAACTACCAACAGAACTCCTTTCTGGCATCTTCCCCGGTGCAGTTGTGCATGGGGTGTGTTTGGAACATTTTGTCACCAGCCGACTCCAAAAGTCAGCGATTGCCCATCTAGGCCCAGCAAGCAGGTAGAACCACTTTTGTGGTGTCTTTTATCTGGCTACCGGGGCAATGTAACAACTACCAACGGAACTGATTTTGGCACCTTCCCCGGTGGAGTTGTGCATGGGGTGTGTTTGGAACACTTTGTCACAGGCCGACTCCATAAGTCAGCGATTTCCCATCTCAGCCCAGAAAGCAGGTAGAACAACTTTTGTGGTGTCTTTCAGCTGGCTACCGGGGCAGTGGAAGAACTACCAACAGAACTCCTTTCTGGCACCTTCCCCGGTGCAGTTGTGCATGGGGTGTGTTTGGAACATTTTGTCACCAGCCGACTCCAAAAGTCAGCCATTGCCCATCTCAGCCCAGCAAGCAGGTAGAACCACTTTTGTGGTGTCTTTCATCTGGCTACCGGGGCAATGTAACAACTACCAACGGAACTGATTTTGGCACCTTCCCCGGTGGAGTTGTGCATGGGGTGTGTTTGGATCATTTTGTCACCAGCCGACTCCAAAAGTCAGCCATTGCCCATCTCAGCCCAGCAAGCAGGTAGAACCACTTTTGTGGTGTCTTTCAGCTGGCTACCGGGGCAGTGTAAGAACTACCAACAGAACTCCTTTCTGGCACCTTCCCCGGTGGAGTTGTGCATGGGGTGTGTTTGGAACATTTTGTCACCAGCCGACTCCAAAAGTCAGCGATTCCCCATCTTAGCCCAGAAAGTAGGTAGAACCCCTTTTGTGGTGTCTTTCATCTGGCTACCGGGGCAATGTAAGAACTACCAACAGAACTCCTTTCTGGCATCTTCCCCGGTGGAGTTGTGCATGGGGTGTGTTTGGAAGATTTTGTCATCAGCCGAGTCCAAAAGTCAGCGATTCCCCATCTCAGCCCAGCAAGCAGGTAGAACCACTTTTGTGGTGTCTTTCAGCTGGCTACCGGGGCAGTGGAAGAACTACCAACAGAACTCCTTTCTGGCATCTTCCCCGGGGGAGTTGTGCATGGGGTGTGTTTGGAAGATTTTGTCATCAGCCGAGTCCAAAAGTCAGCGATTCCCCATCTCAGCCCAGAAAGCAGGTAGAACAACTTTTGTGGTGTCTTTCAGCTGGCTACCGGGGCAGTGGAATAACTACCAACAGAACTCCTTTCTGGCACCTTCCCCGGTGGAGTTGTGCATGGGGTGTGTTTGGAACGTGTTGTCTCCGGCCGACTCCAAAAGTCAGCGATTCCCCATCTTAGCCCAGAAAGTAGGTAGAACCACTTTTGTGGTGTCTTTCATCTGGCTACCGGGGCAGTGTAAGAACTACCAACAGAACTCCTTTCTGGCATCTTCCCCGGGGGAGTTGTGCATGCGGTGTGTTTGGAACATTTTGTCACCAGCCGACTCCAAAAGTCAGCCATTGCCCATCTCAGCCCAGCAAGCAGGTAGAACCACTTTTGTGGTGTCTTTCATCTGGCTACCGGGGCAGTGGAAGAACTACCAACAGAACTCCTTTCTGGCACCTTCCCCGGTGGAGTTGTGCATGGGGTATGTTTGGAACATTTTGTCACCAGCCGACTCCAAAAGTCAGCGATTCCCCATCTTAGCCCAGAAAGTAGGTAGAACCCCTTTTTTGGTGTCTTTCAGCTGGCTACCGGGGCAGTGTAAGAACTACCAACAGAACTCCTTTCTGGCATCTTCCCCGGGGGAGTTGTGCATGGAGTGTGTTTGGAAGATTTTGTCATCAGCCGAGTCCAAAAGTCAGCGATTGCCCATCTAGGCCCAGCAAGCAGGTAGAACCACTTTTGTGGTGTCTTTTATCTGGCTACCGGGGCAATGTAACAACTACCAACGGAACTGATTTTGGCACCTTCCCCGGTGGAGTTGTGCATGGGGTGTGTTTGGAACACTTTGTCACAGGCCGACTCCATAAGTCAGCGATTTCCCATCTCAGCCCAGAAAGCAGGTAGAACAACTTTTGTGGTGTCTTTCAGCTGGCTACCGGGGCAGTGGAAGAACTACCAACAGAACTCCTTTCTGGCACCTTCCCCGGTGCAGTTGTGCATGGGGTGTGTTTGGAACATTTTGTCACCAGCCGACTCCAAAAGTCAGCCATTGCCCATCTCAGCCCAGCAAGCAGGTAGAACCACTTTTGTGGTGTCTTTCATCTGGCTACCGGGGCAATGTAACAACTACCAACGGAACTGATTTTGGCACCTTCCCCGGTGGAGTTGTGCATGGGGTGTGTTTGGATCATTTTGTCACCAGCCGACTCCAAAAGTCAGCCATTGCCCATCTCAGCCCAGCAAGCAGGTAGAACCACTTTTGTGGTGTCTTTCAGCTGGCTACCGGGGCAGTGTAAGAACTACCAACAGAACTCCTTTCTGGCACCTTCCCCGGTGGAGTTGTGCATGGGGTGTGTTTGGAACATTTTGTCACCAGCCGACTCCAAAAGTCAGCGATTCCCCATCTTAGCCCAGAAAGTAGGTAGAACCCCTTTTTTGGTGTCTTTCAGCTGGCTACCGGGGCAATGTAAGAACTACCAACAGAACTCCTTTCTGGCATCTTCCCCGGTGGAGTTGTGCATGGGGTGTGTTTGGAAGATTTTGTCATCAGCCGAGTCCAAAAGTCAGCGATTCCCCATCTCAGCCCAGCAAGCAGGTAGAACCACTTTTGTGGTGTCTTTCAGCTGGCTACCGGGGCAGTGGAAGAACTACCAACAGAACTCCTTTCTGGCATCTTCCCCGGGGGAGTTGTGCATGGGGTGTGTTTGGAAGATTTTGTCATCAGCCGAGTCCAAAAGTCAGCGATTCCCCATCTCAGCCCAGAAAGCAGGTAGAACAACTTTTGTGGTGTCTTTCAGCTGGCTACCGGGGCAGTGGAATAACTACCAACAGAACTCCTTTCTGGCACCTTCCCCGGTGGAGTTGTGCATGGGGTGTGTTTGGAACGTGTTGTCTCCGGCCGACTCCAAAAGTCAGCGATTCCCCATCTTAGCCCAGAAAGTAGGTAGAACCACTTTTGTGGTGTCTTTCATCTGGCTACCGGGGCAGTGTAAGAACTACCAACAGAACTCCTTTCTGGCATCTTCCCCGGGGGAGTTGTGCATGCGGTGTGTTTGGAACATTTTGTCACCAGCCGACTCCAAAAGTCAGCCATTGCCCATCTCAGCCCAGCAAGCAGGTAGAACCACTTTTGTGGTGTCTTTCATCTGGCTACCGGGGCAGTGGAAGAACTACCAACAGAACTCCTTTCTGGCACCTTCCCCGGTGGAGTTGTGCATGGGGTATGTTTGGAACATTTTGTCACCAGCCGACTCCAAAAGTCAGCGATTCCCCATCTTAGCCCAGAAAGTAGGTAGAACCCCTTTTTTGGTGTCTTTCAGCTGGCTACCGGGGCAGTGTAAGAACTACCAACAGAACTCCTTTCTGGCATCTTCCCCGGGGGAGTTGTGCATGGAGTGTGTTTGGAAGATTTTGTCATCAGCCGAGTCCAAAAGTCAGCGATTCCCCATCTCAGCCCAGCAAGCAGGTAGAACAACTTTTGTGGTGTCTTTCAGCTGGCTACCGGGGCAGTGGAAGAACTACCAACAGAACTCCTTTCTGGCATCTTCCCCGGGGGAGTTGTGCATGGGGTGTGTTTGGAAGATTTTGTCATCAGCCGAGTCCAAAAGTCAGCGATTCCCCATCTCAGCCCAGAAAGCAGGTAGAACAACTTTTGTGGTGTCTTTCAGCTGGCTACCGGGGCAGTGGAATAACTACCAACAGAACTCATTTCTGGCACCTTCCCCGGTGGAGTTGTGCATGGGGTGTGTTTGGAACGTTTTGTCTCCGGCCGACTCCAAAAGTCAGCGATTCCCCATCTTAGCCCAGAAAGTAGGTAGAACCCCTTTTTTGGTGTCTTTCATCTGGCTACCGGGGCAATGTAACAACTACCAACGGAACTGATTTTGGCACCTTCCCCGGTGGAGTTGTGCATGGGGTGTGTTTGGAACACTTTGTCACCAGCCGAGTCCAAAAGTCAGCGATTCCCCATCTCAGCCCAGAAAGCAGGTAGAACCACTTTTGTGGTGTCTTTCAGCTGGCTACCGGGGCAGTGTAAGAACTACCAACAGAACTCCTTTCTGGCACCTTCCCCGGGGGAGTTGTTCATGGGGTGCGTTTGGAACATTTTGTCACCAGCCGACTCCAAAAGTCAGCGATTCCCCATCTCAGCCCAGAAAGCAGGTAGAACAACTTTTGTGGTGTCTTTCATCTGGCTACCGGGGCAGTGGAAGAACTACGAACAGAACTCCTTTCTGGCACCTTCCCCGGGGGAGTTGTGCATGGGGTGTCTTTGGAACATTTTGTCACCAGCCGACTCCAAAAGTCAGCCATTGCCCATCTCAGCCCAGCAAGCAGGTAGAACCACTTTTGTGGTGTCTTTCATCTGGCTACCGGGGCAATGTAAGAACTACCAACAGAACTCCTTTCTGGCATCTTCCCCGGGGGAGTTGTGCATGGGGTGTGTTTGGAACATTTTGTCATCAGCCGAGTCCAAAAGTCAGCGATTCCCCATCACAGCCCAGAAAGCAGGTAGAACAACTTTTGTGGTGTCTTTCAGCTGGCTACCGGGGCAGTGTAAGAACTACCAACAGAACTCCTTTCTGGCACCTTCCCCGGTGCAGTTGTGCATGGGGTGTGTTTGGAACATTTTGTCACCAGCCGACTCCAAAAGTCAGCGATTCCCCATCTTAGCCCAGAAAGTAGGTAGAACCCCTTTTTTGGTGTCTTTCATCTGGCTACCGGGGCAGTGTAAGAACTACCAACAGAACTCCTTTCTGGCATCTTCCCCGGTGCAGTTGTGCATGGGGTGTGTTTGGAACATTTTGTCACCAGCCGACTCCAAAAGTCAGCCATTGCCCATCTCAGCCCAGCAAGCAGGTAGAACCACTTTTGTGGTGTCTTTCATCTGGCTACCGGGGCAATGTAACAACTACCAACGGAACTGATTTTGGCACCTTCCCCGGTGGAGTTGTGCATGGGGTGTGTTTGGATCATTTTGTCACAGGCCGACTCCAAAAGTCTGCGATTCCCCATCTCAGCCCAGCAAGCAGGTAGAACCACTTTTGTGGTGTCTTTCATCTGGCTACCGGGGCAGTGGAAGAACTACCAACAGAACTCCTTTCTGGCACCTTCCCCGGTGCAGTTGTGCATGGGGTGTGTTTGGAACATTTTGTCACCAGCCGACTCCAAAAGTCAGCGATTCCCCATCTCAGCCCAGCAAGCAGGTAGAACCCCTTTTTTGGTGTCTTTCAGCTGGCTACCACGGCAGTGTAAGAACTACCAACAGAACTCCTTTCTGGCATCTTCCCCGGGGGAGTTGTGCATGGGGTGTGTTTGGAACACTTTGTCACCAGCCGAGTCCAAAAGTCAGCGATTCCCCATCTCAGCCCAGAAAGCAGGTAGAACAACTTTTGTGGTGTCTTTCATCTGGCTACCGGGGCAGTGGAAGAACTACCAACAGAACTCCTTTCTGGCACCTTCCCCGGTGGAGTTGTGCATGGGGTGTGTTTGGAACGTTTTGTCTCCGGCCGACTCCAAAAGTCAGCGATTCCCCATCTTAGCCCAGCAAGCAGGTAGAACCACTTTTGTGGTGTCTTTCAGCTGGCTACCGGGGCAGTGTAAGAACTACCAACAGAACTCCTTTCTGGCATCTTCCCCGGTGCAGTTGTGCATGGGGTGTGTTTGGAACATTTTGTCACCAGCCGACTCCAAAAGTCAGCGATTGCCCATCTAGGCCCAGCAAGCAGGTAGAACCACTTTTGTGGTGTCTTTTATCTGGCTACCGGGGCAATGTAACAACTACCAACGGAACTGATTTTGGCACCTTCCCCGGTGGAGTTGTGCATGGGGTGTGTTTGGAACACTTTGTCACAGGCCGACTCCATAAGTCAGCGATTTCCCATCTCAGCCCAGAAAGCAGGTAGAACAACTTTTGTGGTGTCTTTCAGCTGGCTACCGGGGCAGTGGAAGAACTACCAACAGAACTCCTTTCTGGCACCTTCCCCGGGGGAGTTGTGCATGGGGTGTGTTTGGAACATTTTGTCACCAGCCGACTCCAAAAGTCAGCCATTGCCCATCTCAGCCCAGCAAGCAGGTAGAACCACTTTTGTGGTGTCTTTCATCTGGCTACCGGGGCAATGTAACAACTACCAACGGAACTGATTTTGGCACCTTCCCCGGTGGAGTTGTGCATGGGGTGTGTTTGGAACACTTTGTCACCAGCCGACAACAAAAGTCAGCGATTTCCCATCTCAGCCCAGAAAGCTGGTAGAACAACTTTTGTGGTGTCTTTCAGCTGGCTACCGGGGCAGTGGAAGAACTACCAACAGAACTCCTTTCTGGCACCTTCCCCGGGGGAGTTGTGCATGGGGTGTGTTTGGAACATTTTGTCACCAGCCGACTCCAAAAGTCAGCCATTGCCCATCTCAGCCCAGCAAGCAGGTAGAACCACTTTTGTGGTGTCTTTCAGCTGGCTACCGGGGCAATGTAACAACTACCAACGGAACTGATTTTGGCACCTTCCCCGGTGGAGTTGTGCATGGGGTGTGTTTGGAACACTTTGTCACCAGCCGAGTCCAAAAGTCAGCTATTCCCCATCTCAGCCCAGAAAGCAGGTAGAACCACTTTTGTGGTGTCTTTCAGCTGGCTACCGGGGCAGTGTAAGAATTACCAACAGAACTCCTTTCTGGCATCTTCCCCGGGGTGTTGTGCATGGGGTGTGTTTGGAACATTTTGTCACCAGCCGACTCCAAAAGTCAGCGATTCCCCATCTCAGCCCAGAAAGAAGGTAAAACAACTTTTGTGGTGTCTTTCATCTGGCTACCGGGGCAGTGGAAGAACTACCAACAGAACTCCTTTCTGGCACCTTCCCCGGGGGAGTTGTGCATGGGGTGTGTTTGGAACATTTTGTCACCAGCCGACTCCAAAAGTCAGCCATTGCCCATCTCAGCCCAGCAAGCAGGTAGAACCACTTTTGTGGTGTCTTTCATCTGGCTACCGGGGCAATGTAAGAACTACCAACGGAACTGATTTTGGCACCTTCCCCGGTGGAGTTGTGCATGGGGTGTGTTTGGAACACTTTGTCACCAGCCGAGTCCAAAAGTCAGCTATTCCCCATCTCAGCCCAGAAAGCAGGTAGAACAACTTTTGTGGTGTCTTTCAGCTGGCTACCGGGGCAGTGGAAGAACTACCAACAGAACTCCTTTCTGGCACCTTCCCCGGGGGAGTTGTGCATGGGGTGTGTTTGGAACACTTTGTCACCAGCCGAGTCCAAAAGTCAGCCATTGCCCATCTCAGCCCAGCAAGCAGGTAGAACCACTTTTGTGGTGTCTTTCATCTGGCTACCGGGGCAGTGTAAGAACTACCAACAGAACTCCTTTCTGGCATCTTCCCCGGGGGAGTTGTGCATGCGGTGTGTTTGGAACATTTTGTCACCAGCCGAGTCCAAAAGTCAGCGATTCCCCATCTCAGCCCAGCAAGCAGGTAGAACCACTTTTGTGGTGTCTTTCAGCTGGCTACCGGGGCAATGTAAGAACTACCAACGGAACTGATTTTGGCACCTTCCCCGGTGGAGTTGTGCATGGGGTGTGTTTGGAACACTTTGTCACCAGCCGAGTCCAAAAGTCAGCGATTCCCCATCTCAGCCCAGAAAGCAGGTAGAACAACTTTTGTGGTGTCTTTCATCTGGCTACCGGGGCAGTGTAAGAACTACCAACAGAACTGATTTTGGCACCTTCCCCGGTGGAGTTGTGCATGGGGTGTGTTTGGAACATTTTGTCACCAGCCGAGTCCAAAAGTCAGCGATTCCCCATCTCAGCCCAGAAAGCAGGTAGAACAACTTTTGTGGTGTCTTTCATCTGGCTACCGGGGCAATGGAAGAACTACCAACAGAACTCCTTTCTGGCACCTTCCCCGGTGCAGTTGTGCATGGGGTGTGTTTGGAACATTTTGTCACCAGCCGAGTCCAAAAGTCAGCTATTCCCCATCTCAGCCAAGCAAGCAGGTAAAACCACTTTTGTGGTGTCTTTCAGCTGGCTACCGGGGCAGTGGAAGAACTACCAACAGAACTCCTTTCTGGCACCTTCCCCGGTGCAGTTGTGCATGGGGTGTGTTTGGAACATTTTGTCACCAGCCGAGTCCAAAAGTCAGCGATTCCCCATCTTAGCCCAGAAAGTAGGTAGAACCCCTTTTTTGGTGTCTTTCAGCTGGCTACCGCGGCAGTGTAAGAACTACCAACAGAACTCCTTTCTGGCATCTTCCCCGGTGCAGTTGTGCATGGGGTGTGTTTGGATCATTTTGTCACAGGCCGAGTCCAAAAGTCTGCGATTTCCCATCTCAGCCCAGAAAGCAGGTAGAACCACTTTTGTGGTGTCTTTCATCTGGCTACCGGGGCAGTGGAAGAACTACCAACAGAACTCCTTTCTGGCACCTTCCCCGGTGGAGTTGTGCATGGGGTGTGTTTGGATCATTTTGTCACAGGCCGACTCCAAAAGTCTGCGATTCCCCATCTCAGCCCAGAAAGCAGGTAGAACCACTTTTGTGGTGTCTTTCATCTGGCTACCGGGGCAATGTAACAACTACCAACGGAACTGATTTTGGCACCTTCCCCGGTGGAGTTGTGCATGGGGTGTGTTTGGAACATTTTGTCACCAGCCGACTCCAAAAGTCAGCCATTGCCCATCTCAGCCCAGCAAGCAGGTAGAACCACTTTTGTGGTGTCTTTCATCTGGCTACCGGGGCAATGTAAGAACTACCAACGGAACTGATTTTGGCACCTTCCCCGGTGGAGTTGTGCACGGGGTGTGTTTGGAACACTTTGTCACCAGCCGAGTCCAAAAGTCAGCTATTCCCCATCTCAGCCCAGAAAGCAGGTAGAACAACTTTTGTGGTGTCTTTCAGCTGGCTACCGGGGCAGTGGAAGAACTACCAACAGAACTCCTTTCTGGCACCTTCCCCGGGGGAGTTGTGCATGGGGTGTGTTTGGAACATTTTGTCACCAGCCGACTCCAAAAGTCAGCCATTGCCCATCTCAGCCCAGCAAGCAGGTAGAACCACTTTTGTGGTGTCTTTCATCTGGCTACCGGGGCAATGTAACAACTACCAACGGAACTGATTTTGGCACCTTCCCCGGTGGAGTTGTGCATGGGGTGTGTTTGGAACACTTTGTCACCAGCCGAGTCCAAAAGTCAGCTATTCCCCATCTCAGCCCAGAAAGCAGGTAGAACCACTTTTGTGGTGTCTTTCAGCTGGCTACCGGGGCAGTGTAAGAATTACCAACAGAACTCCTTTCTGGCATCTTCCCCGGGGTGTTGTGCATGGGGTGTGTTTGGAACATTTTGTCACCAGCCGACTCCAAAAGTCAGCGATTCCCCATCTCAGCCCAGAAAGAAGGTAAAACAACTTTTGTGGTGTCTTTCAGCTGGCTACCGGGGCAGTGGAAGAACTACCAACAGAACTCCTTTCTGGCACCTTCCCCGGGGGAGTTGTGCATGGGGTGTGTTTGGAACATTTTGTCACCAGCCGACTCCAAAAGTCAGCCATTGCCCATCTCAGCCCAGCAAGCAGGTAGAACCACTTTTGTGGTGTCTTTCATCTGGCTACCGGGGCAATGTAAGAACTACCAACGGAACTGATTTTGGCACCTTCCCCGGTGGAGTTGTGCATGGGGTGTGTTTGGAACACTTTGTCACCAGCCGAGTCCAAAAGTCAGCTATTCCCCATCTCAGCCCAGAAAGCAGGTAGAACAACTTTTGTGGTGTCTTTCAGCTGGCTACCGGGGCAGTGGAAGAACTACCAACAGAACTCCTTTCTGGCACCTTCCCCGGGGGAGTTGTGCATGGGGTGTGTTTGGAACACTTTGTCACCAGCCGAGTCCAAAAGTCAGCCATTGCCCATCTCAGTCCAGCAAGCAGGTAGAACCACTTTTGTGGTGTCTTTCATCTGGCTACCGGGGCAGTGTAAGAACTACCAACAGAACTCCTTTCTGGCATCTTCCCCGGGGGAGTTGTGCATGCGGTGTGTTTGGAACATTTTGTCACCAGCCGAGTCCAAAAGTCAGCGATTCCCCATCTCAGCCCAGCAAGCAGGTAGAACCACTTTTGTGGTGTCTTTCAGCTGGCTACCGGGGCAATGTAAGAACTACCAACGGAACTGATTTTGGCACCTTCCCCGGTGGAGTTGTGCATGGGGTGTGTTTGGAACACTTTGTCACCAGCCGAGTCCAAAAGTCAGCGATTCCCCATCTCAGCCCAGAAAGCAGGTAGAACAACTTTTGTGGTGTCTTTCATCTGGCTACCGGGGCAGTGTAAGAACTACCAACAGAACTGATTTTGGCACCTTCCCCGGTGGAGTTGTGCATGGGGTGTGTTTGGAACATTTTGTCACCAGCCGAGTCCAAAAGTCAGCGATTCCCCATCTCAGCCCAGAAAGCAGGTAGAACAACTTTTGTGGTGTCTTTCATCTGGCTACCGGGGCAGTGGAAGAACTACCAACAGAACTCCTTTCTGGCACCTTCCCCGGTGCAGTTGTGCATGGGGTGTGTTTGGAACATTTTGTCACCAGCCGAGTCCAAAAGTCAGCTATTCCCCATCTCAGCCAAGCAAGCAGGTAAAACCACTTTTGTGGTGTCTTTCAGCTGGCTACCGGGGCAGTGGAAGAACTACCAACAGAACTCCTTTCTGGCACCTTCCCCGGTGCAGTTGTGCATGGGGTGTGTTTGGAACATTTTGTCACCAGCCGACTCCAAAAGTCAGCGATTCCCCATCTTAGCCCAGAAAGTAGGTAGAACCCCTTTTTTGGTGTCTTTCAGCTGGCTACCGGGCAGTGTAAGAACTACCAACAGAACTCCTTTCTGGCATCTTCCCCGGTGCAGTTGTGCATGGGGTGTGTTTGGATCATTTTGTCACAGGCCGAGTCCAAAAGTCTGCGATTTCCCATCTCAGCCCAGCAAGCAGGTAGAACCACTTTTGTGGTGTCTTTCATCTGGCTACCGGGGCAGTGGAAGAACTACCAACAGAACTCCTTTCTGGCACCTTCCCCGGTGGAGTTGTGCATGGGGTGTGTTTGGAACGTTTTGTCACAGGCCGACTCCAAAAGTCTGCGATTCCCCATCTCAGCCCAGAAAGCAGGTAGAACCACTTTTGTGGTGTCTTTCATCTGGCTACCGGGGCAATGTAACAACTACCAACGGAACTGATTTTGGCACCTTCCCCGGTGGAGTTGTGCATGGGGTGTGTTTGGAACATTTTGTCACCAGCCGACTCCAAAAGTCAGCCATTGCCCATCTCAGCCCAGCAAGCAGGTAGAACCACTTTTGTGGTGTCTTTCATCTGGCTACCGGGGCAATGTAAGAACTACCAACGGAACTGATTTTGGCACCTTCCCCGGTGGAGTTGTGCATGGGGTGTGTTTGGAACACTTTGTCACCAGCCGAGTCCAAAAGTCAGCTATTCCCCATCTCAGCCCAGAAAGCAGGTAGAACAACTTTTGTGGTGTCTTTCAGCTGGCTACCGGGGCAGTGGAAGAACTACCAACAGAACTCCTTTCTGGCACCTTCCCCGGGGGAGTTGTGCATGGGGTGTGTTTGGAACATTTTGTCACCAGCCGACTCCAAAAGTCAGCCATTGCCCATCTCAGCCCAGCAAGCAGGTAGAACCACTTTTGTGGTGTCTTTCATCTGGCTACCGGGGCAATGTAACAACTACCAACGGAACTGAATTTGGCACCTTCCCCGGTGGAGTTGTGCATGGGGTGTGTTTGGAACACTTTGTCACCAGCCGAGTCCAAAAGTCAGCTATTCCCCATCTCAGCCCAGAAAGCAGGTAGAACCCCTTTTTTGGTGTCTTTCATCTGGCTACCGGGGCAGTGTAAGAACTACCAACAGAACTCCTTTCTGGCATCTTCCCCGGGGGAGTTGTGCATGCGGTGTGTTTGGAACATTTTGTCACCAGCCGAGTCCAAAAGTCAGCGATTCCCCATCTCAGCCCAGCAAGCAGGTAGAACCACTTTTGTGGTGTCTTTCAGCTGGCTACCGGGGCAATGTAAGAACTACCAACGGAACTGATTTTGGCACCTTCCCCGGTGGAGTTGTGCATGGGGTGTGTTTGGAACACTTTGTCACCAGCCGAGTCCAAAAGTCAGCGATTCCCCACCTCAGCCCAGAAAGCAGGTAGAACAACTTTTGTGGTGTCTTTCATCTGGCTACCGGGGCAGTGTAAGAACTACCAACAGAACTCCTTTCTGGCATCTTCCCCGGGGGAGTTGTGCATGCGGTGTGTTTGGAACATTTTGTCACCAGCCGAGTCCAAAAGTCAGCCATTGCCCATCTCAGCCCAGCAAGCAGGTAGAACCACTTTTGTGGTGTCTTTCAGCTGGCTACCGCGGCAGTGTAAGAACTACCAACAGAACTCCTTTCTGGCACCTTCCCCGGGGGAGTTGTGCATGGGGTGTGTTTGGAAGATTTTGTCATCAGCCGAGTCCAAAAGTCAGCGATTCCCCATCTCAGCCCAGAAAGCAGGTAGAACAACTTTTGTGGTGTCTTTCATCTGGCTACCGGGGCAGTGGAAGAACTACCAACAGAACTCCTTTCTGGCACCTTCCCCGGTGGAGTTGTGCATGGGGTGTGTTTGGAACATTTTGTCACCAGCCGACTCCAAAAGTCAGCCATTGCCCATCTCAGCCCAGCAAGCAGGTAGAACCACTTTTGTGGTGTCTTTCAGCTGGCTACCGGGGCAGTGGAAGAACTACCAACAGAACTCCTTTCTGGCATCTTCCCCGGGGGAGTTGTGCATGGCGTGTGTTTGGAACATTTTGTCACCAGCCGACTCCAAAAGTCAGCGATTCCCCATCTCAGCCCAGAAAGCAGGTAGAACAACTTTTGTGGTGTCTTTCATCTGGCTACCGGGGCAGTGGAAGAACTACCAACAGAACTCCTTTCTGGCACCTTCCCCGGGGGAGTTGTGCATGGGGTGTCTTTGGAACATTTTGTCACCAGCCGACTCCAAAAGTCAGCGATTCCCCATCTCAGCCCAGCAAGCAGGTAGAACCACTTTTGTGGTGTCTTTCATCTGGCTACCGGGGCAATGTAAGAACTACCAACAGAACTCCTTTCTGGCATCTTCCCCGGGGGAGTTGTGCATGGGGTGTGTTTGGAACATTTTGTCACCAGCCGAGTCCAAACGTCAGCGATTCCCCATCTCAGCCCAGAAAGCAGGTAGAACAACTTTTGTGGTGTCTTTCATCTGGCTACCGGGGCAGTGTAAGAACTACCAACAGAACTCCTTTCTGGCACCTTCCCCGGTGGAGTTGTGCATGGGGTGTGTTTCGAACATTTTGTCACCAGCCGACTCCAAAAGTCAGCGATTCCCCATCTTAGCCCAGAAAGCAGGTAGAACAACTTTTGTGGTGTCTTTCATCTGGCTACCGGGGCAGTGTAACAACTACCAACGGAACTGATTTTGGCACCTTCCCCGGTGGAGTTGTGCATGGGGTGTGTTTGGATCATTTTGTCTCAGGCCGACTCCAAAAGTCTGCGATTCCCCATCTCAGCCCAGCAAGCAGGTAGAACCACTTTTGTGGTGTCTTTCATCTGGCTACCGGGGCAGTGTAACAACTACCAACGGAACTGATTTTGGCACCTTCCCCGGTGGAGTTGTGCATGGGGTGTGTTTGGAACATTTTGTCACCAGCCGACTCCAAAAGTCAGCGATTCCCCATCTCAGCCCAGAAAGCAGGTAGAACCACTTTTGTGGTGTCTTTCAGCTGGCTACCGCGGCAGTGTAAGAACTACCAACGGAACTCCTTTCTGGCATCTTCCCCGGTGGAGTTGTGCATGGGGTGTGTTTGGAACATTTTGTCATCAGCCGACTCCAAAAGTCTGCGATTCCCCATCTCAGCCCAGAAAGCAGGTAGAACAACTTTTGTGGTGTCTTTCAGCTGGCTACCGGGGTAGTGTAACAACTACCAACGGATCTGATTTTGGCACCTTCCCCGGTGGAGTTGTGCATGGGGTGTGTTTGGATCATTTTGTCACAGGCCGACTCCAAAAGTCTGCCATTCCCCATCTCAGCCCAGAAAGCAGGTAGAACCCCTTTTGTGGTGTCTTTCATCTGGCTACCGGGGCAATGTAAGAACTACCAACGGAACTGATTTTGGCACCTTCCCCGGTGGAGTTGTGCATGGGGTGTGTTTGGATCATTTTGTCACCAGCCGAGTCCAAAAGTCAGCTATTCCCCATCTCAGCCCAGAAAGCAGGTAGAACCACTTTTGTGGTGTCTTTCAGCTGGCTACCGGGGCAGTGGAAGAACTACCAACAGAACTCCTTTCTGGCACCTTCCCCGGGGGAGTTGTGCATGGGGTGCGTTTGGAACATTGTGTCACCAGCCGACTCCAAAAGTCAGCGATGCCCATCTCAGCACAGAAAGCAGGTAGAACAACTTTTGTGGTGTCTTTCAGCTGGCTACCGGGGCAGTGGAAGAACTACCAACAGAACTCCTTTCTGGCACCTTCCCCGGGGGAGTTGTGCATGCGGTGTCTTTGGAACATTTTGTCATCAGCCGACTCCAAAAGTCAGCCATTGCCCATCTCAGCCCAGAAAGCAGGTAGAACTACTTTTGTGGTGTCTTTCAGCTGGCTACCGCGGCAGTGGAAGAACTACCAACAGAACTCCTTTCTGGCACCTTCCCCGGGGGAGTTGTGCATGGGGTGTGTTTGGATCATTTTGTCACAGGCCGACTCCAAAAGTCTGCGATTTCCCATCTCAGCCCAGAAAGCAGGTAGAACCACTTTTGTGGTGTCTTTCATCTGGCTACCGCGGCAGTGGAAGAACTACCAACAGAACTCCTTTCTGGCATCTTCCCCGGGGGAGTTGTGCATGGGGTGTGTTTGGAACATTTTGTCACCAGCCGAGTCCAAAAGTCAGCGATTCCCCATCTCAGCCCAGAAAACAGGTAGAACAACTTTTGTGGTGTCTTTCATCTGGCTACCGCGGCAGTGGAAGAACTACCAACAGAACTCCTTTCTGGCATCTTCCCCGGGGGAGTTGTGCATGGGGTGTGTTTTGAACACTTTGTCACCAGCCGAGTCCAAAAGTCAGCGATTCCCCATCTCAGCCCAGAAAGCAGGTAGAACAACTTTTGTGGTGTCTTTCATCTGGCTACCGGGGCAGTGGAAGAACTACCAACAGAACTCCTTTCTGGCACCTTCCCCGGGGGAGTTGTGCATGGGGTGTGTTTGGAACGTTTTGTCTCCGGCCGAGTCCAAAAGTCAGCGATTCCCCATCTCAGCCCAGAAAGTAGGTAGAACCCCTTTTTTGGTGTCTTTCATCTGGCTACTGGGGCAGTGTAAGAACTACCAACAGAACTCCTTTCTGGCATCTTCCCCGGGGGAGTTGTGCATGCGGTGTGTTTGGAACATTTTGTCACCAGCCGACTCCAAAAGTCAGCCATTGCCCATCTCAGCCCAGCAAGCAGGTAGAACCACTTTTGTGGTGTCTTTCAGCTGGCTACCGCGGCAGTGTAAGAACTACCAACAGAACTCCTTTCTGGCATCTTCCCCGGGGGAGTTGTGCATGGGGTGTGTTTGGAAGATTTTGTCATCAGCCGAGTCCAAAAGTCAGCGATTCCCCATCTCAGCCCAGCAAGCAGGTAGAACCACTTTTGTGGTGTCTTTCAGCTGGCAACTGGGGCAGTGGAAGAACTACCAACAGAACTCCTTTCTGGCACCTTCCCCGGTGTAGTTGTGCATGGGGTGTGTTTGGAACATTTTGTCACCAGCCGACTCCAAAAGTCAGCGATTCCCCATCTCAGCCCAGCAAGCAGGTAAAACCACTTTTGTGGTGTCTTTCAGCTGGCTACCGGGGCAGTGTAAGAACTACCAAAAGAACTCCTTTCTGGCACCTTCCCCGGTGGAGTTGTGCATGGGGTGTGTTTGGAACATTTTGTCACCAGCCGACTCCAAAAGTCAGCGATTCCCCATCTTAGCCCAGAAAGTAGGTAGAACCCCTTTTTTGGTGTCTTTCAGCTGGCTACCGGGCAGTGTAAGAACTACCAACAGAACTCCTTTCTGGCATCTTCCCCGGTGCAGTTGTGCATGGGGTGTGTTTGGAACATTTTGTCACCAGCCGAGTCCAAAAGTCAGCGATTCCCCATCTCAGCCCAGAAAGCAGGTAGAACAACTTTTGTGGTGTCTTTCAGCTGGCTACCGGGGCAGTGGAAGAACTACCAACAGAACTCCTTTCTGGCACCTTCCCCGGTGGAGTTGTGCATGGGGTGTGTTTGGAACATTTTGTCACCAGCCGAGTCCAAAAGTCAGCTATTCCCCATCTCAGCCCAGAAAGCAGGTAGAACCACTTTTGTGGTGTCTTTCAGCTGGCTACCGGGGCAGTGTAAGAACTACCAACAGAACTCCTTTTTGGCATCTTCCCCGGGGGTGTTGTGCATGGGGTGTGTTTGGAACATTTTGTCACCAGCCGAGTCCAAAAGTCAGCGATTCCCCATCTCAGCCCAGAAAACAGGTAAAACCACTTTTGTGGTGTCTTTCAGCTGGCTACCGGGGCAGTGTAAGAACTACCAACAGAACTCCTTTCTGGCACCTTCCCCGGTGGAGTTGTGCATGGGGTGTGTTTGGAACATTTTGTCACCAGCCGAGTCCAAAAGTCAGCGATTCCCCATCTTAGCCCAGAAAGTAGGTAGAACCCCTTTTTTGGTGTCTTTCAGCTGGCTACCGGGCAGTGTAAGAACTACCAACAGAACTCCTTTCTGGCATCTTCCCCGGTGCAGTTGTGCATGGGGTGTGTTTGGAACATTTTGTCACCAGCCGAGTCCAAAAGTCAGCGATTCCCCATCTCAGCCCAGAAAGCAGGTAGAACCCCTTTTGTGGTGTCTTTCATCTGGCTACCGGGGCAGTGGAAGAACTACCAACAGAACTCCTTTCTGGCACCTTCCCCGGGGGAGTTGTGCATGGGGTGTGTTTGGAACATTTTGTCACCAGCCGACTCCAAAAGTCAGCGATTCCCCATCTCAGCCCAGAAAGCAGGTAGAACCACTTTTGTGGTGTCTTTCAGCTGGCTACCGGGGCAGTGTAAGAACTACCAACGGAACTGATTTTGGCACCTTCCCCGGTGGAGTTGTGCATGGGGTGTGTTTGGAACACTTTGTCACAGGCCGACTCCAAAAGTCTGCGATTTCCCATCTCAGCCCAGAAAGCAGGTAGAACAACTTTTGTGGTGTCTTTCAGCTGGCTACCGGGGCAGTGTAAGAACTACCAACAGAACTCCTTTCTGGCATCTTCCCCGGTGGAGTTGTGCATGGGGTGCGTTTGGAACATTTTGTCACCAGCCGACTCCAAAAGTCAGCGATTCCCCATCTCAGCCCAGAAAGCAGGTAGAACAACTTTTGTGGTGTCTTTCATCTGGCTACTGGGGCAGTGGAAGAACTACCAACAGAACTCCTTTCTGGCACCTTCCCCGGGGGAGTTGTGCATGGGGTGTCTTTGGAACATTTTGTCACCAGCCGACTCCAAAAGTCAGCCATTGCCCATCTCAGCCCAGCAAGCAGGTAGAACCACTTTTGTGGTGTCTTTTATCTGGCTACCGGGGCAATGTAACAACTACCAACGCAACTGATTTTGGCACCTTCCCCGGTGGAGTTGTGCATGGGGTGTGTTTGGAACACTTTGTCACCAGCCGAGTCCAAAAGTCAGCTATTCCCCATCTCAGCCCAGAAAGCAGGTAGAACCCCTTTTGTGGTGTCTTTCATCTGGCTACCGGGGCAGTGTAAGAACTACCAACAGAACTCCTTTCTGGCATCTTCCCCGGGGGAGTTGTGCATGCGGTGTGTTTGGAACATTTTGTCACCAGCCGAGTCCAAAAGTCAGCCATTGCCCATCTCAGCCCAGCAAGCAGGTAGAACGACTTTTGTGGTGTCTTTCAGCTGGCTACCGCGGCAGTGTAAGAACTACCAACAGAACTCCTTTCTGGCACCTTCCCCGGGGGAGTTGTGCATGGGGTGTGTTTGGAACATTTTGTCACCAGCCGACTCCAAAAGTCAGCCATTGCCCATCTCAGCCCAGCAAGCAGGTAGAACCACTTTTGTGGTGTCTTTCATCTGGCTACCGGGGCAATGTAAGAACTACCAACGGAACTGATTTTGGCACCTTCCCCGGTGGAGTTGTGCATGGGGTGTGTTTGGAACACTTTGTCACCAGCCGAGTCCAAAAGTCAGCTATTCCCCATCTCAGCCCAGAAAGCAGGTAGAACCCCTTTTTTGGTGTCTTTCATCTGGCTACCGGGGCAGTGTAAGAACTACCAACAGAACTCCTTTCTGGCATCTTCCCCGGGGGAGTTGTGCATGCGGTGTGTTTGGAACATTTTGTCACCAGCCGAGTCCAAAAGTCAGTGATTCCCCATCTCAGCCCAGCAAGCAGGTAGAACCACTTTTGTGGTGTCTTTCAGCTGGCTACCGGGGCAATGTAAGAACTACCAACGGAACTGATTTTGGAACCTTCCCCGGTGGAGTTGTGCATGGGGTGTGTTTGGAACACTTTGTCACCAGCCGAGTCCAAAAGTCAGCGATTCCCCATCTCAGCCCAGAAAGCAGGTAGAACAACTTTTGTGGTGTCTTTCATCTGGCTACCGGGGCAGTGGAAGAACTACCAACAGAACTCCTTTCTGGCATCTTCCCCGGGGGAGTTGTGCATGCGGTGTGTTTGGAACATTTTGTCACCAGCCGACTCCAAAAGTCAGCCATTGCCCATCTCAGCCCAGCAAGCAGGTAGAACCACTTTTGTGGTGTCTTTCAGCTGGCTACCGCGGCAGTGTAAGAACTACCAACAGAACTCCTTTCTGGCATCTTCCCCGGTGCAGTTGTGCATGGGGTGTGTTTGGAAGATTTTGTCACAGGCCGACTCCAAAAGTCTGCGATTCCCCATCTCAGCCCAGCAAGCAGGTAGAACCACTTTTGTGGTGTCTTTCAGCTGGCTACCGGGGCAGTGTAAGAACTACCAACAGAACTCCTTTCTGGCACCTTCCCCGGTGGAGTTGTGCATGGGGTGTGTTTGGAACATTTTGTCACCAGCCGACTCCAAAAGTCAGCGATTCCCCATCTTAGCCCAGAAAGTAGGTAGAACCCCTTTTTTAGTGTCTTTCAGCTGGCTACCGGGCAGTGTAAGAACTACCAACAGAACTCCTTTCTGGCATCTTCCCCGGTGCAGTTGTGCATGGGGTGTGTTTGGAACATTTTGTCACCAGCCGACTCCAAAAGTCAGCCATTGCCCATCTCAGCCCAGCAAGCAGGTAGAACCACTTTTGTGGTGTCTTTTATCTGGCTACCGGGGCAATGTAACAACTACCAACGCAACTGATTTTGGCACCTTCCCCGGTGGAGTTGTGCATGGGGTGTGTTTGGAACACTTTGTCAC
Source organism: Falco punctatus (assembly GCF_963210335.1). Classification (NCBI taxonomy): domain Eukaryota; kingdom Metazoa; phylum Chordata; class Aves; order Falconiformes; family Falconidae; genus Falco; species Falco punctatus. Next base: position 1,049,771 of record NW_027660073.1, read on the forward strand.
CAGCCGAGTCCAAAAGTCAGCTATTCCCCATCTCAGCCCAGAAAGCAGGTAGAACCCCTTTTGTGGTGTCTTTCATCTGGCTACCGGGGCAGTGTAAGAACTACCAACAGAACTCCTTTCTGGCATCTTCCCCGGGGGAGTTGTGCATGCGGTGTGTTTGGAACATTTTGTCACCAGCCGAGTCCAAAAGTCAGCCATTGCCCATCTCAGCCCAGCAAGCAGGTAGAACGACTTTTGTGGTGTCTTTCAGCTGGCTACCGCGGCAGTGTAAGAACTACCAACAGAACTCCTTTCTGGCACCTTCCCCGGGGGAGTTGTGCATGGGGTGTGTTTGGAACATTTTGTCACCAGCCGACTCCAAAAGTCAGCCATTGCCCATCTCAGCCCAGCAAGCAGGTAGAACCACTTTTGTGGTGTCTTTCATCTGGCTACCGGGGCAATGTAAGAACTACCAACGGAACTGATTTTGGCACCTTCCCCGGTGGAGTTGTGCATGGGGTGTGTTTGGAACACTTTGTCACCAGCCGAGTCCAAAAGTCAGCTATTCCCCATCTCAGCCCAGAAAGCAGGTAGAACCCCTTTTTTGGTGTCTTTCATCTGGCTACCGGGGCAGTGTAAGAACTACCAACAGAACTCCTTTCTGGCATCTTCCCCGGGGGAGTTGTGCATGCGGTGTGTTTGGAACATTTTGTCACCAGCCGAGTCCAAAAGTCAGTGATTCCCCATCTCAGCCCAGCAAGCAGGTAGAACCACTTTTGTGGTGTCTTTCAGCTGGCTACCGGGGCAATGTAAGAACTACCAACGGAACTGATTTTGGAACCTTCCCCGGTGGAGTTGTGCATGGGGTGTGTTTGGAACACTTTGTCACCAGCCGAGTCCAAAAGTCAGCGATTCCCCATCTCAGCCCAGAAAGCAGGTAGAACAACTTTTGTGGTGTCTTTCATCTGGCTACCGGGGCAGTGGAAGAACTACCAACAGAACTCCTTTCTGGCATCTTCCCCGGGGGAGTTGTGCATGCGGTGTGTTTGGAACATTTTGTCACCAGCCGACTCCAAAAGTCAGCCATTGCCCATCTCAGCCCAGCAAGCAGGTAGAACCACTTTTGTGGTGTCTTTCAGCTGGCTACCGCGGCAGTGTAAGAACTACCAACAGAACTCCTTTCTGGCATCTTCCCCGGTGCAGTTGTGCATGGGGTGTGTTTGGAAGATTTTGTCACAGGCCGACTCCAAAAGTCTGCGATTCCCCATCTCAGCCCAGCAAGCAGGTAGAACCACTTTTGTGGTGTCTTTCAGCTGGCTACCGGGGCAGTGTAAGAACTACCAACAGAACTCCTTTCTGGCACCTTCCCCGGTGGAGTTGTGCATGGGGTGTGTTTGGAACATTTTGTCACCAGCCGAGTCCAAAAGTCAGCGATTCCCCATCTTAGCCCAGAAAGTAGGTAGAACCCCTTTTTTAGTGTCTTTCAGCTGGCTACCGGGCAGTGTAAGAACTACCAACAGAACTCCTTTCTGGCATCTTCCCCGGTGCAGTTGTGCATGGGGTGTGTTTGGAACATTTTGTCACCAGCCAAGTCCAAAAGTCAGCTATTCCCCACCTCAGCCCAGCAAGCAGGTAGAACCACTTTTGTGGTGTCTTTCAGCTGGCTACCGGGGCAGTGGAAGAACTACCAACGGAACTGATTTTGGCACCTTCCCCGGGGGTGTTGTGCATGGGGTGCGTTTGGAACATTTTGTCACCAGCCGACTCCAAAAGTCAGCAATTCCCCATCTCAGCCCAGAAAGCAGGTAGAACAACTTTTGTGGTGTCTTTCATCTGGCTACCGGGGCAGTGGAAGAACTACCAACAGAACTCCTTTCTGGCATCTTCCCCGGGGGAGTTGTGCATGGGGTGTGTTTGGAACATTTTGTCATCAGCTGACTCCAAAAGTCTGCGATTCCCCATCTCAGCCCAGAAAGTAGGTAGAACAACTTTTGTGGTGTCTTTCAGCTGGCTACCGGGGCAGTGGAAGAACTACCAACAGAACTCTTTTCTGGCACCTTCCCCGGTGGAGTTGTGCATGGGGTGTGTTTGGAACATTTTGTCACCAGCCGACTCCAAAAGTCAGCGATTCCCCATCTTAGCCCAGAAAGTAGGTAGAACCCCTTTTTTGGTGTCTTTCATCTGGCTACCGCGGCAGTGTAAGAACTACCAACAGAACTCCTTTCTGGCATCTTCCCCGGGGGAGTTGTGCATGGGGTGTGTTTGGAACATTTTGTCATCAGCCGACTCCAAAAGTCTGCGATTCCCCATCTCAGCCCAGAAAGCAGGTAGAACCACTTTTGTGGTGTCTTTCAGCTGGCTACCGGGGCAGTGTAATAACTACCAACAGAACTCCTTTCTGGCATCTTCCCCGGGGGTGTTGTGCATGGGGTGCGTTTGGAACATTTTGTCACCAGCCGACTCCAAAAGTCAGCGATTTCCCATCTCAGCCCAGAAAGCAGGTAGAACAACTTTTGTGGTGTCTTTCATCTGGCTACCGGGGCAGTGGAAGAACTACCAACAGAACTCCTTTCTGGCACCTTCCCCGGGGGAGTTGTGCATGGGGTGTCTTTGGAACATTTTGTCACCAGCCGACTCCAAAAGTCAGCCATTGCCCATCTCAGCCCAGCAAGCAGGTAGAACCACTTTTGTGGTGTCTTTTATCTGGCTACCGGGGCAATGTAACAACTACCAACGGAACTGATTTTGGCACCTTCCCCGGTGGAGTTGTGCATGGGGTGTGTTTGGAACACTTTGTCACCAGCCGAGTCCAAAAGTCAGCGATTCCCCATCTCAGCCCAGCAAGCAGGTAGAACCACTTTTGTGGTGTCTTTCAGCTGGCTACCGGGGCAGTGTAAGAACTACCAACAGAACTCCTTTCTGGCACCTTCCCCGGGGGAGTTGTTCATGGGGTGCGTTTGGAACATTTTGTCACCAGCCGAGTCCAAAAGTCAGCGATTCCCCATCTCAGCCCAGAAAGCAGGTAGAACCACTTTTGAGGTTTCTTTCAGCTGGCTACCGGGGCAGTGTAGGAACTACCAACAGAACTCCTTTCTGGCATCTTCCCCGGTGGAGTTGTGCATGGGGTGTGTTTGGAACATTTTGTCACCAGCCGACTCCAAAAGTCAGCCATTGCCCACCTCAGCCCAGCAAGCAGGTAGAACCACTTTTGTGGTGTCTTTCATCTGGCTACCGGGGCAATGTAACAACTACCAACGGAACTGATTTTGGCACCTTCCCCGGTGGAGTTGTGCATGGGGTGTGTTTGGAACATTTTGTCATCAGCCGACTCCAAAAGTCTGCGATTCCCCATCTCAGCCCAGCAAGCAGGTAGAACCACTTTTGTGGTGTCTTTCAGCTGGCTACCGGGGCAGTGGAAGAACTACCAACAGAACTCCTTTCTGGCACCTTCCCCGGGGCAGTTGTGCATGGGGTGTCTTTGGAACATTTTGTCACCAGCCGACTCCAAAAGTCAGCCATTGCCCATCTCAGCCCAGAAAGCAGGTAGAACCACTTTTGTGGTTTCTTTCAGCTGGCTACCGGGGCAGTGTAGGAACTACCAACAGAACTCCTTTCTGGCATCTTCCCCGGTGGAGTTGTGCATGGGGTGTGTTTGGAACATTTTGTCACCAGCCGACTCCAAAAGTCAGCCATTGCCCACCTCAGCCCAGCAAGCAGGTAGAACCACTTTTGTGGTGTCTTTCAGCTGGCTACCGGGGCAGTGGAAGAACTACCAACGGAACTGATTTTGGCACCTTCCCCGGGGGTGTTGTGCATGGGGTGTGTTTGGAACATTTTGTCACCAACCGACTCCAAAAGTCTGCGATTCCCCATCTAAGCCCAGAAAGCAGATAGAACCATTTTGTGGTGTCTTTCAGCTGGCTACCGGGGCAGTGTAAGAACTACCAACAGAACTCCTTTCTGGCATCTTCCCCGGGGGTGTTGTGCATGGGGTGTGTTTGGAACATTTTGTCACCAGCCGACTCCAAAAGTCAGCGATTCCCCATCTCAGCCCAGAAAGCTGGTAGAACAACTTTTGTGGTGTCTTTCATCTGGCTACCGGGGCAGTGGAAGAACTACCAACAGAACTCCTTTCTGGCACCTTCCCCGGGGGAGTTGTGCATGGGGTGTCTTTGGAACATTTTGTCACCAGCCGACAACAAAAGTCAGCGATTCCCCATCTCAGCCCAGAAAGCTGGTAGAACAACTTTTGTGGTGTCTTTCAGCTGGCTACCGGGGCAGTGTAAGAACTACCAACAGAACTCCTTTCTGGCACCTTCCCCGGGGGAGTTGTTCATGGGGTGCGTTTGGAACACTTTGTCACCAGCCGACTCCAAAAGTCAGCGATTCCCCATCTCAGCCCAGAAAGCAGGTAGAACAACTTTTGTGGTGTCTTTCATCTGGCTACCGGGGCAGTGGAAGAACTACCAACAGAACTCCTTTCTGGCACCTTCCCCGGTGGAGTTGTGCATGGGGTGTGTTTGGAACATTTTGTCACCAGCCGACTCCAAAAGTCAGCGATTCCCCATCTTAGCCCAGAAAGTAGGTAGAACCCCTTTTTTGGTGTCTTTCATCTGGCTACCGGGGCAGTGTAAGAACTACCAACAGAACTCCTTTCTGGCATCTTCCCCGGGGGAGTTGTGCATGGGGTGTGTTTGGAACATTTTGTCACCAGCCGACTCCAAAAGTCAGCCATTGCCCATCTCAGCCCAGCAAGCAGGTAGAACCACTTTTGTGGTGTCTTTCAGCTGGCTACCGGGGCAGTGGAAGAACTACCAACAGAACTCCTTTCTGGCATCTTCCCCGGTGCAGTTGTGCATGGGGTGTGTTTGGAACATTTTGTCACCAGCCGAGTCCAAAAGTCTGCGATTCCCCATCTCAGCCCAGAAAGCAGGTAGAACAACTTTTGTGGTGTCTTTCATCTGGCTACCGGGGCAATGTAACAACTACCAAGGGAACTGATTTTGGCACCTTCCCCGGTGGAGTTGTGCATGGGGTGTGTTTGGATCATTTTGTCACCAGCCGACTCCAAAAGTCTGCGATTCCCCATCTCAGCCCAGCAAGCAGGTAGAACCACTTTTGTGGTGTCTTTCATCTGGCTACCGGGGCAATGTAACAACTACCAAGGGAACTGATTTTGGCACCTTCCCCGGTGGAGTTGTGCATGGGGTGTGTTTGGAACATTTTGTCACCAGCCGACTCCAAAAGTCAGCGATTCCCCATCTCAGCCCAGAAAGCAGGTAGAACCATTTTTGTGGTGTCTTTCATCTGGCTACCGGGGCAATGTAACAACTACCAACGGAACTGATTTTGGCATCTTCCCCGGTGGAGTTGTGCATGGGGTGTGTTTGGAACATTTTGTCATCAGCCGACTCCAAAAGTCTGCGATTCCCCATCTCAGCCCAGAAAGCAGGTAGAACAACTTTTGTGGTGTCTTTCAGCTGGCTACCGGGGCAGTGTAACAACTACTAACGGAACTGATTTTGGCACCTTCCCCGGTGGAGTTGTGCATGGGGTGTGTTTGGATCATTTTGTCACAGGCCGACTCCAAAAGTCTGCGATTCCCCATCTAAGCCCAGAAAGCAGGTAGAACCACTTTTGTGGTGTCTTTCAGCTGGCTACCGGGGCAGTGTAAGAACTACCAACAGAACTCCTTTCTGGCACCTTCCCCGGGGGAGTTGTGCATGGGGTGTGTTTGGAACACTTTGTCACCAGCCGACTCCAAAAGTCAGCGATTCCCCATCTCAGCCCAGAAAGCAGGTAGAACAACTTTTGTGGTGTCTTTCAGCTGGCTACCGCGGCAGTGTAAGAACTACCAACAGAACTTCTTTCTGGCATCTTCCCCGGGGGAGTTGTGCATGGGGTGTGTTTGGAAGATTTTGTCATCAGCCGACTCCAAAAGTCAAACATTGCCCATCTCAGCCCAGCAAGCAGGTAGAACCACTTTTGTGGTGTCTTTCATCTGCCTACCGGGGCAATGTAACAACTACCAACGGAACTGATTTTGGCACCTTCCCCGGTGGAGTTGTGTATGGGGTGTGTTTGGAACACTTTGTCACCAGCCGAGTCCAAAAGTCAGCTATTCCCCATCTCAGCCCAGAAAGCAGGTAGAACCACTTTTGTGGTGTCTTTCAGCTGGCTACCGGGGCAGTGTAAGAACTATCAACAGAACTCCTTTCTGGCATCTTCCCCTGGGGTGTTGTGCATGGGGTGTGTTTGGAACATTTTGTCACCAGCCGAGTCCAAAAGTCAGCGATTCCCCATCTCAGCCCAGAAAACAGGTAGAACAACTTTTGTGGTGTCTTTCATCTGGCTACCGGGGCAGTGGAAGAACTACCAACAGAACCACTTTCTGGCACCTTCCCCAGTGGAGTTGTGCATGGGGTGTGTTTGGAACACTTTGTCACCAGCCGACAACAAAAGTCAGCGATTCCCCATCTCAGCCCAGAAAGCAGGTAGAACCACTTTTGTGGTGTCTTTCATCTGGCTACCGGGGCAGTGGAAGAACTACCAACAGAACTCCTTTCTGGCATCTTCCCCGGGGGAGTTGTGCATGCGGTGTGTTTGGAACATTTTGTCACCAGCCGACTCCAAAAGTCAGCCATTGCCCATCTCAGCCCAGCAAGCAGGTAGAACCACTTTTGTGGTGTCTTTCAGCTGGCTACCGCGGCAGTGTAAGTACTACCAACAGAACTCCTTTCTGGCATCTTCCCCGGTGCAGTTGTGCATGGGGTGTGTTTGGAAGATTTTGTCATCAGCCGAGTCCAAAAGTCTGCGATTCCCCATCTCAGCCAAGCAAGCAGGTAAAACCACTTTTGTGGTGTCTTTCAGCTGGCTACCGGGGCAGTGTAAGAACTACCAACAGAACTCCTTTCTGGCACCTTCCCCGGTGGAGTTGTGCATGGGGTGTGTTTGGAACATTTTGTCACCAGCCGACTCCAAAAGTCAGCGATTCCCCATCTTAGCCCAGAAAGTAGGTAGAACCCCTTTTTTGGTGTCTTTCAGCTGGCTACCGGGCAGTGTAAGAACTACCAACAGAACTCCTTTCTGGCATCTTCCCCGGTGCAGTTGTGCATGGGGTGTGTTTGGAACATTTTGTCACCAGCCAAGTCCAAAAGTCAGCTATTCCCCATCTCAGCCCAGAAAGCAGGTAGAACCACTTTTGTGGTGTCTTTCAGCTGGCTACCGGGGCAGTGTAAGAACTACCAACAGAACTCCTTTCTGGCACCTTCCCCGGGGGAGTTGTTCATGGGGTGCGTTTGGAACATTTTGTCACCAGCCGACTCCAAAAGTCAGCGATTCCCCATCTCAGCCCAGAAAGCAGGTAGAACAACTTTTGTGGTGTCTTTCATCTGGCTACCGGGGCAGTGGAAGAACTACCAACAGAACTCCTTTCTGGCATCTTCCCCGGGGGAGTTGTGCATGGGGTGTGTTTGGAACATTTTGTCATCAGCTGACTCCAAAAGTCTGCGATTCCCCATCTCAGCCCAGAAAGTAGGTAGAACAACTTTTGTGGTGTCTTTCAGCTGGCTACCGGGGCAGTGGAAGAACTACCAACAGAACTCCTTTCTGGCACCTTCCCCGGTGGAGTTGTGCATGGGGTGTGTTTGGAACATTTTGTCACCAGCCGACTCCAAAAGTCTGCGATTCCCCATCTCAGCCCAGAAAGCAGGTAGAACCACTTTTGTGGTGTCTTTCAGCTGGCTACCGGGCAGTGTAAGAACTACCAACAGAACTCCTTTCTGGCATCTTCCCCGGTGCAGTTGTGCATGGGGTGTGTTTGGAACATTTTGTCACCAGCCAAGTCCAAAAGTCAGCTATTCCCCATCTCAGCCCAGAAAGCAGGTAGAACCACTTTTGTGGTGTCTTTCAGCTGGCTACCGGGGCAGTGTAAGAACTACCAACAGAACTCCTTTCTGGCACCTTCCCCGGGGGAGTTGTTCATGGGGTGCGTTTGGAACATTTTGTCACCAGCCGACTCCAAAAGTCAGCGATTCCCCATCTCAGCCCAGAAAGCAGGTAGAACAACTTTTGTGGTGTCTTTCATCTGGCTACCGGGGCAGTGGAAGAACTACCAACAGAACTCCTTTCTGGCATCTTCCCCGGGGGAGTTGTGCATGGGGTGTGTTTGGAACATTTTGTCATCAGCTGACTCCAAAAGTCTGCGATTCCCCATCTCAGCCCAGAAAGTAGGTAGAACAACTTTTGTGGTGTCTTTCATCTGGCTACCGGGGCAGTGGAAGAACTACCAACAGAACTCCTTTCTGGCACCTTCCCCGGTGGAGTTGTGCATGGGGTGTGTTTGGAACATTTTGTCACCAGCCGACTCCAAAAGTCTGCGATTCCCCATCTCAGCCCAGAAAGCAGGTAGAACCACTTTTGTGGTGTCTTTCATCTGCCTACCGGGGCAATGTAACAACTACCAACGGAACTGATTTTGGCACCTTCCCCGGTGGAGTTGTGTATGGGGTGTGTTTGGAACACTTTGTCACCAGCCGAGTCCAAAAGTCAGCTATTCCCCATCTCAGCCCAGAAAGCAGGTAGAACCACTTTTGTGGTGTCTTTCAGCTGGCTACCGGGGCAGTGTAAGAACTATCAACAGAACTCCTTTCTGGCATCTTCCCCGGGGGTGTTGTGCATGGGGTGTGTTTGGAACATTTTGTCACCAGCCGAGTCCAAAAGTCAGCGATTCCCCATCTCAGCCCAGAAAACAGGTAGAACAACTTTTGTGGTGTCTTTCATCTGGCTACCGGGGCAGTGGAAGAACTACCAACAGAACCACTTTCTGGCACCTTCCCCAGTGGAGTTGTGCATGGGGTGTGTTTGGAACACTTTGTCACCAGCCGACAACAAAAGTCAGCGATTCCCCATCTCAGCCCAGAAAGCAGGTAGAACCACTTTTGTGGTGTCTTTCATCTGGCTACCGGGGCAGTGGAAGAACTACCAACAGAACTCCTTTCTGGCATCTTCCCCGGGGGAGTTGTGCATGCGGTGTGTTTGGAACATTTTGTCACCAGCCGACTCCAAAAGTCAGCCATTGCCCATCTCAGCCCAGCAAGCAGGTAGAACCACTTTTGTGGTGTCTTTCAGCTGGCTACCGCGGCAGTGTAAGAACTACCAACAGAACTCCTTTCTGGCATCTTCCCCGGTGCAGTTGTGCATGGGGTGTGTTTGGAAGATTTTGTCATCAGCCGAGTCCAAAAGTCTGCGATTCCCCATCTCAGCCAAGCAAGCAGGTAAAACCACTTTTGTGGTGTCTTTCAGCTGGCTACCGGGGCAGTGTAAGAACTACCAACAGAACTCCTTTCTGGCACCTTCCCCGGTGGAGTTGTGCATGGGGTGTGTTTGGAACATTTTGTCACCAGCCGACTCCAAAAGTCAGCGATTCCCCATCTTAGCCCAGAAAGTAGGTAGAACCCCTTTTTTGGTGTCTTTCAGCTGGCTACCGGGCAGTGTAAGAACTACCAACAGAACTCCTTTCTGGCATCTTCCCCGGTGCAGTTGTGCATGGGGTGTGTTTGGAACATTTTGTCACCAGCCAAGTCCAAAAGTCAGCTATTCCCCATCTCAGCCCAGAAAGCAGGTAGAACCACTTTTGTGGTGTCTTTCAGCTGGCTACCGGGGCAGTGTAAGAACTACCAACAGAACTCCTTTCTGGCACCTTCCCCGGGGGAGTTGTTCATGGGGTGCGTTTGGAACATTTTGTCACCAGCCGACTCCAAAAGTCAGCGATTCCCCATCTCAGCCCAGAAAGCATGTAGAACAACTTTTGTGGTGTCTTTCATCTGGCTACCGGGGCAGTGGAAGAACTACCAACAGAACTCCTTTCTGGCATCTTCCCCGGGGGAGTTGTGCATGGGGTGTGTTTGGAACATTTTGTCATCAGCTGACTCCAAAAGTCTGCGATTCCCCATCTCAGCCCAGAAAGTAGGTAGAACAACTTTTGTGGTGTCTTTCAGCTGGCTACCGGGGCAGTGGAAGAACTACCAACAGAACTCCTTTCTGGCACCTTCCCCGGTGGAGTTGTGCATGGGGTGTGTTTGGAACATTTTGTCACCAGCCGACTCCAAAAGTCTGCGATTCCCCATCTCAGCCCAGAAAGCAGGTAGAACCACTTTTGTGGTGTCTTTCAGCTGGCTACCGGGGCAGTGTAAGAACTACCAACAGAACTCCTTTCTGGCATCTTCCCCGGGGGTGTTGTGCATGGGGTGCGTTTGGAACATTTTGTCACCAGCCGACTCCAAAAGTCAGCGATTTCCCATCTCAGCCCAGAAAGCAGGTAGAACAACTTTTGTGGTGTCTTTCATCTGGCTACCGGGGCAGTGGAAGAACTACCAACAGAACTCCTTTCTGGCACCTTCCCCGGGGGAGTTGTGCATGGGGTGTCTTTGGAACATTTTGTCACCAGCCGACTCCAAAAGTCAGCCATTGCCCATCTCAGCCCAGCAAGCAGGTAGAACCACTTTTGTGGTGTCTTTTATCTGGCTACCGGGGCAATGTAACAACTACCAACGGAACTGATTTTGGCACCTTCCCCGGTGGAGTTGTGCATGGGGTGTGTTTGGAACACTTTGTCACCAGCCGAGTCCAAAAGTCAGCGATTCCCCATCTCAGCCCAGCAAGCAGGTAGAACCACTTTTGTGGTGTCTTTCAGCTGGCTACCGCGGCAGTGTAAGAACTACCAACAGAACTTCTTTCTGGCATCTTCCCCGGGGGAGTTGTGCATGGGGTGTGTTTGGAACATTTTGTCACCAGCCGACTCCAAAAGTCAAACATTGCCCATCTCAGCCCAGCAAGCAGGTAGAACCACTTTTGTGGTGTCTTTCATCTGCCTACCGGGGCAATGTAACAACTACCAACGGAACTGATTTTGGCACCTTCCCCGGTGGAGTTGTGTATGGGGTGTGTTTGGAACACTTTGTCACCAGCCGAGTCCAAAAGTCAGCTATTCCCCATCTCAGCCCAGAAAGCAGGTAGAACCACTTTTGTGGTGTCTTTCAGCTGGCTACCGGGGCAGTGTAAGAACTATCAACAGAACTCCTTTCTGGCATCTTCCCCGGGGGTGTTGTGCATGGGGTGTGTTTGGAACATTTTGTCACCAGCCGAGTCCAAAAGTCAGCGATTCCCCATCTCAGCCCAGAAAACAGGTAGAACAACTTTTGTGGTGTCTTTCATCTGGCTACCGGGGCAGTGGAAGAACTACCAACAGAACCACTTTCTGGCACCTTCCCCGGTGCAGTTGTGCATGGGGTGTGTTTGGAACACTTTGTCACCAGCCGACAACAAAAGTCAGCGATTCCCCATCTCAGCCCAGAAAGCAGGTAGAACCACTTTTGTGGTGTCTTTCAGCTGGCTACCGGGGCAGTGGAAGAACTACCAACAGAACTCCTTTCTGGCACCTTCCCCGGGGGAGTTGTTCATGGGGTGCGTTTGGAACATTTTGTCACCAGCCGACTCCAAAAGTCAGCGATTCCCCATCTCAGCCCAGAAAGCAGGTAGAACAACTTTTGTGGTGTCTTTCATCTGGCTACCGGGGCAGTGGAAGAACTACCAACAGAACTCCTTTCTGGCATCTTCCCCGGGGGAGTTGTGCATGGGGTGTGTTTGGAACATTTTGTCATCAGCTGACTCCAAAAGTCTGCGATTCCCCATCTCAGCCCAGAAAGCAGGTAGAACCACTTTTGTGGTGTCTTTCAGCTGGCTACCGGGGCAGTGGAAGAACTACCAACAGAACTCCTTTCTGGCACCTTCCCCGGTGGAGTTGTGCATGGGGTGTGTTTGGAACATTTTGTCACCAGCCGACTCCAAAAGTCAGCGATTCCCCATCTTAGCCCAGAAAGTAGGTAGAACCCCTTTTTTGGTGTCTTTCATCTGGCTACCGCGGCAGTGTAAAAACTACCAACAGAACTCCTTTCTGGCGTCTTCCCCGGTGGAGTTGTGCATGGGGTGTGTTTGGAACATTTTGTCATCAGCCGACTCCAAAAGTCTGCGATTCCCCATCTCAGCCCAGAAAGCAGGTAGAACCACTTTTGTGGTGTCTTTCAGCTGGCTACCGGGGCAGTGTAAGAACTACCAACAGAACTCCTTTCTGGCATCTTCCCCGGGGGTGTTGTGCATGGGGTGCGTTTGGAACATTTTGTCACCAGCCGACTCCAAAAGTCAGCGATTTCCCATCTCAGCCCAGAAAGCAGGTAGAACAACTTTTGTGGTGTCTTTCATCTGGCTACCGGGGCAGTGGAAGAACTACCAACAGAACTCCTTTCTGGCACCTTCCCCGGGGGAGTTGTGCATGGGGTGTCTTTGGAACATTTTGTCACCAGCCGACTCCAAAAGTCAGCCATTGCCCATCTCAGCCCAGCAAGCAGGTAGAACCACTTTTGTGGTGTCTTTTATCTGGCTACCGGGGCAATGTAACAACTACCAATGGAACTGATTTTGGCACCTTCCCCGGTGGAGTTGTGCATGGGGTGTGTTTGGAACACTTTGTCACCAGCCGAGTCCAAAAGTCAGCGATTCCCCATCTCAGCCCAGCAAGCAGGTAGAACCACTTTTGTGGTGTCTTTCAGCTGGCTACCGGGGCAGTGTAAGAACTACCAACAGAACTCCTTTCTGGCACCTTCCCCGGGGGAGTTGTTCATGGGGTGCGTTTGGAACATTTTGTCACCAGCCGACTCCAAAAGTCAGCGATTCCCCATCTCAGCCCAGAAAGCAGGTAGAACCACTTTTGTGGTTTCTTTCAGCTGGCTACCGGGGCAGTGTAGGAACTACCAACAGAACTCCTTTCTGGCATCTTCCCCGGTGGAGTTGTGCATGGGGTGTGTTTGGAACATTTTGTCACCAGCCGACTCCAAAAGTCAGCCATTGCCCACCTCAGCCCAGCAAGCAGGTAGAACCACTTTTGTGGTGTCTTTCATCTGGCTACCGGGGCAATGTAACAACTACCAACGGAACTGATTTTGGCACCTTCCCCGGTGGAGTTGTGCATGGGGTGTGTTTGGAACATTTTGTCATCAGCCGACTCCAAAAGTCTGCGATTCCCCATCTCAGCCCAGAAAGCAGGTAGAACCACTTTTGTGGTGTCTTTCAGCTGGCTACCGGGGCAGTGGAAGAACTACCAACAGAACTCCTTTCTGGCACCTTCCCCGGGGCAGTTGTGCATGGGGTGTCTTTGGAACATTTTGTCACCAGCCGACTCCAAAAGTCAGCCATTGCCCATCTCAGCCCAGAAAGCAGGTAGAACCACTTTTGTGGTTTCTTTCAGCTGGCTACCGGGGCAGTGTAGGAACTACCAACAGAACTCCTTTCTGGCATCTTCCCCGGGGGAGTTGTGCATGCGGTGTGTTTGGAACATTTTGTCACCAGCCGACTCCAAAAGTCAGCCATTGCCCACCTCAGCCCAGCAAGCAGGTAGAACCACTTTTGTGGTGTCTTTCAGCTGGCTACCGGGGCAGTGGAAGAACTACCAACGGAACTGATTTTGGCACCTTCCCCGGGGGTGTTGTGCATGGGGTGTGTTTGGAACATTTTGTCACCAACCGACTCCAAAAGTCTGCGATTCCCCATCTAAGCCCAGAAAGCAGATAGAACCACTTTTGTGGTGTCTTTCAGCTGGCTACCGGGGCAGTGTAAGAACTACCAACATAACTCCTTTCTGGCACCTTCCCCGGTGCAGTTGTGCATGGGGTGTGTTTGGAACATTTTGTCACCAGCCGAGTCCAAAAGTCAGCGATTCCCCATCTCAGCCCAGAAAGCAGGTAGAACCACTTTTGTGGTGTCTTTCAGCTGGCTACCGCGGCAGTGTAAGAACTACCAACAGAACTTCTTTCTGGCATCTTCCCCGGGGGAGTTGTGCATGGGGTGTGTTTGGAAGATTTTGTCATCAGCCGAGTCCAAAAGTCAGCGATTCCCCATCTCAGCCCAGCAAGCAGGTAGAACCACTTTTGTGGTGTCTTTCATCTGGCTACCGGGGCAATGTAAGAACTACCAACGGAACTGATTTTGGCACCTTCCCCGGTGGAATTGTGTATGGGGTGTGTTTGGAACACTTTGTCACCAGCCGAGTCCAAAAGTCAGCTATTCCCCATCTCAGCCCAGAAAGCAGGTAGAACCACTTTTGTGGTGTCTTTCAGCTGGCTACCGGGGCAGTGTAAGAACTACCAACAGAACTCCTTTCTGGCATCTTCCCCGGGGGTGTTGTGCATGGGGTGTGTTTGGAACATTTTGTCACCAGCCGACTCCAAAAGTCAGCGATTCCCCATCTCAGCCCAGAAAGCTGGTAGAACAACTTTTGTGGTGTCTTTCATCTGGCTACCGGGGCAGTGGAAGAACTACCAACAGAACTCCTTTCTGGCATCTTCCCCGGGGGAGTTGTGCATGGGGTGTCTTTGGAACATTTTGTCACCAGCCGACAACAAAAGTCAGCGATTCCCCATCTCAGCCCAGAAAGCTGGTAGAACAACTTTTGTGGTGTCTTTCAGCTGGCTACCGGGGCAGTGTAAGAACTACCAACAGAACTCCTTTCTGGCACCTTCCCCGGGGGAGTTGTTCATGGGGTGCGTTTGGAACACTTTGTCACCAGCCGACTCCAAAAGTCAGCGATTCCCCATCTCAGCCCAGAAAGCTGGTAGAACAACTTTTGTGGTGTCTTTCATCTGGCTACCGGGGCAGTGGAAGAACTACCAACAGAACTCCTTTCTGGCACCTTCCCCGGTGGAGTTGTGCATGGGGTGTGTTTGGAACATTTTGTCACCAGCCGACTCCAAAAGTCAGCGATTCCCCATCTTAGCCCAGAAAGTAGGTAGAACCCCTTTTTTGGTGTCTTTCATCTGGCTACCGGGGCAGTGTAAGAACTACCAACAGAACTCCTTTCTGGCATCTTCCCCGGGGGAGTTGTGCATGGGGTGTGTTTGGAACATTTTGTCACCAGCCGACTCCAAAAGTCAGCCATTGCCCATCTCAGCCCAGCAAGCAGGTAGAACCACTTTTGTGGTGTCTTTCAGCTGGCTACCGGGGCAGTGGAAGAACTACCAACAGAACTCCTTTCTGGCATCTTCCCCGGGGGAGTTGTGCATGGGGTGTGTTTGGAACATTTTGTCACCAGCCGACTCCAAAAGTCAGCCATTGCCCATCTCAGCCCAGCAAGCAGGTAGAACCACTTTTGTGGTGTCTTTCAGCTGGCTACCGGGGCAGTGTAAGAACTACCAACAGAACTCCTTTCTGGCATCTTCCCCGGGGGTGTTGTGCATGGGGTGCGTTTGGAACATTTTGTCACCAGCCGACTCCAAAAGTCAGCGATTTCCCATCTCAGCCCAGAAAGCAGGTAGAACAACTTTTGTGGTGTCTTTCATCTGGCTACCGGGGCAGTGGAAGAACTACCAACAGAACTCCTTTCTGGCATCTTCCCCGGGGGAGTTGTGCATGGGGTGTGTTTGGAACATTTTGTCACCAGCCGAGTCCAAAAGTCTGCGATTCCCCATCTCAGCCCAGCAAGCAGGTAGAACAACTTTTGTGGTGTCTTTCAGCTGGCTACCGGGGCAGTGGAAGAACTACCAACGGAACTGATTTTGGCACCTTCCCCGGTGGAGTTGTGCATGGGGTGTGTTTGGATCATTTTGTCACAGGCCGACTCCAAAAGTCTGCGATTCCCCATCTCAGCCCAGCAAGCAGGTAGAACCACTTTTGTGGTGTCTTTCATCTGGCTACCGGGGCAATGTAACAACTACGAAGGGAACTGATTTTGGCACCTTCCCCGGTGGAGTTGTGCATGGGGTGTGTTTGGAACATTTTGTCACCAGCCGACTCCAAAAGTCAGCGATTCCCCATCTCAGCCCAGAAAGCAGGTAGAACCATTTTTGTGGTGTCTTTCATCTGGCTACCGGGGCAATGTAACAACTACCAACGGAACTGATTTTGGCATCTTCCCCGGTGGAGTTGTGCATGGGGTGTGTTTGGAACATTTTGTCATCAGCCGACTCCAAAAGTCTGCGATTCCCCATCTCAGCCCAGAAAGCAGGTAGAACAACTTTTGTGGTGTCTTTCAGCTGGCTACCGGGGCAGTGTAACAACTACTAACGGAACTGATTTTGGCACCTTCCCCGGTGGAGTTGTGCATGGGGTGTGTTTGGATCATTTTGTCACAGGCCGACTCCAAAAGTCTGCGATTCCCCATCTAAGCCCAGAAAGCAGGTAGAACAACTTTTGTGGTGTCTTTCAGCTGGCTACCGGGGCAGTGTAAGAACTACCAACAGAACTCCTTTCTGGCACCTTCCCCGGTGCAGTTGTGCATGGGGTGTGTTTGGAAGATTTTGTCACCAGCCGAGTCCAAAAGTCAAACATTGCCCATCTCAGCCCAGCAAGCAGGTAGAACCACTTTTGTGGTGTCTTTCATCTGCCTACCGGGGCAATGTAACAACTACCAACAGAACTGATTTTGGCACCTTCCCCGGTGGAGTTGTGTATGGGGTGTGTTTGGAACACTTTGTCACCAGCCGAGTCCAAAAGTCAGCTATTCCCCATCTCAGCCCAGAAAGCAGGTAGAACCACTTTTGTGGTGTCTTTCAGCTGGCTACCGGGGCAGTGTAAGAACTATCAACAGAACTCCTTTCTGGCATCTTCCCCGGGGGTGTTGTGCATGGGGTGTGTTTGGAACATTTTGTCACCAGCCGAGTCCAAAAGTCAGCGATTCCCCATCTCAGCCCAGAAAACAGGTAGAACAACTTTTGTGGTGTCTTTCATCTGGCTACCGGGGCAGTGGAAGAACTACCAACAGAACCACTTTCTGGCACCTTCCCCAGTGGAGTTGTGCATGGGGTGTGTTTGGAACACTTTGTCACCAGCCGACAACAAAAGTCAGCGATTCCCCATCTCAGCCCAGAAAGCAGGTAGAACCACTTTTGTGGTGTCTTTCATCTGGCTACCGGGGCAGTGGAAGAACTACCAACAGAACTCCTTACTGGCACCTTCCCCGGGGGAGTTGTTCATGGGGTGCGTTTGGAACATTTTGTGACCAGCCGACTCCAAAAGTCAGCGATTCCCCATCTCAGCCCAGAAAGCAGGTAGAACAACTTTTGTGGTGTCTTTCATCTGGCTACCGGGGCAGTGGAAGAACTACCAACAGAACTCCTTTCTGGCATCTTCCCCGGGGGAGTTGTGCATGGGGTGTGTTTGGAACATTTTGTCACCAGCCGACTCCAAAAGTCAGCCATTGCCCATCTCAGCCCAGCAAGCAGGTAGAACCACTTTTGTGGTGTCTTTCAGCTGGCTACCGGGGCAGTGGAAGAACTACCAACAGAACTCCTTTCTGGCATCTTCCCCGGGGGAGTTGTGCATGGGGTGTGTTTGGAACATTTTGTCACCAGCCGACTCCAAAAGTCAGCCATTGCCCATCTCAGCCCAGCAAGCAGGTAGAACCACTTTTGTGGTGTCTTTCAGCTGGCTACCGGGGCAGTGGAAGAACTACCAACAGAACTCCTTTCTGGCATCTTCCCCGGGGGAGTTGTGCATGGGGTGTGTTTGGAACATTTTGTCACCAGCCGAGTCCAAAAGTCTGCGATTCCCCATCTCAGCCCAGCAAGCAGGTAGAACAACTTTTGTGGTGTCTTTCAGCTGGCTACCGGGGCAGTGGAAGAACTACCAACGGAACTGATTTTGGCACCTTCCCCGGTGGAGTTGTGCATGGGGTGTGTTTGGATCATTTTGTCACAGGCCGACTCCAAAAGTCTGCGATTCCCCATCTCAGCCCAGCAAGCAGGTAGAACCACTTTTGTGGTGTCTTTCATCTGGCTACCGGGGCAATGTAACAACTACGAAGGGAACTGATTTTGGCACCTTCCCCGGTGGAGTTGTGCATGGGGTGTGTTTGGAACATTTTGTCACCAGCCGACTCCAAAAGTCAGCGATTCCCCATCTCAGCCCAGAAAGCAGGTAGAACCATTTTTGTGGTGTCTTTCATCTGGCTACCGGGGCAATGTAACAACTACCAACGGAACTGATTTTGGCATCTTCCCCGGTGGAGTTGTGCATGGGGTGTGTTTGGAACATTTTGTCATCAGCCGACTCCAAAAGTCTGCGATTCCCCATCTCAGCCCAGAAAGCAGGTAGAACAACTTTTGTGGTGTCTTTCAGCTGGCTACCGGGGCAGTGTAACAACTACTAACGGAACTGATTTTGGCACCTTCCCCGGTGGAGTTGTGCATGGGGTGTGTTTGGATCATTTTGTCACAGGCCGACTCCAAAAGTCTGCGATTCCCCATCTAAGCCCAGAAAGCAGGTAGAACAACTTTTGTGGTGTCTTTCAGCTGGCTACCGGGGCAGTGTAAGAACTACCAACAGAACTCCTTTCTGGCACCTTCCCCGGTGCAGTTGTGCATGGGGTGTGTTTGGAAGATTTTGTCACCAACCGAGTCCAAAAGTCAAACATTGCCCATCTCAGCCCAGCAAGCAGGTAGAACCACTTTTGTGGTGTCTTTCATCTGCCTACCGGGGCAATGTAACAACTACCAACAGAACTGATTTTGGCACCTTCCCCGGTGGAGTTGTGTATGGGGTGTGTTTGGAACACTTTGTCACCAGCCGAGTCCAAAAGTCAGCTATTCCCCATCTCAGCCCAGAAAGCAGGTAGAACCACTTTTGTGGTGTCTTTCAGCTGGCTACCGGGGCAGTGTAAGAACTATCAACAGAACTCCTTTCTGGCATCTTCCCCGGGGGTGTTGTGCATGGGGTGTGTTTGGAACATTTTGTCACCAGCCGAGTCCAAAAGTCAGCGATTCCCCATCTCAGCCCAGAAAACAGGTAGAACAACTTTTGTGGTGTCTTTCATCTGGCTACCGGGGCAGTGGAAGAACTACCAACAGAACCACTTTCTGGCACCTTCCCCAGTGGAGTTGTGCATGGGGTGTGTTTGGAACACTTTGTCACCAGCCGACAACAAAAGTCAGCGATTCCCCATCTCAGCCCAGAAAGCAGGTAGAACCACTTTTGTGGTGTCTTTCATCTGGCTACCGGGGCAGTGGAAGAACTACCAACAGAACTCCTTACTGGCACCTTCCCCGGGGGAGTTGTTCATGGGGTGCGTTTGGAACATTTTGTGACCAGCCGACTCCAAAAGTCAGCGATTCCCCATCTCAGCCCAGAAAGCAGGTAGAACAACTTTTGTGGTGTCTTTCATCTGGCTACCGGGGCAGTGGAAGAACTACCAACAGAACTCCTTTCTGGCATCTTCCCCGGGGGAGTTGTGCATGGGGTGTGTTTGGAACATTTTGTCACCAGCCGACTCCAAAAGTCAGCCATTGCCCATCTCAGCCCAGCAAGCAGGTAGAACCACTTTTGTGGTGTCTTTCAGCTGGCTACCGCGGCAGTGTAAGAACTACCAACAGAACTCCTTTCTGGCATCTTCCCCGGTGCAGTTGTGCATGGGGTGTGTTTGGAAGATTTTGTCACAGGCCGACTCCAAAAGTCTGCGATTCCCCATCTCAGCCAAGCAAGCAGGTAAAACCACTTTTGTGGTGTCTTTCAGCTGGCTACCGGGGCAGTGTAAGAACTACCAACAGAACTCCTTTCTGGCACCTTCCCCGGTGGAGTTGTGCATGGGGTGTGTTTGGAACATTTTGTCACCAGCCGACTCCAAAAGTCAGCGATTCCCCATCTTAGCCCAGAAAGTAGGTAGAACCCCTTTTTTGGTGTCTTTCAGCTGGCTACCGGGCAGTGTAAGAACTACCAACAGAACTCCTTTCTGGCACCTTCCCCGGAGGAGTTGTTCATGGGGTGCGTTTGGAACATTTTGTCACCAGCCGACTCCAAAAGTCAGCGATTCCCCATCTCAGCCCAGAAAGCAGGTAGAACAACTTTTGTGGTGTCTTTCATCTGGCTACAGGGGCAGTGGAAGAACTACCAACAGAACTCCTTTCTGGCATCTTCCCCGGGGGAGTTGTGCATGGGGTGTGTTTGGAACATTTTGTCATCAGCTGACTCCAAAAGTCTGCGATTCCCCATCTCAGCCCAGAAAGTAGGTAGAACAACTTTTGTGGTGTCTTTCAGCTGGCTACCGGGGCAGTGGAAGAACTACCAACAGAACTCCTTTCTGGCACCTTCCCCGGTGGAGTTGTGCATGGGGTGTGTTTGGAACATTTTGTCACCAGCCGACTCCAAAAGTCAGCGATTCCCCATCTTAGCCCAGAAAGTAGGTAGAAACCCTTTTTTGGTGTCTTTCATCTGGCTACCGCGGCAGTGTAAGAACTACCAACAGAACTCCTTTCTGGCATCTTCCCCGGGGGAGTTGTGCATGGGGTGTGTTTGGAACATTTTGTCATCAGCCGACTCCAAAAGTCTGCGATTCCCCATCTCAGCCCAGAAAGCAGGTAGAACCACTTTTGTGGTGTCTTTCAGCTGGCTACCGGGGCAGTGTAATAACTACCAACAGAACTCCTTTCTGGCATCTTCCCCGGGGGAGTTGTGCATGGGGTGTGTTTGGAACATTTTGTCATCAGCCGACTCCAAAAGTCTGCGATTCCCCATCTCAGCCCAGAAAGCAGGTAGAACCACTTTTGTGGTGTCTTTCAGCTGGCTACCGGGGCAGTGGAAGAACTACCAACAGAACTCCTTTCTGGCACCTTCCCCGGGGGAGTTGTTCATGGGGTGCGTTTGGAACATTTTGTCACCAGCCGACTCCAAAAGTCAGCGATTCCCCATCTCAGCCCAGAAAGCAGGTAGAACAACTTTTGTGGTGTCTTTCATCTGGCTACCGGGGCAGTGGAAGAACTACCAACAGAACTCCTTTCTGGCATCTTCCCCGGGGGAGTTGTGCATGCGGTGTGTTTGGAACATTTTGTCACCAGCCGACTCCAAAAGTCAGCCATTGCCCATCTCAGCCCAGCAAGCAGGTAGAACCACTTTTGTGGTGTCTTTCAGCTGGCTACCGCGGCAGTGTAAGAACTACCAACAGAACTCCTTTCTGGCATCTTCCCCGGGGGTGTTGTGCATGGGGTGTGTTTGGAAGATTTTGTCACAGGCCGACTCCAAAAGTCTGCGATTCCCCATCTCAGCCAAGCAAGCAGGTAAAACCACTTTTGTGGTGTCTTTCAGCTGGCTACCGGGGCAGTGTAAGAACTACCAACAGAACTCCTTTCTGGCACCTTCCCCGGTGGAGTTGTGCATGGGGTGTGTTTGGAACATTTTGTCACCAGCCGACTCCAAAAGTCAGCGATTCCCCATCTTAGCCCAGAAAGTAGGTAGAACCCCTTTTTTGGTGTCTTTCAGCTGGCTACCGGGCAGTGTAAGAACTACCAACAGAACTCCTTTCTGGCATCTTCCCCGGTGCAGTTGTGCATGGGGTGTGTTTGGAACATTTTGTCACCAGCCAAGTCCAAAAGTCAGCTATTCCCCATCTCAGCCCAGAAAGCAGGTAGAACCACTTTTGTGGTGTCTTTCATCTGGCTACCGGGGCAGTGGAAGAACTACCAACAGAACTCCTTTCTGGCACCTTCCCCGGGGGAGTTGTGCATGGGGTGTCTTTGGAACATTTTGTCACCAGCCGACTCCAAAAGTCAGCCATTGCCCATCTCAGCCCAGCAAGCAGGTAGAACCACTTTTGTGGTGTCTTTTATCTGGCTACCGGGGCAATGTAACAACTACCAACGGAACTGATTTTGGCACCTTCCCCGGTGGAGTTGTGCATGGGGTGTGTTTGGAACACTTTGTCACCAGCCGAGTCCAAAAGTCAGCGATTCCCCATCTCAGCCCAGCAAGCAGGTAGAACCACTTTTGTGGTGTCTTTCAGCTGGCTACCGCGGCAGTGTAAGAACTACCAACAGAACTTCTTTCTGGCATCTTCCCCGGGGGAGTTGTGCATGGGGTGTGTTTGGAAGATTTTGTCATCAGCCGACTCCAAAAGTCAAACATTGCCCATCTCAGCCCAGCAAGCAGGTAGAACCACTTTTGTGGTGTCTTTCATCTGCCTACCGGGGCAATGTAACAACTACCAACAGAACTGATTTTGGCACCTTCCCCGGTGGAGTTGTGTATGGGGTGTGTTTGGAACACTTTGTCACCAGCCGAGTCCAAAAGTCAGCTATTCCCCATCTCAGCCCAGAAAGCAGGTAGAACCACTTTTGTGGTGTCTTTCAGCTGGCTACCGGGGCAGTGTAAGAACTACCAACAGAACTCCTTTCTGGCATCTTCCCCGGGGGTGTTGTGCATGGGGTGTGTTTGGAACATTTTGTCACCAGCCGAGTCCAAAAGTCAGCGATTCCCCATCTCAGCCCAGAAAACAGGTAGAACAACTTTTGTGGTGTCTTTCATCTGGCTACCGGGGCAGTGGAAGAACTACCAACAGAACCACTTTCTGGCACCTTCCCCAGTGGAGTTGTGCATGGGGTGTGTTTGGAACACTTTGTCACCAGCCGACAACAAAAGTCAGCGATTCCCCATCTCAGCCCAGAAAGCAGGTAGAACCACTTTTGTGGTGTCTTTCAGCTGGCTACCGGGGCAGTGGAAGAACTACCAACAGAACTCCTTTCTGGCACCTTCCCCGGGGGAGTTGTTCATGGGGTGCGTTTGGAACATTTTGTCACCAGCCGACTCCAAAAGTCAGCGATTCCCCATCTCAGCCCAGAAAGCAGGTAGAACAACTTTTGTGGTGTCTTTCATCTGGCTACCGGGGCAGTGGAAGAACTACCAACAGAACTCCTTTCTGGCATCTTCCCCGGGGGAGTTGTGCATGGGGTGTGTTTGGAACATTTTGTCATCAGCTGACTCCAAAAGTCTGCGATTCCCCATCTCAGCCCAGAAAGCAGGTAGAACCACTTTTGTGGTGTCTTTCAGCTGGCTACCGGGGCAGTGTAACAACTACCAACAGAACTCCTTTCTGGCACCTTCCCCGGTGGAGTTGTGCATGGGGTGTGTTTGGAACATTTTGTCACCAGCCGACTCCAAAAGTCAGCGATTCCCCATCTTAGCCCAGAAAGTAGGTAGAACCCCTTTTTTGGTGTCTTTCATCTGGCTACCGCGGCAGTGTAAGAACTACCAACAGAACTCCTTTCTGGCGTCTTCCCCGGTGGAGTTGTGCATGGGGTGTGTTTGGAACATTTTGTCATCAGCCGACTCCAAAAGTCTGCGATTCCCCATCTCAGCCCAGAAAGCAGGTAGAACCACTTTTGTGGTGTCTTTCAGCTGGCTACCGGGGCAGTGTAAGAACTACCAACAGAACTCCTTTCTGGCATCTTCCCCGGGGGTGTTGTGCATGGGGTGCGTTTGGAACATTTTGTCACCAGCCGACTCCAAAAGTCAGCGATTTCCCATCTCAGCCCAGAAAGCAGGTAGAACAACTTTTGTGGTGTCTTTCATCTGGCTACCGGGGCAGTGGAAGAACTACCAACAGAACTCCTTTCTGGCACCTTCCCCGGGGGAGTTGTGCATGGGGTGTCTTTGGAACATTTTGTCACCAGCCGACTCCAAAAGTCAGCCATTGCCCATCTCAGCCCAGCAAGCAGGTAGAACCACTTTTGTGGTGTCTTTTATCTGGCTACCGGGGCAATGTAACAACTACCAATGGAACTGATTTTGGCACCTTCCCCGGTGGAGTTGTGCATGGGGTGTGTTTGGAACACTTTGTCACCAGCCGAGTCCAAAAGTCAGCGATTCCCCATCTCAGCCCAGCAAGCAGGTAGAACCACTTTTGTGGTGTCTTTCAGCTGGCTACCGGGGCAGTGTAAGAACTACCAACAGAACTCCTTTCTGGCACCTTCCCCGGGGGAGTTGTTCATGGGGTGCGTTTGGAACATTTTGTCACCAGCCGACTCCAAAAGTCAGCGATTCCCCATCTCAGCCCAGAAAGCAGGTAGAACCACTTTTGTGGTTTCTTTCAGCTGGCTACCGGGGCAGTGTAGGAACTACCAACAGAACTCCTTTCTGGCATCTTCCCCGGGGGAGTTGTGCATGGGGTGTGTTTGGAACATTTTGTCACCAGCCGACTCCAAAAGTCAGCCATTGCCCACCTCAGCCCAGCAAGCAGGTAGAACCACTTTTGTGGTGTCTTTCATCTGGCTACCGGGGCAATGTAACAACTACCAACGGAACTGATTTTGGCACCTTCCCCGGTGGAGTTGTGCATGGGGTGTGTTTGGAACATTTTGTCATCAGCCGACTCCAAAAGTCTGCGATTCCCCATCTCAGCCCAGCAAGCAGGTAGAACCACTTTTGTGGTGTCTTTCAGCTGGCTACCGGGGCAGTGGAAGAACTACCAACAGAACTCCTTTCTGGCACCTTCCCCGGGGCAGTTGTGCATGGGGTGTCTTTGGAACATTTTGTCACCAGCCGACTCCAAAAGTCAGCCATTGCCCATCTCAGCCCAGAAAGCAGGTAGAACCACTTTTGTGGTTTCTTTCAGCTGGCTACCGGGGCAGTGTAGGAACTACCAACAGAACTCCTTTCTGGCATCTTCCCCGGGGGAGTTGTGCATGCGGTGTGTTTGGAACATTTTGTCACCAGCCGACTCCAAAAGTCAGCCATTGCCCACCTCAGCCCAGCAAGCAGGTAGAACCACTTTTGTGGTGTCTTTCAGCTGGCTACCGGGGCAGTGGAAGAACTACCAACGGAACTGATTTTGGCACCTTCCCCGGGGGTGTTGTGCATGGGGTGTGTTTGGAACATTTTGTCACCAACCGACTCCAAAAGTCTGCGATTCCCCATCTAAGCCCAGAAAGCAGATAGAACCACTTTTGTGGTGTCTTTCAGCTGGCTACCGGGGCAGTGTAAGAACTACCAACATAACTCCTTTCTGGCACCTTCCCCGGTGCAGTTGTGCATGGGGTGTGTTTGGAACATTTTGTCACCAGCCGAGTCCAAAAGTCAGCGATTCCCCATCTCAGCCCAGAAAGCAGGTAGAACCACTTTTGTGGTGTCTTTCAGCTGGCTACCGCGGCAGTGTAAGAACTACCAACAGAACTTCTTTCTGGCATCTTCCCCGGGGGAGTTGTGCATGGGGTGTGTTTGGAAGATTTTGTCATCAGCCGAGTCCAAAAGTCAGCGATTCCCCATCTCAGCCCAGCAAGCAGGTAGAACCACTTTTGTGGTGTCTTTCATCTGGCTACCGGGGCAATGTAACAACGACAAACGGAACTGATTTTGGCACCTTCCCCGGTGGAATTGTGTATGGGGTGTGTTTGGAACACTTTGTCACCAGCCGAGTCCAAAAGTCAGCGATTCCCCATCTCAGCCCAGAAAGCTGGTAGAACAACTTTTGTGGTGTCTTTCATCTGGCTACCGGGGCAGTGGAAGAACTACCAACAGAACTCCTTTCTGGCATCTTCCCCGGGGGAGTTGTGCATGGGGTGTCTTTGGAACATTTTGTCACCAGCCGACAACAAAAGTCAGCGATTCCCCATCTCAGCCCAGAAAGCTGGTAGAACAACTTTTGTGGTGTCTTTCAGCTGGCTACCGGGGCAGTGTAAGAACTACCAACAGAACTCCTTTCTGGCACCTTCCCCGGGGGAGTTGTTCATGGGGTGCGTTTGGAACACTTTGTCACCAGCCGACTCCAAAAGTCAGCGATTCCCCATCTCAGCCCAGAAAGCTGGTAGAACAACTTTTGTGGTGTCTTTCATCTGGCTACCGGGGCAGTGGAAGAACTACCAACAGAACTCCTTTCTGGCACCTTCCCCGGTGGAGTTGTGCATGGGGTGTGTTTGGAACATTTTGTCACCAGCCGACTCCAAAAGTCAGCGATTCCCCATCTTAGCCCAGAAAGTAGGTAGAACCCCTTTTTTGGTGTCTTTCATCTGGCTACCGGGGCAGTGTAAGAACTACCAACAGAACTCCTTTCTGGCATCTTCCCCGGGGGAGTTGTGCATGGGGTGTGTTTGGAACATTTTGTCACCAGCCGACTCCAAAAGTCAGCCATTGCCCATCTCAGCCCAGCAAGCAGGTAGAACCACTTTTGTGGTGTCTTTCAGCTGGCTACCGGGGCAGTGGAAGAACTACCAACAGAACTCCTTTCTGGCATCTTCCCCGGGGGAGTTGTGCATGGGGTGTGTTTGGAACATTTTGTCACCAGCCGACTCCAAAAGTCAGCCATTGCCCATCTCAGCCCAGCAAGCAGGTAGAACCACTTTTGTGGTGTCTTTCAGCTGGCTACCGGGGCAGTGGAAGAACTACCAACAGAACTCCTTTCTGGCATCTTCCCCGGGGGAGTTGTGCATGGGGTGTGTTTGGAACATTTTGTCACCAGCCGAGTCCAAAAGTCTGCGATTCCCCATCTCAGCCCAGCAAGCAGGTAGAACAACTTTTGTGGTGTCTTTCAGCTGGCTACCGGGGCAGTGGAAGAACTACCAACGGAACTGATTTTGGCACCTTCCCCGGTGGAGTTGTGCATGGGGTGTGTTTGGATCATTTTGTCACAGGCCGACTCCAAAAGTCTGCGATTCCCCATCTCAGCCCAGCAAGCAGGTAGAACCACTTTTGTGGTGTCTTTCATCTGGCTACCGGGGCAATGTAACAACTACGAAGGGAACTGATTTTGGCACCTTCCCCGGTGGAGTTGTGCATGGGGTGTGTTTGGAACATTTTGTCACCAGCCGACTCCAAAAGTCAGCGATTCCCCATCTCAGCCCAGAAAGCAGGTAGAACCATTTTTGTGGTGTCTTTCATCTGGCTACCGGGGCAATGTAACAACTACCAACGGAACTGATTTTGGCATCTTCCCCGGTGGAGTTGTGCATGGGGTGTGTTTGGAACATTTTGTCATCAGCCGACTCCAAAAGTCTGCGATTCCCCATCTCAGCCCAGAAAGCAGGTAGAACAACTTTTGTGGTGTCTTTCAGCTGGCTACCGGGGCAGTGTAACAACTACTAACGGAACTGATTTTGGCACCTTCCCCGGTGGAGTTGTGCATGGGGTGTGTTTGGATCATTTTGTCACAGGCCGACTCCAAAAGTCTGCGATTCCCCATCTAAGCCCAGAAAGCAGGTAGAACCACTTTTGTGGTGTCTTTCAGCTGGCTACCGGGGCAGTGTAAGAACTACCAACAGAACTCCTTTCTGGCACCTTCCCCGGGGGAGTTGTGCATGGGGTGTGTTTGGAAGATTTTGTCACCAGCCGAGTCCAAAAGTCAAACATTGCCCATCTCAGCCCAGCAAGCAGGTAGAACCACTTTTGTGGTGTCTTTCATCTGCCTACCGGGGCAATGTAACAACTACCAACGGAACTGATTTTGGCACCTTCCCCGGTGGAGTTGTGTATGGGGTGTGTTTGGAACACTTTGTCACCAGCCGAGTCCAAAAGTCAGCTATTCCCCATCTCAGCCCAGAAAGCAGGTAGAACCACTTTTGTGGTGTCTTTCAGCTGGCTACCGGGGCAGTGTAAGAACTATCAACAGAACTCCTTTCTGGCATCTTCCCCGGGGGTGTTGTGCATGGGGTGTGTTTGGAACATTTTGTCACCAGCCGAGTCCAAAAGTCAGCGATTCCCCATCTCAGCCCAGAAAACAGGTAGAACAACTTTTGTGGTGTCTTTCATCTGGCTACCGGGGCAGTGTAAGAACTACCAACAGAACCACTTTCTGGCACCTTCCCCAGTGGAGTTGTGCATGGGGTGTGTTTGGAACACTTTGTCACCAGCCGACAACAAAAGTCAGCGATTCCCCATCTCAGCCCAGAAAGCAGGTAGAACCACTTTTGTGGTGTCTTTCATCTGGCTACCGGGGCAGTGGAAGAACTACCAACAGAACTCCTTTCTGGCACCTTCCCCGGTGGAGTTGTGCATGGGGTGTGTTTGGAACATTTTGTCACCAGCCGACTCCAAAAGTCAGCGATTCCCCATCTTAGCCCAGAAAGTAGGTAGAACCCCTTTTTTGGTGTCTTTCAGCTGGCTACCGGGCAGTGTAAGAACTACCAACAGAACTCCTTTCTGGCACCTTCCCCGGAGGAGTTGTTCATGGGGTGCGTTTGGAACATTTTGTCACCAGCCGACTCCAAAAGTCAGCGATTCCCCATCTCAGCCCAGAAAGCAGGTAGAACAACTTTTGTGGTGTCTTTCATCTGGCTACAGGGGCAGTGGAAGAACTACCAACAGAACTCCTTTCTGGCATCTTCCCCGGGGGAGTTGTGCATGGGGTGTGTTTGGAACATTTTGTCATCAGCTGACTCCAAAAGTCTGCGATTCCCCATCTCAGCCCAGAAAGTAGGTAGAACAACTTTTGTGGTGTCTTTCAGCTGGCTACCGGGGCAGTGGAAGAACTACCAACAGAACTCCTTTCTGGCACCTTCCCCGGTGGAGTTGTGCATGGGGTGTGTTTGGAACATTTTGTCACCAGCCGACTCCAAAAGTCAGCGATTCCCCATCTTAGCCCAGAAAGTAGGTAGAACCCCTTTTTTGGTGTCTTTCATCTGGCTACCGCGGCAGTGTAAGAACTACCAACAGAACTCCTTTCTGGCATCTTCCCCGGGGGAGTTGTGCATGGGGTGTGTTTGGAACATTTTGTCATCAGCCGACTCCAAAAGTCTGCGATTCCCCATCTCAGCCCAGAAAGCAGGTAGAACCACTTTTGTGGTGTCTTTCAGCTGGCTACCGGGGCAGTGTAATAACTACCAACAGAACTCCTTTCTGGCATCTTCCCCGGGGGAGTTGTGCATGGGGTGTGTTTGGAACATTTTGTCATCAGCCGACTCCAAAAGTCTGCGATTCCCCATCTCAGCCCAGAAAGCAGGTAGAACCACTTTTGTGGTGTCTTTCAGCTGGCTACCGGGGCAGTGGAAGAACTACCAACAGAACTCCTTTCTGGCACCTTCCCCGGGGGAGTTGTTCATGGGGTGCGTTTGGAACATTTTGTCACCAGCCGACTCCAAAAGTCAGCGATTCCCCATCTCAGCCCAGAAAGCAGGTAGAACAACTTTTGTGGTGTCTTTCATCTGGCTACCGGGGCAGTGGAAGAACTACCAACAGAACTCCTTTCTGGCATCTTCCCCGGGGGAGTTGTGCATGCGGTGTGTTTGGAACATTTTGTCACCAGCCGACTCCAAAAGTCAGCCATTGCCCATCTCAGCCCAGCAAGCAGGTAGAACCACTTTTGTGGTGTCTTTCAGCTGGCTACCGCGGCAGTGTAAGAACTACCAACAGAACTCCTTTCTGGCATCTTCCCCGGTGCAGTTGTGCATGGGGTGTGTTTGGAAGATTTTGTCACAGGCCGACTCCAAAAGTCTGCGATTCCCCATCTCAGCCAAGCAAGCAGGTAAAACCACTTTTGTGGTGTCTTTCAGCTGGCTACCGGGGCAGTGTAAGAACTACCAACAGAACTCCTTTCTGGCACCTTCCCCGGTGGAGTTGTGCATGGGGTGTGTTTGGAACATTTTGTCACCAGCCGACTCCAAAAGTCAGCGATTCCCCATCTTAGCCCAGAAAGTAGGTAGAACCCCTTTTTTGGTGTCTTTCAGCTGGCTACCGGGCAGTGTAAGAACTACCAACAGAACTCCTTTCTGGCATCTTCCCCGGTGCAGTTGTGCATGGGGTGTGTTTGGAACATTTTGTCACCAGCCAAGTCCAAAAGTCAGCTATTCCCCATCTCAGCCCAGAAAGCAGGTAGAACCACTTTTGTGGTGTCTTTCATCTGGCTACCGGGGCAGTGGAAGAACTACCAACAGAACTCCTTTCTGGCATCTTCCCCGGTGCAGTTGTGCATGGGGTGTGTTTGGAAGATTTTGTCACAGGCCGACTCCAAAAGTCAGCGATTCCCCATCTTAGCCCAGAAAGTAGGTAGAACCCCTTTTGTGGTGTCTTTCATCTGGCTACCGGGGCAATGTAACAACTACCAACGGAACTGATTTTGGCACCTTCCTCAGGGGAGTTGTGCATGGGGTGTGTTTGGAACATTTTGTCACCAGCCGACTCCAAAAGTCTGCGATTCCCCATCTCAGCCCAGAAAGCAGGTAGAACCACTTTTGTGGTGTCTTTCATCTGGCTACCGGGGCAATGTAACAACTACCAACGGAACTGATTTTGGCACCTTCCCCGGTGGAGTTGTGCATGGGGTGTGTTTGGATCATTTTGTCACAGGCCGACTCCAAAAGTCTGCCATTCCCCATCTCAGCCCAGAAAGCAGGTAGAACCACTTTTGTGGTGTCTTTCAGCTGGCTACCGCGGCAGTGGAAGAACTACCAACAGAACTCCTTTCTGGCATCTTCCCCGGGGGAGTTGTGCATGGGGTGTGTTTGGAACATTTTGTCACCAGCCGACTCCAAAGGTCAGCGATTCCCCATCTCAGCCCAGAAAGCAGGTAGAACAACTTTTGTGGTGTCTTTCAGCTGGCTACCGGGGCAGTGTAACAACTACCAACGGAACTGATTTTGGCACCTTCCCCGGTGGAGTTGTGCATGGGGTGTGTTTGGATCTTTTTGTCACAGGCCGACTCCAAAAGTCTGCCATTCCCCATCTAAGCCCAGCAAGCAGGTAGAACCACTTTTGTGGTGTCTTTCAGCTGGCTACCGGGGCAGTGTAAGAACTACCAACAGAACTCCTTTCTGGCACCTTCCCCGGTGCAGTTGTGCATGGCGTGTGTTTGGAACACTTTGTCACCAGCCGAGTCCAAAAGTCAGCGATTCCCCATCTCAGCCCAGAAAGCAGGTAGAACCACTTTTGTGGTGTCTTTCAGCTGGCTACCGCGGCAGTGTAAGAACTACCAACAGAACTTCTTTCTGGCATCTTCCCCGGGGGAGTTGTGCATGGGGTGTGTTTGGAACATTTTGTCACAGGCCGACTCCAAAAGTCTGCGATTTCCCATCTCAGCCCAGAAAGCAGGTAGAACCACTTTTGTGGTGTCTTTCATCTGGCTACCGGGGCAGTGGAAGAACTACCAACAGAACTCCTTTCTGGCATCTTCCCCCGGGGAGTTGTGCATGGGGTGTGTTTGGAAGATTTTGTCACCAGCCGAGTCCAAAAGTCAGCGATTCCCCATCTCAGCCCAGAAAACAGGTAGAACCCCTTTTTTGGTGTCTTTCATCTGGCTACCGGGGCAGTGTAAGAACTACCAACAGAACTCCTTTCTGGCATCTTCCCCAGGGGAGTTGTGCATGGGGTGTGTTTGGAACATTTTGTCACCAGCCGACTCCAAAAGTCAGCCATTGCCCATCTCAGCCCAGAAAGTAGGTAGAACCCCTTTTTTGGTGTCTTTCATCTGGCTACCGGGGCAGTGTAAGAACTACCAACAGAACTCCTTTCTGGCATCTTCCCCGGGGGAGTTGTGCATGCGGTGTGTTTGGAACATTTTGTCACCAGCCGACTCCAAAAGTCAGCCATTGCCCATCTCAGCCCAGCAAGCAGGTAGAACCACTTTTGTGGTGTCTTTCAGCTGGCTACCGCGGCAGTGTAAGAACTACCAACAGAACTCCTTTCTGGCACCTTCCCCGGTGCAGTTGTGCATGGGGTGTGTTTGGAACACTTTGTCACCAGCCGAGTCCAAAAGTCAGCGATTCCCCATCTCAGCCCAGCAAGCAGGTAGAACCACTTTTGTGGTGTCTTTCATCTGGCTACCGGGGCAGTGTAACAACTACCAACGGAACTGATTTTGGCATCTTCCCCGGTGGAGTTGTGCATGGGGTGTGTTTGGAACATTTTGTCACCAGCCGACTCCAAAAGTCAGCGATTCCCCATC
The DNA here is from genome assembly GCF_963210335.1 of Falco punctatus. Taxonomy (NCBI): domain Eukaryota; kingdom Metazoa; phylum Chordata; class Aves; order Falconiformes; family Falconidae; genus Falco; species Falco punctatus. The sequence goes on from NW_027660073.1 coordinate 1,081,419, forward strand.
TCAGCCCAGAAAGCAGGTAGAACAACTTTTGTGGTGTCTTTCAGCTGGCTACCGGGGCAGTGTAACAACTACCAACGGAACTGAATTTGGCACCTTCCCCGGTGGAGTTGTGCATGGGGTGTGTTTGGATCATTTTGTCACAGGCCGACTCCAAAAGTCTGCGATTCCCCATCTCAGCCCAGAAAGCAGGTAGAACCACTTTTGTGGTGTCTTTCAGCTGGCTACCGGGGCAGTGTAACAACTACCAACAGAACTCCTTTCTGGCATCTTCCCCGGTGGAGTTGTACATGGGGTGTGTTTGGAACATTTTGTCACCAGCCGACTCCAAAAGTCAGCGATTCCCCATCTTAGCCCAGAAAGTAGGTAGAACCCCTTTTTTGGTGTCTTTCATCTGGCTACCGGGGCAGTGTAAGAACTACCAACAGAACTCCTTTCTGGCATCTTCCCCGGGGGAGTTGTGCATGGGGTGTGTTTGGAACATTTTGTCACCAGCCGACTCCAAAAGTCAGCCATTGCCCATCTCAGCCCAGCAAGCAGGTAGAACCACTTTTGTGGTGTCTTTCAGCTGGCTACCGCGGCAGTGTAAGAACTACCAACAGAACTCCTTTCTGGCACCTTCCCCGGTGCAGTTGTGCATGGGGTGTGTTTGGAACACTTTGTCACCAGCCGAGTCCAAAAGTCAGCGATTCCCCATCTCAGCCCAGCAAGCAGGTAGAACCACTTTTGTGGTGTCTTTCATCTGGCTACCGGGGCAATGTAACAACTACCAACGGAACTGATTTTGGCACCTTCCCCGGTGGAGTTGTGCATGGGGTGTGTTTGGAACATTTTGTCACCAGCCGACTCCAAAAGTCTGCGATTCCCCATCTCAGCCCAGAAAGCAGGTAGAACAACTTTTGTGGTGTCTTTCAGCTGGCTACCGGGGCAGTGTAACAACTACCAACGGAACTGATTTTGGCACCTTCCCCGGTGGAGTTGTGCATGGGGTGTGTTTGGATCATTTTGTCACAGGCCGACTCCAAAAGTCTGCGATTCCCCATCTCAGCCCAGAAAGCAGGTAGAACCACTTTTGTGGTGTCTTTCATCTGGCTACCGGGGCAGTGTAAGAACTACCAACAGAACTCCTTTCTGGCATCTTCCCCGGTGGAGTTGTGCATGGGGTGTGTTTGGAACATTTTGTCATCAGCCGACTCCAAAAGTCTGCGATTCCCCATCTCAGCCCAGAAAGCAGGTAGAACAACTTTTGTGGTGTCTTTCAGCTGGCTACCGGGGCAGTGTAACAACTACCAACGGAACTGATTTTGGCACCTTCCCCGGTGGAGTTGTGCATGGGGTGTGTTTGGATCATTTTGTCACAGGCCGACTCCAAAAGTCTGCCATTCCCCATCTCAGCCCAGAAAGCAGGTAGAACCACTTTTGTGGTGTCTTTCAGCTGGCTACCGGGGCAGTGTAAGAACTACCAACAGAACTCCTTTCTGGCACCTTCCCCGGGGGAGTTGTGCATGGGGTGTGTTTGGAACACTTTGTCACCAGCCGAGTCCAAAAGTCAGCGATTCCCCATCTCAGCCCAGAAAGCAGGTAGAACCACTTTTGTGGTGTCTTTCAGCTGGCTACCGCGGCAGTGTAAGAACTACCAACAGAACTTCTTTCTGGCATCTTCCCCGGGGGAGTTGTGCATGGGGTGTGTTTGGAAGATTTTGTCATCAGCCGACTCCAAACGTCTGCGATTTCCCATCTCAGCCCAGAAAGCAGGTAGAACCACTTTTGTGGTGTCTTTCATCTGGCTACCGCGGCAGTGGAAGAACTACCAACAGAACTCCTTTCTGGCACCTTCCCCGGTGCAGTTGTGCATGGGGTGTGTTTGGATCATTTTGTCACAGGCCGAGTCCAAAAGTCTGCGATTTCCCATCTCAGCCCAGAAAGCAGGTAGAACAACTTTTGTGGTGTCTTTCATCTGGCTACCGGGGCAGTGGAAGAACTACCAACAGAACTCCTTTCTGGCATCTTCCCCGGGGGAGTTGTGCATGGGGTGTGTTTGGAACATTTTGTCATCAGCCGACTCCAAAAGTCTGCGATTTCCCATCTCAGCCCAGCAAGCAGGTAGAACCACTTTTGTGGTGTCTTTCAGCTGGCTACCGCGGCAGTGTAAGAACTACCAACAGAACTTCTTTCTGGCATCTTCCCCGGGGGAGTTGTGCATGGGGTGTGTTTGGAAGATTTTGTCACCAGCCGACAACAAAAGTCAGCGATTTCCCATCTCAGCCCAGAAAGCAGGTAGAACCACTTTTGTGGTGTCTTTCAGCTGGCTACCGCGGCAGTGGAAGAACTACCAACAGTACTCCTTTCTGGCACCTTCCCCGGGGGAGTTGTGCATGGGGTGTCTTTGGATCATTTTGTCACAGGCCGACTCCAAAAGTCTGCGATTTCCCATCTCAGCCCAGAAAGCAGGTAGAACCACTTTTGTGGTGTCTTTCATCTGGCTACCGGGGCAGTGGAAGAACTACCAACAGAACTCCTTTCTGGCATCTTCCCCCGGGGAGTTGTGCATGGGGTGTGTTTGGAACACTTTGTCACCAGCCGAGTCCAAAAGTCAGCGATTCCCCATCTCAGCCCAGAAAACAGGTAGAACCCCTTTTTTGGTGTCTTTCATCTGGCTACCGGGGCAGTGTAAGAACTACCAACAGAACTCCTTTCTGGCATCTTCCCCGGGGGAGTTGTGCATGCGGTGTGTTTGGAACATTTTGTCACCAGCCGACTCCAAAAGTCAGCCATTGCCCATCTCAGCCCAGAAAGTAGGTAGAACCCCTTTTTTGGTGTCTTTCATCTGGCTACCGGGGCAGTGTAAGAACTACCAACAGAACTCCTTTCTGGCATCTTCCCCGGGGGAGTTGTGCATGCGGTGTGTTTGGAACATTTTGTCACCAGCCGACTCCAAAAGTCAGCCATTGCCCATCTCAGCCCAGCAAGCAGGTAGAACCACTTTTGTGGTGTCTTTCAGCTGGCTACCGCGGCAGTGTAAGAACTACCAACAGAACTCCTTTCTGGCACCTTCCCCGGTGCAGTTGTGCATGGGGTGTGTTTGGAACACTTTGTCACCAGCCGAGTCCAAAAGTCAGCGATTCCCCATCTCAGCCCAGCAAGCAGGTAGAACCACTTTTGTGGTGTCTTTCATCTGGCTACCGGGGCAGTGTAACAACTACCAACGGAACTGATTTTGGCATCTTCCCCGGTGGAGTTGTGCATGGGGTGTGTTTGGAACATTTTGTCACCAGCCGACTCCAAAAGTCTGCGATTCCCCATCTCAGCCCAGAAAGCAGGTAGAACAACTTTTGTGGTGTCTTTCAGCTGGCTACCGGGGCAGTGTAACAACTACCAACGGAACTGATTTTGGCACCTTCCCCGGTGGAGTTGTGCATGGGGTGTGTTTGGATCATTTTGTCACAGGCCGACTCCAAAAGTCTGCGATTCCCCATCTCAGCCCAGCAAGCAGGTAGAACCACTTTTGTGGTGTCTTTCATCTGGCTACCGGGGCAGTGGAAGAACTACCAACAGAACTCCTTTCTGGCACCTTCCCCGGTGCAGTTGTGCATGGGGTGTGTTTGGAACATTTTGTCACCAGCCGAGTCCAAAAGTCAGCGATTCCCCATCTCAGCCCAGAAAGCAGGTAGAACAACTTTTGTGGTGTCTTTCAGCTGGCTACCGGGGCAGTGTAACAACTACCAACGGAACTGATTTTGGCACCTTCCCCGGTGGAGTTGTGCATGGGGTGTGTTTGGAACACTTTGTCACCAGCCGAGTCCAAAAGTCAGCGATTCCCCATCTCAGCCCAGCAAGCAGGTAGAACCACTTTTGTGGTGTCTTTCATCTGGCTACCGGGGCAGTGTAACAACTACCAACGGAACTGATTTTGGCATCTTCCCCGGTGGAGTTGTGCATGGGGTGTGTTTGGAACATTTTGTCACCAGCCGACTCCAAAAGTCTGCGATTCCCCATCTCAGCCCAGAAAGCAGGTAGAACAACTTTTGTGGTGTCTTTCAGCTGGCTACCGGGGCAGTGTAACAACTACCAACGGAACTGATTTTGGCACCTTCCCCGGTGGAGTTGTGCATGGGGTGTGTTTGGAAGATTTTGTCATCAGCCGACTCCAAAAGTCTGCGATTTCCCATCTCAGCCCAGCAAGCAGGTAGAACCACTTTTGTGGTGTCTTTCATCTGGCTACCGGGGCAGTGGAAGAACTACCAACAGAACTCCTTTCTGGCATCTTCCCCGGTGGAGTTGTGCATGGGGTGTGTTTGGAACATTTTGTCATCAGCCGACTCCAAAAGTCTGCGATTCCCCATCTCAGCCCAGAAAGCAGGTAGAACAACTTTTGTGGTGTCTTTCAGCTGGCTACCGGGGCAGTGGAAGAACTACCAACAGAACTCCTTTCTGGCACCTTCCCCGGGGGAGTTGTGCATGGGGTGTGTTTGGAACATTTTGTCACCAGCCGACTCCAAAAGTCAGCCATTGCCCATCTCAGCCCAGCAAGCAGGTAGAACCACTTTTGTGGTGTCTTTCATCTGGCTACCGGGGCAGTGTAAGAACTACCAACAGAACTCCTTTCTGGCACCTTCCCCGGGGGAGTTGTGCATGGGGTGTGTTTGGAACACTTTGTCACCAGCCGAGTCCAAAAGTCAGCGATTCCCCATCTCAGCCCAGAAAGCAGGTAGAACCACTTTTGTGGTGTCTTTCAGCTGGCTACCGCGGCAGTGTAAGAACTACCAACAGAACTTCTTTCTGGCATCTTCCCCGGGGGAGTTGTGCATGGGGTGTGTTTGGAACATTTTGTCACCAGCCGACTCCAAAAGTCAGCGATTCCCCATCTCAGCCCAGCAAGCAGGTAGAACCACTTTTGTGGTGTCTTTCATCTGGCTACCGGGGCAATGTAACAACTACCAACGGAACTGATTTTGGCACCTTCCCCGGTGGAGTTGTGCATGGGGTGTGTTTGGAACATTTTGTCACCAGCCGAGTCCAAAAGTCAGCGATTCCCCATCTCAGCCCAGAAAGCAGGTAGAACAACTTTTGTGGTGTCTTTCATCTGGCTACCGGGGCAGTGGAATAACTACCAACAGAACTCCTTTCTGGCACCTTCCCCGGTGGAGTTGTGCATGGGGTGCGTTTGGAACATTTTGTCACCAGCCGACTCCAAAAGTCAGCCATTGCCCATCTCAGCCCAGCAAGCAGGTAAAACCACTTTTGTGGTGTCTTTCATCTGGCTACCGGGGCAGTGTAACAACTACCAACGGAACTGATTTTGGCATCTTCCCCGGTGGAGTTGTGCATGGGGTGTGTTTGGAACATTTTGTCACCAGCCGACTCCAAAAGTCTGCGATTCCCCATCTCAGCCCAGCAAGCAGGTAGAACAACTTTTGTGGTGTCTTTCAGCTGGCTACCGGGGCAGTGGAAGAACTACCAACAGAACTCCTTTCTGGCATCTTCCCCGGTGGAGTTGTGCATGGGGTGTGTTTGGAACATTTTGTCATCAGCCGACTCCAAAAGTCTGCGATTCCCCATCTCAGCCCAGAAAGCAGGTAGAACAACTTTTGTGGTGTCTTTCAGCTGGCTACCGGGGCAGTGTAACAACTACCAACGGAACTGATTTTGGCACCTTCCCCGGTGGAGTTGTGCATGGGGTGTGTTTGGATCATTTTGTCACAGGCCGACTCCAAAAGTCTGCGATTCCCCATCTCAGCCCAGAAAGCAGGTAGAACCACTTTTGTGGTGTCTTTCATCTGGCTACCGGGGCAGTGGAAGAACTACCAACAGAACTCCTTTCTGGCATCTTCCCCGGTGGAGTTGTGCATGGGGTGTGTTTGGAACATTTTGTCATCAGCCGACTCCAAAAGTCTGCGATTCCCCATCTCAGCCCAGAAAGCAGGTAGAACAACTTTTGTGGTGTCTTTCAGCTGGCTACCGGGGCAGTGTAACAACTACCAACGGAACTGATTTTGGCACCTTCCCCGGTGGAGTTGTGCATGGGGTGTGTTTGGATCATTTTGTCACAGGCCGACTCCAAAAGTCTGCCATTCCCCATCTAAGCCCAGAAAGCAGGTAGAACCACTTTTGTGGTGTCTTTCAGCTGGCTACCGGGGCAGTGTAAGAACTACCAACAGAACTCCTTTCTGGCACCTTCCCCGGTGCAGTTGTGCATGGGGTGTGTTTGGAACACTTTGTCACCAGCCGAGTCCAAAAGTCAGCGATTCCCCATCTCAGCCCAGAAAGCAGGTAGAACCACTTTTGTGGTGTCTTTCAGCTGGCTACCGCGGCAGTGTAAGAACTACCAACGGAACTGATTTTGGCACCTTCCCCGGTGGAGTTGTGCATGGGGTGTGTTTGGAAGATTTTGTCATCAGCCGACTCCAAACGTCTGCGATTTCCCATCTCAGCCCAGAAAGCAGGTAGAACCACTTTTGTGGTGTCTTTCAGCTGGCTACCGCGGCAGTGGAAGAACTACCAACAGAACTCCTTTCTGGCACCTTCCCCGGTGCAGTTGTGCATGGGGTGTGTTTGGATCATTTTGTCACAGGCCGAGTCCAAAAGTCTGCGATTTCCCATCTCAGCCCAGAAAGCAGGTAGAACCACTTTTGTGGTGTCTTTCATCTGGCTACCGGGGCAGTGGAAGAACTACCAAAAGAACTGATTTTGGCACCTTCCCCGGTGGAGTTGTGCATGGGGTGTGTTTGGAACATTTTGTCACCAGCCGAGTCCAAAAGTCAGCGATTCCCCATCTCAGCCCAGAAAGCAGGTAGAACAACTTTTGTGGTGTCTTTCATCTGGCTACCGGGGCAGTGGAATAACTACCAACAGAACTCCTTTCTGGCACCTTCCCCGGTGGAGTTGTGCATGGGGTGCGTTTGGAACATTTTGTCACCAGCCGACTCCAAAAGTCAGCCATTGCCCATCTCAGCCCAGCAAGCAGGTAAAACCACTTTTGTGGTGTCTTTCATCTGGCTACCGGGGCAGTGTAACAACTACCAACGGAACTGATTTTGGCATCTTCCCCGGTGGAGTTGTGCATGGGGTGTGTTTGGAACATTTTGTCACCAGCCGACTCCAAAAGTCTGCGATTCCCCATCTCAGCCCAGCAAGCAGGTAGAACAACTTTTGTGGTGTCTTTCATCTGGCTACCGGGGCAGTGGAAGAACTACCAACAGAACTCCTTTCTGGCATCTTCCCCGGTGGAGTTGTGCATGGGGTGTGTTTGGAACATTTTGTCATCAGCCGACTCCAAAAGTCTGCGATTCCCCATCTCAGCCCAGAAAGCAGGTAGAACAACTTTTGTGGTGTCTTTCAGCTGGCTACCGGGGCAGTGTAACAACTACCAACGGAACTGATTTTGGCACCTTCCCCGGTGGAGTTGTGCATGGGGTGTGTTTGGATCATTTTGTCACAGGCCGACTCCAAAAGTCTGCGATTCCCCATCTCAGCCCAGAAAGCAGGTAGAACCACTTTTGTGGTGTCTTTCATCTGGCTACCGGGGCAGTGGAAGAACTACCAACAGAACTCCTTTCTGGCATCTTCCCCGGTGGAGTTGTGCATGGGGTGTGTTTGGAACATTTTGTCATCAGCCGACTCCAAAAGTCTGCGATTCCCCATCTCAGCCCAGAAAGCAGGTAGAACAACTTTTGTGGTGTCTTTCAGCTGGCTACCGGGGCAGTGTAACAACTACCAACGGAACTGATTTTGGCACCTTCCCCGGTGGAGTTGTGCATGGGGTGTGTTTGGATCATTTTGTCACAGGCCGACTCCAAAAGTCTGCCATTCCCCATCTAAGCCCAGAAAGCAGGTAGAACCACTTTTGTGGTGTCTTTCAGCTGGCTACCGGGGCAGTGTAAGAACTACCAACAGAACTCCTTTCTGGCACCTTCCCCGGTGCAGTTGTGCATGGGGTGTGTTTGGAACACTTTGTCACCAGCCGAGTCCAAAAGTCAGCGATTCCCCATCTCAGCCCAGAAAGCAGGTAGAACCACTTTTGTGGTGTCTTTCAGCTGGCTACCGCGGCAGTGTAAGAACTACCAACGGAACTGATTTTGGCACCTTCCCCGGTGGAGTTGTGCATGGGGTGTGTTTGGAAGATTTTGTCATCAGCCGACTCCAAACGTCTGCGATTTCCCATCTCAGCCCAGAAAGCAGGTAGAACCACTTTTGTGGTGTCTTTCAGCTGGCTACCGCGGCAGTGGAAGAACTACCAACAGAACTCCTTTCTGGCACCTTCCCCGGTGCAGTTGTGCATGGGGTGTGTTTGGATCATTTTGTCACAGGCCGAGTCCAAAAGTCTGCGATTTCCCATCTCAGCCCAGAAAGCAGGTAGAACCACTTTTGTGGTGTCTTTCATCTGGCTACCGGGGCAGTGGAAGAACTACCAAAAGAACTCCTTTCTGGCATCTTCCCCGGGGGAGTTGTGCATGGGGTGTGTTTGGAACATTTTGTCACCAGCCGAGTCCAAAAGTCAGCGATTCCCCATCTCAGCCCAGAAAGCAGGTAGAACAACTTTTGTGGTGTCTTTCAGCTGGCTACCGGGGCAGTGGAAGAACTACCAACAGAACTCCTTTCTGGCATCTTCCCCGGGGGAGTTGTGCATGGGGTGTGTTTGGAACATTTTGTCACCAGCCGACTCCAAAAGTCAGCCATTGCCCATCTCAGCCCAGCAAGCAGGTAGAACCACTTTTGTGGTGTCTTTCAGCTGGCTACCGCGGCAGTGGAAGAACTACCAACAGAACTCCTTTCTGGCACCTTCCCCGGTGCAGTTGTGCATGGGGTGTGTTTGGAACACTTTGTCACCAGCCGAGTCCAAAAGTCAGCGATTCCCCATCTCAGCCCAGCAAGCAGGTAGAACCACTTTTGTGGTGTCTTTCATCTGGCTACCGGGGCAATGTAACAACTACCAACGGAACTGATTTTGGCATCTTCCCCGGTGGAGTTGTGCATGGGGTGTGTTTGGAAGATTTTGTCACCAGCCGACTCCAAAAGTCAGCGATTCCCCATCTCAGCCCAGCAAGCAGGTAGAACCACTTTTGTGGTGTCTTTCAGCTGGCTACCGCGGCAGTGGAAGAACTACCAACAGAACTCCTTTCTGGCACCTTCCCCGGTGCAGTTGTGCATGGGGTGTGTTTGGATCATTTTGTCACAGGCCGACTCCAAAAGTCTGCGATTTCACATCTCAGCCCAGAAAGCAGGTAGAACCACTTTTGTGGTGTCTTTCATCTGGCTACCGGGGCAATGTAAGAACTACCAACGGAACTGATTTTGGCACCTTCCCCGGTGGAGTTGTGCATGGGGTGTGTTTGGAACACTTTGTCACCAGCCGAGTCCAAAAGTCAGCGATTCCCCATCTCAGCCCAGCAAGCAGGTAGAACCACTTTTGTGGTGTCTTTCATCTGGCTACCGGGGCAATGTAACAACTACCAACGGAACTGATTTTGGCATCTTCCCCGGTGGAGTTGTGCATGGGGTGTGTTTGGAACATTTTGTCACCAGCCGACTCCAAAAGTCTGTGATTCCCCATCTCAGCCCAGCAAGCAGGTAGAACCACTTTTGTGGTGTCTTTCATCTGGCTACCGGGGCAGTGTAAGAACTACCAACAGAACTCCTTTCTGGCACCTTCCCCGGTGCAGTAGTGCATGGGCTGTGTTTGGAACACTTTGTCACCAGCCGAGTCCAAAAGTCAGCGATTCCCCATCTCAGCCCAGAAAGTAGGTAGAACCACTTTTGTGGTGTCTTTCAGCTGGCTACCGCGGCAGTGTAAGAACTACCAACAGAACTCCTTTCTGGCATCTTCCCCGGGGGAGTTGTGCATGGGGTGTGTTTGGAACATTTTGTCACCAGCCGAGTCCAAAAGTCAGCGATTCCCCATCTCAGCCCAGAAAGCAGGTAGAACAACTTTTGTGGTGTCTTTCATCTGGCTACCGGGGCAGTGGAAGAACTACCAACAGAACTCCTTTCTGGCATCTTCCCCGGTGCAGTTGTGCATGGGGTGTGTTTGGAACATTTTGTCATCAGCCGACTCCAAAAGTCAGCGATTCCCCATCTCAGCCCAGAAAGCAGGTAGAACCACTTTTGTGGTGTCTTTCATCTGGCTACCGGGGCAGTGTAAGAACTACCAACAGAACTCCTTTCTGGCATCTTCCCCGGGGGAGTTGTGCATGCGGTGTGTTTGGAACATTTTGTCACCAGCCGACTCCAAAAGTCAGCCATTGCCCATCTCAGCCCAGCAAGCAGGTAGAACCACTTTTGTGGTGTCTTTCAGCTGGCTACCGGGGCAGTGTAAGAACTACCAACAGAACTCCTTTCTGGCATCTTCCCCGGGGGAGTTGTGCATGGGGTGTGTTTGGAAGATTTTGTCATCAGCCGAGTTCAAAAGTCAGCGATTCCCCATCTCAGCCCAGCAAGCAGGTAGAACAACTTTTGTGGTGTCTTTCAGCTGGCTACCGGGGCAGTGTAAGAACTACCAACAGAACTCCTTTCTGGCATCTTCCCCGGGGGAGTTGTGCATGGGGTGTCTTTGGATCATTTTGTCACAGGCCGACTCCAAAAGTCTGCCATTCCCCATCTAAGCCCAGAAAGCAGGTAGAACCACTTTTGTGGTGTCTTTCAGCTGGCTACCGGGGCAGTGTAAGAACTACCAACAGAACTCCTTTCTGGCACCTTCCCCGGTGCAGTTGTGCATGGGGTGTGTTTGGAACACTTTGTCACCAGCCGAGTCCAAAAGTCAGCGATTCCCCATCTCAGCCCAGAAAGCAGGTAGAACCACTTTTGTGGTGTCTTTCAGCTGGCTACCGCGGCAGTGTAAGAACTACCAACGGAACTGATTTTGGCACCTTCCCCGGTGGAGTTGTGCATGGGGTGTGTTTGGAAGATTTTGTCATCAGCCGACTCCAAACGTCTGCGATTTCCCATCTCAGCCCAGAAAGCAGGTAGAACCACTTTTGTGGTGTCTTTCAGCTGGCTACCGCGGCAGTGGAAGAACTACCAACAGAACTCCTTTCTGGCACCTTCCCCGGTGCAGTTGTGCATGGGGTGTGTTTGGATCATTTTGTCACAGGCCGAGTCCAAAAGTCTGCGATTTCCCATCTCAGCCCAGAAAGCAGGTAGAACCACTTTTGTGGTGTCTTTCATCTGGCTACCGGGGCAGTGGAAGAACTACCAAAAGAACTCCTTTCTGGCATCTTCCCCGGGGGAGTTGTGCATGGGGTGTGTTTGGAACATTTTGTCACCAGCCGAGTCCAAAAGTCAGCGATTCCCCATCTCAGCCCAGAAAGCAGGTAGAACAACTTTTGTGGTGTCTTTCAGCTGGCTACCGGGGCAGTGGAAGAACTACCAACAGAACTCCTTTCTGGCATCTTCCCCGGGGGAGTTGTGCATGGGGTGTGTTTGGAACATTTTGTCACCAGCCGACTCCAAAAGTCAGCCATTGCCCATCTCAGCCCAGCAAGCAGGTAGAACCACTTTTGTGGTGTCTTTCAGCTGGCTACCGCGGCAGTGGAAGAACTACCAACAGAACTCCTTTCTGGCACCTTCCCCGGTGCAGTTGTGCATGGGGTGTGTTTGGATCATTTTGTCACAGGCCGACTCCAAAAGTCTGCGATTTCACATCTCAGCCCAGAAAGCAGGTAGAACCACTTTTGTGGTGTCTTTCATCTGGCTACCGGGGCAATGTAAGAACTACCAACGGAACTGATTTTGGCACCTTCCCCGGTGGAGTTGTGCATGGGGTGTGTTTGGAACACTTTGTCACCAGCCGAGTCCAAAAGTCAGCGATTCCCCATCTCAGCCCAGCAAGCAGGTAGAACCACTTTTGTGGTGTCTTTCATCTGGCTACCGGGGCAATGTAACAACTACCAACGGAACTGATTTTGGCATCTTCCCCGGTGGAGTTGTGCATGGGGTGTGTTTGGAACATTTTGTCACCAGCCGACTCCAAAAGTCTGCGATTCCCCATCTCAGCCCAGCAAGCAGGTAGAACCACTTTTGTGGTGTCTTTCATCTGGCTACCGGGGCAGTGTAAGAACTACCAACAGAACTCCTTTCTGGCACCTTCCCCGGTGCAGTTGTGCATGGGCTGTGTTTGGAACACTTTGTCACCAGCCGAGTCCAAAAGTCAGCGATTCCCCATCTCAGCCCAGAAAGTAGGTAGAACCACTTTTGTGGTGTCTTTCAGCTGGCTACCGCGGCAGTGTAAGAACTACCAACAGAACTCCTTTCTGGCATCTTCCCCGGGGGAGTTGTGCATGGGGTGTGTTTGGAACATTTTGTCACCAGCCGAGTCCAAAAGTCAGCGATTCCCCATCTCAGCCCAGAAAGCAGGTAGAACAACTTTTGTGGTGTCTTTCATCTGGCTACCGGGGCAGTGGAAGAACTACCAACAGAACTCCTTTCTGGCATCTTCCCCGGTGCAGTTGTGCATGGGGTGTGTTTGGAACATTTTGTCATCAGCCGACTCCAAAAGTCAGCGATTCCCCATCTCAGCCCAGAAAGCAGGTAGAACCACTTTTGTGGTGTCTTTCATCTGGCTACCGGGGCAGTGTAAGAACTACCAACAGAACTCCTTTCTGGCATCTTCCCCGGGGGAGTTGTGCATGCGGTGTGTTTGGAACATTTTGTCACCAGCCGACTCCAAAAGTCAGCCATTGCCCATCTCAGCCCAGCAAGCAGGTAGAACCACTTTTGTGGTGTCTTTCAGCTGGCTACCGGGGCAGTGTAAGAACTACCAACAGAACTCCTTTCTGGCATCTTCCCCGGGGGAGTTGTGCATGGGGTGTGTTTGGAAGATTTTGTCATCAGCCGAGTTCAAAAGTCAGCGATTCCCCATCTCAGCCCAGCAAGCAGGTAGAACAACTTTTGTGGTGTCTTTCAGCTGGCTACCGGGGCAGTGTAAGAACTACCAACAGAACTCCTTTCTGGCATCTTCCCCGGGGGAGTTGTGCATGGGGTGTGTTTGGAACATTTTGTCACCAGCCGACTCCAAAAGTCAGCCATTGCCCATCTCAGCCCAGCAAGCAGGTAGAATCACTTTTGTGGTGTCTTTCATCTGGCTACCGGGGCAATGTAACAACTACCAACGGAACTGATTTTAGCCCCTTCCCCGGTGGAGTTGTGCATGGGGTGTGTTTGGAACATTTTGTCACCAGCCGACTCCAAAAGTCAGCGATTCCCCATCTCAGCCCAGAAAGAAGGTAAAACAACTTTTGTGGTGTCTTTCAGCTGGCTACCGCGGCAGTGGAAGAACTACCAACAGAACTCCTTTCTGGCACCTTCCCCGGGGGAGTTGTGCATGGGGTGTCTTTGGAACATTTTGTCACCAGCCGACTCCAAAAGTCAGCCATTGCCCATCTCAGCCCAGCAAGCAGGTAGAACCACTTTTGTGGTGTCTTTCAGCTGGCTACCGGGGCAGTGTAAGAACTACCAACAGAACTCCTTTCTGGCACCTTCCCCGGTGCAGTTGTGCATGGGCTGTGTTTGGAACACTTTGTCACCAGCCGAGTCCAAAAGTCAGCGATTCCCCATCTCAGCCCAGAAAGAAGGTAGAACCACTTTTGTGGTGTCTTTCAGCTGGCTACCGCGGCAGTGTAAGAACTACCAACGGAACTGATTTTGGCACCTTCCCCGGTGGAGTTGTGCATGGGGTGTGTTTGGAACATTTTGTCATCAGCCGACTCCAAACGTCTGCGATTTCCCATCTCAGCCCAGAAAGCAGGTAGAACCACTTTTGTGGTGTCTTTCAGCTGGCTACCGCGGCAGTGAAAGAACTACCAACAGAACTCCTTTCTGGCACCTTCCCCGGGGGAGTTGTGCATGGGGTGTGTTTGGATCATTTTGTCACAGGCCGAGTCCAAAAGTCTGCGATTTCCCATCTCAGCCCAGAAAGCAGGTAGAACCACTTTTGTGGTGTCTTTCATCTGGCTACCGGGGCAGTGGAAGAACTACCAAAAGAACTCCTTTCTGGCATCTTCCCCGGGGGAGTTGTGCATGGGGTGTGTTTGGAACATTTTGTCACCAGCCGACTCCAAAAGTCAGCCATTGCCCATCTCAGCCCAGCAAGCAGGTAGAACCACTTTTGTGGTGTCTTTCAGCTGGCTACCGCGGCAGTGGAAGAACTACCAACAGAACTCCTTTCTGGCACCTTCCCCGGTGCAGTTGTGCATGGGGTGTGTTTGGAACACTTTGTCACCAGCCGACTCCAAAAGTCAGCGATTCCCCATCTCAGCCCAGCAAGCAGGTAGAACCACTTTTGTGGTGTCTTTCATCTGGCTACCGGGGCAATGTAACAACTACCAACGGAACTGATTTTGGCATCTTCCCCGGTGGAGTTGTGCATGGGGTGTGTTTGGAAGATTTTGTCACCAGCCGACTCCAAAAGTCAGCGATTCCCCATCTCAGCCCAGCAAGCAGGTAGAACCACTTTTGTGGTGTCTTTCAGCTGGCTACCGCGGCAGTGGAAGAACTACCAACAGAACTCCTTTCTGGCACCTTCCCCGGTGCAGTTGTGCATGGGGTGTGTTTGGATCATTTTGTCACAGGCCGACTCCAAAAGTCTGCGATTTCACATCTCAGCCCAGAAAGCAGGTAGAACCACTTTTGTGGTGTCTTTCATCTGGCTACCGGGGCAGTGGAAGAACTACCAACAGAACTCCTTTCTGGCACCTTCCCCGCTGGAGTTGTGCATGGGGTGTGTTTGGAACACTTTGTCACCAGCCGAGTCCAAAAGTCAGCGATTCCCCATCTCAGCCCAGAAAGCAGGTAGAACCACTTTTGTGGTGTCTTTCATCTGGCTACCGGGGCAATGTAACAACTACCAACGGAACTGATTTTGGCATCTTCCCCGGTGGAGTTGTGCATGGGGTGTGTTTGGAACATTTTGTCACCAGCCGACTCCAAAAGTCTGCGATTCCCCATCTCAGCCCAGCAAGCAGGTAGAACCACTTTTGTGGTGTCTTTCATCTGGCTACCGGGGCAGTGTAAGAACTACCAACAGAACTCCTTTCTGGCACCTTCCCCGGTGCAGTTGTGCATGGGCTGTGTTTGGAACACTTTGTCACCAGCCGAGTCCAAAAGTCAGCGAT
This sequence comes from Falco punctatus, assembly GCF_963210335.1. NCBI lineage: Eukaryota > Metazoa > Chordata > Aves > Falconiformes > Falconidae > Falco > Falco punctatus. The sequence continues at coordinate 1,096,520 of NW_027660073.1, forward strand.
TCCCCATCTCAGCCCAGAAAGCAGGTAGAACCACTTTTGTGGTGTCTTTCAGCTGGCTACCGCGGCAGTGTAAGAACTACCAACAGAACTCCTTTCTGGCATCTTCCCCGGGGGAGTTGTGCATGGGGTGTGTTTGGAACATTTTGTCACCAGCCGAGTCCAAAAGTCAGCGATTCCCCATCTCAGCCCAGAAAGCAGGTAGAACAACTTTTGTGGTTTCTTTCATCTGGCTACCGGGGCAGTGGAAGAACTACCAACAGAACTCCTTTCTGGCATCTTCCCCGGTGCAGTTGTGCATGGGGTGTGTTTGGAACATTTTGTCATCAGCCGAGTCCAAAAGTCAGCGATTCCCCATCTCAGCCCAGAAAGCAGGTAGAACCACTTTTGTGGTGTCTTTCAGCTGGCTACCGGGGCAGTGGAAGAACTACCAACAGAACTCCTTTCTGGCACCTTCCCCGGTGGAGTTGTGCATGGGGTGTGTTTGGAACGTTTTAGCTCCGGCCGACTCCAAAAGTCAGCGATTCCCCATCTTAGCCCAGAAAGTAGGTAGAACCCCTTTTTTGGTGTCTTTCATCTGGCTACCGGGGCAGTGTAAGAACTACCAACAGAACTCCTTTCTGGCATCTTCCCCGGGGGAGTTGTGCATGCGGTGTGTTTGGAACATTTTGTCCCCAGCCGACTCCAAAAGTCAGCCATTGCCCATCTCAGCCCAGCAAGCAGGTAGAACCACTTTTGTGGTGTCTTTCAGCTGGCTACCGGGGCAGTGTAAGAACTACCAACAGAACTCCTTTCTGGCATCTTCCCCGGGGGAGTTGTGCATGGGGTGTGTTTGGAAGATTTTGTCATCAGCCGAGTCCAAAAGTCAGCGATTCCCCATCTCAGCCCAGCAAGCAGGTAGAACCACTTTTGTGGTGTCTTTCATCTGGCTACCGGGGCAATGTAACAACTACCAACGGAACTGATTTTGGCATCTTCCCCGGTGGAGTTGTGCATGGGGTGTGTTTGGAACATTTTGTCACCAGCCGACTCCAAAAGTCTGCGATTCCCCATCTCAGCCCAGCAAGCAGGTAGAACCACTTTTGTGGTGTCTTTCATCTGGCTACCAGGGCAGTGTAAGAACTACCAACAGAACTCCTTTCTGGCACCTTCCCCGGTGCAGTTGTGCATGGGCTGTGTTTGGAACACTTTGTCACCAGCCGAGTCCAAAAGTCAGCGATTCCCCATCTCAGCCCAGAAAGTAGGTAGAACCACTTTTGTGGTGTCTTTCAGCTGGCTACCGCGGCAGTGTAAGAACTACCAACAGAACTCCTTTCTGGCATCTTCCCCGGGGGAGTTGTGCATGGGGTGTGTTTGGAACATTTTGTCACCAGCCGAGTCCAAAAGTCAGCGATTCCCCATCTCAGCCCAGAAAGCAGGTAGAACAACTTTTGTGGTGTCTTTCATCTGGCTACCGGGGCAGTGGAAGAACTACCAACAGAACTCCTTTCTGGCATCTTCCCCGGTGCAGTTGTGCATGGGGTGTGTTTGGAACATTTTGTCATCAGCCGACTCCAAAAGTCAGCGATTCCCCATCTCAGCCCAGAAAGCAGGTAGAACCACTTTTGTGGTGTCTTTCATCTGGCTACCGGGGCAGTGTAAGAACTACCAACAGAACTCCTTTCTGGCATCTTCCCCGGGGGAGTTGTGCATGCGGTGTGTTTGGAACATTTTGTCACCAGCCGACTCCAAAAGTCAGCCATTGCCCATCTCAGCCCAGCAAGCAGGTAGAACCACTTTTGTGGTGTCTTTCAGCTGGCTACCGGGGCAGTGTAAGAACTACCAACAGAACTCCTTTCTGGCATCTTCCCCGGGGGAGTTGTGCATGGGGTGTGTTTGGAAGATTTTGTCATCAGCCGAGTTCAAAAGTCAGCGATTCCCCATCTCAGCCCAGCAAGCAGGTAGAACAACTTTTGTGGTGTCTTTCAGCTGGCTACCGCGGCAGTGTAAGAACTACCAACAGAACTCCTTTCTGGCATCTTCCCCGGGGGAGTTGTGCATGGGGTGTGTTTGGAACATTTTGTCACCAGCCGACTCCAAAAGTCAGCCATTGCCCATCTCAGCCCAGCAAGCAGGTAGAATCACTTTTGTGGTGTCTTTCAGCTGGCTACCGGGGCAATGTAACAACTACCAACGGAACTGATTTTAGCCCCTTCCCCGGTGGAGTTGTGCATGGGGTGTGTTTGGAACATTTTGTCACCAGCCGACTCCAAAAGTCAGCGATTCCCCATCTCAGCCCAGAAAGAAGGTAAAACAACTTTTGTGGTGTCTTTCAGCTGGCTACCGCGGCAGTGGAAGAACTACCAACAGAACTCCTTTCTGGCACCTTCCCCGGGGGAGTTGTGCATGGGGTGTCTTTGGAACATTTTGTCACCAGCCGACTCCAAAAGTCAGCCATTGCCCATCTCAGCCCAGCAAGCAGGTAGAACCACTTTTGTGGTGTCTTTCAGCTGGCTACCGGGGCAGTGTAAGAACTACCAACAGAACTCCTTTCTGGCACCTTCCCCGGTGCAGTTGTGCATGGGCTGTGTTTGGAACACTTTGTCACCAGCCGAGTCCAAAAGTCAGCGATTCCCCATCTCAGCCCAGAAAGAAGGTAGAACCACTTTTGTGGTGTCTTTCAGCTGGCTACCGCGGCAGTGTAAGAACTACCAACGGAACTGATTTTGGCACCTTCCCCGGTGGAGTTGTGCATGGGGTGTGTTTGGAAGATTTTGTCATCAGCCGACTCCAAACGTCTGCGATTTCCCATCTCAGCCCAGAAAGCAGGTAGAACCACTTTTGTGGTGTCTTTCAGCTGGCTACCGCGGCAGTGAAAGAACTACCAACAGAACTCCTTTCTGGCACCTTCCCCGGGGGAGTTGTGCATGGGGTGTGTTTGGATCATTTTGTCACAGGCCGAGTCCAAAAGTCTGCGATTTCCCATCTCAGCCCAGAAAGCAGGTAGAACCACTTTTGTGGTGTCTTTCATCTGGCTACCGGGGCAGTGGAAGAACTACCAAAAGAACTCCTTTCTGGCATCTTCCCCGGGGGAGTTGTGCATGGGGTGTGTTTGGAACATTTTGTCACCAGCCGACTCCAAAAGTCAGCCATTGCCCATCTCAGCCCAGCAAGCAGGTAGAACCACTTTTGTGGTGTCTTTCAGCTGGCTACCGCGGCAGTGGAAGAACTACCAACAGAACTCCTTTCTGGCACCTTCCCCGGTGCAGTTGTGCATGGGGTGTGTTTGGAACACTTTGTCACCAGCCGACTCCAAAAGTCAGCGATTCCCCATCTCAGCCCAGCAAGCAGGTAGAACCACTTTTGTGGTGTCTTTCATCTGGCTACCGGGGCAATGTAACAACTACCAACGGAACTGATTTTGGCATCTTCCCCGGTGGAGTTGTGCATGGGGTGTGTTTGGAAGATTTTGTCACCAGCCGACTCCAAAAGTCAGCGATTCCCCATCTCAGCCCAGCAAGCAGGTAGAACCACTTTTGTGGTGTCTTTCAGCTGGCTACCGCGGCAGTGGAAGAACTACCAACAGAACTCCTTTCTGGCACCTTCCCCGGTGCAGTTGTGCATGGGGTGTGTTTGGATCATTTTGTCACAGGCCGACTCCAAAAGTCTGCGATTTCACATCTCAGCCCAGAAAGCAGGTAGAACCACTTTTGTGGTGTCTTTCATCTGGCTACCGGGGCAGTGGAAGAACTACCAACAGAACTCCTTTCTGGCACCTTCCCCGCTGGAGTTGTGCATGGGGTGTGTTTGGAACACTTTGTCACCAGCCGAGTCCAAAAGTCAGCGATTCCCCATCTCAGCCCAGAAAGCAGGTAGAACCACTTTTGTGGTGTCTTTCATCTGGCTACCGGGGCAATGTAACAACTACCAACGGAACTGATTTTGGCATCTTCCCCGGTGGAGTTGTGCATGGGGTGTGTTTGGAACATTTTGTCACCAGCCGACTCCAAAAGTCTGCGATTCCCCATCTCAGCCCAGCAAGCAGGTAGAACCACTTTTGTGGTGTCTTTCAGCTGGCTACCGGGGCAGTGTAAGAACTACCAACAGAACTCCTTTCTGGCACCTTCCCCGGTGCAGTTGTGCATGGGCTGTGTTTGGAACACTTTGTCACCAGCCGAGTCCAAAAGTCAGCGATTCCCCATCTCAGCCCAGAAAGCAGGTAGAACCACTTTTGTGGTGTCTTTCAGCTGGCTACCGCGGCAGTGTAAGAACTACCAACAGAACTCCTTTCTGGCATCTTCCCCGGGGGAGTTGTGCATGGGGTGTGTTTGGAACATTTTGTCACCAGCCGAGTCCAAAAGTCAGCGATTCCCCATCTCAGCCCAGAAAGCAGGTAGAACAACTTTTGTGGTTTCTTTCATCTGGCTACCGGGGCAGTGGAAGAACTACCAACAGAACTCCTTTCTGGCATCTTCCCCGGTGCAGTTGTGCATGGGGTGTGTTTGGAACATTTTGTCATCAGCCGAGTCCAAAAGTCAGCGATTCCCCATCTCAGCCCAGAAAGCAGGTAGAACCACTTTTGTGGTGTCTTTCAGCTGGCTACCGGGGCAGTGGAAGAACTACCAACAGAACTCCTTTCTGGCACCTTCCCCGGTGGAGTTGTGCATGGGGTGTGTTTGGAACGTTTTAGCTCCGGCCGACTCCAAAAGTCAGCGATTCCCCATCTTAGCCCAGAAAGTAGGTAGAACCCCTTTTTTGGTGTCTTTCATCTGGCTACCGGGGCAGTGTAAGAACTACCAACAGAACTCCTTTCTGGCATCTTCCCCGGGGGAGTTGTGCATGCGGTGTGTTTGGAACATTTTGTCCCCAGCCGACTCCAAAAGTCAGCCATTGCCCATCTCAGCCCAGCAAGCAGGTAGAACCACTTTTGTGGTGTCTTTCAGCTGGCTACCGGGGCAGTGTAAGAACTACCAACAGAACTCCTTTCTGGCATCTTCCCCGGGGGAGTTGTGCATGGGGTGTGTTTGGAAGATTTTGTCATCAGCCGAGTTCAAAAGTCAGCGATTCCCCATCTAAGCCCAGAAAGCAGGTAGAACAACTTTTGTGGTGTCTTTCATCTGGCTACCGGGGCAGTGTAAGAACTACCAACAGAACTCCTTTCTGGCATCTTCCCCGGGGGAGTTGTGCATGGGGTGTGTTTGGAACATTTTGTCACCAGCCGACTCCAAAAGTCAGCCATTGCCCATCTCAGCCCAGCAAGCAGGTAGAATCACTTTTGTGGTGTCTTTCATCTGGCTACCGGGGCAATGTAACAACTACCAACGGAACTGATTTTAGCCCCTTCCCCGGTGGAGTTGTGCATGGGGTGTGTTTGGAACATTTTGTCACCAGCCGACTCCAAAAGTCAGCGATTCCCCATCTCAGCCCAGAAAGAAGGTAAAACAACTTTTGTGGTGTCTTTCAGCTGGCTACCGCGGCAGTGGAAGAACTACCAACAGAACTCCTTTCTGGCACCTTCCCCGGGGGAGTTGTGCATGGGGTGTCTTTGGAACATTTTGTCACCAGCCGACTCCAAAAGTCAGCCATTGCCCATCTCAGCCCAGCAAGCAGGTAGAACCACTTTTGTGGTGTCTTTCAGCTGGCTACCGGGGCAGTGTAAGAACTACCAACAGAACTCCTTTCTGGCACCTTCCCCGGTGCAGTTGTGCATGGGCTGTGTTTGGAACACTTTGTCACCAGCCGAGTCCAAAAGTCAGCGATTCCCCATCTCAGCCCAGAAAGCAGGTAGAACCACTTTTGTGGTGTCTTTCAGCTGGCTACCGGGGCAGTGGAAGAACTACCAACAGAACTCCTTTCTGGCATTTTCCCCGGGGGAGTTGTTCATGGGGTGCGTTTGGAACATTTTGTCATCAGCCGACTCCAAAAGTCAGCGATTCCCCATCTCAGCCCAGAAAGCAGGTAGAACAACTTTTGTGGTGTCTTTCAGCTGGCTACCGGGGCAGTGGAAGAACTACCAACAGAACTCCTTTCTGGCATCTTCCCCGGGGGAGTTGTGCATGGGGTGTGTTTGGAACATTTTGTCACCAGCCGAGTCCAAAAGTCAGCGATTCCCCATCTCAGCCCAGAAAGCAGGTAGAACAACTTTTGTGGTGTCTTTCATCTGGCTACCGGGGCAGTGTAAGAACTACCAACAGAACTCCTTTCTGGCACCTTCCCCGGTGGAGTTGTGCATGGGGTGTGTTTGGAACATTTTGTCACCAGCCGAGTCCAAAAGTCAGCGATTCCCCATCTCAGCCCAGAAAGCAGGTAGAACAACTTTTGTGGTTTCTTTCATCTGGCTACCGGGGCAGTGGAAGAACTACCAACAGAACTGCTTTCTGGCACCTTCCCCGGTGCAGTTGTGCATGGGGTGTGTTTGGAACACTTTGTCACCAGCCGACTCCAAAAGTCAGCGATTCCCCATCTCAGCCCAGAAAGCAGGTAGAACCACTTTTGTGGTGTCTTTCAGCTGGCTACCGCGGCAGTGTAAGAACTACCAACAGAACTTCTTTCTGGCATCTTCCCCGGGGGAGTTGTGCATGGGGTGTGTTTGGAAGATTTTGTCACCAGCCGACTCCAAAAGTCAGCCATTGCCCATCTCAGCCCAGCAAGCAGGTAGAACCACTTTTGTGGTGTCTTTCAGCTGGCTACCGGGGCAGTGTAAGAACTACCAACAGAACTCCTTTCTGGCACCTTCCCCGGTGCAGTTGTGCATGGGCTGTGTTTGGAACACTTTGTCACCAGCCGACTCCAAAAGTCAGCGATTCCCCATCTCAGCCCAGAAAGCAGGTAGAACCACTTTTGTGGTGTCTTTCAGCTGGCTACCGGGGCAGTGGAAGAACTACCAACAGAACTCCTTTCTGGCATTTTCCCCGGGGGAGTTGTTCATGGGGTGCGTTTGGAACATTTTGTCATCAGCCGACTCCAAAAGTCAGCGATTCCCCATCTCAGCCCAGAAAGCAGGTAGAACAACTTTTGTGGTGTCTTTCAGCTGGCTACCGGGGCAGTGGAAGAACTACCAACAGAACTCCTTTCTGGCATCTTCCCCGGGGGAGTTGTGCATGGGGTGTGTTTGGAACATTTTGTCACCAGCCGAGTCCAAAAGTCAGCGATTCCCCATCTCAGCCCAGAAAGCAGGTAGAACAACTTTTGTGGTGTCTTTCATCTGGCTACCGGGGCAGTGTAAGAACTACCAACAGAACTCCTTTCTGGCATCTTCCCCGGTGGAGTTGTGCATGGGGTGTGTTTGGAACATTTTGTCACCAGCCGAGTCCAAAAGTCAGCGATTCCCCATCTCAGCCCAGAAAGCAGGTAGAACAACTTTTGTGGTTTCTTTCATCTGGCTACCGGGGCAGTGGAAGAACTACCAACAGAACTGCTTTCTGGCACCTTCCCCGGTGCAGTTGTGCATGGGGTGTGTTTGGAACACTTTGTCACCAGCCGACTCCAAAAGTCAGCGATTCCCCATCTTAGCCCAGAAAGCAGGTAGAACCACTTTTGTGGTGTCTTTCAGCTGGCTACCGCGGCAGTGGAAGAACTACCAACAGAACTTCTTTCTGGCATCTTCCCCGGGGGAGTTGTGCATGGGGTGTGTTTGGAAGATTTTGTCATCAGCCGACTCCAAAAGTCTGCGATTTCCCATCTCAGCCCAGAAAGCAGGTAGAACAACTTTTGTGGTGTCTTTCAGCTGGCTACCGCGGCAGTGGAAGAACTACCAACAGAACTCCTTTCTGGCACCTTCCCCGGTGCAGTTGTGCATGGGGTGTGTTTGGAACATTTTGTCACAGGCCGACTCCAAAAGTCAGCGATTTCCCATCTCAGCCCAGAAAGCAGGTAGAACCACTTTTGTGGTGTCTTTCAGCTGGCTACCGGGGCAGTGGAAGAACTACCAACAGAACTCCTTTCTGGCATCTTCCCCGGGGGAGTTGTGCATGGGGTGTGTTTGGAACATTTTGTCACCAGCCGAGTCCAAAAGTCAGCGATTCCCCATCTCAGCCCAGAAAGCAGGTAGAACAACTTTTGTGGTTTCTTTCATCTGGCTACCGGGGCAGTGGAAGAACTACCAACAGAACTCCTTTCTGGCATCTTCCCCGGGGGAGTTGTGCATGGGGTGTGTTTGGAACACTTTGTCACCAGCCGAGTCCAAAAGTCAGCGATTCCCCATCTCAGCCCAGAAAGCAGGTAGAACAACTTTTGTGGTGTCTTTCATCTGGCTACCGGGGCAGTGGAAGAACTACCAACAGAACTCCTTTCTGGCACCTTCCCCGGTGGAGTTGTGCATGGGGTGTGTTTGGAATGTTTTGTCTCCGGCCGACTCCAAAAGTCAGCGATTCCCCATCTTAGCCCAGAAAGCAGGTAGAACCCCTTTTTTGGTGTCTTTCATCTGGCTACCGGGGCAGTGTAAGAACTACCAACAGAACTCCTTTCTGGCATCTTCCCCGGGGGAGTTGTGCATGCGGTGTGTTTGGAACATTTTGTCACCAGCCGACTCCAAAAGTCAGCCATTGCCCATCTCAGCCCAGCAAGCAGGTAGAACCACTTTTGTGGTGTCTTTCAGCTGGCTACCGCGGCAGTGTAAGAACTACCAACAGAACTCCTTTCTGGCATCTTCCCCGGGGGAGTTGTGCATGGGGTGTGTTTGGAAGATTTTGTGATCAGCCGAGTCCAAAAGTCAGCGATTCCCCATCTCAGCCCAGCAAGCAGGTAGAACAACTTTTGTGGTGTCTTTCAGCTGGCTACCGGGGCAGTGTAAGAACTACCAACAGAACTCCTTTCTGGCACCTTCCCCGGAGGAGTTGTGCATGGGGTGTGTTTGGAACATTTTGTCACCAGCCGACTCCAAAAGTCAGCCATTGCCCATCTCAGCCCAGCAAGCAGGTAGAATCACTTTTGTGGTGTCTTTCATCTGGCTACCGGGGCAATGTAACAACTACCAACGGAACTGATTTTGGCCCCTTCCCCGGTGGAGTTGTGCATGGGGTGTGTTTGGAACACTTTGTCACCAGCCGAGTCCAAAAGTCAGCTATTCCCCATCTCAGCCCAGAAAGCAGGTAGAACCACTTTTGTGGTGTCTTTCAGCTGGCTACCGGGGCAGTGTAAGAACTACCAACAGAACTCCTTTCTGGCACCTTCCCCGGTGCAGTTGTGCATGGGCTGTGTTTGGAACACTTTGTCACCAGCCGAGTCCAAAAGTCAGCGATTCCCCATCTCAGCCCAGAAAGCAGGTAGAACCACTTTTGTGGTGTCTTTCAGCTGGCTACCGGGGCAGTGGAAGAACTACCAACAGAACTCCTTTCTGGCATTTTCCCCGGGGGAGTTGTTCATGGGGTGCGTTTGGAACATTTTGTCATCAGCCGACTCCAAAAGTCAGCGATTCCCCATCTCAGCCCAGAAAGCAGGTAGAACAACTTTTGTGGTGTCTTTCAGCTGGCTACCGGGGCAGTGGAAGAACTACCAACAGAACTCCTTTCTGGCATCTTCCCCGGGGGAGTTGTGCATGGGGTGTGTTTGGAACATTTTGTCACCAGCCGAGTCCAAAAGTCAGCGATTCCCCATCTCAGCCCAGAAAGCAGGTAGAACAACTTTTGTGGTGTCTTTCATCTGGCTACCGGGGCAGTGTAAGAACTACCAACAGAACTCCTTTCTGGCACCTTCCCCGGTGGAGTTGTGCATGGGGTGTGTTTGGAACATTTTGTCACCAGCCGAGTCCAAAAGTCAGCGATTCCCCATCTCAGCCCAGAAAGCAGGTAGAACAACTTTTGTGGTGTCTTTCATCTGGCTACCGGGGCAGTGGAAGAACTACCAACAGAACTGCTTTCTGGCACCTTCCCCGGTGCAGTTGTGCATGGGGTGTGTTTGGAACACTTTGTCACCAGCCGACTCCAAAAGTCAGCGATTCCCCATCTCAGCCCAGAAAGCAGGTAGAACCACTTTTGTGGTGTCTTTCAGCTGGCTACCGCGGCAGTGTAAGAACTACCAACAGAACTTCTTTCTGGCATCTTCCCCGGGGGAGTTGTGCATGGGGTGTGTTTGGAAGATTTTGTCACCAGCCGACTCCAAAAGTCAGCCATTGCCCATCTCAGCCCAGCAAGCAGGTAGAACCACTTTTGTGGTGTCTTTCAGCTGGCTACCGGGGCAGTGTAAGAACTACCAACAGAACTCCTTTCTGGCACCTTCCCCGGTGCAGTTGTGCATGGGCTGTGTTTGGAACACTTTGTCACCAGCCGACTCCAAAAGTCAGCGATTCCCCATCTCAGCCCAGAAAGCAGGTAGAACCACTTTTGTGGTGTCTTTCAGCTGGCTACCGGGGCAGTGGAAGAACTACCAACAGAACTCCTTTCTGGCATTTTCCCCGGGGGAGTTGTTCATGGGGTGCGTTTGGAACATTTTGTCATCAGCCGACTCCAAAAGTCAGCGATTCCCCATCTCAGCCCAGAAAGCAGGTAGAACAACTTTTGTGGTGTCTTTCAGCTGGCTACCGGGGCAGTGGAAGAACTACCAACAGAACTCCTTTCTGGCATCTTCCCCGGGGGAGTTGTGCATGGGGTGTGTTTGGAACATTTTGTCACCAGCCGAGTCCAAAAGTCAGCGATTCCCCATCTCAGCCCAGAAAGCAGGTAGAACAACTTTTGTGGTGTCTTTCATCTGGCTACCGGGGCAGTGTAAGAACTACCAACAGAACTCCTTTCTGGCATCTTCCCCGGTGGAGTTGTGCATGGGGTGTGTTTGGAACATTTTGTCACCAGCCGAGTCCAAAAGTCAGCGATTCCCCATCTCAGCCCAGAAAGCAGGTAGAACAACTTTTGTGGTTTCTTTCATCTGGCTACCGGGGCAGTGGAAGAACTACCAACAGAACTGCTTTCTGGCACCTTCCCCGGTGCAGTTGTGCATGGGGTGTGTTTGGAACACTTTGTCACCAGCCGACTCCAAAAGTCAGCGATTCCCCATCTTAGCCCAGAAAGCAGGTAGAACCACTTTTGTGGTGTCTTTCAGCTGGCTACCGCGGCAGTGTAAGAACTACCAACAGAACTTCTTTCTGGCATCTTCCCCGGGGGAGTTGTGCATGGGGTGTGTTTGGAAGATTTTGTCATCAGCCGACTCCAAAAGTCTGCGATTTCCCATCTCAGCCCAGAAAGCAGGTAGAACAACTTTTGTGGTGTCTTTCAGCTGGCTACCGCGGCAGTGGAAGAACTACCAACAGAACTCCTTTCTGGCACCTTCCCCGGTGCAGTTGTGCATGGGGTGTGTTTGGAACATTTTGTCACAGGCCGACTCCAAAAGTCAGCGATTTCCCATCTCAGCCCAGAAAGCAGGTAGAACCACTTTTGTGGTGTCTTTCAGCTGGCTACCGGGGCAGTGGAAGAACTACCAACAGAACTCCTTTCTGGCATCTTCCCCGGGGGAGTTGTGCATGGGGTGTGTTTGGAACATTTTGTCACCAGCCGAGTCCAAAAGTCAGCGATTCCCCATCTCAGCCCAGAAAGCAGGTAGAACAACTTTTGTGGTTTCTTTCATCTGGCTACCGGGGCAGTGGAAGAACTACCAACAGAACTCCTTTCTGGCATCTTCCCCGGGGGAGTTGTGCATGGGGTGTGTTTGGAACACTTTGTCACCAGCCGAGTCCAAAAGTCAGCGATTCCCCATCTCAGCCCAGAAAGCAGGTAGAACAACTTTTGTGGTGTCTTTCATCTGGCTACCGGGGCAGTGGAAGAACTACCAACAGAACTCCTTTCTGGCACCTTCCCCGGTGGAGTTGTGCATGGGGTGTGTTTGGAATGTTTTGTCTCCGGCCGACTCCAAAAGTCAGCGATTCCCCATCTTAGCCCAGAAAGCAGGTAGAACCCCTTTTTTGGTGTCTTTCATCTGGCTACCGGGGCAGTGTAAGAACTACCAACAGAACTCCTTTCTGGCATCTTCCCCGGGGGAGTTGTGCATGCGGTGTGTTTGGAACATTTTGTCACCAGCCGACTCCAAAAGTCAGCCATTGCCCATCTCAGCCCAGCAAGCAGGTAGAACCACTTTTGTGGTGTCTTTCAGCTGGCTACCGCGGCAGTGTAAGAACTACCAACAGAACTCCTTTCTGGCATCTTCCCCGGGGGAGTTGTGCATGGGGTGTGTTTGGAAGATTTTGTGATCAGCCGAGTCCAAAAGTCAGCGATTCCCCATCTCAGCCCAGCAAGCAGGTAGAACAACTTTTGTGGTGTCTTTCAGCTGGCTACCGGGGCAGTGTAAGAACTACCAACAGAACTCCTTTCTGGCACCTTCCCCGGAGGAGTTGTGCATGGGGTGTGTTTGGAACATTTTGTCACCAGCCGACTCCAAAAGTCAGCCATTGCCCATCTCAGCCCAGCAAGCAGGTAGAATCACTTTTGTGGTGTCTTTCATCTGGCTACCGGGGCAATGTAACAACTACCAACGGAACTGATTTTGGCCCCTTCCCCGGTGCAGTTGTGCATGGGGTGTGTTTGGAACACTTTGTCACCAGCCGAGTCCAAAAGTCAGCTATTCCCCATCTCAGCCCAGAAAGCAGGTAGAACCACTTTTGTGGTGTCTTTCAGCTGGCTACCGGGGCAGTGTAAGAACTACCAACGGAACTGATTTTGGCATCTTCCCCGGTGGAGTTGTGCATGGGGTGCGTTTGGAACATTTTGTCACCAGCCGACTCCAAAAGTCAGCGATTCCCCATCTCAGCCCAGAAAGAAGGTAAAACAACTTTTGTGGTGTCTTTCATCTGGCTACCGGGGCAGTGTAAGAACTACCAACAGAACTCCTTTCTGGCACCTTCCCCGGGGGAGTTGTGCATGGGGTGTCTTTGGAACATTTTGTCACCAGCCGAGTCCAAAAGTCAGCCATTGCCCATCTCAGCCCAGCAAGCAGGTAGAACCACTTTTGTGGTGTCTTTCAGCTGGCTACCGGGGCAGTGTAAGAACTACCAACAGAACTCCTTTCTGGCACCTTCCCCGGTGCAGTTGTGCATGGGCTGTGTTTGGAACACTTTGTCACCAGCCGAGTCCAAAAGTCAGCGATTCCCCATCTCAGCCCAGAAAGCAGGTAGAACCACTTTTGTGGTGTCTTTCAGCTGGCTACCGGGGCAGTGGAAGAACTACCAACAGAACTCCTTTCTGGCACCTTCCCCGGGGGAGTTGTTCATGGGGTGCGTTTGGAACATTTTGTCATCAGCCGACTCCAAAAGTCAGCGATTCCCCATCTAAGCCCAGAAAGCAGGTAGAACAACTTTTGTGGTGTCTTTCATCTGGCTACCGGGGCAGTGGAAGAACTACCAACAGAACTCCTTTCTGGCATCTTCCCCGGGGGAGTTGTGCATGGGGTGTGTTTGGAACATTTTGTCACCAGCCGAGTCCAAAAGTCAGCGATTCCCCATCTCAGCCCAGAAAGCAGGTAGAACAACTTTTGTGGTGTCTTTCATCTGGCTACCGGGGCAGTGGAAGAACTACCAACAGAACTCCTTTCTGGCATCTTCCCCGGTGCAGTTGTGCATGGGGTGTGTTTGGAACACTTTGTCACCAGCCGAGTCCAAAAGTCAGCGATTCCCCATCTCAGCCCAGAAAGCAGGTAGAACAACTTTTGTGGTGTCTTTCAGCTGGCTACCGCGGCAGTGTAAGAACTACCAACAGAACTTCTTTCTGGCATCTTCCCCGGGGGAGTTGTGCATGGGGTGTGTTTGGAAGATTTTGTCATCAGCCGACTCCAAAAGTCTGCGATTTCCCATCTCAGCCCAGAAAGCAGGTAGAACCACTTTTGTGGTGTCTTTCAGCTGGCTACCGCGGCAGTGGAAGAACTACCAACAGAACTCCTTTCTGGCACCTTCCCCGGTGCAGTTGTGCATGGGGTGTGTTTGGATCATTTTGTCACAGGCCGAGTCCAAAAGTCTGCGATTTCCCATCTCAGCCCAGAAAGCAGGTAGAACCACTTTTGTGGTGTCTTTCATCTGGCTACCGGGGCAGTGGAAGAACTACCAACAGAACTCCTTTCTGGCATCTTCCCCGGTGCAGTTGTGCATGGGGTGTGTTTGGAACATTTTGTCACCAGCCGAGTCCAAAAGTCAGCGATTCCCCATCTCAGCCCAGAAAGCAGGTAGAACAACTTTTGTGGTTTCTTTCATCTGGCTACAGGGGCAGTGGAAGAACTACCAACAGAACTCCTTTCTGGCATCTTCCCCGGTGCAGTTGTGCATGGGGTGTGTTTGGAACACTTTGTCACCAGCCGAGTCCAAAAGTCAGCGATTCCCCATCTCAGCCCAGAAAGCAGGTAGAACAACTTTTGTGGTGTCTTTCAGCTGGCTACCGGGGCAGTGTAAGAACTACCAACAGAACTCCTTTCTGGCACCTTCCCCGGTGGAGTTGTGCATGGGGTGTGTTTGGAACGTTTTGTCTCCGGCCGACTCCAAAAGTCAGCGATTCCCCATCTTAGCCCAGAAAGTAGGTAGAACCCCTTTTTTGGTGTCTTTCATCTGGCTACCGGGGCAGTGTAAGAACTACCAACAGTACTCCTTTCTGGCATCTTCCCCGGGGGAGTTGTGCATGCGGTGTGTTTGGAACATTTTGTCACCAGCCGACTCCAAAAGTCAGCCATTGCCCATCTCAGCCCAGCAAGCAGGTAGAACCACTTTTGTGGTGTCTTTCAGCTGGCTACCGCGGCAGTGTAAGAACTACCAACAGAACTCCTTTCTGGCATCTTCCCCGGGGGAGTTGTGCATGGGGTGTGTTTGGAAGATTTTGTCATCAGCCGAGTCCAAAAGTCAGCGATTCCCCATCTCAGCCCAGCAAGCAGGTAGAACAACTTTTGTGGTGTCTTTCAGCTGGCTACCGGGGCAGTGTAAGAACTACCAACAGAACTCCTTTCTGGCACCTTCCCCGGGGGAGTTGTGCATGGGGTGTGTTTGGAACATTTTGTCACCAGCCGAGTCCAAAATCAGCGATTCCCCATCTCAGCCCAGAAAGCAGGTAGAACAACTTTTGTGGTTTCTTTCATCTGGCTACCGGGGCAGTGGAAGAACTACCAACAGAACTCCTTTCTGGCATCTTCCCCGGTGCAGTTGTGCATGGGGTGTGTTTGGAACACTTTGTCACCAGCCGAGTCCAAAATTCAGCGATTCCCCATCTCAGCCCAGAAAGCAGGTAGAACAACTTTTGTGGTGTCTTTCATCTGGCTACCGCGGCAGTGTAAGAACTACCAACAGAACTCCTTTCTGGCACCTTCCCTACGGGAGTTGTGCATGGGGTGTGTTTGGAACGTTTTGTCTCCGGCCGACTCCAAAAGTCAGCGATTCCCCATCTTAGCCCAGAAAGTAGGTAGAACCCCTTTTGTGGTGTCTTTCATCTGGCTACCGGGGCAGTGTAAGAACTACCAACAGAACTCCTTTCTGGCATCTTCCCCGGGGGAGTTGTGCATGGGGTGTGTTTGGAACATTTTGTCACCAGCCGACTCCAAAAGTCAGCCATTGCCCATCTCAGCCCAGCAAGCAGGTAGAACCACTTTTGTGGTGTCTTTCAGCTGGCTACCGCGGCAGTGTAAGAACTACCAACAGAACTCCTTTCTGGCATCTTCCCCGGGGGAGTTGTGCATGGGGTGTGTTTGGAACATTTTGTCACCAGCCGACTCCAAAAGTCAGCCATTGCCCATCTCAGCCCAGCAAGCAGGTAGAATCACTTTTGTGGTGTCTTTCATCTGGCTACCGGGGCAATGTAACAACTACCAACGGAACTGATTTTGGCCCCTTCCCCGGTGGAGTTGTGCATGGGGTGTGTTTGGAACACTTTGTCACCAGCCGAGTCCAAAAGTCAGCTATTCCCCATCTCAGCCCAGAAAGTAGGTAGAACCACTTTTGTGGTGTCTTTCAGCTGGCTACCGGGGCAGTGTAAGAACTACCAACAGAACTCCTTTCTGGCATCTTCCCCGGGGGTGCTGTGCATGGGGTGCGTTTGGAACATTTTGTCACCAGCCGACTCCAAAAGTCAGCGATTCCCCATCTCAGCCCAGAAAGAAGGTAAAACCACTTTTGTGGTGTCTTTCAGCTGGCTACCGGGGCAGTGGAAGAACTACCAACAGAACTCCTTTCTGGCACCTTCCCCGGGGGAGTTGTGCATGGGGTGTCTTTGGAACATTTTGTCACCAGCCGACTCCAAAAGTCAGCCATTGCCCATCTCAGCCCAGCAAGCAGGTAGAACCACTTTTGTGGTGTCTTTCAGCTGGCTACCGGGGCAGTGTAAGAACTACCAACAGAACTCCTTTCTGGCATCTTCCCCGGGGGAGTTGTGCATGGGGTGTGTTTGGAACATTTTGTCACCAGCCGACTCCAAAAGTCAGCCATTGCCCATCTCAGCCCAGCAAGCAGGTAGAATCACTTTTGTGGTGTCTTTCATCTGGCTACCGGGGCAATGTAACAACTACCAACGGAACTGATTTTAGCCCCTTCCCCGGTGGAGTTGTGCATGGGGTGTGTTTGGAACATTTTGTCACCAGCCGACTCCAAAAGTCAGCGATTCCCCATCTCAGCCCAGAAAGAAGGTAAAACAACTTTTGTGGTGTCTTTCAGCTGGCTACCGCGGCAGTGGAAGAACTACCAACAGAACTCCTTTCTGGCACCTTCCCCGGGGGAGTTGTGCATGGGGTGTCTTTGGAACATTTTGTCACCAGCCGACTCCAAAAGTCAGCCATTGCCCATCTCAGCCCAGCAAGCAGGTAGAACCACTTTTGTGGTGTCTTTCAGCTGGCTACCGCGGCAGTGTAAGAACTACCAACAGAACTCCTTTCTGGCACCTTCCCCGGTGCAGTTGTGCATGGGCTGTGTTTGGAACACTTTGTCACCAGCCGAGTCCAAAAGTCAGCGATTCCCCATCTCAGCCCAGAAAGCAGGTAGAACCACTTTTGTGGTGTCTTTCAGCTGGCTACCGGGGCAGTGGAAGAACTACCAACAGAACTCCTTTCTGGCATTTTCCCCGGGGGAGTTGTTCATGGGGTGCGTTTGGAACATTTTGTCATCAGCCGACTCCAAAAGTCAGCGATTCCCCATCTCAGCCCAGAAAGCAGGTAGAACAACTTTTGTGGTGTCTTTCAGCTGGCTACCGGGGCAGTGGAAGAACTACCAACAGAACTCCTTTCTGGCATCTTCCCCGGGGGAGTTGTGCATGGGGTGTGTTTGGAACATTTTGTCACCAGCCGAGTCCAAAAGTCAGCGATTCCCCATCTCAGCCCAGAAAGCAGGTAGAACAACTTTTGTGGTGTCTTTCATCTGGCTACCGGGGCAGTGTAAGAACTACCAACAGAACTCCTTTCTGGCACCTTCCCCGGTGGAGTTGTGCATGGGGTGTGTTTGGAACATTTTGTCACCAGCCGAGTCCAAAAGTCAGCGATTCCCCATCTCAGCCCAGAAAGCAGGTAGAACAACTTTTGTGGTTTCTTTCATCTGGCTACCGGGGCAGTGGAAGAACTACCAACAGAACTGCTTTCTGGCACCTTCCCCGGTGCAGTTGTGCATGGGGTGTGTTTGGAACACTTTGTCTCCGGCCGACTCCAAAAGTCAGCGATTCCCCATCTCAGCCCAGAAAGCAGGTAGAACCACTTTTGTGGTGTCTTTCAGCTGGCTACCGCGGCAGTGTAAGAACTACCAACAGAACTTCTTTCTGGCATCTTCCCCGGGGGAGTTGTGCATGGGGTGTGTTTGGAAGATTTTGTCACCAGCCGACTCCAAAAGTCAGCCATTGCCCATCTCAGCCCAGCAAGCAGGTAGAACCACTTTTGTGGTGTCTTTCAGCTGGCTACCGGGGCAGTGTAAGAACTACCAACAGAACTCCTTTCTGGCACCTTCCCCGGTGCAGTTGTGCATGGGCTGTGTTTGGAACACTTTGTCACCAGCCGACTCCAAAAGTCAGCGATTCCCCATCTCAGCCCAGAAAGCAGGTAGAACCACTTTTGTGGTGTCTTTCAGCTGGCTACCGGGGCAGTGGAAGAACTACCAACAGAACTCCTTTCTGGCATTTTCCCCGGGGGAGTTGTTCATGGGGTGCGTTTGGAACATTTTGTCATCAGCCGACTCCAAAAGTCAGCGATTCCCCATCTCAGCCCAGAAAGCAGGTAGAACAACTTTTGTGGTGTCTTTCAGCTGGCTACCGGGGCAGTGGAAGAACTACCAACAGAACTCCTTTCTGGCATCTTCCCCGGGGGAGTTGTGCATGGGGTGTGTTTGGAACATTTTGTCACCAGCCGAGTCCAAAAGTCAGCGATTCCCCATCTCAGCCCAGAAAGCAGGTAGAACAACTTTTGTGGTGTCTTTCATCTGGCTACCGGGGCAGTGTAAGAACTACCAACAGAACTCCTTTCTGGCATCTTCCCCGGTGGAGTTGTGCATGGGGTGTGTTTGGAACATTTTGTCACCAGCCGAGTCCAAAAGTCAGCGATTCCCCATCTCAGCCCAGAAAGCAGGTAGAACAACTTTTGTGGTTTCTTTCATCTGGCTACCGGGGCAGTGGAAGAACTACCAACAGAACTGCTTTCTGGCACCTTCCCCGGTGCAGTTGTGCATGGGGTGTGTTTGGAACACTTTGTCACCAGCCGACTCCAAAAGTCAGCGATTCCCCATCTTAGCCCAGAAAGCAGGTAGAACCACTTTTGTGGTGTCTTTCAGCTGGCTACCGCGGCAGTGGAAGAACTACCAACAGAACTTCTTTCTGGCATCTTCCCCGGGGGAGTTGTGCATGGGGTGTGTTTGGAAGATTTTGTCATCAGCCGACTCCAAAAGTCTGCGATTTCCCATCTCAGCCCAGAAAGCAGGTAGAACAACTTTTGTGGTGTCTTTCAGCTGGCTACCGCGGCAGTGGAAGAACTACCAACAGAACTCCTTTCTGGCACCTTCCCCGGTGCAGTTGTGCATGGGGTGTGTTTGGAACATTTTGTCACAGGCCGACTCCAAAAGTCAGCGATTTCCCATCTCAGCCCAGAAAGCAGGTAGAACCACTTTTGTGGTGTCTTTCAGCTGGCTACCGGGGCAGTGGAAGAACTACCAACAGAACTCCTTTCTGGCATCTTCCCCGGGGGAGTTGTGCATGGGGTGTGTTTGGAACATTTTGTCACCAGCCGAGTCCAAAAGTCAGCGATTCCCCATCTCAGCCCAGAAAGCAGGTAGAACAACTTTTGTGGTTTCTTTCATCTGGCTACCGGGGCAGTGGAAGAACTACCAACAGAACTCCTTTCTGGCATCTTCCCCGGGGGAGTTGTGCATGGGGTGTGTTTGGAACACTTTGTCACCAGCCGAGTCCAAAAGTCAGCGATTCCCCATCTCAGCCCAGAAAGCAGGTAGAACAACTTTTGTGGTGTCTTTCATCTGGCTACCGGGGCAGTGGAAGAACTACCAACAGAACTCCTTTCTGGCACCTTCCCCGGTGGAGTTGTGCATGGGGTGTGTTTGGAATGTTTTGTCTCCGGCCGACTCCAAAAGTCAGCGATTCCCCATCTTAGCCCAGAAAGCAGGTAGAACCCCTTTTTTGGTGTCTTTCATCTGGCTACCGGGGCAGTGTAAGAACTACCAACAGAACTCCTTTCTGGCATCTTCCCCGGGGGAGTTGTGCATGCGGTGTGTTTGGAACATTTTGTCACCAGCCGACTCCAAAAGTCAGCCATTGCCCATCTCAGCCCAGCAAGCAGGTAGAACCACTTTTGTGGTGTCTTTCAGCTGGCTACCGCGGCAGTGTAAGAACTACCAACAGAACTCCTTTCTGGCATCTTCCCCGGGGGAGTTGTGCATGGGGTGTGTTTGGAAGATTTTGTCATCAGCCGAGTCCAAAAGTCAGCGATTCCCCATCTCAGCCCAGCAAGCAGGTAGAACAACTTTTGTGGTGTCTTTCAGCTGGCTACCGGGGCAGTGTAAGAACTACCAACAGAACTCCTTTCTGGCACCTTCCCCGGAGGAGTTGTGCATGGGGTGTGTTTGGAACATTTTGTCACCAGCCGACTCCAAAAGTCAGCCATTGCCCATCTCAGCCCAGCAAGCAGGTAGAATCACTTTTGTGGTGTCTTTCATCTGGCTACCGGGGCAATGTAACAACTACCAACGGAACTGATTTTGGCCCCTTCCCCGGTGGAGTTGTGCATGGGGTGTGTTTGGAACACTTTGTCACCAGCCGAGTCCAAAAGTCAGCTATTCCCCATCTCAGCCCAGAAAGCAGGTAGAACCACTTTTGTGGTGTCTTTCAGCTGGCTACCGGGGCAGTGTAAGAACTACCAACAGAACTCCTTTCTGGCACCTTCCCCGGTGCAGTTGTGCATGGGCTGTGTTTGGAACACTTTGTCACCAGCCGAGTCCAAAAGTCAGCGATTCCCCATCTCAGCCCAGAAAGCAGGTAGAACCACTTTTGTGGTGTCTTTCAGCTGGCTACCGGGGCAGTGGAAGAACTACCAACAGAACTCCTTTCTGGCATTTTCCCCGGGGGAGTTGTTCATGGGGTGCGTTTGGAACATTTTGTCATCAGCCGACTCCAAAAGTCAGCGATTCCCCATCTCAGCCCAGAAAGCAGGTAGAACAACTTTTGTGGTGTCTTTCATCTGGCTACCGGGGCAGTGGAAGAACTACCAACAGAACTCCTTTCTGGCATCTTCCCCGGGGGAGTTGTGCATGGGGTGTGTTTGGAACATTTTGTCACCAGCCGAGTCCAAAAGTCAGCGATTCCCCATCTCAGCCCAGAAAGCAGGTAGAACAACTTTTGTGGTGTCTTTCATCTGGCTACCGGGGCAGTGTAAGAACTACCAACAGAACTCCTTTCTGGCACCTTCCCCGGTGGAGTTGTGCATGGGGTGTGTTTGGAACATTTTGTCACCAGCCGAGTCCAAAAGTCAGCGATTCCCCATCTCAGCCCAGAAAGCAGGTAGAACAACTTTTGTGGTGTCTTTCATCTGGCTACCGGGGCAGTGGAAGAACTACCAACAGAACTGCTTTCTGGCACCTTCCCCGGTGCAGTTGTGCATGGGGTGTGTTTGGAACACTTTGTCACCAGCCGACTCCAAAAGTCAGCGATTCCCCATCTCAGCCCAGAAAGCAGGTAGAACCACTTTTGTGGTGTCTTTCAGCTGGCTACCGCGGCAGTGTAAGAACTACCAACAGAACTTCTTTCTGGCATCTTCCCCGGGGGAGTTGTGCATGGGGTGTGTTTGGAAGATTTTGTCACCAGCCGACTCCAAAAGTCAGCCATTGCCCATCTCAGCCCAGCAAGCAGGTAGAACCACTTTTGTGGTGTCTTTCAGCTGGCTACCGGGGCAGTGTAAGAACTACCAACAGAACTCCTTTCTGGCACCTTCCCCGGTGCAGTTGTGCATGGGCTGTGTTTGGAACACTTTGTCACCAGCCGACTCCAAAAGTCAGCGATTCCCCATCTCAGCCCAGAAAGCAGGTAGAACCACTTTTGTGGTGTCTTTCAGCTGGCTACCGGGGCAGTGGAAGAACTACCAACAGAACTCCTTTCTGGCATTTTCCCCGGGGGAGTTGTTCATGGGGTGCGTTTGGAACATTTTGTCATCAGCCGACTCCAAAAGTCAGCGATTCCCCATCTCAGCCCAGAAAGCAGGTAGAACAACTTTTGTGGTGTCTTTCAGCTGGCTACCGGGGCAGTGGAAGAACTACCAACAGAACTCCTTTCTGGCATCTTCCCCGGGGGAGTTGTGCATGGGGTGTGTTTGGAACATTTTGTCACCAGCCGAGTCCAAAAGTCAGCGATTCCCCATCTCAGCCCAGAAAGCAGGTAGAACAACTTTTGTGGTGTCTTTCATCTGGCTACCGGGGCAGTGTAAGAACTACCAACAGAACTCCTTTCTGGCATCTTCCCCGGTGGAGTTGTGCATGGGGTGTGTTTGGAACATTTTGTCACCAGCCGAGTCCAAAAGTCAGCGATTCCCCATCTCAGCCCAGAAAGCAGGTAGAACAACTTTTGTGGTTTCTTTCATCTGGCTACCGGGGCAGTGGAAGAACTACCAACAGAACTGCTTTCTGGCACCTTCCCCGGTGCAGTTGTGCATGGGGTGTGTTTGGAACACTTTGTCACCAGCCGACTCCAAAAGTCAGCGATTCCCCATCTTAGCCCAGAAAGCAGGTAGAACCACTTTTGTGGTGTCTTTCAGCTGGCTACCGCGGCAGTGTAAGAACTACCAACAGAACTTCTTTCTGGCATCTTCCCCGGGGGAGTTGTGCATGGGGTGTGTTTGGAAGATTTTGTCATCAGCCGACTCCAAAAGTCTGCGATTTCCCATCTCAGCCCAGAAAGCAGGTAGAACAACTTTTGTGGTGTCTTTCAGCTGGCTACCGCGGCAGTGGAAGAACTACCAACAGAACTCCTTTCTGGCACCTTCCCCGGTGCAGTTGTGCATGGGGTGTGTTTGGAACATTTTGTCACAGGCCGACTCCAAAAGTCAGCGATTTCCCATCTCAGCCCAGAAAGCAGGTAGAACCACTTTTGTGGTGTCTTTCAGCTGGCTACCGGGGCAGTGGAAGAACTACCAACAGAACTCCTTTCTGGCATCTTCCCCGGGGGAGTTGTGCATGGGGTGTGTTTGGAACATTTTGTCACCAGCCGAGTCCAAAAGTCAGCGATTCCCCATCTCAGCCCAGAAAGCAGGTAGAACAACTTTTGTGGTTTCTTTCATCTGGCTACCGGGGCAGTGGAAGAACTACCAACAGAACTCCTTTCTGGCATCTTCCCCGGGGGAGTTGTGCATGGGGTGTGTTTGGAACACTTTGTCACCAGCCGAGTCCAAAAGTCAGCGATTCCCCATCTCAGCCCAGAAAGCAGGTAGAACAACTTTTGTGGTGTCTTTCATCTGGCTACCGGGGCAGTGGAAGAACTACCAACAGAACTCCTTTCTGGCACCTTCCCCGGTGGAGTTGTGCATGGGGTGTGTTTGGAATGTTTTGTCTCCGGCCGACTCCAAAAGTCAGCGATTCCCCATCTTAGCCCAGAAAGCAGGTAGAACCCCTTTTTTGGTGTCTTTCATCTGGCTACCGGGGCAGTGTAAGAACTACCAACAGAACTCCTTTCTGGCATCTTCCCCGGGGGAGTTGTGCATGCGGTGTGTTTGGAACATTTTGTCACCAGCCGACTCCAAAAGTCAGCCATTGCCCATCTCAGCCCAGCAAGCAGGTAGAACCACTTTTGTGGTGTCTTTCAGCTGGCTACCGCGGCAGTGTAAGAACTACCAACAGAACTCCTTTCTGGCATCTTCCCCGGGGGAGTTGTGCATGGGGTGTGTTTGGAAGATTTTGTCATCAGCCGAGTCCAAAAGTCAGCGATTCCCCATCTCAGCCCAGCAAGCAGGTAGAACAACTTTTGTGGTGTCTTTCAGCTGGCTACCGGGGCAGTGTAAGAACTACCAACAGAACTCCTTTCTGGCACCTTCCCCGGAGGAGTTGTGCATGGGGTGTGTTTGGAACATTTTGTCACCAGCCGACTCCAAAAGTCAGCCATTGCCCATCTCAGCCCAGCAAGCAGGTAGAATCACTTTTGTGGTGTCTTTCATCTGGCTACCGGGGCAATGTAACAACTACCAACGGAACTGATTTTGGCCCCTTCCCCGGTGGAGTTGTGCATGGGGTGTGTTTGGAACACTTTGTCACCAGCCGAGTCCAAAAGTCAGCTATTCCCCATCTCAGCCCAGAAAGCAGGTAGAACCACTTTTGTGGTGTCTTTCAGCTGGCTACCGGGGCAGTGTAAGAACTACCAACAGAACTCCTTTCTGGCACCTTCCCCGGTGCAGTTGTGCATGGGCTGTGTTTGGAACACTTTGTCACCAGCCGAGTCCAAAAGTCAGCGATTCCCCATCTCAGCCCAGAAAGCAGGTAGAACCACTTTTGTGGTGTCTTTCAGCTGGCTACCGGGGCAGTGGAAGAACTACCAACAGAACTCCTTTCTGGCATTTTCCCCGGGGGAGTTGTTCATGGGGTGCGTTTGGAACATTTTGTCATCAGCCGACTCCAAAAGTCAGCGATTCCCCATCTCAGCCCAGAAAGCAGGTAGAACAACTTTTGTGGTGTCTTTCAGCTGGCTACCGGGGCAGTGGAAGAACTACCAACAGAACTCCTTTCTGGCATCTTCCCCGGGGGAGTTGTGCATGGGGTGTGTTTGGAACATTTTGTCACCAGCCGAGTCCAAAAGTCAGCGATTCCCCATCTCAGCCCAGAAAGCAGGTAGAACAACTTTTGTGGTGTCTTTCATCTGGCTACCGGGGCAGTGTAAGAACTACCAACAGAACTCCTTTCTGGCACCTTCCCCGGTGGAGTTGTGCATGGGGTGTGTTTGGAACATTTTGTCACCAGCCGAGTCCAAAAGTCAGCGATTCCCCATCTCAGCCCAGAAAGCAGGTAGAACAACTTTTGTGGTGTCTTTCATCTGGCTACCGGGGCAGTGGAAGAACTACCAACAGAACTGCTTTCTGGCACCTTCCCCGGTGCAGTTGTGCATGGGGTGTGTTTGGAACACTTTGTCACCAGCCGACTCCAAAAGTCAGCGATTCCCCATCTCAGCCCAGAAAGCAGGTAGAACCACTTTTGTGGTGTCTTTCAGCTGGCTACCGCGGCAGTGTAAGAACTACCAACAGAACTTCTTTCTGGCATCTTCCCCGGGGGAGTTGTGCATGGGGTGTGTTTGGAAGATTTTGTCACCAGCCGACTCCAAAAGTCAGCCATTGCCCATCTCAGCCCAGCAAGCAGGTAGAACCACTTTTGTGGTGTCTTTCAGCTGGCTACCGGGGCAGTGGAAGAACTACCAACAGAACTCCTTTCTGGCACCTTCCCCGGTGCAGTTGTGCATGGGCTGTGTTTGGAACACTTTGTCACCAGCCGACTCCAAAAGTCAGCGATTCCCCATCTCAGCCCAGAAAGCAGGTAGAACCACTTTTGTGGTGTCTTTCAGCTGGCTACCGGGGCAGTGGAAGAACTACCAACAGAACTCCTTTCTGGCATTTTCCCCGGGGGAGTTGTTCATGGGGTGCGTTTGGAACATTTTGTCATCAGCCGACTCCAAAAGTCAGCGATTCCCCATCTCAGCCCAGAAAGCAGGTAGAACAACTTTTGTGGTGTCTTTCAGCTGGCTACCGGGGCAGTGGAAGAACTACCAACAGAACTCCTTTCTGGCATCTTCCCCGGGGGAGTTGTGCATGGGGTGTGTTTGGAACATTTTGTCACCAGCCGAGTCCAAAAGTCAGCGATTCCCCATCTCAGCCCAGAAAGCAGGTAGAACAACTTTTGTGGTGTCTTTCATCTGGCTACCGGGGCAGTGTAAGAACTACCAACAGAACTCCTTTCTGGCATCTTCCCCGGTGGAGTTGTGCATGGGGTGTGTTTGGAACATTTTGTCACCAGCCGAGTCCAAAAGTCAGCGATTCCCCATCTCAGCCCAGAAAGCAGGTAGAACAACTTTTGTGGTTTCTTTCATCTGGCTACCGGGGCAGTGGAAGAACTACCAACAGAACTGCTTTCTGGCACCTTCCCCGGTGCAGTTGTGCATGGGGTGTGTTTGGAACACTTTGTCACCAGCCGACTCCAAAAGTCAGCGATTCCCCATCTTAGCCCAGAAAGCAGGTAGAACCACTTTTGTGGTGTCTTTCAGCTGGCTACCGCGGCAGTGTAAGAACTACCAACAGAACTTCTTTCTGGCATCTTCCCCGGGGGAGTTGTGCATGGGGTGTGTTTGGAAGATTTTGTCATCAGCCGACTCCAAAAGTCTGCGATTTCCCATCTCAGCCCAGAAAGCAGGTAGAACAACTTTTGTGGTGTCTTTCAGCTGGCTACCGCGGCAGTGGAAGAACTACCAACAGAACTCCTTTCTGGCACCTTCCCCGGTGCAGTTGTGCATGGGGT
Organism: Falco punctatus; assembly: GCF_963210335.1. Classification (NCBI taxonomy): domain Eukaryota; kingdom Metazoa; phylum Chordata; class Aves; order Falconiformes; family Falconidae; genus Falco; species Falco punctatus. Next base: position 1,122,387 of record NW_027660073.1, read on the forward strand.
GTGTTTGGAACATTTTGTCACAGGCCGACTCCAAAAGTCAGCGATTTCCCATCTCAGCCCAGAAAGCAGGTAGAACCACTTTTGTGGTGTCTTTCAGCTGGCTACCGGGGCAGTGGAAGAACTACCAACAGAACTCCTTTCTGGCATCTTCCCCGGGGGAGTTGTGCATGGGGTGTGTTTGGAACATTTTGTCACCAGCCGAGTCCAAAAGTCAGCGATTCCCCATCTCAGCCCAGAAAGCAGGTAGAACAACTTTTGTGGTTTCTTTCATCTGGCTACCGGGGCAGTGGAAGAACTACCAACAGAACTCCTTTCTGGCATCTTCCCCGGGGGAGTTGTGCATGGGGTGTGTTTGGAACACTTTGTCACCAGCCGAGTCCAAAAGTCAGCGATTCCCCATCTCAGCCCAGAAAGCAGGTAGAACAACTTTTGTGGTGTCTTTCATCTGGCTACCGGGGCAGTGGAAGAACTACCAACAGAACTCCTTTCTGGCACCTTCCCCGGTGGAGTTGTGCATGGGGTGTGTTTGGAATGTTTTGTCTCCGGCCGACTCCAAAAGTCAGCGATTCCCCATCTTAGCCCAGAAAGCAGGTAGAACCCCTTTTTTGGTGTCTTTCATCTGGCTACCGGGGCAGTGTAAGAACTACCAACAGAACTCCTTTCTGGCATCTTCCCCGGGGGAGTTGTGCATGCGGTGTGTTTGGAACATTTTGTCACCAGCCGACTCCAAAAGTCAGCCATTGCCCATCTCAGCCCAGCAAGCAGGTAGAACCACTTTTGTGGTGTCTTTCAGCTGGCTACCGCGGCAGTGTAAGAACTACCAACAGAACTCCTTTCTGGCATCTTCCCCGGGGGAGTTGTGCATGGGGTGTGTTTGGAAGATTTTGTGATCAGCCGAGTCCAAAAGTCAGCGATTCCCCATCTCAGCCCAGCAAGCAGGTAGAACAACTTTTGTGGTGTCTTTCAGCTGGCTACCGGGGCAGTGTAAGAACTACCAACAGAACTCCTTTCTGGCACCTTCCCCGGAGGAGTTGTGCATGGGGTGTGTTTGGAACATTTTGTCACCAGCCGACTCCAAAAGTCAGCCATTGCCCATCTCAGCCCAGCAAGCAGGTAGAATCACTTTTGTGGTGTCTTTCATCTGGCTACCGGGGCAATGTAACAACTACCAACGGAACTGATTTTGGCCCCTTCCCCGGTGGAGTTGTGCATGGGGTGTGTTTGGAACACTTTGTCACCAGCCGAGTCCAAAAGTCAGCTATTCCCCATCTCAGCCCAGAAAGCAGGTAGAACCACTTTTGTGGTGTCTTTCAGCTGGCTACCGGGGCAGTGTAAGAACTACCAACAGAACTCCTTTCTGGCATCTTCCCCGGGGGTGTTGTGCATGGGGTGCGTTTGGAACATTTTGTCACCAGCCGACTCCAAAAGTCAGCGATTCCCCATCTCAGCCCAGAAAGAAGGTAAAACAACTTTTGTGGTGTCTTTCATCTGGCTACCGGGGCAGTGGAAGAACTACCAACAGAACTCCTTTCTGGCACCTTCCCCGGGGGAGTTGTGCATGGGGTGTCTTTGGAACATTTTGTCACCAGCCGAGTCCAAAAGTCAGCCATTGCCCATCTCAGCCCAGCAAGCAGGTAGAACCACTTTTGTGGTGTCTTTCAGCTGGCTACCGGGGCAGTGTAAGAACTACCAACAGAACTCCTTTCTGGCACCTTCCCCGGTGCAGTTGTGCATGGGCTGTGTTTGGAACACTTTGTCACCAGCCGAGTCCAAAAGTCAGCGATTCCCCATCTCAGCCCAGAAAGCAGGTAGAACCACTTTTGTGGTGTCTTTCAGCTGGCTACCGGGGCAGTGGAAGAACTACCAACAGAACTCCTTTCTGGCACCTTCCCCGGGGGAGTTGTTCATGGGGTGCGTTTGGAACATTTTGTCATCAGCCGACTCCAAAAGTCAGCGATTCCCCATCTAAGCCCAGAAAGCAGGTAGAACAACTTTTGTGGTGTCTTTCATCTGGCTACCGGGGCAGTGGAAGAACTACCAACAGAACTCCTTTCTGGCATCTTCCCCGGGGGAGTTGTGCATGGGGTGTGTTTGGAACATTTTGTCACCAGCCGAGTCCAAAAGTCAGCGATTCCCCATCTCAGCCCAGAAAGCAGGTAGAACAACTTTTGTGGTGTCTTTCATCTGGCTACCGGGGCAGTGGAAGAACTACCAACAGAACTCCTTTCTGGCATCTTCCCCGGTGCAGTTGTGCATGGGGTGTGTTTGGAACACTTTGTCACCAGCCGAGTCCAAAAGTCAGCGATTCCCCATCTCAGCCCAGAAAGCAGGTAGAACAACTTTTGTGGTGTCTTTCAGCTGGCTACCGCGGCAGTGTAAGAACTACCAACAGAACTTCTTTCTGGCATCTTCCCCGGGGGAGTTGTGCATGGGGTGTGTTTGGAAGATTTTGTCATCAGCCGACTCCAAAAGTCTGCGATTTCCCATCTCAGCCCAGAAAGCAGGTAGAACCACTTTTGTGGTGTCTTTCAGCTGGCTACCGCGGCAGTGGAAGAACTACCAACAGAACTCCTTTCTGGCACCTTCCCCGGTGCAGTTGTGCATGGGGTGTGTTTGGATCATTTTGTCACAGGCCGAGTCCAAAAGTCTGCGATTTCCCATCTCAGCCCAGAAAGCAGGTAGAACCACTTTTGTGGTGTCTTTCATCTGGCTACCGGGGCAGTGGAAGAACTACCAACAGAACTCCTTTCTGGCATCTTCCCCGGTGCAGTTGTGCATGGGGTGTGTTTGGAACATTTTGTCACCAGCCGAGTCCAAAAGTCAGCGATTCCCCATCTCAGCCCAGAAAGCAGGTAGAACAACTTTTGTGGTTTCTTTCATCTGGCTACAGGGGCAGTGGAAGAACTACCAACAGAACTCCTTTCTGGCATCTTCCCCGGTGCAGTTGTGCATGGGGTGTGTTTGGAACACTTTGTCACCAGCCGAGTCCAAAAGTCAGCGATTCCCCATCTCAGCCCAGAAAGCAGGTAGAACAACTTTTGTGGTGTCTTTCAGCTGGCTACCGGGGCAGTGTAAGAACTACCAACAGAACTCCTTTCTGGCACCTTCCCCGGTGGAGTTGTGCATGGGGTGTGTTTGGAACGTTTTGTCTCCGGCCGACTCCAAAAGTCAGCGATTCCCCATCTTAGCCCAGAAAGTAGGTAGAACCCCTTTTTTGGTGTCTTTCATCTGGCTACCGGGGCAGTGTAAGAACTACCAACAGTACTCCTTTCTGGCATCTTCCCCGGGGGAGTTGTGCATGCGGTGTGTTTGGAACATTTTGTCACCAGCCGACTCCAAAAGTCAGCCATTGCCCATCTCAGCCCAGCAAGCAGGTAGAACCACTTTTGTGGTGTCTTTCAGCTGGCTACCGCGGCAGTGTAAGAACTACCAACAGAACTCCTTTCTGGCATCTTCCCCGGGGGAGTTGTGCATGGGGTGTGTTTGGAAGATTTTGTCATCAGCCGAGTCCAAAAGTCAGCGATTCCCCATCTCAGCCCAGCAAGCAGGTAGAACAACTTTTGTGGTGTCTTTCAGCTGGCTACCGGGGCAGTGTAAGAACTACCAACAGAACTCCTTTCTGGCACCTTCCCCGGGGGAGTTGTGCATGGGGTGTGTTTGGAACATTTTGTCACCAGCCGAGTCCAAAATCAGCGATTCCCCATCTCAGCCCAGAAAGCAGGTAGAACAACTTTTGTGGTTTCTTTCATCTGGCTACCGGGGCAGTGGAAGAACTACCAACAGAACTCCTTTCTGGCATCTTCCCCGGTGCAGTTGTGCATGGGGTGTGTTTGGAACACTTTGTCACCAGCCGAGTCCAAAATTCAGCGATTCCCCATCTCAGCCCAGAAAGCAGGTAGAACAACTTTTGTGGTGTCTTTCATCTGGCTACCGCGGCAGTGTAAGAACTACCAACAGAACTCCTTTCTGGCACCTTCCCTACGGGAGTTGTGCATGGGGTGTGTTTGGAACGTTTTGTCTCCGGCCGACTCCAAAAGTCAGCGATTCCCCATCTTAGCCCAGAAAGTAGGTAGAACCCCTTTTGTGGTGTCTTTCATCTGGCTACCGGGGCAGTGTAAGAACTACCAACAGAACTCCTTTCTGGCATCTTCCCCGGGGGAGTTGTGCATGGGGTGTGTTTGGAACATTTTGTCACCAGCCGACTCCAAAAGTCAGCCATTGCCCATCTCAGCCCAGCAAGCAGGTAGAACCACTTTTGTGGTGTCTTTCAGCTGGCTACCGCGGCAGTGTAAGAACTACCAACAGAACTCCTTTCTGGCATCTTCCCCGGGGGAGTTGTGCATGGGGTGTGTTTGGAAGATTTTGTCATCAGCCGAGTCCAAAAGTCAGCGATTCCCCATCTCAGCCCAGCAAGCAGGTAGAACAACTTTTGTGGTGTCTTTCAGCTGGCTACCGGGGCAGTGTAAGAACTACCAACAGAACTCCTTTCTGGCATCTTCCCCGGGGGAGTTGTGCATGGGGTGTGTTTGGAACATTTTGTCACCAGCCGACTCCAAAAGTCAGCCATTGCCCATCTCAGCCCAGCAAGCAGGTAGAATCACTTTTGTGGTGTCTTTCATCTGGCTACCGGGGCAATGTAACAACTACCAACGGAACTGATTTTGGCCCCTTCCCCGGTGGAGTTGTGCATGGGGTGTGTTTGGAACACTTTGTCACCAGCCGAGTCCAAAAGTCAGCTATTCCCCATCTCAGCCCAGAAAGTAGGTAGAACCACTTTTGTGGTGTCTTTCAGCTGGCTACCGGGGCAGTGTAAGAACTACCAACAGAACTCCTTTCTGGCATCTTCCCCGGGGGTGCTGTGCATGGGGTGCGTTTGGAACATTTTGTCACCAGCCGACTCCAAAAGTCAGCGATTCCCCATCTCAGCCCAGAAAGAAGGTAAAACCACTTTTGTGGTGTCTTTCAGCTGGCTACCGGGGCAGTGGAAGAACTACCAACAGAACTCCTTTCTGGCACCTTCCCCGGGGGAGTTGTGCATGGGGTGTCTTTGGAACATTTTGTCACCAGCCGACTCCAAAAGTCAGCCATTGCCCATCTCAGCCCAGCAAGCAGGTAGAACCACTTTTGTGGTGTCTTTCAGCTGGCTACCGGGGCAGTGTAAGAACTACCAACAGAACTCCTTTCTGGCACCTTCCCCGGAGCAGTTGTGCATGGGGTGTCTTTGGAACACTTTGTCACCAGCCGACTCCAAAAGTCAGCGATTCCCCATCTCAGCCCAGAAAGCAGGTAGAACCACTTTTGTGGTATCTTTCAGCTGGCTACCGCGGCAGTGTAAGAACTACCAACAGAACTCCTTTCTGGCACCTTCCCCGGGGGAGTTGTTCATGGGGTGCGTTTGGAACATTTTGTCATCAGCCGACTCCAAAAGTCAGCGATTCCCCATCTCAGCCCAGAAAGCAGGTAGAACAACTTTTGTGGTGTCTTTCATCTGGCTACCGCGGCAGTGGTAGAACTACCAACAGAACTCCTTTCTGGCACCTTCCCCGGTGGAGTTGTGCATGGGGTGTGTTTGGAACATTTTGTCACCAGCCGAGTCCAAAAGTCAGCGATTCCCCATCTCAGCCCAGAAAGCAGGTAGAACAACTTTTGTGGTTTCTTTCATCTGGCTACCGGGGCAGTGGAAGAACTACCAACAGAACTCCTTTCTGGCATCTTCCCCGGTGCAGTTGTGCATGGGGTGTGTTTGGAACACTTTGTCACCAGCCGAGTCCAAAATTCAGCGATTCCCCATCTCAGCCCAGAAAGCAGGTAGAACAACTTTTGTGGTGTCTTTCATCTGGCTACCGCGGCAGTGTAAGAACTACCAACAGAACTCCTTTCTGGCACCTTCCCTACGGGAGTTGTGCATGGGGTGTGTTTGGAACGTTTTGTCTCCGGCCGACTCCAAAAGTCAGCGATTCCCCATCTTAGCCCAGAAAGTAGGTAGAACCCCTTTTGTGGTGTCTTTCATCTGGCTACCGGGGCAGTGTAAGAACTACCAACAGAACTCCTTTCTGGCATCTTCCCCGGGGGAGTTGTGCATGCGGTGTGTTTGGAACATTTTGTCACCAGCCGACTCCAAAAGTCAGCCATTGCCCATCTCAGCCCAGCAAGCAGGTAGAACCACTTTTGTGGTGTCTTTCAGCTGGCTACCGGGGCAGTGGAAGAACTACCAACAGAACTCCTTTCTGGCACCTTCCCCGGGGGAGTTGTTCATGGGGTGCGTTTGGAACATTTTGTCATCAGCCGACTCCAAAAGTCAGCGATTCCCCATCTCAGCCCAGAAAGCAGGTAGAACCACTTTTGTGGTGTCTTTCAGCTGGCTACCGGGGCAGTGGAAGAACTACCAACAGAACTCCTTTCTGGCACCTTCCCCGGGGGAGTTGTTCATGGGGTGCGTTTGGAACATTTTGTCATCAGCCGACTCCAAAAGTCAGCGATTCCCCATCTCAGCCCAGCAAGCAGGTAGAACAACTTTTGTGGTGTCTTTCATCTGGCTACCGGGGCAGTGGAAGAACTACCAACAGAACTCCTTTCTGGCATCTTCCCCGGTGCAGTTGTGCATGGGGTGTGTTTGGAACATTTTGTCACCAGCCGAGTCCAAAAGTCAGCGATTCCCCATCTCAGCCCAGAAAGCAGGTAGAACAACTTTTGTGGTTTCTTTCATCTGGCTACCGGGGCAGTGGAAGAACTACCAACAGAACTCCTTTCTGGCATCTTCCCCGGGGGAGTTGTGCATGGGGTGTGTTTGGAACACTTTGTCACCAGCCGAGTCCAAAAGTCAGCGATTCCCCATCTCAGCCCAGAAAGCAGGTAGAACAACTTTTGTGGTGTCTTTCATCTGGCTACCGGGGCAGTGGAAGAACTACCAACAGAACTCCTTTCTGGCACCTTCCCCGGTGGAGTTGTGCATGGGGTGTGTTTGGAATGTTTTGTCTCCGGCCGACTCCAAAAGTCAGCGATTCCCCATCTTAGCCCAGAAAGCAGGTAGAACCCCTTTTGTGGTGTCTTTCATCTGGCTACCGGGGCAGTGTAAGAACTACCAACAGAACTCCTTTCTGGCATCTTCCCCGGGGGAGTTGTGCATGCGGTGTGTTTGGAACATTTTGTCACCAGCCGACTCCAAAAGTCAGCCATTGCCCATCTCAGCCCAGCAAGCAGGTAGAACCACTTTTGTGGTGTCTTTCAGCTGGCTACCGCGGCAGTGTAAGAACTACCAACAGAACTCCTTTCTGGCATCTTCCCCGGGGGAGTTGTGCATGGGGTGTGTTTGGAAGATTTTGTGATCAGCCGAGTCCAAAAGTCAGCGATTCCCCATCTCAGCCCAGCAAGCAGGTAGAACAACTTTTGTGGTGTCTTTCAGCTGGCTACCGGGGCAGTGTAAGAACTACCAACAGAACTCCTTTCTGGCACCTTCCCCGGAGGAGTTGTGCATGGGGTGTGTTTGGAACATTTTGTCACCAGCCGACTCCAAAAGTCAGCCATTGCCCATCTCAGCCCAGCAAGCAGGTAGAATCACTTTTGTGGTGTCTTTCATCTGGCTACCGGGGCAATGTAACAACTACCAACGGAACTGATTTTGGCCCCTTCCCCGGTGGAGTTGTGCATGGGGTGTGTTTGGAACACTTTGTCACCAGCCGAGTCCAAAAGTCAGCTATTCCCCATCTCAGCCCAGAAAGCAGGTAGAACCACTTTTGTGGTGTCTTTCAGCTGGCTACCGGGGCAATGTAAGAACTACCAACGGAACTGATTTTGGCACCTTCCCCGGGGGAGTTGTGCATGGGGTGTGTTTGGAACATTTTGTCACCAGCCGAGTCCAAAAGTCAGCGATTCCCCATCTCAGCCCAGAAAGCAGGTAGAACAACTTTTGTGGTGTCTTTCATCTGGCTACCGGGGCAGTGGAAGAACTACCAACAGAACTCCTTTCTGGCACCTTCCCCGGTGGAGTTGTGCATGGGGTGTGTTTGGAACATTTTGTCACCAGCCGAGTCCAAAAGTCAGCGATTCCCCATCTCAGCCCAGAAAGCAGGTAGAACAACTTTTGTGGTTTCTTTCATCTGGCTACCGGGGCAGTGGAAGAACTACCAACAGAACTCCTTTCTGGCATCTTCCCCGGTGCAGTTGTGCATGGGGTGTGTTTGGAACACTTTGTCACCAGCCGAGTCCAAAAGTCAGCGATTCCCCATCTCAGCCCAGAAAGCAGGTAGAACCACTTTTGTGGTGTCTTTCAGCTGGCTACCGCGGCAGTGTAAGAACTACCAACAGAACTTCTTTCTGGCATCTTCCCCGGGGGAGTTGTGCATGGGGTGTGTTTGGAAGATTTTGTCATCAGCCGACTCCAAAAGTCTGCGATTTCCCATCTCAGCCCAGAAAGCAGGTAGAACCACTTTTGTGGTGTCTTTCAGCTGGCTACCGCGGCAGTGGAAGAACTACCAACAGAACTCCTTTCTGGCACCTTCCCCGGTGCAGTTGTGCATGGGGTGTGTTTGGATCATTTTGTCACAGGCCGAGTCCAAAAGTCTGCGATTTCCCATCTCAGCCCAGAAAGCAGGTAGAACCACTTTTGTGGTGTCTTTCATCTGGCTACCGGGGCAGTGGAAGAACTACCAACAGAACTCCTTTCTGGCATCTTCCCCGGGGGAGTTGTGCATGGGGTGTGTTTGGAACATTTTGTCACCAGCCGAGTCCAAAAGTCAGCGATTCCCCATCTCAGCCCAGAAAGCAGGTAGAACAACTTTTGTGGTTTCTTTCATCTGGCTACCGGGGCAGTGGAAGAACTACCAACAGAACTCCTTTCTGGCATCTTCCCCGGTGCAGTTGTGCATGGGGTGTGTTTGGAACACTTTGTCACCAGCCGAGTCCAAAAGTCAGCGATTCCCCATCTCAGCCCAGAAAGCAGGTAGAACAACTTTTGTGGTGTCTTTCAGCTGGCTACCGGGGCAGTGTAAGAACTACCAACAGAACTCCTTTCTGGCACCTTCCCCGGTGGAGTTGTGCATGGGGTGTGTTTGGAACGTTTTGTCTCCGGCCGACTCCAAAAGTCAGCGATTCCCCATCTTAGCCCAGAAAGTAGGTAGAACCCCTTTTTTGGTGTCTTTCATCTGGCTACCGGGGCAGTGTAAGAACTACCAACAGTACTCCTTTCTGGCACCTTCCCCGGAGCAGTTGTGCATGCGGTGTGTTTGGAACATTTTGTCACCAGCCGACTCCAAAAGTCAGCCATTGCCCATCTCAGCCCAGCAAGCAGGTAGAACCACTTTTGTGGTGTCTTTCAGCTGGCTACCGGGGCAGTGGAAGAACTACCAACAGAACTCCTTTCTGGCACCTTCCCCGGGGGAGTTGTTCATGGGGTGCGTTTGGAACATTTTGTCATCAGCCGACTCCAAAAGTCAGCGATTCCCCATCTCAGCCCAGAAAGCAGGTAGAACCACTTTTGTGGTGTCTTTCAGCTGGCTACCGGGGCAGTGGAAGAACTACCAACAGAACTCCTTTCTGGCACCTTCCCCGGGGGAGTTGTTCATGGGGTGCGTTTGGAACATTTTGTCATCAGCCGACTCCAAAAGTCAGCGATTCCCCATCTCAGCCCAGCAAGCAGGTAGAACAACTTTTGTGGTGTCTTTCATCTGGCTACCGGGGCAGTGGAAGAACTACCAACAGAACTCCTTTCTGGCATCTTCCCCGGTGCAGTTGTGCATGGGGTGTGTTTGGAACATTTTGTCACCAGCCGAGTCCAAAAGTCAGCGATTCCCCATCTCAGCCCAGAAAGCAGGTAGAACAACTTTTGTGGTTTCTTTCATCTGGCTACCGGGGCAGTGGAAGAACTACCAACAGAACTCCTTTCTGGCATCTTCCCCGGGGGAGTTGTGCATGGGGTGTGTTTGGAACACTTTGTCACCAGCCGAGTCCAAAAGTCAGCGATTCCCCATCTCAGCCCAGAAAGCAGGTAGAACAACTTTTGTGGTGTCTTTCATCTGGCTACCGGGGCAGTGGAAGAACTACCAACAGAACTCCTTTCTGGCACCTTCCCCGGTGGAGTTGTGCATGGGGTGTGTTTGGAATGTTTTGTCTCCGGCCGACTCCAAAAGTCAGCGATTCCCCATCTTAGCCCAGAAAGCAGGTAGAACCCCTTTTGTGGTGTCTTTCATCTGGCTACCGGGGCAGTGTAAGAACTACCAACAGAACTCCTTTCTGGCATCTTCCCCGGGGGAGTTGTGCATGCGGTGTGTTTGGAACATTTTGTCACCAGCCGACTCCAAAAGTCAGCCATTGCCCATCTCAGCCCAGCAAGCAGGTAGAACCACTTTTGTGGTGTCTTTCAGCTGGCTACCGCGGCAGTGTAAGAACTACCAACAGAACTCCTTTCTGGCATCTTCCCCGGGGGAGTTGTGCATGGGGTGTGTTTGGAAGATTTTGTGATCAGCCGAGTCCAAAAGTCAGCGATTCCCCATCTCAGCCCAGCAAGCAGGTAGAACAACTTTTGTGGTGTCTTTCAGCTGGCTACCGGGGCAGTGTAAGAACTACCAACAGAACTCCTTTCTGGCACCTTCCCCGGAGGAGTTGTGCATGGGGTGTGTTTGGAACATTTTGTCACCAGCCGACTCCAAAAGTCAGCCATTGCCCATCTCAGCCCAGCAAGCAGGTAGAATCACTTTTGTGGTGTCTTTCATCTGGCTACCGGGGCAATGTAACAACTACCAACGGAACTGATTTTGGCCCCTTCCCCGGTGGAGTTGTGCATGGGGTGTGTTTGGAACACTTTGTCACCAGCCGAGTCCAAAAGTCAGCTATTCCCCATCTCAGCCCAGAAAGCAGGTAGAACCACTTTTGTGGTGTCTTTCAGCTGGCTACCGGGGCAATGTAAGAACTACCAACGGAACTGATTTTGGCACCTTCCCCGGGGGAGTTGTGCATGGGGTGTGTTTGGAACATTTTGTCACCAGCCGAGTCCAAAAGTCAGCGATTCCCCATCTCAGCCCAGAAAGCAGGTAGAACAACTTTTGTGGTGTCTTTCATCTGGCTACCGGGGCAGTGGAAGAACTACCAACAGAACTCCTTTCTGGCACCTTCCCCGGTGGAGTTGTGCATGGGGTGTGTTTGGAACATTTTGTCACCAGCCGAGTCCAAAAGTCAGCGATTCCCCATCTCAGCCCAGAAAGCAGGTAGAACAACTTTTGTGGTTTCTTTCATCTGGCTACCGGGGCAGTGGAAGAACTACCAACAGAACTCCTTTCTGGCATCTTCCCCGGTGCAGTTGTGCATGGGGTGTGTTTGGAACACTTTGTCACCAGCCGAGTCCAAAAGTCAGCGATTCCCCATCTCAGCCCAGAAAGCAGGTAGAACCACTTTTGTGGTGTCTTTCAGCTGGCTACCGCGGCAGTGTAAGAACTACCAACAGAACTTCTTTCTGGCATCTTCCCCGGGGGAGTTGTGCATGGGGTGTGTTTGGAAGATTTTGTCATCAGCCGACTCCAAAAGTCTGCGATTTCCCATCTCAGCCCAGAAAGCAGGTAGAACCACTTTTGTGGTGTCTTTCAGCTGGCTACCGCGGCAGTGGAAGAACTACCAACAGAACTCCTTTCTGGCACCTTCCCCGGTGCAGTTGTGCATGGGGTGTGTTTGGATCATTTTGTCACAGGCCGAGTCCAAAAGTCTGCGATTTCCCATCTCAGCCCAGAAAGCAGGTAGAACCACTTTTGTGGTGTCTTTCATCTGGCTACCGGGGCAGTGGAAGAACTACCAACAGAACTCCTTTCTGGCATCTTCCCCGGGGGAGTTGTGCATGGGGTGTGTTTGGAACATTTTGTCACCAGCCGAGTCCAAAAGTCAGCGATTCCCCATCTCAGCCCAGAAAGCAGGTAGAACAACTTTTGTGGTTTCTTTCATCTGGCTACCGGGGCAGTGGAAGAACTACCAACAGAACTCCTTTCTGGCATCTTCCCCGGTGCAGTTGTGCATGGGGTGTGTTTGGAACACTTTGTCACCAGCCGAGTCCAAAAGTCAGCGATTCCCCATCTCAGCCCAGAAAGCAGGTAGAACAACTTTTGTGGTGTCTTTCAGCTGGCTACCGGGGCAGTGTAAGAACTACCAACAGAACTCCTTTCTGGCACCTTCCCCGGTGGAGTTGTGCATGGGGTGTGTTTGGAACGTTTTGTCTCCGGCCGACTCCAAAAGTCAGCGATTCCCCATCTTAGCCCAGAAAGTAGGTAGAACCCCTTTTTTGGTGTCTTTCATCTGGCTACCGGGGCAGTGTAAGAACTACCAACAGTACTCCTTTCTGGCACCTTCCCCGGAGCAGTTGTGCATGCGGTGTGTTTGGAACATTTTGTCACCAGCCGACTCCAAAAGTCAGCCATTGCCCATCTCAGCCCAGCAAGCAGGTAGAACCACTTTTGTGGTGTCTTTCAGCTGGCTACCGCGGCAGTGTAAGAACTACCAACAGAACTCCTTTCTGGCATCTTCCCCGGGGGAGTTGTGCATGGGGTGTGTTTGGAAGATTTTGTCATCAGCCGAGTCCAAAAGTCAGCGATTCCCCATCTCAGCCCAGCAAGCAGGTAGAACAACTTTTGTGGTGTCTTTCAGCTGGCTACCGGGGCAGTGTAAGAACTACCAACAGAACTCCTTTCTGGCACCTTCCCCGGGGGAGTTGTGCATGGGGTGTGTTTGGAACATTTTGTCACCAGCCGAGTCCAAAAGTCAGCGATTCCCCATCTCAGCCCAGAAAGCAGGTAGAACAACTTTTGTGGTTTCTTTCATCTGGCTACCGGGGCAGTGGAAGAACTACCAACAGAACTCCTTTCTGGCATCTTCCCCGGTGCAGTTGTGCATGGGGTGTGTTTGGAACACTTTGTCACCAGCCGAGTCCAAAATTCAGCGATTCCCCATCTCAGCCCAGAAAGCAGGTAGAACAACTTTTGTGGTGTCTTTCATCTGGCTACCGCGGCAGTGTAAGAACTACCAACAGAACTCCTTTCTGGCACCTTCCCTACGGGAGTTGTGCATGGGGTGTGTTTGGAACGTTTTGTCTCCGGCCGACTCCAAAAGTCAGCGATTCCCCATCTTAGCCCAGAAAGTAGGTAGAACCCCTTTTGTGGTGTCTTTCATCTGGCTACCGGGGCAGTGTAAGAACTACCAACAGAACTCCTTTCTGGCATCTTCCCCGGGGGAGTTGTGCATGGGGTGTGTTTGGAACATTTTGTCACCAGCCGACTCCAAAAGTCAGCCATTGCCCATCTCAGCCCAGCAAGCAGGTAGAACAACTTTTGTGGTGTCTTTCATCTGGCTACCGCGGCAGTGTAAGAACTACCAACAGAACTCCTTTCTGGCACCTTCCCTACGGGAGTTGTGCATGGGGTGTGTTTGGAACGTTTTGTCTCCGGCCGACTCCAAAAGTCAGCGATTCCCCATCTCAGCCCAGAAAGCAGGTAGAACCACTTTTGTGGTGTCTTTCAGCTGGCTACCGGGGCAGTGGAAGAACTACCAACAGAACTCCTTTCTGGCATTTTCCCCGGGGGAGTTGTTCATGGGGTGCGTTTGGAACATTTTGTCATCAGCCGACTCCAAAAGTCAGCGATTCCCCATCTCAGCCCAGAAAGCAGGTAGAACAACTTTTGTGGTGTCTTTCATCTGGCTACCGCGGCAGTGGTAGAACTACCAACAGAACTCCTTTCTGGCACCTTCCCCGGTGGAGTTGTGCATGGGGTGTGTTTGGAACATTTTGTCATCAGCCGACTCCAAAAGTCAGCGATTCCCCATCTAAGCCCAGAAAGCAGGTAGAACAACTTTTGTGGTGTCTTTCATCTGGCTACCGGGGCAGTGGAAGAACTACCAACAGAACTCCTTTCTGGCATCTTCCCCGGTGGAGTTGTGCATGGGGTGTGTTTGGAACATTTTGTCACCAGCCGAGTCCAAAAGTCAGCGATTCCCCATCTCAGCCCAGAAAGCAGGTAGAACAACTTTTGTGGTGTCTTTCATCTGGCTACTGGGGCAGTGGAAGAACTACCAACAGAACTCCTTTCTGGCATCTTCCCCGGTGCAGTTGTGCATGGGGTGTGTTTGGAACACTTTGTCACCAGCCGAGTCCAAAAGTCAGCGATTCCCCATCTCAGCCCAGAAAGCAGGTAGAACAACTTTTGTGGTGTCTTTCAGCTGGCTACCGCGGCAGTGTAAGAACTACCAACAGAACTTCTTTCTGGCATCTTCCCCGGGGGAGTTGTGCATGGGGTGTGTTTGGAAGATTTTGTCATCAGCCGACTCCAAAAGTCTGCGATTTCCCATCTCAGCCCAGAAAGCAGGTAGAACCACTTTTGTGGTGTCTTTCAGCTGGCTACCGCGGCAGTGGAAGAACTACCAACAGAACTCCTTTCTGGCACCTTCCCCGGTGCAGTTGTGCATGGGGTGTGTTTGGATCATTTTGTCACAGGCCGAGTCCAAAAGTCTGCGATTTCCCATCTCAGCCCAGAAAGCAGGTAGAACCACTTTTGTGGTGTCTTTCATCTGGCTACCGGGGCAGTGGAAGAACTACCAACAGAACTCCTTTCTGGCATCTTCCCCGGGGGAGTTGTGCATGGGGTGTGTTTGGAACATTTTGTCACCAGCCGAGTCCAAAAGTCAGCGATTCCCCATCTCAGCCCAGAAAGCAGGTAGAACAACTTTTGTGGTTTCTTTCATCTGGCTACAGGGGCAGTGGAAGAACTACCAACAGAACTCCTTTCTGGCATCTTCCCCGGTGCAGTTGTGCATGGGGTGTGTTTGGAACACTTTGTCACCAGCCGAGTCCAAAAGTCAGCGATTCCCCATCTCAGCCCAGAAAGCAGGTAGAACAACTTTTGTGGTGTCTTTCAGCTGGCTACCGGGGCAGTGTAAGAACTACCAACAGAACTCCTTTCTGGCACCTTCCCCGGTGGAGTTGTGCATGGGGTGTGTTTGGAACGTTTTGTCTCCGGCCGACTCCAAAAGTCAGCGATTCCCCATCTTAGCCCAGAAAGTAGGTAGAACCCCTTTTTTGGTGTCTTTCATCTGGCTACCGGGGCAGTGTAAGAACTACCAACAGTACTCCTTTCTGGCATCTTCCCCGGGGGAGTTGTGCATGCGGTGTGTTTGGAACATTTTGTCACCAGCCGACTCCAAAAGTCAGCCATTGCCCATCTCAGCCCAGCAAGCAGGTAGAACCACTTTTGTGGTGTCTTTCAGCTGGCTACCGCGGCAGTGTAAGAACTACCAACAGAACTCCTTTCTGGCACCTTCCCCGGTGCAGTTGTGCATGGGGTGTGTTTGGATCATTTTGTCACAGGCCGAGTCCAAAAGTCTGCGATTTCCCATCTCAGCCCAGAAAGCAGGTAGAACCACTTTTGTGGTGTCTTTCATCTGGCTACCGGGGCAGTGGAAGAACTACCAACAGAACTCCTTTCTGGCATCTTCCCCGGGGGAGTTGTGCATGGGGTGTGTTTGGAACATTTTGTCACCAGCCGAGTCCAAAAGTCAGCGATTCCCCATCTCAGCCCAGAAAGCAGGTAGAACAACTTTTGTGGTTTCTTTCATCTGGCTACCGGGGCAGTGGAAGAACTACCAACAGAACTCCTTTCTGGCATCTTCCCCGGTGCAGTTGTGCATGGGGTGTGTTTGGAACACTTTGTCACCAGCCGAGTCCAAAAGTCAGCGATTCCCCATCTCAGCCCAGAAAGCAGGTAGAACAACTTTTGTGGTGTCTTTCAGCTGGCTACCGGGGCAGTGTAAGAACTACCAACAGAACTCCTTTCTGGCACCTTCCCCGGTGGAGTTGTGCATGGGGTGTGTTTGGAACGTTTTGTCTCCGGCCGACTCCAAAAGTCAGCGATTCCCCATCTTAGCCCAGAAAGTAGGTAGAACCCCTTTTTTGGTGTCTTTCATCTGGCTACCGGGGCAGTGTAAGAACTACCAACAGTACTCCTTTCTGGCACCTTCCCCGGAGCAGTTGTGCATGCGGTGTGTTTGGAACATTTTGTCACCAGCCGACTCCAAAAGTCAGCCATTGCCCATCTCAGCCCAGCAAGCAGGTAGAACCACTTTTGTGGTGTCTTTCAGCTGGCTACCGCGGCAGTGTAAGAACTACCAACAGAACTCCTTTCTGGCATCTTCCCCGGGGGAGTTGTGCATGGGGTGTGTTTGGAAGATTTTGTCATCAGCCGAGTCCAAAAGTCAGCGATTCCCCATCTCAGCCCAGCAAGCAGGTAGAACAACTTTTGTGGTGTCTTTCAGCTGGCTACCGGGGCAGTGTAAGAACTACCAACAGAACTCCTTTCTGGCACCTTCCCCGGGGGAGTTGTGCATGGGGTGTGTTTGGAACATTTTGTCACCAGCCGAGTCCAAAAGTCAGCGATTCCCCATCTCAGCCCAGAAAGCAGGTAGAACAACTTTTGTGGTTTCTTTCATCTGGCTACCGGGGCAGTGGAAGAACTACCAACAGAACTCCTTTCTGGCATCTTCCCCGGTGCAGTTGTGCATGGGGTGTGTTTGGAACACTTTGTCACCAGCCGAGTCCAAAATTCAGCGATTCCCCATCTCAGCCCAGAAAGCAGGTAGAACAACTTTTGTGGTGTCTTTCATCTGGCTACCGCGGCAGTGTAAGAACTACCAACAGAACTCCTTTCTGGCACCTTCCCTACGGGAGTTGTGCATGGGGTGTGTTTGGAACGTTTTGTCTCCGGCCGACTCCAAAAGTCAGCGATTCCCCATCTTAGCCCAGAAAGTAGGTAGAACCCCTTTTGTGGTGTCTTTCATCTGGCTACCGGGGCAGTGTAAGAACTACCAACAGAACTCCTTTCTGGCATCTTCCCCGGGGGAGTTGTGCATGGGGTGTGTTTGGAACATTTTGTCACCAGCCGACTCCAAAAGTCAGCCATTGCCCATCTCAGCCCAGCAAGCAGGTAGAACAACTTTTGTGGTGTCTTTCATCTGGCTACCGCGGCAGTGTAAGAACTACCAACAGAACTCCTTTCTGGCACCTTCCCTACGGGAGTTGTGCATGGGGTGTGTTTGGAACGTTTTGTCTCCGGCCGACTCCAAAAGTCAGCGATTCCCCATCTCAGCCCAGAAAGCAGGTAGAACCACTTTTGTGGTATCTTTCAGCTGGCTACCGGGGCAGTGGAAGAACTACCAACAGAACTCCTTTCTGGCACCTTCCCCGGGGGAGTTGTTCATGGGGTGCGTTTGGAACATTTTGTCATCAGCCGACTCCAAAAGTCAGCGATTCCCCATCTCAGCCCAGAAAGCAGGTAGAACAACTTTTGTGGTGTCTTTCATCTGGCTACCGCGGCAGTGGTAGAACTACCAACAGAACTCCTTTCTGGCACCTTCCCCGGTGGAGTTGTGCATGGGGTGTGTTTGGAACATTTTGTCATCAGCCGACTCCAAAAGTCAGCGATTCCCCATCTAAGCCCAGAAAGCAGGTAGAACAACTTTTGTGGTGTCTTTCATCTGGCTACCGGGGCAGTGGAAGAACTACCAACAGAACTCCTTTCTGGCATCTTCCCCGGTGGAGTTGTGCATGGGGTGTGTTTGGAACATTTTGTCACCAGCCGAGTCCAAAAGTCAGCGATTCCCCATCTCAGCCCAGAAAGCAGGTAGAACAACTTTTGTGGTGTCTTTCATCTGGCTACTGGGGCAGTGGAAGAACTACCAACAGAACTCCTTTCTGGCATCTTCCCCGGTGCAGTTGTGCATGGGGTGTGTTTGGAACACTTTGTCACCAGCCGAGTCCAAAAGTCAGCGATTCCCCATCTCAGCCCAGAAAGCAGGTAGAACAACTTTTGTGGTGTCTTTCAGCTGGCTACCGCGGCAGTGTAAGAACTACCAACAGAACTTCTTTCTGGCATCTTCCCCGGGGGAGTTGTGCATGGGGTGTGTTTGGAAGATTTTGTCATCAGCCGACTCCAAAAGTCTGCGATTTCCCATCTCAGCCCAGAAAGCAGGTAGAACCACTTTTGTGGTGTCTTTCAGCTGGCTACCGCGGCAGTGGAAGAACTACCAACAGAACTCCTTTCTGGCACCTTCCCCGGTGCAGTTGTGCATGGGGTGTGTTTGGATCATTTTGTCACAGGCCGAGTCCAAAAGTCTGCGATTTCCCATCTCAGCCCAGAAAGCAGGTAGAACCACTTTTGTGGTGTCTTTCATCTGGCTACCGGGGCAGTGGAAGAACTACCAACAGAACTCCTTTCTGGCATCTTCCCCGGGGGAGTTGTGCATGGGGTGTGTTTGGAACATTTTGTCACCAGCCGAGTCCAAAAGTCAGCGATTCCCCATCTCAGCCCAGAAAGCAGGTAGAACAACTTTTGTGGTTTCTTTCATCTGGCTACAGGGGCAGTGGAAGAACTACCAACAGAACTCCTTTCTGGCATCTTCCCCGGTGCAGTTGTGCATGGGGTGTGTTTGGAACACTTTGTCACCAGCCGAGTCCAAAAGTCAGCGATTCCCCATCTCAGCCCAGAAAGCAGGTAGAACAACTTTTGTGGTGTCTTTCAGCTGGCTACCGGGGCAGTGTAAGAACTACCAACAGAACTCCTTTCTGGCACCTTCCCCGGTGGAGTTGTGCATGGGGTGTGTTTGGAACGTTTTGTCTCCGGCCGACTCCAAAAGTCAGCGATTCCCCATCTTAGCCCAGAAAGTAGGTAGAACCCCTTTTTTGGTGTCTTTCATCTGGCTACCGGGGCAGTGTAAGAACTACCAACAGTACTCCTTTCTGGCATCTTCCCCGGGGGAGTTGTGCATGCGGTGTGTTTGGAACATTTTGTCACCAGCCGACTCCAAAAGTCAGCCATTGCCCATCTCAGCCCAGCAAGCAGGTAGAACCACTTTTGTGGTGTCTTTCAGCTGGCTACCGCGGCAGTGTAAGAACTACCAACAGAACTCCTTTCTGGCATCTTCCCCGGGGGAGTTGTGCATGGGGTGTGTTTGGAAGATTTTGTCATCAGCCGAGTCCAAAAGTCAGCGATTCCCCATCTCAGCCCAGCAAGCAGGTAGAACAACTTTTGTGGTGTCTTTCAGCTGGCTACCGGGGCAGTGTAAGAACTACCAACAGAACTCCTTTCTGGCACCTTCCCCGGGGGAGTTGTGCATGGGGTGTGTTTGGAACATTTTGTCACCAGCCGAGTCCAAAATCAGCGATTCCCCATCTCAGCCCAGAAAGCAGGTAGAACAACTTTTGTGGTTTCTTTCATCTGGCTACCGGGGCAGTGGAAGAACTACCAACAGAACTCCTTTCTGGCATCTTCCCCGGTGCAGTTGTGCATGGGGTGTGTTTGGAACACTTTGTCACCAGCCGAGTCCAAAATTCAGCGATTCCCCATCTCAGCCCAGAAAGCAGGTAGAACAACTTTTGTGGTGTCTTTCATCTGGCTACCGCGGCAGTGTAAGAACTACCAACAGAACTCCTTTCTGGCACCTTCCCTACGGGAGTTGTGCATGGGGTGTGTTTGGAACGTTTTGTCTCCGGCCGACTCCAAAAGTCAGCGATTCCCCATCTTAGCCCAGAAAGTAGGTAGAACCCCTTTTGTGGTGTCTTTCATCTGGCTACCGGGGCAGTGTAAGAACTACCAACAGAACTCCTTTCTGGCATCTTCCCCGGGGGAGTTGTGCATGGGGTGTGTTTGGAACATTTTGTCACCAGCCGACTCCAAAAGTCAGCCATTGCCCATCTCAGCCCAGCAAGCAGGTAGAACCACTTTTGTGGTGTCTTTCAGCTGGCTACCGCGGCAGTGTAAGAACTACCAACAGAACTCCTTTCTGGCATCTTCCCCGGGGGAGTTGTGCATGGGGTGTGTTTGGAAGATTTTGTCATCAGCCGAGTCCAAAAGTCAGCGATTCCCCATCTCAGCCCAGCAAGCAGGTAGAACAACTTTTGTGGTGTCTTTCAGCTGGCTACCGGGGCAGTGTAAGAACTACCAACAGAACTCCTTTCTGGCATCTTCCCCGGGGGAGTTGTGCATGGGGTGTGTTTGGAACATTTTGTCACCAGCCGACTCCAAAAGTCAGCCATTGCCCATCTCAGCCCAGCAAGCAGGTAGAATCACTTTTGTGGTGTCTTTCATCTGGCTACCGGGGCAATGTAACAACTACCAACGGAACTGATTTTGGCCCCTTCCCCGGTGGAGTTGTGCATGGGGTGTGTTTGGAACACTTTGTCACCAGCCGAGTCCAAAAGTCAGCTATTCCCCATCTCAGCCCAGAAAGTAGGTAGAACCACTTTTGTGGTGTCTTTCAGCTGGCTACCGGGGCAGTGTAAGAACTACCAACAGAACTCCTTTCTGGCATCTTCCCCGGGGGTGCTGTGCATGGGGTGCGTTTGGAACATTTTGTCACCAGCCGACTCCAAAAGTCAGCGATTCCCCATCTCAGCCCAGAAAGAAGGTAAAACCACTTTTGTGGTGTCTTTCAGCTGGCTACCGGGGCAGTGGAAGAACTACCAACAGAACTCCTTTCTGGCACCTTCCCCGGGGGAGTTGTGCATGGGGTGTCTTTGGAACATTTTGTCACCAGCCGACTCCAAAAGTCAGCCATTGCCCATCTCAGCCCAGCAAGCAGGTAGAACCACTTTTGTGGTGTCTTTCAGCTGGCTACCGGGGCAGTGTAAGAACTACCAACAGAACTCCTTTCTGGCACCTTCCCCGGAGCAGTTGTGCATGGGGTGTCTTTGGAACACTTTGTCACCAGCCGACTCCAAAAGTCAGCGATTCCCCATCTCAGCCCAGAAAGCAGGTAGAACCACTTTTGTGGTATCTTTCAGCTGGCTACCGGGGCAGTGGAAGAACTACCAACAGAACTCCTTTCTGGCACCTTCCCCGGGGGAGTTGTTCATGGGGTGCGTTTGGAACATTTTGTCATCAGCCGACTCCAAAAGTCAGCGATTCCCCATCTCAGCCCAGAAAGCAGGTAGAACAACTTTTGTGGTGTCTTTCATCTGGCTACCGCGGCAGTGGTAGAACTACCAACAGAACTCCTTTCTGGCACCTTCCCCGGTGGAGTTGTGCATGGGGTGTGTTTGGAACATTTTGTCACCAGCCGAGTCCAAAAGTCAGCGATTCCCCATCTCAGCCCAGAAAGCAGGTAGAACAACTTTTGTGGTTTCTTTCATCTGGCTACCGGGGCAGTGGAAGAACTACCAACAGAACTCCTTTCTGGCATCTTCCCCGGTGCAGTTGTGCATGGGGTGTGTTTGGAACACTTTGTCACCAGCCGAGTCCAAAATTCAGCGATTCCCCATCTCAGCCCAGAAAGCAGGTAGAACAACTTTTGTGGTGTCTTTCATCTGGCTACCGCGGCAGTGTAAGAACTACCAACAGAACTCCTTTCTGGCACCTTCCCTACGGGAGTTGTGCATGGGGTGTGTTTGGAACGTTTTGTCTCCGGCCGACTCCAAAAGTCAGCGATTCCCCATCTTAGCCCAGAAAGTAGGTAGAACCCCTTTTGTGGTGTCTTTCATCTGGCTACCGGGGCAGTGTAAGAACTACCAACAGAACTCCTTTCTGGCATCTTCCCCGGGGGAGTTGTGCATGCGGTGTGTTTGGAACATTTTGTCACCAGCCGACTCCAAAAGTCAGCCATTGCCCATCTCAGCCCAGCAAGCAGGTAGAACCACTTTTGTGGTGTCTTTCAGCTGGCTACCGGGGCAGTGGAAGAACTACCAACAGAACTCCTTTCTGGCACCTTCCCCGGTGGAGTTGTTCATGGGGTGCGTTTGGAACATTTTGTCATCAGCCGACTCCAAAAGTCAGCGATTCCCCATCTCAGCCCAGAAAGCAGGTAGAACCACTTTTGTGGTGTCTTTCAGCTGGCTACCGGGGCAGTGGAAGAACTACCAACAGAACTCCTTTCTGGCACCTTCCCCGGGGGAGTTGTTCATGGGGTGCGTTTGGAACATTTTGTCATCAGCCGACTCCAAAAGTCAGCGATTCCCCATCTCAGCCCAGCAAGCAGGTAGAACAACTTTTGTGGTGTCTTTCATCTGGCTACCGGGGCAGTGGAAGAACTACCAACAGAACTCCTTTCTGGCATCTTCCCCGGTGCAGTTGTGCATGGGGTGTGTTTGGAACATTTTGTCACCAGCCGAGTCCAAAAGTCAGCGATTCCCCATCTCAGCCCAGAAAGCAGGTAGAACAACTTTTGTGGTTTCTTTCATCTGGCTACCGGGGCAGTGGAAGAACTACCAACAGAACTCCTTTCTGGCATCTTCCCCGGTGCAGTTGTGCATGGGGTGTGTTTGGAACACTTTGTCACCAGCCGAGTCCAAAAGTCAGCGATTCCCCATCTCAGCCCAGAAAGCAGGTAGAACAACTTTTGTGGTGTCTTTCATCTGGCTACCGGGGCAGTGGAAGAACTACCAACAGAACTCCTTTCTGGCACCTTCCCCGGTGGAGTTGTGCATGGGGTGTGTTTGG
This sequence comes from Falco punctatus, assembly GCF_963210335.1. NCBI lineage: Eukaryota > Metazoa > Chordata > Aves > Falconiformes > Falconidae > Falco > Falco punctatus. The sequence continues at coordinate 1,144,832 of NW_027660073.1, forward strand.
AATGTTTTGTCTCCGGCCGACTCCAAAAGTCAGCGATTCCCCATCTTAGCCCAGAAAGCAGGTAGAACCCCTTTTGTGGTGTCTTTCATCTGGCTACCGGGGCAGTGTAAGAACTACCAACAGAACTCCTTTCTGGCATCTTCCCCGGGGGAGTTGTGCATGCGGTGTGTTTGGAACATTTTGTCACCAGCCGACTCCAAAAGTCAGCCATTGCCCATCTCAGCCCAGCAAGCAGGTAGAACCACTTTTGTGGTGTCTTTCAGCTGGCTACCGCGGCAGTGTAAGAACTACCAACAGAACTCCTTTCTGGCATCTTCCCCGGGGGAGTTGTGCATGGGGTGTGTTTGGAAGATTTTGTGATCAGCCGAGTCCAAAAGTCAGCGATTCCCCATCTCAGCCCAGCAAGCAGGTAGAACAACTTTTGTGGTGTCTTTCAGCTGGCTACCGGGGCAGTGTAAGAACTACCAACAGAACTCCTTTCTGGCACCTTCCCCGGAGGAGTTGTGCATGGGGTGTGTTTGGAACATTTTGTCACCAGCCGACTCCAAAAGTCAGCCATTGCCCATCTCAGCCCAGCAAGCAGGTAGAATCACTTTTGTGGTGTCTTTCATCTGGCTACCGGGGCAATGTAACAACTACCAACGGAACTGATTTTGGCCCCTTCCCCGGTGGAGTTGTGCATGGGGTGTGTTTGGAACACTTTGTCACCAGCCGAGTCCAAAAGTCAGCTATTCCCCATCTCAGCCCAGAAAGCAGGTAGAACCACTTTTGTGGTGTCTTTCAGCTGGCTACCGGGGCAGTGTAAGAACTACCAACAGAACTCCTTTCTGGCATCTTCCCCGGGGGTGTTGTGCATGGGGTGCGTTTGGAACATTTTGTCACCAGCCGACTCCAAAAGTCAGCGATTCCCCATCTCAGCCCAGAAAGAAGGTAAAACAACTTTTGTGGTGTCTTTCATCTGGCTACCGGGGCAGTGGAAGAACTACCAACAGAACTCCTTTCTGGCACCTTCCCCGGGGGAGTTGTGCATGGGGTGTCTTTGGAACATTTTGTCACCAGCCGAGTCCAAAAGTCAGCCATTGCCCATCTCAGCCCAGCAAGCAGGTAGAACCACTTTTGTGGTGTCTTTCAGCTGGCTACCGGGGCAGTGTAAGAACTACCAACAGAACTCCTTTCTGGCACCTTCCCCGGTGCAGTTGTGCATGGGCTGTGTTTGGAACACTTTGTCACCAGCCGAGTCCAAAAGTCAGCGATTCCCCATCTCAGCCCAGAAAGCAGGTAGAACCACTTTTGTGGTGTCTTTCAGCTGGCTACCGGGGCAGTGGAAGAACTACCAACAGAACTCCTTTCTGGCACCTTCCCCGGGGGAGTTGTTCATGGGGTGCGTTTGGAACATTTTGTCATCAGCCGACTCCAAAAGTCAGCGATTCCCCATCTAAGCCCAGAAAGCAGGTAGAACAACTTTTGTGGTGTCTTTCATCTGGCTACCGGGGCAATGTAAGAACTACCAACGGAACTGATTTTGGCACCTTCCCCGGGGGAGTTGTGCATGGGGTGTGTTTGGAACATTTTGTCACCAGCCGAGTCCAAAAGTCAGCGATTCCCCATCTCAGCCCAGAAAGCAGGTAGAACAACTTTTGTGGTGTCTTTCATCTGGCTACCGGGGCAGTGGAAGAACTACCAACAGAACTCCTTTCTGGCACCTTCCCCGGTGGAGTTGTGCATGGGGTGTGTTTGGAACATTTTGTCACCAGCCGAGTCCAAAAGTCAGCGATTCCCCATCTCAGCCCAGAAAGCAGGTAGAACAACTTTTGTGGTTTCTTTCATCTGGCTACCGGGGCAGTGGAAGAACTACCAACAGAACTCCTTTCTGGCATCTTCCCCGGTGCAGTTGTGCATGGGGTGTGTTTGGAACACTTTGTCACCAGCCGAGTCCAAAAGTCAGCGATTCCCCATCTCAGCCCAGAAAGCAGGTAGAACCACTTTTGTGGTGTCTTTCAGCTGGCTACCGCGGCAGTGTAAGAACTACCAACAGAACTTCTTTCTGGCATCTTCCCCGGGGGAGTTGTGCATGGGGTGTGTTTGGAAGATTTTGTCATCAGCCGACTCCAAAAGTCTGCGATTTCCCATCTCAGCCCAGAAAGCAGGTAGAACCACTTTTGTGGTGTCTTTCAGCTGGCTACCGCGGCAGTGGAAGAACTACCAACAGAACTCCTTTCTGGCACCTTCCCCGGTGCAGTTGTGCATGGGGTGTGTTTGGATCATTTTGTCACAGGCCGAGTCCAAAAGTCTGCGATTTCCCATCTCAGCCCAGAAAGCAGGTAGAACCACTTTTGTGGTGTCTTTCATCTGGCTACCGGGGCAGTGGAAGAACTACCAACAGAACTCCTTTCTGGCATCTTCCCCGGGGGAGTTGTGCATGGGGTGTGTTTGGAACATTTTGTCACCAGCCGAGTCCAAAAGTCAGCGATTCCCCATCTCAGCCCAGAAAGCAGGTAGAACAACTTTTGTGGTTTCTTTCATCTGGCTACAGGGGCAGTGGAAGAACTACCAACAGAACTCCTTTCTGGCATCTTCCCCGGTGCAGTTGTGCATGGGGTGTGTTTGGAACACTTTGTCACCAGCCGAGTCCAAAAGTCAGCGATTCCCCATCTCAGCCCAGAAAGCAGGTAGAACAACTTTTGTGGTGTCTTTCAGCTGGCTACCGGGGCAGTGTAAGAACTACCAACAGAACTCCTTTCTGGCACCTTCCCCGGTGGAGTTGTGCATGGGGTGTGTTTGGAACGTTTTGTCTCCGGCCGACTCCAAAAGTCAGCGATTCCCCATCTTAGCCCAGAAAGTAGGTAGAACCCCTTTTTTGGTGTCTTTCATCTGGCTACCGGGGCAGTGTAAGAACTACCAACAGTACTCCTTTCTGGCACCTTCCCCGGAGCAGTTGTGCATGCGGTGTGTTTGGAACATTTTGTCACCAGCCGACTCCAAAAGTCAGCCATTGCCCATCTCAGCCCAGCAAGCAGGTAGAACCACTTTTGTGGTGTCTTTCAGCTGGCTACCGCGGCAGTGTAAGAACTACCAACAGAACTCCTTTCTGGCATCTTCCCCGGGGGAGTTGTGCATGGGGTGTGTTTGGAAGATTTTGTCATCAGCCGAGTCCAAAAGTCAGCGATTCCCCATCTCAGCCCAGCAAGCAGGTAGAACAACTTTTGTGGTGTCTTTCAGCTGGCTACCGGGGCAGTGTAAGAACTACCAACAGAACTCCTTTCTGGCACCTTCCCCGGGGGAGTTGTGCATGGGGTGTGTTTGGAACATTTTGTCACCAGCCGAGTCCAAAAGTCAGCGATTCCCCATCTCAGCCCAGAAAGCAGGTAGAACAACTTTTGTGGTTTCTTTCATCTGGCTACCGGGGCAGTGGAAGAACTACCAACAGAACTCCTTTCTGGCATCTTCCCCGGTGCAGTTGTGCATGGGGTGTGTTTGGAACACTTTGTCACCAGCCGAGTCCAAAATTCAGCGATTCCCCATCTCAGCCCAGAAAGCAGGTAGAACAACTTTTGTGGTGTCTTTCATCTGGCTACCGCGGCAGTGTAAGAACTACCAACAGAACTCCTTTCTGGCACCTTCCCTACGGGAGTTGTGCATGGGGTGTGTTTGGAACGTTTTGTCTCCGGCCGACTCCAAAAGTCAGCGATTCCCCATCTTAGCCCAGAAAGTAGGTAGAACCCCTTTTGTGGTGTCTTTCATCTGGCTACCGGGGCAGTGTAAGAACTACCAACAGAACTCCTTTCTGGCATCTTCCCCGGGGGAGTTGTGCATGGGGTGTGTTTGGAACATTTTGTCACCAGCCGACTCCAAAAGTCAGCCATTGCCCATCTCAGCCCAGCAAGCAGGTAGAACCACTTTTGTGGTGTCTTTCAGCTGGCTACCGCGGCAGTGTAAGAACTACCAACAGAACTCCTTTCTGGCATCTTCCCCGGGGGAGTTGTGCATGGGGTGTGTTTGGAAGATTTTGTCATCAGCCGAGTCCAAAAGTCAGCGATTCCCCATCTCAGCCCAGCAAGCAGGTAGAACAACTTTTGTGGTGTCTTTCAGCTGGCTACCGGGGCAGTGTAAGAACTACCAACAGAACTCCTTTCTGGCACCTTCCCCGGGGGAGTTGTGCATGGGGTGTGTTTGGAACATTTTGTCACCAGCCGACTCCAAAAGTCAGCCATTGCCCATCTCAGCCCAGCAAGCAGGTAGAATCACTTTTGTGGTGTCTTTCATCTGGCTACCGGGGCAATGTAACAACTACCAACGGAACTGATTTTGGCCCCTTCCCCGGTGGAGTTGTGCATGGGGTGTGTTTGGAACATTTTGTCACCAGCCGAGTCCAAAAGTCAGCTATTCCCCATCTCAGCCCAGAAAGTAGGTAGAACCACTTTTGTGGTGTCTTTCAGCTGGCTACCGGGGCAGTGTAAGAACTACCAACAGAACTCCTTTCTGGCATCTTCCCCGGGGGTGCTGTGCATGGGGTGCGTTTGGAACATTTTGTCACCAGCCGACTCCAAAAGTCAGCGATTCCCCATCTCAGCCCAGAAAGAAGGTAAAACCACTTTTGTGGTGTCTTTCAGCTGGCTACCGGGGCAGTGGAAGAACTACCAACAGAACTCCTTTCTGGCACCTTCCCCGGGGGAGTTGTGCATGGGGTGTCTTTGGAACATTTTGTCACCAGCCGACTCCAAAAGTCAGCCATTGCCCATCTCAGCCCAGCAAGCAGGTAGAACCACTTTTGTGGTGTCTTTCAGCTGGCTACCGGGGCAGTGTAAGAACTACCAACAGAACTCCTTTCTGGCACCTTCCCCGGAGCAGTTGTGCATGGGGTGTCTTTGGAACACTTTGTCACCAGCCGACTCCAAAAGTCAGCGATTCCCCATCTCAGCCCAGAAAGCAGGTAGAACCACTTTTGTGGTATCTTTCAGCTGGCTACCGGGGCAGTGGAAGAACTACCAACAGAACTCCTTTCTGGCACCTTCCCCGGGGGAGTTGTTCATGGGGTGCGTTTGGAACATTTTGTCATCAGCCGACTCCAAAAGTCAGCGATTCCCCATCTCAGCCCAGAAAGCAGGTAGAACAACTTTTGTGGTGTCTTTCATCTGGCTACCGCGGCAGTGGTAGAACTACCAACAGAACTCCTTTCTGGCACCTTCCCCGGTGGAGTTGTGCATGGGGTGTGTTTGGAACATTTTGTCACCAGCCGAGTCCAAAAGTCAGCGATTCCCCATCTCAGCCCAGAAAGCAGGTAGAACAACTTTTGTGGTTTCTTTCATCTGGCTACCGGGGCAGTGGAAGAACTACCAACAGAACTCCTTTCTGGCATCTTCCCCGGTGCAGTTGTGCATGGGGTGTGTTTGGAACACTTTGTCACCAGCCGAGTCCAAAATTCAGCGATTCCCCATCTCAGCCCAGAAAGCAGGTAGAACCACTTTTGTGGTGTCTTTCATCTGGCTACCGCGGCAGTGTAAGAACTACCAACAGAACTCCTTTCTGGCACCTTCCCTACGGGAGTTGTGCATGGGGTGTGTTTGGAACGTTTTGTCTCCGGCCGACTCCAAAAGTCAGCGATTCCCCATCTTAGCCCAGAAAGTAGGTAGAACCCCTTTTGTGGTGTCTTTCATCTGGCTACCGGGGCAGTGTAAGAACTACCAACAGAACTCCTTTCTGGCATCTTCCCCGGGGGAGTTGTGCATGCGGTGTGTTTGGAACATTTTGTCACCAGCCGACTCCAAAAGTCAGCCATTGCCCATCTCAGCCCAGCAAGCAGGTAGAACCACTTTTGTGGTGTCTTTCAGCTGGCTACCGGGGCAGTGGAAGAACTACCAACAGAACTCCTTTCTGGCACCTTCCCCGGGGGAGTTGTTCATGGGGTGCGTTTGGAACATTTTGTCATCAGCCGACTCCAAAAGTCAGCGATTCCCCATCTCAGCCCAGAAAGCAGGTAGAACAACTTTTGTGGTGTCTTTCAGCTGGCTACCGGGGCAGTGGAAGAACTACCAACAGAACTCCTTTCTGGCATCTTCCCCGGGGGAGTTGTGCATGGGGTGTGTTTGGAACATTTTGTCACCAGCCGACTCCAAAAGTCAGCCATTGCCCATCTCAGCCCAGCAAGCAGGTAGAACCACTTTTGTGGTGTCTTTCAGCTGGCTACCGCGGCAGTGGAAGAACTACCAACAGAACTCCTTTCTGGCACCTTCCCCGGTGCAGTTGTGCATGGGGTGTGTTTGGAACACTTTGTCACCAGCCGACTCCAAAAGTCAGCGATTCCCCATCTCAGCCCAGCAAGCAGGTAGAACCACTTTTGTGGTGTCTTTCATCTGGCTACCGGGGCAATGTAACAACTACCAACGGAACTGATTTTGGCATCTTCCCCGGTGGAGTTGTGCATGGGGTGTGTTTGGAAGATTTTGTCACCAGCCGACTCCAAAAGTCAGCGATTCCCCATCTCAGCCCAGCAAGCAGGTAGAACCACTTTTGTGGTGTCTTTCAGCTGGCTACCGCGGCAGTGGAAGAACTACCAACAGAACTCCTTTCTGGCACCTTCCCCGGTGCAGTTGTGCATGGGGTGTGTTTGGATCATTTTGTCACAGGCCGACTCCAAAAGTCTGCGATTTCACATCTCAGCCCAGAAAGCAGGTAGAACCACTTTTGTGGTGTCTTTCATCTGGCTACCGGGGCAATGTAAGAACTACCAACGGAACTGATTTTGGCACCTTCCCCGGTGGAGTTGTGCATGGGCTGTGTTTGGAACACTTTGTCACCAGCCGAGTCCAAAAGTCAGCGATTCCCCATCTCAGCCCAGCAAGCAGGTAGAACCACTTTTGTGGTGTCTTTCATCTGGCTACCGGGGCAATGTAACAACTACCAACGGAACTGATTTTGGCATCTTCCCCGGTGGAGTTGTGCATGGGGTGTGTTTGGAACATTTTGTCACCAGCCGACTCCAAAAGTCTGCGATTCCCCATCTCAGCCCAGCAAGCAGGTAGAACCACTTTTGTGGTGTCTTTCATCTGGCTACCGGGGCAGTGTAAGAACTACCAACAGAACTCCTTTCTGGCACCTTCCCCGGTGCAGTTGTGCATGGGCTGTGTTTGGAACACTTTGTCACCAGCCGAGTCCAAAAGTCAGCGATTCCCCATCTCAGCCCAGAAAGTAGGTAGAACCACTTTTGTGGTGTCTTTCAGCTGGCTACCGCGGCAGTGTAAGAACTACCAACAGAACTCCTTTCTGGCATCTTCCCCGGGGGAGTTGTGCATGGGGTGTGTTTGGAACATTTTGTCACCAGCCGAGTCCAAAAGTCAGCGATTCCCCATCTCAGCCCAGAAAGCAGGTAGAACAACTTTTGTGGTGTCTTTCATCTGGCTACCGGGGCAGTGGAAGAACTACCAACAGAACTCCTTTCTGGCATCTTCCCCGGTGCAGTTGTGCATGGGGTGTGTTTGGAACATTTTGTCATCAGCCGACTCCAAAAGTCAGCGATTCCCCATCTCAGCCCAGAAAGCAGGTAGAACCACTTTTGTGGTGTCTTTCATCTGGCTACCGGGGCAGTGTAAGAACTACCAACAGAACTCCTTTCTGGCATCTTCCCCGGGGGAGTTGTGCATGCGGTGTGTTTGGAACATTTTGTCACCAGCCGACTCCAAAAGTCAGCCATTGCCCATCTCAGCCCAGCAAGCAGGTAGAACCACTTTTGTGGTGTCTTTCAGCTGGCTACCGGGGCAGTGTAAGAACTACCAACAGAACTCCTTTCTGGCATCTTCCCCGGGGGAGTTGTGCATGGGGTGTGTTTGGAAGATTTTGTCATCAGCCGAGTTCAAAAGTCAGCGATTCCCCATCTCAGCCCAGCAAGCAGGTAGAACAACTTTTGTGGTGTCTTTCAGCTGGCTACCGGGGCAGTGTAAGAACTACCAACAGAACTCCTTTCTGGCATCTTCCCCGGGGGAGTTGTGCATGGGGTGTGTTTGGAACATTTTGTCACCAGCCGACTCCAAAAGTCAGCCATTGCCCATCTCAGCCCAGCAAGCAGGTAGAATCACTTTTGTGGTGTCTTTCATCTGGCTACCGGGGCAATGTAACAACTACCAACGGAACTGATTTTAGCCCCTTCCCCGGTGGAGTTGTGCATGGGGTGTGTTTGGAACATTTTGTCACCAGCCGACTCCAAAAGTCAGCGATTCCCCATCTCAGCCCAGAAAGAATGTAAAACAACTTTTGTGGTGTCTTTCAGCTGGCTACCGCGGCAGTGGAAGAACTACCAACAGAACTCCTTTCTGGCACCTTCCCCGGGGGAGTTGTGCATGGGGTGTCTTTGGAACATTTTGTCACCAGCCGAGTCCAAAAGTCAGCCATTGCCCATCTCAGCCCAGCAAGCAGGTAGAACCACTTTTGTGGTGTCTTTCAGCTGGCTACCGGGGCAGTGTAAGAACTACCAACAGAACTCCTTTCTGGCACCTTCCCCGGTGCAGTTGTGCATGGGCTGTGTTTGGAACACTTTGTCACCAGCCGAGTCCAAAAGTCAGCGATTCCCCATCTCAGCCCAGAAAGAAGGTAGAACCACTTTTGTGGTGTCTTTCAGCTGGCTACCGCGGCAGTGTAAGAACTACCAACGGAACTGATTTTGGCACCTTCCCCGGTGGAGTTGTGCATGGGGTGTGTTTGGAAGATTTTGTCATCAGCCGACTCCAAACGTCTGCGATTTCCCATCTCAGCCCAGAAAGCAGGTAGAACCACTTTTGTGGTGTCTTTCAGCTGGCTACCGCGGCAGTGAAAGAACTACCAACAGAACTCCTTTCTGGCACCTTCCCCGGGGGAGTTGTGCATGGGGTGTGTTTGGATCATTTTGTCACAGGCCGAGTCCAAAAGTCTGCGATTTCCCATCTCAGCCCAGAAAGCAGGTAGAACCACTTTTGTGGTGTCTTTCATCTGGCTACCGGGGCAGTGGAAGAACTACCAAAAGAACTCCTTTCTGGCATCTTCCCCGGGGGAGTTGTGCATGGGGTGTGTTTGGAACATTTTGTCACCAGCCGACTCCAAAAGTCAGCCATTGCCCATCTCAGCCCAGCAAGCAGGTAGAACCACTTTTGTGGTGTCTTTCAGCTGGCTACCGCGGCAGTGGAAGAACTACCAACAGAACTCCTTTCTGGCACCTTCCCCGGTGCAGTTGTGCATGGGGTGTGTTTGGAACACTTTGTCACCAGCCGACTCCAAAAGTCAGCGATTCCCCATCTCAGCCCAGCAAGCAGGTAGAACCACTTTTGTGGTGTCTTTCATCTGGCTACCGGGGCAATGTAACAACTACCAACGGAACTGATTTTGGCATCTTCCCCGGTGGAGTTGTGCATGGGGTGTGTTTGGAAGATTTTGTCACCAGCCGACTCCAAAAGTCAGCGATTCCCCATCTCAGCCCAGCAAGCAGGTAGAACCACTTTTGTGGTGTCTTTCAGCTGGCTACCGCGGCAGTGGAAGAACTACCAACAGAACTCCTTTCTGGCACCTTCCCCGGTGCAGTTGTGCATGGGGTGTGTTTGGATCATTTTGTCACAGGCCGACTCCAAAAGTCTGCGATTTCACATCTCAGCCCAGAAAGCAGGTAGAACCACTTTTGTGGTGTCTTTCATCTGGCTACCGGGGCAGTGGAAGAACTACCAACAGAACTCCTTTCTGGCACCTTCCCCGCTGGAGTTGTGCATGGGGTGTGTTTGGAACACTTTGTCACCAGCCGAGTCCAAAAGTCAGCGATTCCCCATCTCAGCCCAGAAAGCAGGTAGAACCACTTTTTTGGTGTCTTTCATCTGGCTACCGGGGCAATGTAACAACTACCAACGGAACTGATTTTGGCATCTTCCCCGGTGGAGTTGTGCATGGGGTGTGTTTGGAACATTTTGTCACCAGCCGACTCCAAAAGTCTGCGATTCCCCATCTCAGCCCAGCAAGCAGGTAGAACCACTTTTGTGGTGTCTTTCATCTGGCTACTGGGGCAGTGTAAGAACTACCAACAGAACTCCTTTCTGGCACCTTCCCCGGTGCAGTTGTGCATGGGCTGTGTTTGGAACACTTTGTCACCAGCCGAGTCCAAAAGTCAGCGATTCCCCATCTCAGCCCAGAAAGCAGGTAGAACCACTTTTGTGGTGTCTTTCAGCTGGCTACCGCGGCAGTGTAAGAACTACCAACAGAACTCCTTTCTGGCACCTTCCCCGGTGGAGTTGTGCATGGGGTGTGTTTGGAACATTTTGTCACCAGCCGAGTCCAAAAGTCAGCGATTCCCCATCTCAGCCCAGAAAGCAGGTAGAACAACTTTTGTGGTTTCTTTCATCTGGCTACCGGGGCAGTGGAAGAACTACCAACAGAACTCCTTTCTGGCATCTTCCCCGGTGCAGTTGTGCATGGGGTGTGTTTGGAACATTTTGTCATCAGCCGAGTCCAAAAGTCAGCGATTCCCCATCTCAGCCCAGAAAGCAGGTAGAACCACTTTTGTGGTGTCTTTCAGCTGGCTACCGGGGCAGTGGAAGAACTACCAACAGAACTCCTTTCTGGCACCTTCCCCGGTGGAGTTGTGCATGGGGTGTGTTTGGAACGTTTTAGCTCCGGCCGACTCCAAAAGTCAGCGATTCCCCATCTTAGCCCAGAAAGTAGGTAGAACCCCTTTTTTGGTGTCTTTCATCTGGCTACCGGGGCAGTGTAAGAACTACCAACAGAACTCCTTTCTGGCATCTTCCCCGGGGGAGTTGTGCATGCGGTGTGTTTGGAACATTTTGTCACCAGCCGACTCCAAAAGTCAGCCATTGCCCATCTCAGCCCAGCAAGCAGGTAGAACCACTTTTGTGGTGTCTTTCAGCTGGCTACCGGGGCAGTGTAAGAACTACCAACAGAACTCCTTTCTGGCATCTTCCCCGGGGGAGTTGTGCATGGGGTGTGTTTGGATCATTTTGTCACAGGCCGACTCCAAAAGTCTGCGATTTCACATCTCAGCCCAGAAAGCAGGTAGAACCACTTTTGTGGTGTCTTTCATCTGGCTACCGGGGCAGTGGAAGAACTACCAACAGAACTCCTTTCTGGCACCTTCCCCGCTGGAGTTGTGCATGGGGTGTGTTTGGAACACTTTGTCACCAGCCGAGTCCAAAAGTCAGCGATTCCCCATCTCAGCCCAGAAAGCAGGTAGAACCACTTTTTTGGTGTCTTTCATCTGGCTACCGGGGCAATGTAACAACTACCAACGGAACTGATTTTGGCATCTTCCCCGGTGGAGTTGTGCATGGGGTGTGTTTGGAACATTTTGTCACCAGCCGACTCCAAAAGTCTGCGATTCCCCATCTCAGCCCAGCAAGCAGGTAGAACCACTTTTGTGGTGTCTTTCATCTGGCTACTGGGGCAGTGTAAGAACTACCAACAGAACTCCTTTCTGGCACCTTCCCCGGTGCAGTTGTGCATGGGCTGTGTTTGGAACACTTTGTCACCAGCCGAGTCCAAAAGTCAGCGATTCCCCATCTCAGCCCAGAAAGCAGGTAGAACCACTTTTGTGGTGTCTTTCAGCTGGCTACCGCGGCAGTGTAAGAACTACCAACAGAACTCCTTTCTGGCACCTTCCCCGGTGGAGTTGTGCATGGGGTGTGTTTGGAACATTTTGTCACCAGCCGAGTCCAAAAGTCAGCGATTCCCCATCTCAGCCCAGAAAGCAGGTAGAACAACTTTTGTGGTTTCTTTCATCTGGCTACCGGGGCAGTGGAAGAACTACCAACAGAACTCCTTTCTGGCATCTTCCCCGGTGCAGTTGTGCATGGGGTGTGTTTGGAACATTTTGTCATCAGCCGAGTCCAAAAGTCAGCGATTCCCCATCTCAGCCCAGAAAGCAGGTAGAACCACTTTTGTGGTGTCTTTCAGCTGGCTACCGGGGCAGTGGAAGAACTACCAACAGAACTCCTTTCTGGCACCTTCCCCGGTGGAGTTGTGCATGGGGTGTGTTTGGAACGTTTTAGCTCCGGCCGACTCCAAAAGTCAGCGATTCCCCATCTTAGCCCAGAAAGTAGGTAGAACCCCTTTTTTGGTGTCTTTCATCTGGCTACCGGGGCAGTGTAAGAACTACCAACAGAACTCCTTTCTGGCATCTTCCCCGGGGGAGTTGTGCATGCGGTGTGTTTGGAACATTTTGTCACCAGCCGACTCCAAAAGTCAGCCATTGCCCATCTCAGCCCAGCAAGCAGGTAGAACCACTTTTGTGGTGTCTTTCAGCTGGCTACCGGGGCAGTGTAAGAACTACCAACAGAACTCCTTTCTGGCATCTTCCCCGGGGGAGTTGTGCATGGGGTGTGTTTGGAAGATTTTGTCATCAGCCGAGTTCAAAAGTCAGCGATTCCCCATCTAAGCCCAGAAAGCAGGTAGAACAACTTTTGTGGTGTCTTTCATCTGGCTACCGGGGCAGTGTAAGAACTACCAACAGAACTCCTTTCTGGCATCTTCCCCGGGGGAGTTGTGCATGGGGTGTGTTTGGAACATTTTGTCACCAGCCGACTCCAAAAGTCAGCCATTGCCCATCTCAGCCCAGAAAGCAGGTAGAATCACTTTTGTGGTGTCTTTCATCTGGCTACCGGGGCAATGTAACAACTACCAACGGAACTGATTTTAGCCCCTTCCCCGGTGGAGTTGTGCATGGGGTGTGTTTGGAACATTTTGTCACCAGCCGACTCCAAAAGTCAGCGATTCCCCATCTCAGCCCAGAAAGAAGGTAAAACAACTTTTGTGGTGTCTTTCAGCTGGCTACCGCGGCAGTGGAAGAACTACCAACAGAACTCCTTTCTGGCACCTTCCCCGGGGGAGTTGTGCATGGGGTGTCTTTGGAACATTTTGTCACCAGCCGACTCCAAAAGTCAGCCATTGCCCATCTCAGCCCAGAAAGCAGGTAGAACCACTTTTGTGGTGTCTTTCAGCTGGCTACCGGGGCAGTGTAAGAACTACCAACAGAACTCCTTTCTGGCACCTTCCCCGGTGCAGTTGTGCATGGGCTGTGTTTGGAACACTTTGTCACCAGCCGAGTCCAAAAGTCAGCGATTCCCCATCTCAGCCCAGAAAGCAGGTAGAACCACTTTTGTGGTGTCTTTCAGCTGGCTACCGGGGCAGTGGAAGAACTACCAACAGAACTCCTTTCTGGCATTTTCCCCGGGGGAGTTGTTCATGGGGTGCGTTTGGAACATTTTGTCATCAGCCGACTCCAAAAGTCAGCGATTCCCCATCTCAGCCCAGAAAGCAGGTAGAACAACTTTTGTGGTGTCTTTCAGCTGGCTACCGGGGCAGTGGAAGAACTACCAACAGAACTCCTTTCTGGCATCTTCCCCGGGGGAGTTGTGCATGGGGTGTGTTTGGAACATTTTGTCACCAGCCGAGTCCAAAAGTCAGCGATTCCCCATCTCAGCCCAGAAAGCAGGTAGAACAACTTTTGTGGTGTCTTTCATCTGGCTACCGGGGCAGTGTAAGAACTACCAACAGAACTCCTTTCTGGCACCTTCCCCGGTGGAGTTGTGCATGGGGTGTGTTTGGAACATTTTGTCACCAGCCGAGTCCAAAAGTCAGCGATTCCCCATCTCAGCCCAGAAAGCAGGTAGAACAACTTTTGTGGTTTCTTTCATCTGGCTACCGGGGCAGTGGAAGAACTACCAACAGAACTGCTTTCTGGCACCTTCCCCGGTGCAGTTGTGCATGGGGTGTGTTTGGAACACTTTGTCACCAGCCGACTCCAAAAGTCAGCGATTCCCCATCTCAGCCCAGAAAGCAGGTAGAACCACTTTTGTGGTGTCTTTCAGCTGGCTACCGCGGCAGTGTAAGAACTACCAACAGAACTTCTTTCTGGCATCTTCCCCGGGGGAGTTGTGCATGGGGTGTGTTTGGAAGATTTTGTCATCAGCCGACTCCAAAAGTCTGCGATTTCCCATCTCAGCCCAGAAAGCAGGTAGAACAACTTTTGTGGTGTCTTTCAGCTGGCTACCGCGGCAGAGGAAGAACTACCAACAGAACTCCTTTCTGGCACCTTCCCCGGTGCAGTTGTGCATGGGGTGTGTTTGGAACATTTTGTCACAGGCCGACTCCAAAAGTCAGCGATTTCCCATCTCAGCCCAGAAAGCAGGTAGAACCACTTTTGTGGTGTCTTTCATCTGGCTACCGGGGCAGTGGAAGAACTACCAACAGAACTCCTTTCTGGCATCTTCCCCGGGGGAGTTGTGCATGGGGTGTGTTTGGAACATTTTGTCACCAGCCGAGTCCAAAAGTCAGCGATTCCCCATCTCAGCCCAGAAAGCAGGTAGAACAACTTTTGTGGTTTCTTTCATCTGGCTACCGGGGCAGTGGAAGAACTACCAACAGAACTCCTTTCTGGCATCTTCCCCGGGGGAGTTGTGCATGGGGTGTGTTTGGAACACTTTGTCACCAGCCGAGTCCAAAAGTCAGCGATTCCCCATCTCAGCCCAGAAAGCAGGTAGAACAACTTTTGTGGTGTCTTTCATCTGGCTACCGGGGCAGTGGAAGAACTACCAACAGAACTCCTTTCTGGCACCTTCCCCGGTGGAGTTGTGCATGGGGTGTGTTTGGAATGTTTTGTCTCCGGCCGACTCCAAAAGTCAGCGATTCCCCATCTTAGCCCAGAAAGCAGGTAGAACCCCTTTTTTGGTGTCTTTCATCTGGCTACTGGGGCAGTGTAAGAACTACCAACAGAACTCCTTTCTGGCATCTTCCCCGGGGGAGTTGTGCATGCGGTGTGTTTGGAACATTTTGTCACCAGCCGACTCCAAAAGTCAGCCATTGCCCATCTCAGCCCAGCAAGCAGGTAGAACCACTTTTGTGGTGTCTTTCAGCTGGCTACCGCGGCAGTGTAAGAACTACCAACAGAACTCCTTTCTGGCATCTTCCCCGGGGGAGTTGTGCATGGGGTGTGTTTGGAAGATTTTGTGATCAGCCGAGTCCAAAAGTCAGCGATTCCCCATCTCAGCCCAGCAAGCAGGTAGAACAACTTTTGTGGTGTCTTTCAGCTGGCTACCGGGGCAGTGTAAGAACTACCAACAGAACTCCTTTCTGGCACCTTCCCCGGAGGAGTTGTGCATGGGGTGTGTTTGGAACACTTTGTCACCAGCCGACTCCAAAAGTCAGCCATTGCCCATCTCAGCCCAGCAAGCAGGTAGAATCACTTTTGTGGTGTCTTTCATCTGGCTACCGGGGCAATGTAACAACTACCAACGGAACTGATTTTGGCCCCTTCCCCGGTGGAGTTGTGCATGGGGTGTGTTTGGAACACTTTGTCACCAGCCGAGTCCAAAAGTCAGCTATTCCCCATCTCAGCCCAGAAAGCAGGTAGAACCACTTTTGTGGTGTCTTTCAGCTGGCTACCGGGGCAGTGTAAGAACTACCAACAGAACTCCTTTCTGGCATCTTCCCCGGGGGTGTTGTGCATGGGGTGCGTTTGGAACATTTTGTCACCAGCCGACTCCAAAAGTCAGCGATTCCCCATCTCAGCCCAGAAAGAAGGTAAAACAACTTTTGTGGTGTCTTTCATCTGGCTACCGGGGCAGTGGAAGAACTACCAACAGAACTCCTTTCTGGCACCTTCCCCGGGGGAGTTGTGCATGGGGTGTCTTTGGAACATTTTGTCACCAGCCGAGTCCAAAAGTCAGCCATTGCCCATCTCAGCCCAGCAAGCAGGTAGAACCACTTTTGTGGTGTCTTTCAGCTGGCTACCGGGGCAGTGGAAGAACTACCAACAGAACTCCTTTCTGGCACCTTCCCCGGTGCAGTTGTGCATGGGCTGTGTTTGGAACACTTTGTCACCAGCCGAGTCCAAAAGTCAGCGATTCCCCATCTCAGCCCAGAAAGCAGGTAGAACCACTTTTGTGGTGTCTTTCAGCTGGCTACCGGGGCAGTGGAAGAACTACCAACAGAACTCCTTTCTGGCACCTTCCCCGGGGGAGTTGTTCATGGGGTGCGTTTGGAACATTTTGTCATCAGCCGACTCCAAAAGTCAGCGATTCCCCATCTAAGCCCAGAAAGCAGGTAGAACAACTTTTGTGGTGTCTTTCATCTGGCTACCGGGGCAGTGGAAGAACTACCAACAGAACTCCTTTCTGGCATCTTCCCCGGGGGAGTTGTGCATGGGGTGTGTTTGGAACATTTTGTCACCAGCCGAGTCCAAAAGTCAGCGATTCCCCATCTCAGCCCAGAAAGCAGGTAGAACAACTTTTGTGGTGTCTTTCATCTGGCTACCGGGGCAGTGGAAGAACTACCAACAGAACTCCTTTCTGGCACCTTCCCCGGTGGAGTTGTGCATGGGGTGTGTTTGGAACATTTTGTCACCAGCCGAGTCCAAAAGTCAGCGATTCCCCATCTCAGCCCAGAAAGCAGGTAGAACAACTTTTGTGGTTTCTTTCATCTGGCTACCGGGGCAGTGGAAGAACTACCAACAGAACTCCTTTCTGGCATCTTCCCCGGTGCAGTTGTGCATGGGGTGTGTTTGGAACACTTTGTCACCAGCCGAGTCCAAAAGTCAGCGATTCCCCATCTCAGCCCAGAAAGCAGGTAGAACCACTTTTGTGGTGTCTTTCAGCTGGCTACCGCGGCAGTGTAAGAACTACCAACAGAACTTCTTTCTGGCATCTTCCCCGGGGGAGTTGTGCATGGGGTGTGTTTGGAAGATTTTGTCATCAGCCGACTCCAAAAGTCTGCGATTTCCCATCTCAGCCCAGAAAGCAGGTAGAACCACTTTTGTGGTGTCTTTCAGCTGGCTACCGCGGCAGTGGAAGAACTACCAACAGAACTCCTTTCTGGCACCTTCCCCGGTGCAGTTGTGCATGGGGTGTGTTTGGATCATTTTGTCACAGGCCGAGTCCAAAAGTCTGCGATTTCCCATCTCAGCCCAGAAAGCAGGTAGAACCACTTTTGTGGTGTCTTTCATCTGGCTACCGGGGCAGTGGAAGAACTACCAACAGAACTCCTTTCTGGCATCTTCCCCGGGGGAGTTGTGCATGGGGTGTGTTTGGAACATTTTGTCACCAGCCGAGTCCAAAAGTCAGCGATTCCCCATCTCAGCCCAGAAAGCAGGTAGAACAACTTTTGTGGTTTCTTTCATCTGGCTACAGGGGCAGTGGAAGAACTACCAACAGAACTCCTTTCTGGCATCTTCCCCGGTGCAGTTGTGCATGGGGTGTGTTTGGAACACTTTGTCACCAGCCGAGTCCAAAAGTCAGCGATTCCCCATCTCAGCCCAGAAAGCAGGTAGAACAACTTTTGTGGTGTCTTTCAGCTGGCTACCGGGGCAGTGTAAGAACTACCAACAGAACTCCTTTCTGGCACCTTCCCCGGTGGAGTTGTGCATGGGGTGTGTTTGGAACATTTTGTCACCAGCCGACTCCAAAAGTCAGCGATTCCCCATCTTAGCCCAGAAAGTAGGTAGAACCCCTTTTTTGGTGTCTTTCAGCTGGCTACCGGGCAGTGTAAGAACTACCAACAGAACTCCTTTCTGGCACCTTCCCCGGAGGAGTTGTTCATGGGGTGCGTTTGGAACATTTTGTCACCAGCCGACTCCAAAAGTCAGCGATTCCCCATCTCAGCCCAGAAAGCAGGTAGAACAACTTTTGTGGTGTCTTTCATCTGGCTACAGGGGCAGTGGAAGAACTACCAACAGAACTCCTTTCTGGCATCTTCCCCGGGGGAGTTGTGCATGGGGTGTGTTTGGAACATTTTGTCATCAGCTGACTCCAAAAGTCTGCGATTCCCCATCTCAGCCCAGAAAGTAGGTAGAACAACTTTTGTGGTGTCTTTCAGCTGGCTACCGGGGCAGTGTA
This sequence comes from Falco punctatus, assembly GCF_963210335.1. NCBI lineage: Eukaryota > Metazoa > Chordata > Aves > Falconiformes > Falconidae > Falco > Falco punctatus. Next base: position 1,162,675 of record NW_027660073.1, read on the forward strand.
AGAACTACCAACAGAACTCCTTTCTGGCACCTTCCCCGGGGGAGTTGTGCATGGGGTGTGTTTGGAACATTTTGTCACCAGCCGAGTCCAAAAGTCAGCGATTCCCCATCTCAGCCCAGAAAGCAGGTAGAACAACTTTTGTGGTTTCTTTCATCTGGCTACCGGGGCAGTGGAAGAACTACCAACAGAACTCCTTTCTGGCATCTTCCCCGGTGCAGTTGTGCATGGGGTGTGTTTGGAACACTTTGTCACCAGCCGACTCCAAAATTCAGCGATTCCCCATCTCAGCCCAGAAAGCAGGTAGAACAACTTTTGTGGTGTCTTTCATCTGGCTACCGCGGCAGTGTAAGAACTACCAACAGAACTCCTTTCTGGCACCTTCCCTACGGGAGTTGTGCATGGGGTGTGTTTGGAACGTTTTGTCTCCGGCCGACTCCAAAAGTCAGCGATTCCCCATCTTAGCCCAGAAAGTAGGTAGAACCCCTTTTGTGGTGTCTTTCATCTGGCTACCGGGGCAGTGTAAGAACTACCAACAGAACTCCTTTCTGGCATCTTCCCCGGGGGAGTTGTGCATGGGGTGTGTTTGGAACATTTTGTCACCAGCCGACTCCAAAAGTCAGCCATTGCCCATCTCAGCCCAGCAAGCAGGTAGAACCACTTTTGTGGTGTCTTTCAGCTGGCTACCGCGGCAGTGTAAGAACTACCAACAGAACTCCTTTCTGGCATCTTCCCCGGGGGAGTTGTGCATGGGGTGTGTTTGGAAGATTTTGTCATCAGCCGAGTCCAAAAGTCAGCGATTCCCCATCTCAGCCCAGCAAGCAGGTAGAACAACTTTTGTGGTGTCTTTCAGCTGGCTACCGGGGCAGTGTAAGAACTACCAACAGAACTCCTTTCTGGCACCTTCCCCGGGGGAGTTGTGCATGGGGTGTGTTTGGAACATTTTGTCACCAGCCGACTCCAAAAGTCAGCCATTGCCCATCTCAGCCCAGCAAGCAGGTAGAATCACTTTTGTGGTGTCTTTCATCTGGCTACCGGGGCAATGTAACAACTACCAACGGAACTGATTTTGGCCCCTTCCCCGGTGGAGTTGTGCATGGGGTGTGTTTGGAACACTTTGTCACCAGCCGAGTCCAAAAGTCAGCTATTCCCCATCTCAGCCCAGAAAGTAGGTAGAACCACTTTTGTGGTGTCTTTCAGCTGGCTACCGGGGCAGTGGAAGAACTACCAACAGAACTCCTTTCTGGCATCTTCCCCGGGGGTGCTGTGCATGGGGTGCGTTTGGAACATTTTGTCACCAGCCGACTCCAAAAGTCAGCGATTCCCCATCTCAGCCCAGAAAGAAGGTAAAACCACTTTTGTGGTGTCTTTCAGCTGGCTACCGGGGCAGTGGAAGAACTACCAACAGAACTCCTTTCTGGCACCTTCCCCGGGGGAGTTGTGCATGGGGTGTCTTTGGAACATTTTGTCACCAGCCGACTCCAAAAGTCAGCCATTGCCCATCTCAGCCCAGCAAGCAGGTAGAACCACTTTTGTGGTGTCTTTCAGCTGGCTACCGGGGCAGTGTAAGAACTACCAACAGAACTCCTTTCTGGCACCTTCCCCGGAGCAGTTGTGCATGGGGTGTCTTTGGAACACTTTGTCACCAGCCGACTCCAAAAGTCAGCGATTCCCCATCTCAGCCCAGAAAGCAGGTAGAACCACTTTTGTGGTATCTTTCAGCTGGCTACCGGGGCAGTGGAAGAACTACCAACAGAACTCCTTTCTGGCACCTTCCCCGGGGGAGTTGTTCATGGGGTGCGTTTGGAACATTTTGTCATCAGCCGACTCCAAAAGTCAGCGATTCCCCATCTCAGCCCAGAAAGCAGGTAGAACAACTTTTGTGGTGTCTTTCATCTGGCTACCGCGGCAGTGGTAGAACTACCAACAGAACTCCTTTCTGGCACCTTCCCCGGTGGAGTTGTGCATGGGGTGTGTTTGGAACATTTTGTCACCAGCCGAGTCCAAAAGTCAGCGATTCCCCATCTCAGCCCAGAAAGCAGGTAGAACAACTTTTGTGGTTTCTTTCATCTGGCTACCGGGGCAGTGGAAGAACTACCAACAGAACTCCTTTCTGGCATCTTCCCCGGTGCAGTTGTGCATGGGGTGTGTTTGGAACACTTTGTCACCAGCCGAGTCCAAAATTCAGCGATTCCCCATCTCAGCCCAGAAAGCAGGTAGAACAACTTTTGTGGTGTCTTTCATCTGGCTACCGCGGCAGTGTAAGAACTACCAACAGAACTCCTTTCTGGCACCTTCCCTACGGGAGTTGTGCATGGGGTGTGTTTGGAACGTTTTGTCTCCGGCCGACTCCAAAAGTCAGCGATTCCCCATCTTAGCCCAGAAAGTAGGTAGAACCCCTTTTGTGGTGTCTTTCAGCTGGCTACCGGGGCAGTGGAAGAACTATCAACAGAACTCCTTTCTGGCACCTTCCCCGGGGGAGTTGTGCATGCGGTGTGTTTGGAACATTTTGTCACCAGCCGACTCCAAAAGTCAGCCATTGCCCATCTCAGCCCAGCAAGCAGGTAGAACCACTTTTGTGGTGTCTTTCAGCTGGCTACCGGGGCAGTGGAAGAACTACCAACAGAACTCCTTTCTGGCACCTTCCCCGGGGGAGTTGTTCATGGGGTGCGTTTGGAACATTTTGTCATCAGCCGACTCCAAAAGTCAGCGATTCCCCATCTCAGCCCAGAAAGCAGGTAGAACCACTTTTGTGGTGTCTTTCAGCTGGCTACCGGGGCAGTGGAAGAACTACCAACAGAACTCCTTTCTGGCACCTTCCCCGGGGGAGTTGTTCATGGGGTGCGTTTGGAACATTTTGTCATCAGCCGACTCCAAAAGTCAGCGATTCCCCATCTCAGCCCAGCAAGCAGGTAGAACAACTTTTGTGGTGTCTTTCATCTGGCTACCGGGGCAGTGGAAGAACTACCAACAGAACTCCTTTCTGGCATATTCCCCGGGGGAGTTGTGCATGGGGTGTGTTTGGAACATTTTGTCACCAGCCGAGTCCAAAAGTCAGCGATTCCCCATCTCAGCCCAGCAAGCAGGTAGAACAACTTTTGTGGTGTCTTTCATCTGGCTACCGGGGCACTGGAAGAACTACCAACAGAACTCCTTTCTGGCACCTTCCCCGGTGGAGTTGTGCATGGGGTGTGTTTGGAACATTTTGTCACCAGCCGACTCCAAAAGTCAGCGATTCCCCATCTTAGCCCAGAAAGTAGGTAGAACCCCTTTTTTGGTGTCTTTCATCTGGCTACCGGGGCAGTGAAAGAACTACCAACAGAACTCCTTTCTGGCATCTTCCCCGGGGGAGTTGTGCATGGGGTGTGTTTGGAACATTTTGTCACCAGCCGACTCCAAAAGTCAGCCATTGCCCATCTCAGCCCAGCAAGCAGGTAGAACCACTTTTGTGGTGTCTTTCAGCTGGCTACCGCGGCAGTGTAAGAACTACCAACAGAACTCCTTTCTGGCATCTTCCCCGGGGGAGTTGTGCATGGGGTGTGTTTGGAAGATTTTGTCATCAGCCGAGTCCAAAAGTCAGCGATTCCCCATCTCAGCCCAGCAAGCAGGTAGAACAACTTTTGTGGTGTCTTTCATCTGGCTACCGGGGCAGTGGAAGAACTACCAACAGAACTCCTTTCTGGCACCTTCCCCGGTGCAGTTGTGCATGGGGTGTGTTTGGAACATTTTGTCACCAGCCGACTCCAAAAGTCAGCCATTGCCCATCTCAGCCCAGAAAGCAGGTAGAACAACTTTTGTGGTGTCTTTCATCTGGCTACCGGGGCAATGTAACAACTACCAACGGAACTGATTTTGGCACCTTCCCCGGTGGAGTTGTGCATGGGGTGTGTTTGGAACATTTTGTCACCAGCCGAGTCCAAAAGTCAGCGATTCCCCATCTCAGCCCAGAAAGCAGGTAGAACCACTTTTGTGGTGTCTTTCAGCTGGCTACCGGGGCAATGTAACAACTACCAACGGAACTGATTTTGGCACCTTCCCCGGGGGAGTTGTGCATGGGGTGTGTTTGGAACATTTTGTCCCCAGCCGAGTCCAAAAGTCAGCGATTCCCCATCTCAGCCCAGAAAGCAGGTAGAACAACTTTTGTGGTGTCTTTCATCTGGCTACCGGGGCAGTGGAAGAACTACCAACAGAACTCCTTTCTGGCACCTTCCCCGGTGGAGTTGTGCATGGGGTGTGTTTGGAACATTTTGTCACCAGCCGAGTCCAAAAGTCAGCGATTCCCCATCTTAGCCCAGAAAGTAGGTAGAACCCCTTTTTTGGTGTCTTTCATCTGGCTACCGGGGCAGTGTAAGAACTACCAACAGAACTCCTTTCTGGCATCTTCCCCGGGGGAGTTGTGCATGGGGTGTGTTTGGAACATTTTGTCACCAGCCGACTCCAAAAGTCAGCCATTGCCCATCTCAGCCCAGCAAGCAGGTAGAACCACTTTTGTGGTGTCTTTCATCTGGCTACCGGGGCAGTGGAAGAACTACCAACAGAACTCCTTTCTGGCATCTTCCCCGGGGGAGTTGTGCATGGGGTGTGTTTGGAACATTTTGTCATCAGCCGAGTCCAAAAGTCAGCGATTCCCCATCTCAGCCCAGAAAGCAGGTAGAACCACTTTTGTGGTGTCTTTCATCTGGCTACCGGGGCAGTGGAAGAACTACCAACAGAACTCCTTTCTGGCACCTTCCCCGGTGCAGTTGTGCATGGGGTGTGTTTGGAACATTTTGTCACCAGCCGACTCCAAAAGTCAGCGATTCCCCATCTCAGCCCAGCAAGCAGGTAAAACCACTTTTGTGGTGTCTTTCAGCTGGCTACCGGGGCAGTGTAACAACTACCAACGGAACTGATTTTGGCACCTTCCCCGGTGGAGTTGTGCATGGGGTGTGTTTGGAACACTTTGTCACCAGCCGAGTCCAAAAGTCAGCGATTCCCCATCTCAGCCCAGAAAGCAGGTAGAACCACTTTTGTGGTGTCTTTCAGCTGGCTACCGGGGCAGTGTAAGAACTACCAACAGAACTCCTTTCTGGCACCTTCCCCGGGGGAGTTGTTCATGGGGTGCGTTTGGAACATTTTGTCACCAGCCGACTCCAAAAGTCAGCGATTCCCCATCTCAGCCCAGAAAGCAGGTAGAACCACTTTTGTGGTGTCTTTCATCTGGCTACCGGGGCAGTGGAAGAACTACCAACAGAACTCCTTTCTGGCATCTTCCCCGGGGGAGTTGTGCATGCGGTGTGTTTGGAACATTTTGTCACCAGCCGACTCCAAAAGTCAGCCATTGCCCATCTCAGCCCAGCAAGCAGGTAGAACCACTTTTGTGGTGTCTTTCAGCTGGCTACCGGGGCAGTGGAAGAACTACCAACAGAACTCCTTTCTGGCACCTTCCCCGGGGGAGTTGTTCATGGGGTGCGTTTGGAACATTTTGTCACCAGCCGACTCCAAAAGTCAGCGATTCCCCATCTCAGCCCAGAAAGCTGGTAGAACAACTTTTGTGGTGTCTTTCATCTGGCTACCGGGGCAGTGTAAGAACTACCAACAGAACTCCTTTCTGGCATCTTCCCCGGGGGAGTTGTGCATGGGGTGTGTTTGGAACATTTTGTCACCAGCCGAGTCCAAAAGTCAGCGATTCCCCATCTCAGCCCAGAAAGCAGGTAGAACAACTTTTGTGGTGTCTTTCATCTGGCTACCGGGGCAGTGGAAGAACTACCAACAGAACTCCTTTCTGGCACCTTCCCCGGTGGAGTTGTGCATGGGGTGTGTTTGGAACATTTTGTCACCAGCCGACTCCAAAAGTCAGGATTCCCCATCTTAGCCCAGAAAGTAGGTAGAACCCCTTTTTTGGTGTCTTTCATCTGGCTACCGGGGCAGTGTAAGAACTACCAACAGAACTCCTTTCTGGCATCTTCCCCAGGGGAGTTGTGCATGGGGTGTGTTTGGAACATTTTGTCACCAGCCGACTCCAAAAGTCAGCCATTGCCCATCTCAGCCCAGCAAGCAGGTAGAACCACTTTTGTGGTGTCTTTCAGCTGGCTACCGCGGCAGTGTAAGAACTACCAACAGAACTCCTTTCTGGCATCTTCCCCGGGGGAGTTGTGCATGGGGTGTGTTTCGAACATTTTGTCACCAGCCGACTCCAAAAGTCAGCCGTTGCCCATCTCAGCCCAGAAAGCAGGTAGAACCACTTTTGTGGTGTCTTTCATCTGGCTACCAGGGCAATGTAACAACTACCAACGGAACTGATTTTGGCATCTTCCCCGGTGGAGTTGTGCATGGGGTGTGTTTGGAACATTTTGTCACCAGCCGAGTCCAAAAGTCAGCGATTCCCCATCTCAGCCCAGAAAGCAGGTAGAACAACTTTTGTGGTGTCTTTCAGCTGGCTACCGGGGCAGTGTAACAACTACCAACGGAACTGATTTTGGCACCTTCCCCGGTGGAGTTGTGCATGGGGTGTGTTTGGAACATTTTGTCACCAGCCGACTCCAAAAGTCTGCGATTCCCCATCTCAGCCCAGCAAGCAGGTAGAACCACTTTTGTGGTGTCTTTCATCTGGCTACCGGGGCAATGTAACAACTACCAAGGGAACTGATTTTGGCACCTTCCCCGGGGGAGTTGTGCATGGGGTGTGTTTGGAACATTTTGTCACCAGCCGACTCCAAAAGTCTGCGATTCCCCATCTCAGCCCAGCAAGCAGGTAGAACCACTTTTGTGGTGTCTTTCATCTGGCTACCGGGGCAATGTAACAACTACCAAGGGAACTGATTTTGGCACCTTCCCCGGGGGAGTTGTGCATGGGGTGTGTTTGGAACATTTTGTCATCAGCCGACTCCAAAAGTCTGCGATTCCCCATCTCAGCCCAGAAAGCAGGTAGAACAACTTTTGTGGTGTCTTTCAGCTGGCTACCGGGGCAGTGTAACAACTACCAACGGAACTGATTTTGGCACCTTCCCCGGTGGAGTTGTGCATGGGGTGTGTTTGGATCATTTTGTCACAGGCCGACTCCAAAAGTCTGCCATTCCCCATCTAAGCCCAGAAAGCAGGTAGAACCACTTTTGTGGTGTCTTTCAGCTGGCTACCGGGGCAGTGTAAGAACTACCAACAGAACTCCTTTCTGGCATCTTCCCCGGTGCAGTTGTGCATGGGGTGTGTTTGGAACACTTTGTCACCAGCCGAGTCCAAAAGTCAGCGATTCCCCATCTCAGCCCAGAAAGCAGGTAGAACCACTTTTGTGGTGTCTTTCAGCTGGCTACCGCGGCAGTGTAAGAACTACCAACAGAACTTCTTTCTGGCATCTTCCCCGGGGGAGTTGTGCATGGGGTGTGTTTGGAACATTTTGTCATCAGCCGACTCCAAAAGTCTGCGATTCCCCATCTCAGCCCAGAAAGCAGGTAGAACCTTTTTGTGGTGTCTTTCAGCTGGCTACCGCGGCAGTGGAAGAACTACCAACAGAACTCCTTTCTGGCACCTTCCCCGGTGCAGTTGTGCATGGGGTGTGTTTGGATCATTTTGTCACAGGCCGAGTCCAAAAGTCTGCGATTTCCCATCTCAGCCCAGAAAGCAGGTAGAACCACTTTTGTGGTATCTTTCAGCTGGCTACCGGGGCAGTGGAAGAACTACCAACAGAACTCCTTTCTGGCACCTTCCCCGGGGGAGTTGTTCATGGGGTGCGTTTGGAACATTTTGTCATCAGCCGACTCCAAAAGTCAGCGATTCCCCATCTCAGCCCAGAAAGCAGGTAGAACAACTTTTGTGGTGTCTTTCATCTGGCTACCGCGGCAGTGGTAGAACTACCAACAGAACTCCTTTCTGGCACCTTCCCCGGTGGAGTTGTGCATGGGGTGTGTTTGGAACATTTTGTCACCAGCCGAGTCCAAAAGTCAGCGATTCCCCATCTCAGCCCAGAAAGCAGGTAGAACAACTTTTGTGGTTTCTTTCATCTGGCTACCGGGGCAGTGGAAGAACTACCAACAGAACTCCTTTCTGGCATCTTCCCCGGTGCAGTTGTGCATGGGGTGTGTTTGGAACACTTTGTCACCAGCCGAGTCCAAAATTCAGCGATTCCCCATCTCAGCCCAGAAAGCAGGTAGAACAACTTTTGTGGTGTCTTTCATCTGGCTACCGCGGCAGTGTAAGAACTACCAACAGAACTCCTTTCTGGCACCTTCCCTACGGGAGTTGTGCATGGGGTGTGTTTGGAACGTTTTGTCTCCGGCCGACTCCAAAAGTCAGCGATTCCCCATCTTAGCCCAGAAAGTAGGTAGAACCCCTTTTGTGGTGTCTTTCAGCTGGCTACCGGGGCAGTGGAAGAACTATCAACAGAACTCCTTTCTGGCACCTTCCCCGGGGGAGTTGTGCATGCGGTGTGTTTGGAACATTTTGTCACCAGCCGACTCCAAAAGTCAGCCATTGCCCATCTCAGCCCAGCAAGCAGGTAGAACCACTTTTGTGGTGTCTTTCAGCTGGCTACCGGGGCAGTGGAAGAACTACCAACAGAACTCCTTTCTGGCACCTTCCCCGGGGGAGTTGTTCATGGGGTGCGTTTGGAACATTTTGTCATCAGCCGACTCCAAAAGTCAGCGATTCCCCATCTCAGCCCAGAAAGCAGGTAGAACCACTTTTGTGGTGTCTTTCAGCTGGCTACCGGGGCAGTGGAAGAACTACCAACAGAACTCCTTTCTGGCACCTTCCCCGGGGGAGTTGTTCATGGGGTGCGTTTGGAACATTTTGTCATCAGCCGACTCCAAAAGTCAGCGATTCCCCATCTCAGCCCAGCAAGCAGGTAGAACAACTTTTGTGGTGTCTTTCATCTGGCTACCGGGGCAGTGGAAGAACTACCAACAGAACTCCTTTCTGGCATATTCCCCGGGGGAGTTGTGCATGGGGTGTGTTTGGAACATTTTGTCACCAGCCGAGTCCAAAAGTCAGCGATTCCCCATCTCAGCCCAGCAAGCAGGTAGAACAACTTTTGTGGTGTCTTTCATCTGGCTACCGGGGCACTGGAAGAACTACCAACAGAACTCCTTTCTGGCACCTTCCCCGGTGGAGTTGTGCATGGGGTGTGTTTGGAACATTTTGTCACCAGCCGACTCCAAAAGTCAGCGATTCCCCATCTTAGCCCAGAAAGTAGGTAGAACCCCTTTTTTGGTGTCTTTCATCTGGCTACCGGGGCAGTGTAAGAACTACCAACAGAACTCCTTTCTGGCATCTTCCCCGGGGGAGTTGTGCATGGGGTGTGTTTGGAACATTTTGTCACCAGCCGACTCCAAAAGTCAGCCATTGCCCATCTCAGCCCAGCAAGCAGGTAGAACCACTTTTGTGGTGTCTTTCAGCTGGCTACCGCGGCAGTGTAAGAACTACCAACAGAACTCCTTTCTGGCATCTTCCCCGGGGGAGTTGTGCATGGGGTGTGTTTGGAAGATTTTGTCATCAGCCGAGTCCAAAAGTCAGCGATTCCCCATCTCAGCCCAGCAAGCAGGTAGAACAACTTTTGTGGTGTCTTTCATCTGGCTACCGGGGCAGTGGAAGAACTACCAACAGAACTCCTTTCTGGCACCTTCCCCGGGGGAGTTGTGCATGGGGGGTGTTTGGAACATTTTGTCACCAGCCGACTCCAAAAGTCAGCCATTGCCCATCTCAGCCCAGAAAGCAGGTAGAACAACTTTTGTGGTGTCTTTCATCTGGCTACCGGGGCAATGTAACAACTACCAACGGAACTGATTTTGGCACCTTCCCCGGTGGAGTTGTGCATGGGGTGTGTTTGGAACATTTTGTCACCAGCCGAGTCCAAAAGTCAGCGATTCCCCATCTCAGCCCAGAAAGCAGGTAGAACCACTTTTGTGGTGTCTTTCAGCTGGCTACCGGGGCAATGTAACAACTACCAACGGAACTGATTTTGGCACCTTCCCCGGGGGAGTTGTGCATGGGGTGTGTTTGGAACATTTTGTCCCCAGCCGAGTCCAAAAGTCAGCGATTCCCCATCTCAGCCCAGAAAGCAGGTAGAACAACTTTTGTGGTGTCTTTCATCTGGCTACCGGGGCAGTGGAAGAACTACCAACAGAACTCCTTTCTGGCACCTTCCCCGGTGGAGTTGTGCATGGGGTGTGTTTGGAACATTTTGTCACCAGCCGAGTCCAAAAGTCAGCGATTCCCCATCTTAGCCCAGAAAGTAGGTAGAACCCCTTTTTTGGTGTCTTTCATCTGGCTACCGGGGCAGTGTAAGAACTACCAACAGAACTCCTTTCTGGCATCTTCCCCGGGGGAGTTGTGCATGGGGTGTGTTTGGAACATTTTGTCACCAGCCGACTCCAAAAGTCAGCCATTGCCCATCTCAGCCCAGCAAGCAGGTAGAACCACTTTTGTGGTGTCTTTCATCTGGCTACCGGGGCAGTGGAAGAACTACCAACAGAACTCCTTTCTGGCATCTTCCCCGGGGGAGTTGTGCATGGGGTGTGTTTGGAACATTTTGTCATCAGCCGAGTCCAAAAGTCAGCGATTCCCCATCTCAGCCCAGAAAGCAGGTAGAACCACTTTTGTGGTGTCTTTCATCTGGCTACCGGGGCAGTGGAAGAACTACCAACAGAACTCCTTTCTGGCACCTTCCCCGGTGCAGTTGTGCATGGGGTGTGTTTGGAACATTTTGTCACCAGCCGAGTCCAAAAGTCAGCGATTCCCCATCTCAGCCCAGCAAGCAGGTAAAACCACTTTTGTGGTGTCTTTCAGCTGGCTACCGGGGCAGTGTAACAACTACCAACGGAACTGATTTTGGCACCTTCCCCGGTGGAGTTGTGCATGGGGTGTGTTTGGAACACTTTGTCACCAGCCGAGTCCAAAAGTCAGCGATTCCCCATCTCAGCCCAGAAAGCAGGTAGAACCACTTTTGTGGTGTCTTTCAGCTGGCTACCGGGGCAGTGTAAGAACTACCAACAGAACTCCTTTCTGGCACCTTCCCCGGGGGAGTTGTTCATGGGGTGCGTTTGGAACATTTTGTCACCAGCCGACTCCAAAAGTCAGCGATTCCCCATCTCAGCCCAGAAAGCAGGTAGAACCACTTTTGTGGTGTCTTTCATCTGGCTACCGGGGCAGTGGAAGAACTACCAACAGAACTCCTTTCTGGCATCTTCCCCGGGGGAGTTGTGCATGGGGTGTGTTTGGAACATTTTGTCACCAGCCGACTCCAAAAGTCAGCCATTGCCCATCTCAGCCCAGCAAGCAGGTAGAACCACTTTTGTGGTGTCTTTCAGCTGGCTACCGGGGCAGTGGAAGAACTACCAACAGAACTCCTTTCTGGCACCTTCCCCGGGGGAGTTGTTCATGGGGTGCGTTTGGAACATTTTGTCACCAGCCGACTCCAAAAGTCAGCGATTCCCCATCTCAGCCCAGAAAGCTGGTAGAACAACTTTTGTGGTGTCTTTCATCTGGCTACCGGGGCAGTGGAAGAACTACCAACAGAACTCCTTTCTGGCATCTTCCCCGGGGGAGTTGTGCATGGGGTGTGTTTGGAACATTTTGTCACCAGCCGAGTCCAAAAGTCAGCGATTCCCCATCTCAGCCCAGAAAGCAGGTAGAACAACTTTTGTGGTGTCTTTCATCTGGCTACCGGGGCAGTGGAAGAACTACCAACAGAACTCCTTTCTGGCACCTTCCCCGGTGGAGTTGTGCATGGGGTGTGTTTGGAACATTTTGTCACCAGCCGACTCCAAAAGTCAGGATTCCCCATCTTAGCCCAGAAAGTAGGTAGAACCCCTTTTTTGGTGTCTTTCATCTGGCTACCGGGGCAGTGTAAGAACTACCAACAGAACTCCTTTCTGGCATCTTCCCCAGGGGAGTTGTGCATGGGGTGTGTTTGGAACATTTTGTCACCAGCCGACTCCAAAAGTCAGCCATTGCCCATCTCAGCCCAGCAAGCAGGTAGAACCACTTTTGTGGTGTCTTTCAGCTGGCTACCGCGGCAGTGTAAGAACTACCAACAGAACTCCTTTCTGGCATCTTCCCCGGGGGAGTTGTGCATGGGGTGTGTTTCGAACATTTTGTCACCAGCCGACTCCAAAAGTCAGCCGTTGCCCATCTCAGCCCAGAAAGCAGGTAGAACCACTTTTGTGGTGTCTTTCATCTGGCTACCAGGGCAATGTAACAACTACCAACGGAACTGATTTTGGCATCTTCCCCGGTGGAGTTGTGCATGGGGTGTGTTTGGAACATTTTGTCACCAGCCGAGTCCAAAAGTCAGCGATTCCCCATCTCAGCCCAGAAAGCAGGTAGAACAACTTTTGTGGTGTCTTTCAGCTGGCTACCGGGGCAGTGTAACAACTACCAACGGAACTGATTTTGGCACCTTCCCCGGTGGAGTTGTGCATGGGGTGTGTTTGGAACATTTTGTCACCAGCCGACTCCAAAAGTCTGCGATTCCCCATCTCAGCCCAGCAAGCAGGTAGAACCACTTTTGTGGTGTCTTTCATCTGGCTACCGGGGCAATGTAACAACTACCAAGGGAACTGATTTTGGCACCTTCCCCGGGGGAGTTGTGCATGGGGTGTGTTTGGAACATTTTGTCACCAGCCGACTCCAAAAGTCTGCGATTCCCCATCTCAGCCCAGAAAGCAGGTAGAACAACTTTTGTGGTGTCTTTCAGCTGGCTACCGGGGCAGTGTAACAACTACCAACGGAACTGATTTTGGCACCTTCCCCGGTGGAGTTGTGCATGGGGTGTGTTTGGATCATTTTGTCACAGGCCGACTCCAAAAGTCTGCCATTCCCCATCTAAGCCCAGAAAGCAGGTAGAACCACTTTTGTGGTGTCTTTCAGCTGGCTACCGGGGCAGTGTAAGAACTACCAACAGAACTCCTTTCTGGCATCTTCCCCGGTGCAGTTGTGCATGGGGTGTGTTTGGAACACTTTGTCACCAGCCGAGTCCAAAAGTCAGCGATTCCCCATCTCAGCCCAGAAAGCAGGTAGAACCACTTTTGTGGTGTCTTTCAGCTGGCTACCGCGGCAGTGTAAGAACTACCAACAGAACTTCTTTCTGGCATCTTCCCCGGGGGAGTTGTGCATGGGGTGTGTTTGGAACATTTTGTCATCAGCCGACTCCAAAAGTCTGCGATTCCCCATCTCAGCCCAGAAAGCAGGTAGAACCACTTTTATGGTGTCTTTCAGCTGGCTACCGCGGCAGTGGAAGAACTACCAACAGAACTCCTTTCTGGCACCTTCCCCGGTGGAGTTGTGCATGGGGTGTGTTTGGAACATTTTGTCACCAGCCGAGTCCAAAAGTCAGCGATTCCCCATCTCAGCCCAGAAAGCAGGTAGAACAACTTTTGTGGTTTCTTTCATCTGGCTACCGGGGCAGTGGAAGAACTACCAACAGAACTCCTTTCTGGCATCTTCCCCGGTGCAGTTGTGCATGGGGTGTGTTTGGAACACTTTGTCACCAGCCGAGTCCAAAATTCAGCGATTCCCCATCTCAGCCCAGAAAGCAGGTAGAACAACTTTTGTGGTGTCTTTCATCTGGCTACCGCGGCAGTGTAAGAACTACCAACAGAACTCCTTTCTGGCACCTTCCCTACGGGAGTTGTGCATGGGGTGTGTTTGGAACGTTTTGTCTCCGGCCGACTCCAAAAGTCAGCGATTCCCCATCTTAGCCCAGCAAGCAGGTAGAACCACTTTTGTGGTGTCTTTCAGCTGGCTACCGCGGCAGTGTAAGAACTACCAACAGAACTCCTTTCTGGCATCTTCCCCGGGGGAGTTGTGCATGGGGTGTGTTTCGAACATTTTGTCACCAGCCGACTCCAAAAGTCAGCCGTTGCCCATCTCAGCCCAGAAAGCAGGTAGAACCACTTTTGTGGTGTCTTTCATCTGGCTACCAGGGCAATGTAACAACTACCAACGGAACTGATTTTGGCATCTTCCCCGGTGGAGTTGTGCATGGGGTGTGTTTGGAACATTTTGTCACCAGCCGAGTCCAAAAGTCAGCGATTCCCCATCTCAGCCCAGAAAGCAGGTAGAACAACTTTTGTGGTGTCTTTCAGCTGGCTACCGGGGCAGTGTAACAACTACCAACGGAACTGATTTTGGCACCTTCCCCGGTGGAGTTGTGCATGGGGTGTGTTTGGAACATTTTGTCACCAGCCGACTCCAAAAGTCTGCGATTCCCCATCTCAGCCCAGCAAGCAGGTAGAACCACTTTTGTGGTGTCTTTCATCTGGCTACCGGGGCAATGTAACAACTACCAAGGGAACTGATTTTGGCACCTTCCCCGGGGGAGTTGTGCATGGGGTGTGTTTGGAACATTTTGTCACCAGCCGACTCCAAAAGTCTGCGATTCCCCATCTCAGCCCAGAAAGCAGGTAGAACAACTTTTGTGGTGTCTTTCAGCTGGCTACCGGGGCAGTGTAACAACTACCAACGGAACTGATTTTGGCACCTTCCCCGGTGGAGTTGTGCATGGGGTGTGTTTGGATCATTTTGTCACAGGCCGACTCCAAAAGTCTGCCATTCCCCATCTAAGCCCAGAAAGCAGGTAGAACCACTTTTGTGGTGTCTTTCAGCTGGCTACCGGGGCAGTGTAAGAACTACCAACAGAACTCCTTTCTGGCATCTTCCCCGGTGCAGTTGTGCATGGGGTGTGTTTGGAACACTTTGTCACCAGCCGACTCCAAAAGTCTGCCATTCCCCATCTAAGCCCAGAAAGCAGGTAGAACCACTTTTGTGGTGTCTTTCAGCTGGCTACCGCGGCAGTGTAAGAACTACCAACAGAACTTCTTTCTGGCATCTTCCCCGGGGGAGTTGTGCATGGGGTGTGTTTGGAACATTTTGTCATCAGCCGACTCCAAAAGTCTGCGATTCCCCATCTCAGCCCAGAAAGCAGGTAGAACCACTTTTATGGTGTCTTTCAGCTGGCTACCGCGGCAGTGGAAGAACTACCAACAGAACTCCTTTCTGGCACCTTCCCCGGTGGAGTTGTGCATGGGGTGTGTTTGGAACATTTTGTCACCAGCCGAGTCCAAAAGTCAGCGATTCCCCATCTCAGCCCAGAAAGCAGGTAGAACAACTTTTGTGGTTTCTTTCATCTGGCTACCGGGGCAGTGGAAGAACTACCAACAGAACTCCTTTCTGGCATCTTCCCCGGTGCAGTTGTGCATGGGGTGTGTTTGGAACACTTTGTCACCAGCCGAGTCCAAAATTCAGCGATTCCCCATCTCAGCCCAGAAAGCAGGTAGAACAACTTTTGTGGTGTCTTTCATCTGGCTACCGCGGCAGTGTAAGAACTACCAACAGAACTCCTTTCTGGCACCTTCCCTACGGGAGTTGTGCATGGGGTGTGTTTGGAACGTTTTGTCTCCGGCCGACTCCAAAAGTCAGCGATTCCCCATCTTAGCCCAGAAAGTAGGTAGAACCCCTTTTGTGGTGTCTTTCAGCTGGCTACCGGGGCAGTGGAAGAACTATCAACAGAACTCCTTTCTGGCACCTTCCCCGGGGGAGTTGTGCATGCGGTGTGTTTGGAACATTTTGTCACCAGCCGACTCCAAAAGTCAGCCATTGCCCATCTCAGCCCAGCAAGCAGGTAGAACCACTTTTGTGGTGTCTTTCAGCTGGCTACCGGGGCAGTGGAAGAACTACCAACAGAACTCCTTTCTGGCACCTTCCCCGGGGGAGTTGTTCATGGGGTGCGTTTGGAACATTTTGTCATCAGCCGACTCCAAAAGTCAGCGATTCCCCATCTCAGCCCAGAAAGCAGGTAGAACCACTTTTGTGGTGTCTTTCAGCTGGCTACCGGGGCAGTGGAAGAACTACCAACAGAACTCCTTTCTGGCACCTTCCCCGGGGGAGTTGTTCATGGGGTGCGTTTGGAACATTTTGTCATCAGCCGACTCCAAAAGTCAGCGATTCCCCATCTCAGCCCAGCAAGCAGGTAGAACAACTTTTGTGGTGTCTTTCATCTGGCTACCGGGGCAGTGGAAGAACTACCAACAGAACTCCTTTCTGGCATATTCCCCGGGGGAGTTGTGCATGGGGTGTGTTTGGAACATTTTGTCACCAGCCGAGTCCAAAAGTCAGCGATTCCCCATCTCAGCCCAGCAAGCAGGTAGAACAACTTTTGTGGTGTCTTTCATCTGGCTACCGGGGCACTGGAAGAACTACCAACAGAACTCCTTTCTGGCACCTTCCCCGGTGGAGTTGTGCATGGGGTGTGTTTGGAACATTTTGTCACCAGCCGACTCCAAAAGTCAGCGATTCCCCATCTTAGCCCAGAAAGTAGGTAGAACCCCTTTTTTGGTGTCTTTCATCTGGCTACCGGGGCAGTGTAAGAACTACCAACAGAACTCCTTTCTGGCATCTTCCCCGGGGGAGTTGTGCATGGGGTGTGTTTGGAACATTTTGTCACCAGCCGACTCCAAAAGTCAGCCATTGCCCATCTCAGCCCAGCAAGCAGGTAGAACCACTTTTGTGGTGTCTTTCAGCTGGCTACCGCGGCAGTGTAAGAACTACCAACAGAACTCCTTTCTGGCATCTTCCCCGGGGGAGTTGTGCATGGGGTGTGTTTGGAAGATTTTGTCATCAGCCGAGTCCAAAAGTCAGCGATTCCCCATCTCAGCCCAGAAAGCAGGTAGAACAACTTTTGTGGTGTCTTTCATCTGGCTACCGGGGCAGTGGAAGAACTACCAACAGAACTCCTTTCTGGCACCTTCCCCGGGGGAGTTGTGCATGGGGTGTGTTTGGAACATTTTGTCACCAGCCGACTCCAAAAGTCAGCCATTGCCCATCTCAGCCCAGAAAGCAGGTAGAACAACTTTTGTGGTGTCTTTCATCTGGCTACCGGGGCAATGTAACAACTACCAACGGAACTGATTTTGGCACCTTCCCCGGTGGAGTTGTGCATGGGGTGTGTTTGGAACATTTTGTCACCAGCCGAGTCCAAAAGTCAGCGATTCCCCATCTCAGCCCAGAAAGCAGGTAGAACCACTTTTGTGGTGTCTTTCAGCTGGCTACCGGGGCAATGTAACAACTACCAACGGAACTGATTTTGGCACCTTCCCCGGGGGAGTTGTGCATGGGGTGTGTTTGGAACATTTTGTCCCCAGCCGAGTCCAAAAGTCAGCGATTCCCCATCTCAGCCCAGAAAGCAGGTAGAACAACTTTTGTGGTGTCTTTCATCTGGCTACCGGGGCAGTGGAAGAACTACCAACAGAACTCCTTTCTGGCACCTTCCCCGGTGGAGTTGTGCATGGGGTGTGTTTGGAACATTTTGTCACCAGCCGAGTCCAAAAGTCAGCGATTCCCCATCTTAGCCCAGAAAGTAGGTAGAACCCCTTTTTTGGTGTCTTTCATCTGGCTACCGGGGCAGTGTAAGAACTACCAACAGAACTCCTTTCTGGCATCTTCCCCGGGGGAGTTGTGCATGGGGTGTGTTTGGAACATTTTGTCACCAGCCGACTCCAAAAGTCAGCCATTGCCCATCTCAGCCCAGCAAGCAGGTAGAACCACTTTTGTGGTGTCTTTCATCTGGCTACCGGGGCAGTGGAAGAACTACCAACAGAACTCCTTTCTGGCATCTTCCCCGGGGGAGTTGTGCATGGGGTGTGTTTGGAACATTTTGTCATCAGCCGACTCCAAAAGTCAGCGATTCCCCATCTCAGCCCAGAAAGCAGGTAGAACCACTTTTGTGGTGTCTTTCATCTGGCTACCGGGGCAGTGGAAGAACTACCAACAGAACTCCTTTCTGGCACCTTCCCCGGTGCAGTTGTGCATGGGGTGTGTTTGGAACATTTTGTCACCAGCCGACTCCAAAAGTCAGCGATTCCCCATCTCAGCCCAGCAAGCAGGTAAAACCACTTTTGTGGTGTCTTTCAGCTGGCTACCGGGGCAGTGTAACAACTACCAACGGAACTGATTTTGGCACCTTCCCCGGTGGAGTTGTGCATGGGGTGTGTTTGGAACACTTTGTCACCAGCCGAGTCCAAAAGTCAGCGATTCCCCATCTCAGCCCAGAAAGCAGGTAGAACCACTTTTGTGGTGTCTTTCAGCTGGCTACCGGGGCAGTGTAAGAACTACCAACAGAACTCCTTTCTGGCACCTTCCCCGGGGGAGTTGTTCATGGGGTGCGTTTGGAACATTTTGTCACCAGCCGACTCCAAAAGTCAGCGATTCCCCATCTCAGCCCAGAAAGCAGGTAGAACCACTTTTGTGGTGTCTTTCATCTGGCTACCGGGGCAGTGGAAGAACTACCAACAGAACTCCTTTCTGGCATCTTCCCCGGGGGAGTTGTGCATGGGGTGTGTTTGGAACATTTTGTCACCAGCCGACTCCAAAAGTCAGCCATTGCCCATCTCAGCCCAGCAAGCAGGTAGAACCACTTTTGTGGTGTCTTTCAGCTGGCTACCGGGGCAGTGGAAGAACTACCAACAGAACTCCTTTCTGGCACCTTCCCCGGGGGAGTTGTTCATGGGGTGCGTTTGGAACATTTTGTCACCAGCCGACTCCAAAAGTCAGCGATTCCCCATCTCAGCCCAGAAAGCTGGTAGAACAACTTTTGTGGTGTCTTTCATCTGGCTACCGGGGCAGTGGAAGAACTACCAACAGAACTCCTTTCTGGCATCTTCCCCGGGGGAGTTGTGCATGGGGTGTGTTTGGAACATTTTGTCACCAGCCGAGTCCAAAAGTCAGCGATTCCCCATCTCAGCCCAGAAAGCAGGTAGAACAACTTTTGTGGTGTCTTTCATCTGGCTACCGGGGCAGTGGAAGAACTACCAACAGAACTCCTTTCTGGCACCTTCCCCGGTGGAGTTGTGCATGGGGTGTGTTTGGAACATTTTGTCACCAGCCGACTCCAAAAGTCAGGATTCCCCATCTTAGCCCAGAAAGTAGGTAGAACCCCTTTTTTGGTGTCTTTCATCTGGCTACCGGGGCAGTGTAAGAACTACCAACAGAACTCCTTTCTGGCATCTTCCCCAGGGGAGTTGTGCATGGGGTGTGTTTGGAACATTTTGTCACCAGCCGACTCCAAAAGTCAGCCATTGCCCATCTCAGCCCAGCAAGCAGGTAGAACCACTTTTGTGGTGTCTTTCAGCTGGCTACCGCGGCAGTGTAAGAACTACCAACAGAACTCCTTTCTGGCATCTTCCCCGGGGGAGTTGTGCATGGGGTGTGTTTCGAACATTTTGTCACCAGCCGACTCCAAAAGTCAGCCGTTGCCCATCTCAGCCCAGAAAGCAGGTAGAACCACTTTTGTGGTGTCTTTCATCTGGCTACCAGGGCAATGTAACAACTACCAACGGAACTGATTTTGGCATCTTCCCCGGTGGAGTTGTGCATGGGGTGTGTTTGGAACATTTTGTCACCAGCCGAGTCCAAAAGTCAGCGATTCCCCATCTCAGCCCAGAAAGCAGGTAGAACAACTTTTGTGGTGTCTTTCAGCTGGCTACCGGGGCAGTGTAACAACTACCAACGGAACTGATTTTGGCACCTTCCCCGGTGGAGTTGTGCATGGGGTGTGTTTGGAACATTTTGTCACCAGCCGACTCCAAAAGTCTGCGATTCCCCATCTCAGCCCAGCAAGCAGGTAGAACCACTTTTGTGGTGTCTTTCATCTGGCTACCGGGGCAATGTAACAACTACCAAGGGAACTGATTTTGGCACCTTCCCCGGGGGAGTTGTGCATGGGGTGTGTTTGGAACATTTTGTCACCAGCCGACTCCAAAAGTCTGCGATTCCCCATCTCAGCCCAGCAAGCAGGTAGAACCACTTTTGTGGTGTCTTTCATCTGGCTACCGGGGCAATGTAACAACTACCAAGGGAACTGATTTTGGCACCTTCCCCGGGGGAGTTGTGCATGGGGTGTGTTTGGAACATTTTGTCATCAGCCGACTCCAAAAGTCTGCGATTCCCCATCTCAGCCCAGAAAGCAGGTAGAACAACTTTTGTGGTGTCTTTCAGCTGGCTACCGGGGCAGTGTAACAACTACCAACGGAACTGATTTTGGCACCTTCCCCGGTGGAGTTGTGCATGGGGTGTGTTTGGATCATTTTGTCACAGGCCGACTCCAAAAGTCTGCCATTCCCCATCTAAGCCCAGAAAGCAGGTAGAACCACTTTTGTGGTGTCTTTCAGCTGGCTACCGGGGCAGTGTAAGAACTACCAACAGAACTCCTTTCTGGCATCTTCCCCGGTGCAGTTGTGCATGGGGTGTGTTTGGAACACTTTGTCACCAGCCGAGTCCAAAAGTCAGCGATTCCCCATCTCAGCCCAGAAAGCAGGTAGAACCACTTTTGTGGTGTCTTTCAGCTGGCTACCGCGGCAGTGTAAGAACTACCAACAGAACTTCTTTCTGGCATCTTCCCCGGGGGAGTTGTGCATGGGGTGTGTTTGGAACATTTTGTCATCAGCCGACTCCAAAAGTCTGCGATTCCCCATCTCAGCCCAGAAAGCAGGTAGAACCTTTTTGTGGTGTCTTTCAGCTGGCTACCGCGGCAGTGGAAGAACTACCAACAGAACTCCTTTCTGGCACCTTCCCCGGTGCAGTTGTGCATGGGGTGTGTTTGGATCATTTTGTCACAGGCCGAGTCCAAAAGTCTGCGATTTCCCATCTCAGCCCAGAAAGCAGGTAGAACCACTTTTGTGGTGTCTTTCATCTGGCTACCGGGGCAGTGGAAGAACTACCAACAGAACTCCTTTCTGGCACCTTCCCCGGTGCAGTTGTGCATGGGGTGTGTTTGGAACATTTTGTCACCAGCCGAGTCCAAAAGTCAGCGATTCCCCATCTCAGCCCAGAAAGCAGGTAGAACAACTTTTGTGGTGTCTTTCATCTGGCTACCGGGGCAGTGGAAGAACTACCAACAGAACTCCTTTCTGGCATCTTCCCCGGGGGAGTTGTGCATGGGGTGTGTTTGGAACATTTTGTCACCAGCCGACTCCAAAAGTCAGCGATTCCCCATCTCAGCCCAGCAAGCAGGTAGAACCACTTTTGTGGTGTCTTTCATCTGGCTACCGCGGCAGTGTAAGAACTACCAACAGAACTCCTTTCTGGCACCTTCCCCGGTGGAGTTGTGCATGGGGTGTGTTTGGAACATTTTGTCACCAGCCGACTCCAAAAGTCAGCGATTCCCCATCTTAGCCCAGAAAGTAGGTAGAACCCCTTTTTTGGTGTCTTTCAGCTGGCTACCGGGCAGTGTAAGAACTACCAACAGAACTCCTTTCTGGCACCTTCCCCGGTGCAGTTGTGCATGGGGTGTGTTTGGAACATTTTGTCACCAGCCGAGTCCAAAAGTCAGCGATTCCCCATCTTAGCCCAGAAAGTAGGTAGAACCCCTTTTTTGGTGTCTTTCATCTGGCTACCGGGGCAGTGTAAGAACTACCAACAGAACTCCTTTCTGGCATCTTCCCCGGGGGAGTTGTGCATGGGGTGTGTTTGGAACATTTTGTCACCAGCCGACTCCAAAAGTCAGCCATTGCCCATCTCAGCCCAGCAAGCAGGTAGAACCACTTTTGTGGTGTCTTTCAGCTGGCTACCGCGGCAGTGTAAGAACTACCAACAGAACTCCTTTCTGGCATCTTCCCCGGGGGAGTTGTGCATGGGGTGTGTTTGGATCATTTTGTCACCAGCCGACTCCAAAAGTCAGCCATTGCCCATCTCAGCCCAGCAAGCAGGTAGAACCACTTTTGTGGTGTCTTTCAGCTGGCTACCGCGGCAGTGTAAGAACTACCAACAGAACCACTTTCTGGCACCTTCCCCAGTGGAGTTGTGCATGGGGTGTGTTTGGATCATTTTGTCACAGGCCGACTCCAAAAGTCTGCGATTCCCCATCTCAGCCCAGAAAGCAGGTAGAACAACTTTTGTGGTGTCTTTCAGCTGGCTACCGCGGCAGTGTAAGAACTACCAACAGAACCACTTTCTGGCATCTTCCCCAGTGGAGTTGTGCATGGGGTGTGTTTGGATCATTTTGTCACAGGCCGACTCCAAAAGTCTGCGATTCCCCATCTCAGCCCAGAAAGCAGGTAGAACAACTTTTGTGGTGTCTTTCATCTGGCTACCGGGGCACTGGAAGAACTACCAACAGAACTCCTTTCTGTCATCTTCCCCGGGGGAGTTGTGCATGGGGTGTGTTTGGAACATTTTGTCATCAGCCGACTCCAAAAGTCTGCGATTCCCCATCTCAGCCCAGAAAGCAGGTAGAACCACTTTTGTGGTGTCTTTCAGCTGGCTACCGCGGCAGTGTAAGAACTACCAACAGAACTCCTTTCTGGCACCTTCCCCGGTGCAGTTGTGCATGGGGTGTGTTTGGAACACTTTGTCACCAGCCGAGTCCAAAAGTCAGCGATTCCCCATCTTAGCCCAGAAAGCAGGTAGAACAACTTTTGTGGTGTCTTTCATCTGGCTACCGGGGCAGTGGAAGAACTACCAACAGAACTGATTTTGGCACCTTCCCCGGTGCAGTTGTGCATGGGGTGTGTTTGGAACACTTTGTCACCAGCCGAGTCCAAAAGTCAGCGATTCCCCATCTCAGCCCAGAAAGCAGGTAGAACCACTTTTGTGGTGTCTTTCAGCTGGCTACCGCGGCAGTGTAAGAACTACCAACAGAACTGCTTTCTGGCATCTTCCCCGGGGGAGTTGTGCATGGGGTGTGTTTGGAAGATTTTGTCATCAGCCGACTCCAAAAGTCTGCGATTTCCCATCTCAGCCCAGAAAGCAGGTAGAACCACTTTTGTGGTGTCTTTCAGCTGGCTACCGCGGCAGTGGAAGAACTACCAACAGAACTCCTTTCTGGCACCTTCCCCGGTGCAGTTGTGCATGGGGTGTGTTTGGATCATTTTGTCACAGGCCGAGTCCAAAAGTCTGCGATTTCCCATCTCAGCCCAGAAAGCAGGTAGAACCACTTTTGTGGTGTCTTTCATCTGGCTACCGGGGCAGTGGAAGAACTACCAACAGAACTCCTTTCTGGCACCTTCCCCGGGGGAGTTGTGCATGGGGTGTGTTTGGAACATTTTGTCACCAGCCGAGTCCAAAAGTCAGCGATTCCCCATCTCAGCCCAGAAAGCAGGTAGAACAACTTTTGTGGTGTCTTTCATCTGGCTACCGGGGCAGTGGAAGAACTACCAACAGAACTCCTTTCTGGCATCTTCCCCGGGGGAGTTGTGCATGGGGTGTGTTTGGAACATTTTGTCACCAGCCGACTCCAAAAGACAGCCATTGCCCATCTCAGCCCAGCAAGCAGGTAGAACCACTTTTGTGGTGTCTTTCAGCTGGCTACCGCGGCAGTGTAAGAACTACCAACAGAACTCCTTTCTGGCACCTTCCCCGGTGCAGTTGTGCATGGGGTGTGTTTGGAACACTTTGTCACCAGCCGAGTCCAAAAGTCAGCGATTCCCCATCTCAGCCCAGCAAGCAGGTAGAACCACTTTTGTGGTGTCTTTCATCTGGCTACCGGGGCAGTGTAACAACTACCAACGGAACTGATTTTGGCACCTTCCCCGGTGGAGTTGTGCATGGGGTGTGTTTGGATCATTTTGTCACAGGCCGACTCCAAAAGTCTGCGATTCCCCATCTCAGCCCAGCAAGCAGGTAGAACCACTTTTGTGGTGTCTTTCAGCTGGCTACCGGGGCAGTGGAAGAACTACCAACAGAACTCCTTTCTGGCACCTTCCCCGGGGGAGTTGTGCATGGGGTGTGTTTGGAACATTTTGTCATCAGCCGACTCCAAAAGTCTGCGATTCCCCATCTCAGCCCAGAAAGCAGGTAGAACCACTTTTGTGGTGTCTTTCAGCTGGCTACCGCGGCAGTGTAAGAACTACCAACAGAACTTCTTTCTGGCATCTTCCCCGGGGGAGTTGTGCATGGGGTGTGTTTGGAAGATTTTGTCATCAGCCGACTCCAAAAGTCTGCGATTTCCCATCTCAGCCCAGAAAGCAGGTAGAACCACTTTTGTGGTGTCTTTCAGCTGGCTACCGCGGCAGTGGAAGAACTACCAACAGAACTCCTTTCTGGCACCTTCCCCGGTGCAGTTGTGCATGGGCTGTGTTTGGAACACTTTGTCACCAGCCGAGTCCAAAAGTCTGCGATTTCCCATCTCAGCCCAGAAAGCAGGTAGAACCACTTTTGTGGTGTCTTTCATCTGGCTACCGGGGCAGTGGAAGAACTACCAACAGAACTCCTTTCTGGCATCTTCCCCGGGGGAGTTGTGCATGGGGTGTGTTTGGAACATTTTGTCACCAGCCGAGTCCAAAAGTCAGCGATTCCCCATCTCAGCCCAGAAAGTAGGTAGAACAACTTTTGTGGTGTCTTTCATCTGGCTACCGGGGCAGTGGAAGAACTACCAACAGAACTCCTTTCTGGCATCTTCCCCCGGGGAGTTGTGCATGGGGTGTGTTTGGAACACTTTGTCACCAGCCGAGTCCAAAAGTCAGCGATTCCCCATCTCAGCCCAGAAAGCAGGTAGAACCACTTTTGTGGTGTCTTTCAGCTGGCTACCGGGGCAGTGTAACAACTACCAACGGAACTGATTTTGGCACCTTCCCCGGTGGAGTTGTGCATGGGGTGTGTTTGGATCATTTTGTCACAGGCCGACTCCAAAAGTCTGCCATTCCCCATCTAAGCCCAGAAAGCAGGTAGAACCACTTTTGTGGTGTCTTTCAGCTGGCTACCGGGGCAGTGTAAGAACTACCAACAGAACTGCTTTCTGGCACCTTCCCCGGTGCAGTTGTGCATGGGGTGTGTTTGGAACACTTTGTAACCAGCCGAGTCCAAAAGTCAGCGATTCCCCATCTCAGCCCAGAAAGCAGGTAGAACCACTTTTGTGGTGTCTTTCAGCTGGCTACCGCGGCAGTGGAAGAACTACCAACAGAACTTCTTTCTGGCACCTTCCCCGGTGCAGTTGTGCATGGGGTGTGTTTGGAAGATTTTGTCATCAGCCGACTCCAAACGTCTGCGATTTCCCATCTCAGCCCAGAAAGCAGGTAGAACCACTTTTGTGGTGTCTTTCAGCTGGCTACCGCGGCAGTGGAAGAACTACCAACAGAACTCCTTTCTGGCACCTTCCCCGGTGCAGTTGTGCATGGGGTGTGTTTGGATCATTTTGTCACAGGCCGACTCCAAAAGTCTGCGATTTCCCATCTCAGCCCAGAAAGCAGGTAGAACCACTTTTGTGGTGTCTTTCATCTGGCTACCGGGGCAGTGGAAGAACTACCAACAGAACTCCTTTCTGGCATCTTCCCCGGGGGAGTTGTGCATGGGGTGTGTTTGGAACATTTTGTCACCAGCCGAGTCCAAAAGTCAGCGATTCCCCATCTCAGCCCAGAAAACAGGTAGAACAACTTTTGTGGTTTCTTTCATCTGGCTACCGGGGCAGTGGAAGAACTACCAACAGAACTCCTTTCTGGCATCTTCCCCGGTGCAGTTGTGCATGGGGTGTGTTTGGAACACTTTGTCACCAGCCGAGTCCAAAAGTCAGCGATTCCCCATCTCAGCCCAGAAAGCAGGTAGAACAACTTTTGTGGTGTCTTTCATCTGGCTACCGGGGCAGTGGAAGAACTACCAACAGAACTCCTTTCTGGCACCTTCCCTACGGGAGTTGTGCATGGGGTGTGTTTGGAACGTTTTGTCTCCGGCCGACTCCAAAAGTCAGCGATTCCCCATCTTAGCCCAGAAAGTAGGTAGAACCCCTTTTTTGGAGTCTTTCATCTGGCTACCGGGGCAGTGTAAGAACTACCAACAGAACTCCTTTCTGGCATCTTCCCCGGGGGAGTTGTGCATGCGGTGTGTTTGGAACATTTTGTCACCAGCCGACTCCAAAAGTCAGCCATTGCCCATCTCAGCCCAGCAAGCAGGTAGAACCACTTTTGTGGTGTCTTTCAGCTGGCTACCGCGGCAGTGTAAGAACTACCAACAGAACTCCTTTCTGGCATCTTCCCCGGGGGAGTTGTGCATGGGGTGTGTTTGGAAGATTTTGTCATCAGCCGAGTCCAAAAGTCAGCGATTCCCCATCTCAGCCCAGCAAGCAGGTAGAACAACTTTTGTGGTGTCTTTCATCTGGCTACCGGGGCAGTGGAAGAACTACCAACAGAACTCCTTTCTGGCACCTTCCCCGGGGGAGTTGTGCATTGGGTGTGTTTGGAACATTTTGTCACCAGCCGAGTCCAAAAGTCAGCGATTCCCCATCTCAGCCCAGCAAGCAGGTAGAACCACTTTTGTGGTGTCTTTCAGCTGGCTACCGCGGCAGTGTAAGAACTACCAACAGAACTTCTTTCTGGCATCTTCCCCGGTGGAGTTGTGCATGGGGTGTGTTTGGAAGATTTTGTCATCAGCCGACTCCAAAAGTCTGCGATTTCCCATCTCAGCCCAGAAAACAGGTAGAACCACTTTTGTGGTGTCTTTCAGCTGGCTACCGGGGCAGTGGAAGAACTACCAACAGAACTCCTTTCTGGCACCTTCCCCGGTGCAGTTGTGCATGGGGTGTGTTTGGATCATTTTGTCACAGGCCGAGTCCAAAAGTCTGCGATTTCCCATCTCAGCCCAGAAAGCAGGTAGAACCACTTTTGTGGTGTCTTTCATCTGGCTACCGGGGCAGTGGAAGAACTACCAACAGAACTCCTTTCTGGCACCTTCCCCGGGGGAGTTGTGCATGGGGTGTGTTTGGAACATTTTGTCACCAGCCGAGTCCAAAAGTCAGCGATTCCCCATCTCAGCCCAGAAAGCAGGTAGAACAACTTTTGTGGTGTCTTTCATCTGGCTACCGGGGCAGTGGAAGAACTACCAACAGAACTCCTTTCTGGCATCTTCCCCGGGGGAGTTGTGCATGGGGTGTGTTTGGAACATTTTGTCACCAGCCGACTCCAAAAGACAGCCATTGCCCATCTCAGCCCAGCAAGCAGGTAGAACCACTTTTGTGGTGTCTTTCAGCTGGCTACCGCGGCAGTGTAAGAACTACCAACAGAACTCCTTTCTGGCACCTTCCCCGGTGCAGTTGTGCATGGGGTGTGTTTGGAACACTTTGTCACCAGCCGAGTCCAAAAGTCAGCGATTCCCCATCTCAGCCCAGCAAGCAGGTAGAACCACTTTTGTGGTGTCTTTCATCTGGCTACCGGGGCAGTGTAACAACTACCAACGGAACTGATTTTGGCACCTTCCCCGGTGGAGTTGTGCATGGGGTGTGTTTGGATCATTTTGTCACAGGCCGACTCCAAAAGTCTGCGATTCCCCATCTCAGCCCAGCAAGCAGGTAGAACCACTTTTGTGGTGTCTTTCAGCTGGCTACCGGGGCAGTGGAAGAACTACCAACAGAACTCCTTTCTGGCACCTTCCCCGGGGGAGTTGTGCATGGGGTGTGTTTGGAACATTTTGTCATCAGCCGACTCCAAAAGTCTGCGATTCCCCATCTCAGCCCAGAAAGCAGGTAGAACCACTTTTGTGGTGTCTTTCAGCTGGCTACCGCGGCAGTGTAAGAACTACCAACAGAACTTCTTTCTGGCATCTTCCCCGGGGGAGTTGTGCATGGGGTGTGTTTGGAAGATTTTGTCATCAGCCGACTCCAAAAGTCTGCGATTTCCCATCTCAGCCCAGAAAGCAGGTAGAACCACTTTTGTGGTGTCTTTCAGCTGGCTACCGCGGCAGTGGAAGAACTACCAACAGAACTCCTTTCTGGCACCTTCCCCGGTGCAGTTGTGCATGGGCTGTGTTTGGAACACTTTGTCACCAGCCGAGTCCAAAAGTCTGCGATTTCCCATCTCAGCCCAGAAAGCAGGTAGAACCACTTTTGTGGTGTCTTTCATCTGGCTACCGGGGCAGTGGAAGAACTACCAACAGAACTCCTTTCTGGCACCTTCCCCGGTGCAGTTGTGCATGGGGTGTGTTTGGAACATTTTGTCACCAGCCGAGTCCAAAAGTCAGCGATTCCCCATCTCAGCCCAGAAAGCAGGTAGAACAACTTTTGTGGTGTCTTTCAGCTGGCTACCGGGCAGTGTAAGAACTACCAACAGAACTCCTTTCTGGCATCTTCCCCGGTGCAGTTGTGCATGGGGTGTGTTTGGAACATTTTGTCACCAGCCGAGTCCAAAAGTCAGCGATTCCCCATCTTAGCCCAGAAAGTAGGTAGAACCCCTTTTTTGGTGTCTTTCAGCTGGCTACCGGGGCAGTGTAAGAACTACCAACAGAACTCCTTTCTGGCATCTTCCCCGGGGGAGTTGTGCATGGGGTGTGTTTGGAACATTTTGTCACCAGCCGAGTCCAAAAGTCAGCCATTGCCCATCTCAGCCCAGCAAGCAGGTAGAACCACTTTTGTGGTGTCTTTCAGCTGGCTACCGCGGCAGTGTAAGAACTACCAACAGAACTTCTTTCTGGCATCTTCCCCGGTGGAGTTGTGCATGGGGTGTGTTTGGAAGATTTTGTCATCAGCCGACTCCAAAAGTCTGCGATTTCCCATCTCAGCCCAGAAAACAGGTAGAACCACTTTTGTGGTGTCTTTCAGCTGGCTACCGGGGCAGTGGAAGAACTACCAACAGAACTCCTTTCTGGCACCTTCCCCGGTGCAGTTGTGCATGGGGTGTGTTTGGATCATTTTGTCACAGGCCGAGTCCAAAAGTCTGCGATTTCCCATCTCAGCCCAGAAGGCAGGTAGAACCACTTTTGTGGTGTCTTTCATCTGGCTACCGGGGCAGTGGAAGAACTACCAACAGAACTCCTTTCTGGCACCTTCCCCGGGGGAGTTGTGCATGGGGTGTGTTTGGAACATTTTGTCACCAGCCGAGTCCAAAAGTCAGCGATTCCCCATCTCAGCCCAGAAAGCAGGTAGAACAACTTTTGTGGTGTCTTTCATCTGGCTACCGGGGCAGTGGAAGAACTACCAACAGAACTCCTTTCTGGCATCTTCCCCGGGGGAGTTGTGCATGGGGTGTGTTTGGAACATTTTGTCACCAGCCGACTCCAAAAGACAGCCATTGCCCATCTCAGCCCAGCAAGCAGGTAGAACCACTTTTGTGGTGTCTTTCAGCTGGCTACCGCGGCAGTGTAAGAACTACCAACAGAACTCCTTTCTGGCACCTTCCCCGGTGCAGTTGTGCATGGGGTGTGTTTGGAACACTTTGTCACCAGCCGAGTCCAAAAGTCAGCGATTCCCCATCTCAGCCCAGCAAGCAGGTAGAACCACTTTTGTGGTGTCTTTCATCTGGCTACCGGGGCAGTGTAACAACTACCAACGGAACTGATTTTGGCACCTTCCCCGGTGGAGTTGTGCATGGGGTGTGTTTGGATCATTTTGTCACAGGCCGACTCCAAAAGTCTGCGATTCCCCATCTCAGCCCAGCAAGCAGGTAGAACCACTTTTGTGGTGTCTTTCAGCTGGCTACCGGGGCAGTGGAAGAACTACCAACAGAACTCCTTTCTGGCACCTTCCCCGGGGGAGTTGTGCATGCGGTGTGTTTGGAACATTTTGTCATCAGCCGACTCCAAAAGTCTGCGATTCCCCATCTCAGCCCAGAAAGCAGGTAGAACCACTTTTGTGGTGTCTTTCAGCTGGCTACCGCGGCAGTGTAAGAACTACCAACAGAACTCCTTTCTGGCATCTTCCCCGGGGGAGTTGTGCATGGGGTGTGTTTGGAACACTTTGTCACCAGCCGAGTCCAAAAGTCAGCGATTCCCCATCTCAGCCCAGAAAGCAGGTAGAACCACTTTTGTGGTGTCTTTCATCTGGCTACCGGGGCAGTGTAACAACTACCAACGGAACTGATTTTGGCACCTTCCCCGGTGGAGTTGTGCATGGGGTGTGTTTGGATCATTTTGTCACAGGCCGACTCCAAAAGTCTGCGATTCCCCATCTCAGCCCAGCAAGCAGGTAGAACCACTTTTGTGGTGTCTTTCAGCTGGCTACCGGGGCAGTGGAAGAACTACCAACAGAACTTCTTTCTGGCATCTTCCCCGGGGGAGTTGTGCATGGGGTGTGTTTGGAAGATTTTGTCATCAGCCGACTCCAAAAGTCTGCGATTTCCCATCTCAGCCCAGAAAGCAGGTAGAACCACTTTTGTGGTGTCTTTCAGCTGGCTACCGCGGCAGTGGAAGAACTACCAACAGAACTCCTTTCTGGCACCTTCCCCGGTGCAGTTGTGCATGGGCTGTGTTTGGAACACTTTGTCACCAGCCGAGTCCAAAAGTCTGCGATTTCCCATCTCAGCCCAGAAAGCAGGTAGAACCACTTTTGTGGTGTCTTTCATCTGGCTACCGGGGCAGTGGAAGAACTACCAACAGAACTCCTTTCTGGCATCTTCCCCGGGGGAGTTGTGCATGGGGTGTGTTTGGAACATTTTGTCACCAGCCGAGTCCAAAAGTCAGCGATTCCCCATCTCAGCCCAGAAAGCAGGTAGAACAACTTTTGTGGTGTCTTTCATCTGGCTACCGGGGCAGTGGAAGAACTACCAACAGAACTCCTTTCTGGCATCTTCCCCCGGGGAGTTGTGCATGGGGTGTGTTTGGAACACTTTGTCACCAGCCGAGTCCAAAAGTCAGCGATTCCCCATCTCAGCCCAGAAAGCAGGTAGAACCACTTTTGTGGTGTCTTTCAGCTGGCTACTGGGGCAATGTAACAACTACCAATGGAACTGATTTTGGCATCTTCCCCGGTGGAGTTGTGCATGGGGTGTGTTTGGAACATTTTGTCACCAGCCGACTCCAAAAGTCTGCGATTCCCCATCTCAGCCCAGAAAGCAGGTAGAACCACTTTTGTGGTGTCTTTCATCTGGCTACCGGGGCAGTGGAAGAACTACCAACAGAACTCCTTTCTGGCATCTTCCCCGGTGGAGTTGTGCATGGGGTGTGTTTGGAACATTTTGTCACCAGCCGACTCCAAAAGTCAGCGATTCCCCATCTCAGCCCAGAAAGCAGGTAGAACAACTTTTGTGGTGTCTTTCATCTGGCTACCGGGGCAGTGTAACAACTACCAACGGAACTGATTTTGGCACCTTCCCCGGTGGAGTTGTGCATGGGGTGTGTTTGGATCATTTTGTCACAGGCCGACTCCAAAAGTCTGCCATTCCCCATCTCAGCCCAGAAAGCAGGTAGAACCACTTTTGTGGTGTCTTTCAGCTGGCTACCGGGGCAGTGGAAGAACTACCAACAGAACTGCTTTCTGGCACCTTCCCCGGTGCAGTTGTGCATGGGGTGTGTTTGGAACACTTTGTAAACCAGCCGAGTCCAAAAGTCAGCGATTCCCCATCTCAGCCCAGAAAGCAGGTAGAACCACTTTTGTGGTGTCTTTCAGCTGGCTACCGCGGCAGTGTAAGAACTACCAACAGAACTTCTTTCTGGCATCTTCCCCGGGGGAGTTGTGCATGGGGTGTGTTTGGAAGATTTTGTCATCAGCCGACTCCAAAAGTCTGCGATTTCCCATCTCAGCCCAGAAAGCAGGTAGAACCACTTTTGTGGTGTCTTTCAGCTGGCTACCGCGGCAGTGGAAGAACTACCAACAGAACTCCTTTCTGGCACCTTCCCCGGTGCAGTTGTGCATGGGGTGTGTTTGGATCATTTTGTCACAGGCCGACTCCAAAAGTCTGCGATTTCCCATCTCAGCCCAGAAAGCAGGTAGAACCACTTTTGTGGTGTCTTTCATCTGGCTACCGGGGCAGTGGAAGAACTACCAACAGAACTCCTTTCTGGCATCTTCCCCGGGGGAGTTGTGCATGGGGTGTGTTTGGAACATTTTGTCACCAGCCGAGTCCAAAAGTCAGCGATTCCCCATCTCAGCCCAGAAAACAGGTAGAACAACTTTTGTGGTTTCTTTCATCTGGCTACCGGGGCAGTGGAAGAACTACCAACAGAACTCCTTTCTGGCATCTTCCCCGGTGCAGTTGTGCATGGGGTGTGTTTGGAACACTTTGTCACCAGCCGAGTCCAAAAGTCAGCGATTCCCCATCTCAGCCCAGAAAGCAGGTAGAACAACTTTTGTGGTGTCTTTCATCTGGCTACCGGGGCAGTGGAAGAACTACCAACAGAACTCCTTTCTGGCACCTTCCCTACGGGAGTTGTGCATGGGGTGTGTTTGGAACGTTTTGTCTCCGGCCGACTCCAAAAGTCAGCGATTCCCCATCTTAGCCCAGAAAGTAGGTAGAACCCCTTTTTTGGTGTCTTTCATCTGGCTACCGGGGCAGTGTAAGAACTACCAACAGAACTCCTTTCTGGCATCTTCCCCGGGGGAGTTGTGCATGCGGTGTGTTTGGAACATTTTGTCACCAGCCGACTCCAAAAGTCAGCCATTGCCCATCTCAGCCCAGCAAGCAGGTAGAACCACTTTTGTGGTGTCTTTCAGCTGGCTACCGCGGCAGTGTAAGAACTACCAACAGAACTCCTTTCTGGCATCTTCCCCGGGGGAGTTGTGCATGGGGTGTGTTTGGAAGATTTTGTCATCAGCCGAGTCCAAAACTCAGCGATTCCCCATCTCAGCCCAGCAAGCAGGTAGAACAACTTTTGTGGTGTCTTTCATCTGGCTACCGGGGCAGTGGAAGAACTACCAACAGAACTCCTTTCTGGCACCTTCCCCGGGGGAGTTGTGCATTGGGTGTGTTTGGAACATTTTGTCACCAGCCGACTCCAAAAGTCAGCCATTGCCCATCTCAGCCCAGCAAGCAGGTAGAACCACTTTTGTGGTGTCTTTTATCTGGCTACCGGGGCAATGTAACAACTACCAACAGAACTGATTTTGGCCCCTTCCCCGGTGCAGTTGTGCATGGGGTGTGTTTGGAACACTTTGTCACCAGCCGAGTCCAAAAGTCAGCTATTCCCCATCTCAGCCCAGAAAGCAGGTAGAACCACTTTTGTGGTGTCTTTCAGCTGGCTACCGCGGCAGTGTAAGAACTACCAACAGAACTCCTTTCTGGCACCTTCCCCGGGGGAGTTGTTCATGGGGTGCGTTTGGAACATTTTGTCACCAGCCGAGTCCAAAAGTCAGCGATTCCCCATCTCAGCCCAGAAAGCAGGTAGAACCACTTTTGTGGTGTCTTTCAGCTGGCTACCGCGGCAGTGTAAGAACTACCAACAGAACTCCTTTCTGGCATCTTCCCCGGGGGAGTTGTGCATGGGGTGTGTTTGGAACATTTTGTCATCAGCCGAGTCCAAAAGTCAGCGATTCCCCATCTCAGCCCAGAAAGCAGGTAGAACCACTTTTGTGGTGTCTTTCAGCTGGCTACCGGGGCAGTGGAAGAACTACCAACAGAACTCCTTTCTGGCACCTTCCCCGGTGGAGTTGTGCATGGGGTGTGTTTGGAACATTTTGTCACCAGCCGACTCCAAAAGTCAGCGATTCCCCATATTAGCCCAGAAAGTAGGTAGAACCCCTTTTTTGGTGTCTTTCAGCTGGCTACCGGGCAGTGTAAGAACTACCAACAGAACTCCTTTCTGGCATCTTCCCCGGTGCAGTTGTGCATGGGGTGTGTTTGGAACATTTTGTCACCAGCCGAGTCCAAAAGTCAGCGATTCCCCATCTTAGCCCAGAAAGTAGGTAGAACCCCTTTTTTGGGGTCTTTCAGCTGGCTACCGAGGCAGTGTAAGAACTACCAACAGAACTCCTTTCTGGCATCTTCCCCGGGGGAGTTGTGCATGGGGTGTGTTTGGAACATTTTGTCACCAGCCGAGTCCAAAAGTCAGCCATTGCCCATCTCAGCCCAGCAAGCAGGTAGAACCACTTTTGTGGTGTCTTTCAGCTGGCTACCGCGGCAGTGTAAGAACTACCAACAGAACTTCTTTCTGGCATCTTCCCCGGTGGAGTTGTGCATGGGGTGTGTTTGGAAGATTTTGTCATCAGCCGACTCCAAAAGTCTGCGATTTCCCATCTCAGCCCAGAAAACAGGTAGAACCACTTTTGTGGTGTCTTTCAGCTGGCTACCGGGGCAGTGGAAGAACTACCAACAGAACTCCTTTCTGGCACCTTCCCCGGTGCAGTTGTACATGGGGTGTGTTTGGATCATTTTGTCACAGGCCGACTCCAAAAGTCTGCGATTTCCCATCTCAGCCCAGAAAGCAGGTAGAACCACTTTTGTGGTGTCTTTCATCTGGCTACCGGGGCAGTGTAAGAACTACCAACAGAACTCCTTTCTGGCATCTTCCCCGGGGGAGTTGTGCATGGGGTGTGTTTGGAACATTTTGTCACCAGCCGAGTCCAAAAGTCAGCGATTCCCCATCTCAGCCCAGAAAACAGGTAGAACAACTTTTGTGGTGTCTTTCATCTGGCTACCGGGGCAGTGGAAGAACTACCAACAGAACTCCTTTCTGGCATCTTCCCCGGTGCAGTTGTGCATGGGGTGTGTTTGGAACACTTTGTCACCAGCCGAGTCCAAAAGTCAGCGATTCCCCATCTCAGCCCAGAAAGCAGGTAGAACAACTTTTGTGGTGTCTTTCATCTGGCTACCGGGGCAGTGGAATAACTACCAACAGAACTCCTTTCTGGCACCTTCCCCGGTGCAGTTGTGCATGGGGTGTGTTTGGAACGTTTTGTCTCCGGCCGACTCCAAAAGTCAGCGATTCCCCATCTCAGCCCAGAAAGCAGGTAGAACCACTTTTGTGGTGTCTTTCATCTGGCTACCGGGGCAGTGTAAGAACTACCAACAGAACTCCTTTCTGGCACCTTCCCCGGTGCAGTTGTGCATGGGGTGTGTTTGGAACATTTTGTCACCAGCCGAGTCCAAAAGTCAGCGATTCCCCATCTCAGCCCAGAAAGTAGGTAGAACCCCTTTTTTGGTGTCTTTCATCTGGCTATCGGGGCAGTGTAAGAACTACCAACAGAACTCCTTTCTGGCATCTTCCCCGGGGGAGTTGTGCATGGGGTGTGTTTGGAAGATTTTGTCATCAGCCGACTCCAAAAGTCTGCGATTTCCCATCTCAGCCCAGCAAGCAGGTAGAACCACTTTTGTGGTGTCTTTCAGCTGGCTACCGCGGCAGTGGAAGAACTACCAACAGAACTCCTTTCTGGCACCTTCCCCGGTGCAGTTGTGCATGGAGTGTGTTTGGATCATTTTGTCACAGGCCGACTCCAAAAGTCTGCGATTTCCCATCTCAGCCCAGAAAGCAGGTAGAACAACTTTTGTGTTGTCTTTCATCTGGCTACCGGGGCAGTGGAAGAACTACCAACAGAACTCCTTTCTGGCACCTTCCCCGGGGGTGTTGTGCATGGGGTGTGTTTGGATCATTTTGTCACAGGCCGACTCCAAAAGTCTGCGATTCCCCATCTCAGCCCAGCAAGCAGGTAGAACCACTTTTGTGGTGTCTTTCATCTGGCTACCGGGGCAATGTAACAACTACCAACGGAACTGATTTTGGCACCTTCCCCGGTGGAGTTGTGCATGGGGTGTGTTTGGAAGATTTTGTCATCAGCCGACTCCAAAAGTCTGCGATTTCCCATCTCAGCCCAGAAAGCAGGTAGAACCACTTTTGTGGTGTCTTTCAGCTGGCTACCGCGGCAGTGTAAGAACTACCAACAGAACTCCTTTCTGGCACCTTCCCCGGTGCAGTTGTGCATGGGGTGTGTTTGGATCATTTTGTCACAGGCCGACTCCAAAAGTCTGCGATTTCCCATCTCAGCCCAGCAAGCAGGTAGAATCACTTTTGTGGTGTCTTTCATCTGGCTACCGGGGCAATGTAACAACTACCAACGGAACTGATTTTGGCCCCTTCCCCGGTGGAGTTGTGCATGGGGTGTGTTTGGAACACTTTGTCACCAGCCGAGTCCAAAAGTCAACTATTCCACATCTCAGCCCAGAAAGCAGGTAGAACCACTTTTGTGGTGTCTTTCAGCTGGCTACCGGGGCAGTGTAAGAACTACCAACAGAACTCCTTTCTGGCATCTTCCCCGGGGGTGTTGTGCATGGGGTGCGTTTGGAACATTTTGTCACCAGCCGACTCCAAAAGTCAGCCATTGCCCATCTCAGCCCAGCAAGCAGGTAGAACCACTTTTGTGGTGTCTTTCAGCTGGCTACCGCGGCAGTGTAAGAACTACCAACAGAACTCCTTTCTGGCATCTTCCCCGGGGGAGTTGTGCATGGGGTGTGTTTGGAACATTTTGTCACCAGCCGACTCCAAAAGTCAGCCATTGCCCATCTCAGCCCAGAAAGCAGGTAGAACAACTTTTGTGGTGTCTTTCAGCTGGCTACCGGGGCAGTGTAACAACTACCAACGGAACTGATTTTGGCACCTTCCCCGGTGGAGTTGTGCATGGGGTGTGTTTGGATCATTTTGTCACAGGCCGACTCCAAAAGTCTGCCATTCCCCATCTAAGCCCAGAAAGCAGGTAGAACAACTTTTGTGGTGTCTTTCAGCTGGCTACCGGGGCAGTGTAAGAACTACCAACAGAACTGCTTTCTGGCACCTTCCCCGGTGCAGTTGTGCATGGGGTGTGTTTGGAACACTTTGTCACCAGCCGACTCCAAAAGTCAGCGATTCCCCATCTCAGCCCAGAAAGCAGGTAGAACCACTTTTGTGGTGTCTTTCATCTGGCTACCGGGGCAATGTAACAACTACCAACGGAACTGATTTTGGCATCTTCCCCGGTGGAGTTGTGCATGGGGTGTGTTTGGAACATTTTGTCACAGGCCGACTCCAAAAGTCAGCCATTGCCCATCTCAGCCCAGCAAGCAGGTAGAACCACTTTTGTGGTGTCTTTCAGCTGGCTACCGGGGCAGTGTAAGAACTACCAACAGAACTCCTTTCTGGCACCTTCCCCGGTGCAGTTGTGCATGGGGTGTGTTTGGATCATTTTGTCACAGGCCGACTCCAAAAGTCAGCGATTTCCCATCTCAGCCCAGAAAGCAGGTAGAACAACTTTTGTGGTGTCTTTCATCTGGCTACTGGGGCAGTGGAAGAACTACCAACAGAACTCCTTTCTGGCATCTTCCCCGGGGGAGTTGTGCATGGGGTGTGTTTGGAACATTTTGTCACCAGCCGACTCCAAAAGTCTGCGATTCCCCATCTCAGCCCAGA
This sequence comes from Falco punctatus, assembly GCF_963210335.1. NCBI lineage: Eukaryota > Metazoa > Chordata > Aves > Falconiformes > Falconidae > Falco > Falco punctatus. The sequence continues at coordinate 1,199,635 of NW_027660073.1, forward strand.
AAGCAGGTAGAACAACTTTTGTGGTGTCTTTCAGCTGTCTACCGGGGCAGTGTAACAACTACCAACGGAACTGATTTTGGCACCTTCCCCGGTGCAGTTGTGCATGGGGTGTGTTTGGAACATTTTGTCTCCGGCCGACTCCAAAAGTCTGCGATTCCCCATCTAAGCCCAGAAAGCAGGTAGAACCACTTTTGGGGTGTCTTTCAGCTGGCTACCGCGGCAGTGGAAGAACTACCAACAGAACTCCTTTCTGGCATCTTCCCCGGTGCAGTTGTGCATGGGGTGTGTTTGGAACATTTTGTCACCAGCCGAGTCCAAAAGTCAGCGATTCCCCATCTCAGCCCAGAAAGCAGGTAGAACAACTTTTTTGGTGTCTTTCAGCTGGCTACCGGGGCAGTGGAAGAACTACCAACAGAACTCCTTTCTGGCACCTTCCCCGGTGGAGTTGTGCATGGGGTCTGTTTGGAACATTTTGTCACCAGCCGAGTCCAAAAGTCAGCGATTCCCCATCTTAGCCCAGAAAGTAGGTAGAACCCCTTTTTTGGTGTCTTTCATCTGGCTACCGGGGCAGTGTAAGAACTACCAACAGAACTCCTTTCTGGCATCTTCCCCGGGGGAGTTGTGCATGGGGTGTGTTTGGAACATTTTGTCACCAGCCGACTCCAAAAGTCAGCCATTGCCCATCTCAGCCCAGCAAGCAGGTAGAACCACTTTTGTGGTGTCTTTCATCTGGCTACCGGGGCAGTGTAACAACTACCAACAGAACTGATTTTGGCACCTTCCTCGGTGGAGTTGTGCATGGGGTGTGTTTGGAACATTTTGTCATCAGCCGACTCCAAAAGTCTGCGATTCCCCATCTCAGCCCAGAAAGCAGGTAGAACCACTTTTGTGGTGTCTTTCATCTGGCTACCGGGGCAGTGGAAGAACTACCAAGGGAACTCCTTTCTGGCACCTTCCCCGGGGGAGTTGTGCATGGGGTGTGTTTGGAAGATTTTGTCAACAGCCGACTCCAAAAGTCAGCGATTCCCCATCTCAGCCCAGAAAGCAGGTAGAACCACTTTTGTGGTGTCTTTCAGCTGGCTACCGCGGCAGTGTAAAAACTACCAACAGAACTCCTTTCTGGCATCTTCCCCGGGGGAGTTGTGCATGGGGTGTGTTTGGAAGATTTTGTCATCAGCCGACTCCAAAAGTCAGCGATTCCCCATCTCAGCCCAGAAAGCAGGTAGAACAACTTTTGTGGTCTCTTTCAGCTGGCTACCGGGGCAGTGTAAGAACTACCAACAGAACTCCTTTCTGGCACCTTCCCCGGGGGAGTTGTGCATGGGGTGTGTTTGGAACATTTTGTCACCAGCCGAGTCCAAAAGTCAGCGATTCCCCATCTCAGCCCAGAAAGCAGGTAGAACAACTTTTGTGGTGTCTTTCATCTGGCTACCGGGGCAGTGTAAGAACTACCAAAAGAACTCCTTTCTGGCACCTTCCCCGGTGCAGTTGTGCATGGGGTGTGTTTGGAACATTTTGTCACCAGCCGACTCCAAAAGTCAGCCATTGCCCATCTCAGCCCAGAAAGCAGGTAGAACAACTTTTGTGGTGTCTTTCATCTGGCTAACGAGGCAGTGTAAAAACTACCAACAGAACCACTTTATGGCAACTGCCCCGGTGCAGTTGTGCATGGGGTGTGTTTGGAACACTTTGTCACCAGCCGAGTCCAAAAGTCTGCGATTTCCCATCTCAGCCCAGAAAGCAGGTAGAACCACTTTTGTGGTGTCTTTCAGCTGGCTACCGCGGCAGTGTAAGAACTACCAACAGAACTCCTTTCTGGCACCTTCCCCGGTGCAGTTGTGCATGGGGTGTGTTTGGAACACTTTGTCACCAGCCGAGTCCAAAAGTCAGCGATTCCCCATCTCAGCCCAGAAAACAGGTAGAACAACTTTTGTGGTGTCTTTCATCTGGCTACCGGGGCAGTGGAAGAACTACCAACAGAACTCCTTTCTGGCATCTTCCCCGGTGCAGTTGTGCATGGGGTGTGTTTGGAACACTTTGTCACCAGCCGAGTCCAAAAGTCAGCGATTCCCCATCTCAGCCCAGAAAGCAGGTAGAACAACTTTTGTGGTGTCTTTCATCTGGCTACCGGGGCAGTGGAATAACTACCAACAGAACTCCTTTCTGGCACCTTCCCCGGTGCAGTTGTGCATGGGGTGTGTTTGGAACGTTTTGTCTCCGGCCGACTCCAAAAGTCAGCGATTCCCCATCTCAGCCCAGAAAGCAGGTAGAACCACTTTTGTGGTGTCTTTCATCTGGCTACCGGGGCAGTGTAAGAACTACCAACAGAACTCCTTTCTGGCACCTTCCCCGGTGCAGTTGTGCATGGGGTGTGTTTGGAACATTTTGTCACCAGCCGAGTCCAAAAGTCAGCGATTCCCCATCTCAGCCCAGAAAGTAGGTAGAACCCCTTTTTTGGTGTCTTTCATCTGGCTATCGGGGCAGTGTAAGAACTACCAACAGAACTCCTTTCTGGCATCTTCCCCGGGGGAGTTGTGCATGGGGTGTGTTTGGAAGATTTTGTCATCAGCCGACTCCAAAAGTCTGCGATTTCCCATCTCAGCCCAGCAAGCAGGTAGAACCACTTTTGTGGTGTCTTTCAGCTGGCTACCGCGGCAGTGGAAGAACTACCAACAGAACTCCTTTCTGGCACCTTCCCCGGTGCAGTTGTGCATGGGGTGTGTTTGGATCATTTTGTCACAGGCCGACTCCAAAAGTCTGCGATTTCCCATCTCAGCCCAGAAAGCAGGTAGAACAACTTTTGTGTTGTCTTTCATCTGGCTACCGGGGCAGTGGAAGAACTACCAACAGAACTCCTTTCTGGCACCTTCCCCGGGGGTGTTGTGCATGGGGTGTGTTTGGATCATTTTGTCACAGGCCGACTCCAAAAGTCTGCGATTCCCCATCTCAGCCCAGCAAGCAGGTAGAACCACTTTTGTGGTGTCTTTCATCTGGCTACCGGGGCAATGTAACAACTACCAACGGAACTGATTTTGGCACCTTCCCCGGTGGAGTTGTGCATGGGGTGTGTTTGGAAGATTTTGTCATCAGCCGACTCCAAAAGTCTGCGATTTCCCATCTCAGCCCAGAAAGCAGGTAGAACCACTTTTGTGGTGTCTTTCAGCTGGCTACCGCGGCAGTGTAAGAACTACCAACAGAACTCCTTTCTGGCACCTTCCCCGGTGCAGTTGTGCATGGGGTGTGTTTGGATCATTTTGTCACAGGCCGACTCCAAAAGTCTGCGATTTCCCATCTCAGCCCAGCAAGCAGGTAGAATCACTTTTGTGGTGTCTTTCATCTGGCTACCGGGGCAATGTAACAACTACCAACGGAACTGATTTTGGCCCCTTCCCCGGTGGAGTTGTGCATGGGGTGTGTTTGGAACACTTTGTCACCAGCCGAGTCCAAAAGTCAACTATTCCACATCTCAGCCCAGAAAGCAGGTAGAACCACTTTTGTGGTGTCTTTCAGCTGGCTACCGGGGCAGTGTAAGAACTACCAACAGAACTCCTTTCTGGCATCTTCCCCGGGGGTGTTGTGCATGGGGTGCGTTTGGAACATTTTGTCACCAGCCGACTCCAAAAGTCAGCCATTGCCCATCTCAGCCCAGCAAGCAGGTAGAACCACTTTTGTGGTGTCTTTCAGCTGGCTACCGCGGCAGTGTAAGAACTACCAACAGAACTCCTTTCTGGCATCTTCCCCGGGGGAGTTGTGCATGGGGTGTGTTTGGAACATTTTGTCACCAGCCGACTCCAAAAGTCAGCCATTGCCCATCTCAGCCCAGAAAGCAGGTAGAACAACTTTTGTGGTGTCTTTCAGCTGGCTACCGGGGCAGTGTAACAACTACCAACGGAACTGATTTTGGCACCTTCCCCGGTGGAGTTGTGCATGGGGTGTGTTTGGATCATTTTGTCACAGGCCGACTCCAAAAGTCTGCCATTCCCCATCTAAGCCCAGAAAGCAGGTAGAACAACTTTTGTGGTGTCTTTCAGCTGGCTACCGGGGCAGTGTAAGAACTACCAACAGAACTGCTTTCTGGCACCTTCCCCGGTGCAGTTGTGCATGGGGTGTGTTTGGAACACTTTGTCACCAGCCGACTCCAAAAGTCAGCGATTCCCCATCTCAGCCCAGAAAGCAGGTAGAACCACTTTTGTGGTGTCTTTCATCTGGCTACCGGGGCAATGTAACAACTACCAACGGAACTGATTTTGGCATCTTCCCCGGTGGAGTTGTGCATGGGGTGTGTTTGGAACATTTTGTCACAGGCCGACTCCAAAAGTCAGCCATTGCCCATCTCAGCCCAGCAAGCAGGTAGAACCACTTTTGTGGTGTCTTTCAGCTGGCTACCGGGGCAGTGTAAGAACTACCAACAGAACTCCTTTCTGGCACCTTCCCCGGTGCAGTTGTGCATGGGGTGTGTTTGGATCATTTTGTCACAGGCCGACTCCAAAAGTCAGCGATTTCCCATCTCAGCCCAGAAAGCAGGTAGAACAACTTTTGTGGTGTCTTTCATCTGGCTACTGGGGCAGTGGAAGAACTACCAACAGAACTCCTTTCTGGCATCTTCCCCGGGGGAGTTGTGCATGGGGTGTGTTTGGAACATTTTGTCACCAGCCGACTCCAAAAGTCTGCGATTCCCCATCTCAGCCCAGAAAGCAGGTAGAACAACTTTTGTGGTGTCTTTCAGCTGTCTACCGGGGCAGTGTAACAACTACCAACGGAACTGATTTTGGCACCTTCCCCGGTGCAGTTGTGCATGGGGTGTGTTTGGAACATTTTGTCTCCGGCCGACTCCAAAAGTCTGCGATTCCCCATCTAAGCCCAGAAAGCAGGTAGAACCACTTTTGGGGTGTCTTTCAGCTGGCTACCGCGGCAGTGGAAGAACTACCAACAGAACTCCTTTCTGGCATCTTCCCCGGTGCAGTTGTGCATGGGGTGTGTTTGGAACATTTTGTCACCAGCCGAGTCCAAAAGTCAGCGATTCCCCATCTCAGCCCAGAAAGCAGGTAGAACAACTTTTTTGGTGTCTTTCAGCTGGCTACCGGGGCAGTGGAAGAACTACCAACAGAACTCCTTTCTGGCACCTTCCCCGGTGGAGTTGTGCATGGGGTCTGTTTGGAACATTTTGTCACCAGCCGAGTCCAAAAGTCAGCGATTCCCCATCTTAGCCCAGAAAGTAGGTAGAACCCCTTTTTTGGTGTCTTTCATCTGGCTACCGGGGCAGTGTAAGAACTACCAACAGAACTCCTTTCTGGCATCTTCCCCGGGGGAGTTGTGCATGGGGTGTGTTTGGAACATTTTGTCACCAGCCGACTCCAAAAGTCAGCCATTGCCCATCTCAGCCCAGCAAGCAGGTAGAACCACTTTTGTGGTGTCTTTCATCTGGCTACCGGGGCAGTGTAACAACTACCAACAGAACTGATTTTGGCACCTTCCTCGGTGGAGTTGTGCATGGGGTGTGTTTGGAACATTTTGTCATCAGCCGACTCCAAAAGTCTGCGATTCCCCATCTCAGCCCAGAAAGCAGGTAGAACCACTTTTGTGGTGTCTTTCATCTGGCTACCGGGGCAGTGGAAGAACTACCAAGGGAACTCCTTTCTGGCACCTTCCCCGGGGGAGTTGTGCATGGGGTGTGTTTGGAAGATTTTGTCAACAGCCGACTCCAAAAGTCAGCGATTCCCCATCTCAGCCCAGAAAGCAGGTAGAACCACTTTTGTGGTGTCTTTCAGCTGGCTACCGCGGCAGTGTAAAAACTACCAACAGAACTCCTTTCTGGCATCTTCCCCGGGGGAGTTGTGCATGGGGTGTGTTTGGAAGATTTTGTCATCAGCCGACTCCAAAAGTCAGCGATTCCCCATCTCAGCCCAGAAAGCAGGTAGAACAACTTTTGTGGTCTCTTTCAGCTGGCTACCGGGGCAGTGTAAGAACTACCAACAGAACTCCTTTCTGGCACCTTCCCCGGGGGAGTTGTGCATGGGGTGTGTTTGGAACATTTTGTCACCAGCCGAGTCCAAAAGTCAGCGATTCCCCATCTCAGCCCAGAAAGCAGGTAGAACAACTTTTGTGGTGTCTTTCATCTGGCTACCGGGGCAGTGTAAGAACTACCAAAAGAACTCCTTTCTGGCACCTTCCCCGGTGCAGTTGTGCATGGGGTGTGTTTGGAACATTTTGTCACCAGCCGACTCCAAAAGTCAGCCATTGCCCATCTCAGCCCAGAAAGCAGGTAGAACAACTTTTGTGGTGTCTTTCATCTGGCTAACGAGGCAGTGTAAAAACTACCAACAGAACCACTTTATGGCAACTGCCCCGGTGCAGTTGTGCATGGGGTGTGTTTGGAACACTTTGTCACCAGCCGAGTCCAAAAGTCTGCGATTTCCCATCTCAGCCCAGAAAGCAGGTAGAACCACTTTTGTGGTGTCTTTCAGCTGGCTACCGCGGCAGTGTAAGAACTACCAACAGAACTCCTTTCTGGCACCTTCCCCGGTGCAGTTGTGCATGGGGTGTGTTTGGAACACTTTGTCACCAGCCGAGTCCAAAAGTCAGCGATTCCCCATCTCAGCCCAGAAAGCAGGTAGAACCACTTTTGTGGTGTCTTTCATCTGGCTACCGGGGCAGTGGAAGAACTACCAACAGAACTCCTTTCTGGCATCTTCCCCGGGGGAGTTGTGCATGGGGTGTGTTTGGAACATTTTGTCACCAGCCGAGTCCAAAGTCAGAGATTCCCCATCTCAGCCCAGAAAACAGGTAGAACCACTTTTGTGGTGTCTTTCATCTGGCTACCGGGGCAGTGGAAGAACTACCAACAGAACTCCTTTCTGGCACCTTCCCTACGGGAGTTGTACATGGGGTGTGTTTGGAAGATTTTGTCATCAGCCGAGTCCAAAAGTCAGCGATTCCCCATCTCAGCCCAGAAAGCAGGTAGAACAACTTTTGTGGTGTCTTTCAGCTGTCTACCGGGGCAGTGTAACAACTACCAACGGAACTCCTTTCTGGCATCTTCCCCGGTGGAGTTGTGCATGGGGTGTGTTTGGATCATTTTGTCACAGGCCGACTCCAAAAGTCTGCGATTCCCCATCTCAGCCCAGAAAGCAGGTAGAACCACTTTTGTGGTGTCTTTCATCTGGCTACCGGGGCAATGTAACAACTACCAACGGAACTGATTTTGGCACCTTCCCCGGTGGAGTTGTGCATGGGGTGTGTTTGGAACACTTTGTCACCAGCCGAGTCCAAAAGTCAGCGATTCCCCATCTCAGCCCAGCAAGCAGGTAGAACAACTTTTGTGGTGTCTTTCATCTGGCTACCTGGGCAGTGTAAGAACTACCAACAGAACTCATTTCTGGCACCTTCCTCAGGGGAGTTGTGCATGGGGTGTGTTTGGAACATTTTGTCACCAGCCGACTCCAAAAGTCAGCGATTGCCCATCTCAGCCCAGCAAGCAGGTAGAACCACTTTTGTGGTGTCTTTCAGCTGGCTACCGCGGCAGTGTAAGAACTACCAACAGAACTCCTTTCTGGCACCTTCCCCGGGGGAGTTGTTCATGGGGTGCGTTTGGAACATTTTGTCACCAGCCGAGTCCAAAAGTCAGCGATTCCCCATCTCAGCCCAGAAAGCAGGTAGAACCACTTTTGTGGTGTCTTTCAGCTGGCTACCGCGGCAGTGTAAGAACTACCAACAGAACTCCTTTCTGGCATCTTCCCCGGGGGAGTTGTGCATGGGGTGTGTTTGGAACATTTTGTCATCAGCCGAGTCCAAAAGTCAGCGATTCCCCATCTCAGCCCAGAAAGCAGGTAGAACCACTTTTGTGGTGTCTTTCAGCTGGCTACCGGGGCAGTGGAAGAACTACCAACAGAACTCCTTTCTGGCACCTTCCCCGGTGCAGTTGTGCATGGGGTGTGTTTGGAACATTTTGTCACCAGCCGACTCCAAAAGTCAGCGATTCCCCATCTCAGCCCAGCAAGCAGGTAAAACCACTTTTGTGGTGTCTTTCAGCTGGCTACCGGGGCAGTGTAAGAACTACCAACAGAACTCCTTTCTGGCACCTTCCCCGGTGGAGTTGTGCATGGGGTGTGTTTGGAACATTTTGTCACCAGCCGACTCCAAAAGTCAGCGATTCCCCATATTAGCCCAGAAAGTAGGTAGAACCCCTTTTTTGGTGTCTTTCAGCTGGCTACCGGGCAGTGTAAGAACTACCAACAGAACTCCTTTCTGGCATCTTCCCCGGTGCAGTTGTGCATGGGGTGTGTTTGGAACATTTTGTCACCAGCCGAGTCCAAAAGTCAGCGATTCCCCATCTTAGCCCAGAAAGTAGGTAGAACCCCTTTTTTGGGGTCTTTCAGCTGGCTACCGAGGCAGTGTAAGAACTACCAACAGAACTCCTTTCTGGCATCTTCCCCGGGGGAGTTGTGCATGGGGTGTGTTTGGAACATTTTGTCACCAGCCGAGTCCAAAAGTCAGCCATTGCCCATCTCAGCCCAGCAAGCAGGTAGAACCACTTTTGTGGTGTCTTTCAGCTGGCTACCGCGGCAGTGTAAGAACTACCAACAGAACTTCTTTCTGGCATCTTCCCCGGTGGAGTTGTGCATGGGGTGTGTTTGGAAGATTTTGTCATCAGCCGACTCCAAAAGTCTGCGATTTCCCATCTCAGCCCAGAAAACAGGTAGAACCACTTTTGTGGTGTCTTTCAGCTGGCTACCGGGGCAGTGGAAGAACTACCAACAGAACTCCTTTCTGGCACCTTCCCCGGTGCAGTTGTACATGGGGTGTGTTTGGATCATTTTGTCACAGGCCGACGCCAAAAGTCTGCGATTTCCCATCTCAGCCCAGAAAGCAGGTAGAACCACTTTTGTGGTGTCTTTCATCTGGCTACCGGGGCAGTGTAAGAACTACCAACAGAACTCCTTTCTGGCATCTTCCCCGGGGGAGTTGTGCATGGGGTGTGTTTGGAACATTTTGTCACCAGCCGAGTCCAAAAGTCAGCGATTCCCCATCTCAGCCCAGAAAACAGGTAGAACAACTTTTGTGGTGTCTTTCATCTGGCTACCGGGGCAGTGGAAGAACTACCAACAGAACTCCTTTCTGGCATCTTCCCCGGTGCAGTTGTGCATGGGGTGTGTTTGGAACACTTTGTCACCAGCCGAGTCCAAAAGTCAGCGATTCCCCATCTCAGCCCAGAAAGCAGGTAGAACAACTTTTGTGGTGTCTTTCATCTGGCTACCGGGGCAGTGGAATAACTACCAACAGAACTCCTTTCTGGCACCTTCCCCGGTGCAGTTGTGCATGGGGTGTGTTTGGAACGTTTTGTCTCCGGCCGACTCCAAAAGTCAGCGATTCCCCATCTTAGCCCAGAAAGTAGGTAGAACCACTTTTGTGGTGTCTTTCATCTGGCTACCGGGGCAGTGTAAGAACTACCAACAGAACTCCTTTCTGGCACCTTCCCCGGTGCAGTTGTGCATGGGGTGTGTTTGGAACATTTTGTCACCAGCCGAGTCCAAAAGTCAGCGATTCCCCATCTCAGCCCAGAAAGTAGGTAGAACCCCTTTTTTGGTGTCTTTCATCTGGCTATCGGGGCAGTGTAAGAACTACCAACAGAACTCCTTTCTGGCATCTTCCCCGGGGGAGTTGTGCATGGGGTGTGTTTGGAAGATTTTGTCATCAGCCGACTCCAAAAGTCTGCGATTTCCCATCTCAGCCCAGCAAGCAGGTAGAACCACTTTTGTGGTGTCTTTCAGCTGGCTACCGCGGCAGTGGAAGAACTACCAACAGAACTCCTTTCTGGCACCTTCCCCGGTGCAGTTGTGCATGGGGTGTGTTTGGATCATTTTGTCACAGGCCGACTCCAAAAGTCTGCGATTTCCCATCTCAGCCCAGAAAGCAGGTAGAACAACTTTTGTGTTGTCTTTCATCTGGCTACCGGGGCAGTGGAAGAACTACCAACAGAACTCCTTTCTGGCACCTTCCCCGGGGGTGTTGTGCATGGGGTGTGTTTGGATCATTTTGTCACAGGCCGACTCCAAAAGTCTGCGATTCCCCATCTCAGCCCAGCAAGCAGGTAGAACCACTTTTGTGGTGTCTTTCATCTGGCTACCGGGGCAATGTAACAACTACCAACGGAACTGATTTTGGCACCTTCCCCGGTGGAGTTGTGCATGGGGTGTGTTTGGAACATTTTGTCACCAGCCGAGTCCAAAAGTCAGCGATTCCCCATCTCAGCCCAGAAAGCAGGTAGAACCACTTTTGTGGTGTCTTTCAGCTGGCTACCGGGGCAGTGGAAGAACTGCCAACAGAACTCCTTTCTGGCACCTTCCCCGGTGCAGTTGTGCATGGGGTGTGTTTGGAACATTTTGTCACCAGCCGAGTCCAAAAGTCAGCGATTCCCCATCTCAGCCCAGAAAGCAGGTAGAACAACTTTTGTGGTGTCTTTCATCTGGCTACCGGGGCAGTGGAAGAACTACCAACAGAACTCCTTTCTGGCATCTTCCCCGGGGGAGTTGTGCATGGGGTGTGTTTGGAACATTTTGTCACCAGCCGAGTCCAAAAGTCAGCGATTCCCCATCTTAGCCCAGAAAGTAGGTAGAACCCCTTTTTTGGTGTCTTTCATCTGGCTACCGGGGCAGTGGAAGAACTACCAACAGAACTCCTTTCTGGCATCTTCCCCGGGGGAGTTGTGCATGGGGTGTGTTTGGAAGATTTTGTCATCAGCCGAGTCCAAAAGTCTGCGATTTCCCATCTCAGCCCAGAAAACAGGTAGAACCACTTTTGTGGTGTCTTTCAGCTGGCTACCGGGGCAGTGGAAGAACTACCAACAGAACTCCTTTCTGGCACCTTCCCCGGTGCAGTTGTGCATGGGGTGTGTTTGGATCATTTTGTCACAGGCCGACTCCAAAAGTCTGCGATTTCCCATCTCAGCCCAGAAAGCAGGTAGAACCACTTTTGTGGTGTCTTTCATCTGGCTACCGGGGCAGTGTAAGAACTACCAACAGAACTCCTTTCTGGCATCTTCCCCGGGGGAGTTGTGCATGGGGTGTGTTTGGAACATTTTGTCACCAGCCGAGTCCAAAAGTCAGCGATTCCCCATCTCAGCCCAGAAAACAGGTAGAACCACTTTTGTGGTGTCTTTCAGCTGGCTACCGCGGCAGTGTAAGAACTACCAACAGAACTTCTTTCTGGTATCTTCCCCGGGGGAGTTGTGCATGGGGTGTGTTTGGAAGATTTTGTCATCAGCCGACTCCAAAAGTCTGCGATTTCCCATCTCAGCCCAGAAAGCAGGTAGAACCACTTTTGTGGTGTCTTTCATCTGGCTACCGGGGCAGTGGAAGAACTACCAACAGAACTCCTTTCTGGCATCTTCCCCGGTGCAGTTGTGCATGGGGTGTGTTTGGAACACTTTGTCACCAGCCGAGTCCAAAAGTCAGCGATTCCCCATCTCAGCCCAGAAAGCAGGTAGAACAACTTTTGTGGTGTCTTTCATCTGGCTACCGGGGCAGTGGAATAACTACCAACAGAACTCCTTTCTGGCACCTTCCCCGGTGCAGTTGTGCATGGGGTGTGTTTGGAACGTTTTGTCTCCGGCCGACTCCAAAAGTCTGCGATTCCCCATCTTAGCCCAGAAAGTAGGTAGAACCACTTTTGTGGTGTCTTTCATCTGGCTACCGGGGCAGTGTAAGAACTACCAACAGAACTCCTTTCTGGCACCTTCCCCGGTGCAGTTGTGCATGGGGTGTGTTTGGAACATTTTGTCACCAGCCGAGTCCAAAAGTCAGCGATTCCCCATCTCAGCCCAGAAAGTAGGTAGAACCCCTTTTTTGGTGTCTTTCATCTGGCTACCGGGGCAGTGTAACAACTACCAACAGAACTCCTTTCTGGCATCTTCCCCGGGGGAGTTGTGCATGGGGTGTGTTTGGAAGATTTTGTCATCAGCCGACTCCAAAAGTCTGCGATTTCCCATCTCAGCCCAGCAAGCAGGTAGAACCACTTTTGTGGTGTCTTTCAGCTGGCTACCGCGGCAGTGGAAGAACTACCAACAGAACTCCTTTCTGGCACCTTCCCCGGTGCAGTTGTGCATGGGGTGTGTTTGGATCATTTTGTCACAGGCCGACTCCAAAAGTCTGCGATTTCCCATCTCAGCCCAGAAAGCAGGTAGAACAACTTTTGTGTTGTCTTTCATCTGGCTACCGGGGCAGTGGAAGAACTACCAACAGAACTCCTTTCTGGCACCTTCCCCGGGGGTGTTGTGCATGGGGTGTGTTTGGATCATTTTGTCACAGGCCGACTCCAAAAGTCTGCGATTCCCCATCTCAGCCCAGAAAGCAGGTAGAACCACTTTTGTGGTGTCTTTCATCTGGCTACCGGGGCAGTGTAAGAACTACCAACAGAACTCCTTTCTGGCATCTTCCCCGGGGGAGTTGTGCATGGGGTGTGTTTGGAACATTTTGTCACCAGCCGAGTCCAAAAGTCAGCGATTCCCCATCTCAGCCCAGAAAACAGGTAAAACCACTTTTGTGGTGTCTTTCAGCTGGCTACCGCGGCAGTGTAAGAACTACCAACAGAACTTCTTTCTGGTATCTTCCCCGGGGGAGTTGTGCATGGGGTGTGTTTGGAAGATTTTGTCATCAGCCGACTCCAAAAGTCTGCGATTTCCCATCTCAGCCCAGAAAGCAGGTAGAACCACTTTTGTGGTGTCTTTCAGCTGGCTACCGCGGCAGTGTAAGAACTACCAACAGAACTCCTTTCTGGCACCTTCCCCGGTGCAGTTGTGCATGGGGTGTGTTTGGATCATTTTGTCACAGGCCGACTCCAAAAGTCTGCGATTTCCCATCTCAGCCCAGCAAGCAGGTAGAATCACTTTTGTGGTGTCTTTCATCTGGCTACCGGGGCAATGTAACAACTACCAACGGAACTGATTTTGGCCCCTTCCCCGGTGGAGTTGTGCATGGGGTGTGTTTGGAACACTTTGTCACCAGCCGAGTCCAAAAGTCAACTATTCCACATCTCAGCCCAGAAAGCAGGTAGAACCACTTTTGTGGTGTCTTTCAGCTGGCTACCGGGGCAGTGTAAGAACTACCAACAGAACTCCTTTCTGGCATCTTCCCCGGGGGTGTTGTGCATGGGGTGCGTTTGGAACATTTTGTCACCAGCCGACTCCAAAAGTCAGCCATTGCCCATCTCAGCCCAGCAAGCAGGTAGAACCACTTTTGTGGTGTCTTTCAGCTGGCTACCGCGGCAGTGTAAGAACTACCAACAGAACTCCTTTCTGGCATCTTCCCCGGGGGAGTTGTGCATGGGGTGTGTTTGGAACATTTTGTCACCAGCCGACTCCAAAAGTCAGCCATTGCCCATCTCAGCCCAGAAAGCAGGTAGAACAACTTTTGTGGTGTCTTTCAGCTGGCTACCGGGGCAGTGTAACAACTACCAACGGAACTGATTTTGGCACCTTCCCCGGTGGAGTTGTGCATGGGGTGTGTTTGGATCATTTTGTCACAGGCCGACTCCAAAAGTCTGCCATTCCCCATCTAAGCCCAGAAAGCAGGTAGAACAACTTTTGTGGTGTCTTTCAGCTGGCTACCGGGGCAGTGTAAGAACTACCAACAGAACTGCTTTCTGGCACCTTCCCCGGTGCAGTTGTGCATGGGGTGTGTTTGGAACACTTTGTCACCAGCCGACTCCAAAAGTCAGCGATTCCCCATCTCAGCCCAGAAAGCAGGTAGAACCACTTTTGTGGTGTCTTTCATCTGGCTACCGGGGCAATGTAACAACTACCAACGGAACTGATTTTGGCATCTTCCCCGGTGGAGTTGTGCATGGGGTGTGTTTGGAACATTTTGTCACAGGCCGACTCCAAAAGTCAGCCATTGCCCATCTCAGCCCAGCAAGCAGGTAGAACCACTTTTGTGGTGTCTTTCAGCTGGCTACCGGGGCAGTGTAAGAACTACCAACAGAACTCCTTTCTGGCACCTTCCCCGGTGCAGTTGTGCATGGGGTGTGTTTGGAACATTTTGTCACCAGCCGACTCCAAAAGTCAGCGATTTCCCATCTCAGCCCAGAAAGCAGGTAGAACAACTTTTGTGGTGTCTTTCATCTGGCTACTGGGGCAGTGGAAGAACTACCAACAGAACTCCTTTCTGGCATCTTCCCCGGGGGAGTTGTGCATGGGGTGTGTTTGGAACATTTTGTCACCAGCCGACTCCAAAAGTCTGCGATTCCCCATCTCAGCCCAGAAAGCAGGTAGAACAACTTTTGTGGTGTCTTTCAGCTGTCTACCGGGGCAGTGTAACAACTACCAACGGAACTGATTTTGGCACCTTCCCCGGTGCAGTTGTGCATGGGGTGTGTTTGGAACATTTTGTCTCCGGCCGACTCCAAAAGTCTGCGATTCCCCATCTAAGCCCAGAAAGCAGGTAGAACCACTTTTGGGGTGTCTTTCAGCTGGCTACCGCGGCAGTGGAAGAACTACCAACAGAACTCCTTTCTGGCATCTTCCCCGGTGCAGTTGTGCATGGGGTGTGTTTGGAACATTTTGTCACCAGCCGAGTCCAAAAGTCAGCGATTCCCCATCTCAGCCCAGAAAGCAGGTAGAACAACTTTTTTGGTGTCTTTCAGCTGGCTACCGGGGCAGTGGAAGAACTACCAACAGAACTCCTTTCTGGCACCTTCCCCGGTGGAGTTGTGCATGGGGTCTGTTTGGAACATTTTGTCACCAGCCGAGTCCAAAAGTCAGCGATTCCCCATCTTAGCCCAGAAAGTAGGTAGAACCCCTTTTTTGGTGTCTTTCATCTGGCTACCGGGGCAGTGTAAGAACTACCAACAGAACTCCTTTCTGGCATCTTCCCCGGGGGAGTTGTGCATGGGGTGTGTTTGGAACATTTTGTCACCAGCCGACTCCAAAAGTCAGCCATTGCCCATCTCAGCCCAGCAAGCAGGTAGAACCACTTTTGTGGTGTCTTTCATCTGGCTACCGGGGCAGTGTAACAACTACCAACAGAACTGATTTTGGCACCTTCCTCGGTGGAGTTGTGCATGGGGTGTGTTTGGAACATTTTGTCATCAGCCGACTCCAAAAGTCTGCGATTCCCCATCTCAGCCCAGAAAGCAGGTAGAACCACTTTTGTGGTGTCTTTCATCTGGCTACCGGGGCAGTGGAAGAACTACCAAGGGAACTCCTTTCTGGCACCTTCCCCGGGGGAGTTGTGCATGGGGTGTGTTTGGAAGATTTTGTCAACAGCCGACTCCAAAAGTCAGCGATTCCCCATCTCAGCCCAGAAAGCAGGTAGAACCACTTTTGTGGTGTCTTTCAGCTGGCTACCGCGGCAGTGTAAAAACTACCAACAGAACTCCTTTCTGGCATCTTCCCCGGGGGAGTTGTGCATGGGGTGTGTTTGGAAGATTTTGTCATCAGCCGACTCCAAAAGTCAGCGATTCCCCATCTCAGCCCAGAAAGCAGGTAGAACAACTTTTGTGGTCTCTTTCAGCTGGCTACCGGGGCAGTGTAAGAACTACCAACAGAACTCCTTTCTGGCACCTTCCCCGGGGGAGTTGTGCATGGGGTGTGTTTGGAACATTTTGTCACCAGCCGAGTCCAAAAGTCAGCGATTCCCCATCTCAGCCCAGAAAGCAGGTAGAACAACTTTTGTGGTGTCTTTCATCTGGCTACCGGGGCAGTGTAAGAACTACCAAAAGAACTCCTTTCTGGCACCTTCCCCGGTGCAGTTGTGCATGGGGTGTGTTTGGAACATTTTGTCACCAGCCGACTCCAAAAGTCAGCCATTGCCCATCTCAGCCCAGAAAGCAGGTAGAACAACTTTTGTGGTGTCTTTCATCTGGCTAACGAGGCAGTGTAAAAACTACCAACAGAACCACTTTATGGCAACTGCCCCGGTGCAGTTGTGCATGGGGTGTGTTTGGAACACTTTGTCACCAGCCGAGTCCAAAAGTCTGCGATTTCCCATCTCAGCCCAGAAAGCAGGTAGAACCACTTTTGTGGTGTCTTTCAGCTGGCTACCGCGGCAGTGTAAGAACTACCAACAGAACTCCTTTCTGGCACCTTCCCCGGTGCAGTTGTGCATGGGGTGTGTTTGGAACACTTTGTCACCAGCCGAGTCCAAAAGTCAGCGATTCCCCATCTCAGCCCAGAAAGCAGGTAGAACCACTTTTGTGGTGTCTTTCATCTGGCTACCGGGGCAGTGGAAGAACTACCAACAGAACTCCTTTCTGGCATCTTCCCCGGGGGAGTTGTGCATGGGGTGTGTTTGGAACATTTTGTCACCAGCCGAGTCCAAAGTCAGAGATTCCCCATCTCAGCCCAGAAAACAGGTAGAACCACTTTTGTGGTGTCTTTCATCTGGCTACCGGGGCAGTGGAAGAACTACCAACAGAACTCCTTTCTGGCACCTTCCCTACGGGAGTTGTACATGGGGTGTGTTTGGAAGATTTTGTCATCAGCCGAGTCCAAAAGTCAGCGATTCCCCATCTCAGCCCAGAAAGCAGGTAGAACAACTTTTGTGGTGTCTTTCAGCTGTCTACCGGGGCAGTGTAACAACTACCAACGGAACTCCTTTCTGGCATCTTCCCCGGTGGAGTTGTGCATGGGGTGTGTTTGGATCATTTTGTCACAGGCCGACTCCAAAAGTCTGCGATTCCCCATCTCAGCCCAGAAAGCAGGTAGAACCACTTTTGTGGTGTCTTTCATCTGGCTACCGGGGCAATGTAACAACTACCAACGGAACTGATTTTGGCACCTTCCCCGGTGGAGTTGTGCATGGGGTGTGTTTGGAACACTTTGTCACCAGCCGAGTCCAAAAGTCAGCGATTCCCCATCTCAGCCCAGCAAGCAGGTAGAACAACTTTTGTGGTGTCTTTCATCTGGCTACCTGGGCAGTGTAAGAACTACCAACAGAACTCATTTCTGGCACCTTCCTCAGGGGAGTTGTGCATGGGGTGTGTTTGGAACATTTTGTCACCAGCCGACTCCAAAAGTCAGCGATTGCCCATCTCAGCCCAGCAAGCAGGTAGAACCACTTTTGTGGTGTCTTTCATCTGGCTACCGGGGCAATGTAACAACTACCAACGGAACTGATTTTGGCACCTTCCCCGGTGGAGTTGTGCATGGGGTGTGTTTGGAACATTTTGTCATCAGCCGACTCCAAAAGTCAGCGATTCCCCATCTCAGCCCAGAAAGCAGGTAGAACCACTTTTGTGGTGTCTTTCAGCTGGCTACCGGGGCAGTGTAAGAACTACCAAGGGAACTCCTTTCTGGCACCTTCCCCGGGGGAGTTGTGCATGGGGTGTGTTTGGAGCATTTTGTCACAGGCCGACTCCAAAAGTCAGCGATTTCCCATCTCAGCCCAGAAAGCAGGTAGAACCACTTTTGTGGTGTCTTTCATCTGGCTACCGGGGCAGTGTAAGAACTACCAACAGAACTCCTTTCTGGCATCTCCCCCGGTGCAGTTGTGCATGGGGTGTGTTTGGAACACTTTGTCACCAGCCGACTCCAAAAGTCTGCGATTCCCCATCTCAGCCCAGAAAGCAGGTAGAACCACTTTTGTGGTGTCTTTCAGCTGGCTACCGCGGCAGTGTAAGAACTACCAACAGAACTTCTTTCTGGCATCTTCCCCGGGGGAGTTGTGCATGGGGTGTGTTTGGAAGATTTTGTCATCAGCCGAGTCCAAAAGTCAGCGATTCCCCGTCTCAGCCCAGAAAGCAGGTAGAACAACTTTTGTGGTGTCTTTCAGCTGGCTACCGGGGCAGTGGAAGAACTACCAACAGAACTCCTTTCTGGCACCTTCCCCGGGGGAGTTGTGCATGGGGTGTGTTTGGATCATTTTGTCACAGGCCGACTCCAAAAGTCTGCGATTTCCCATCTCAGCCCAGAAAGCAGGTAGAACCACTTTTGTGGTGTCTTTCAGCTGGCTACCGCGGCAGTGTAAGAACTACCAACAGAACTCCTTTCTGGCATCTTCCCCGGGGGAGTTGTGCATGGGGTGTGTTTGGAACATTTTGTCACCAGCCGAGTCCAAAAGTCAGCGATTCCCCATCTCAGCCCAGAAAGCAGGTGGAACCACTTTTGTGGTGTCTTTCATCTGGCTACCGGGGCAGTGTAAGAACTACCAACAGAACTCCTTTCTGGCATCTTCCCCGGGGGTGTTGTGCATGGGGTGTGTTTGGAACATTTTGTCACCAGCCGAGTCCAAAAGTCAGCGATTCCCCATCTCAGCCCAGAAAACAGGTAGAACAACTTTTGTGGTGTCTTTCATCTGGCTACCGGGGCAGTGGAAGAACTACCAACAGAACTCCTTTCTGGCACCTTCTCTGGGGGAGTTGTGCATGGGGTGTGTTTGGAACACTTTGTCACCAGCCGAGTCCAAAAGTCAGCGATTCCCCATCTCAGCCCAGAAAGCAGGTAGAACCACTTTTGTGGTGTCTTTCAGCTGGCTACCGCGGCAGTGGAAGAACTACCAACAGAACTCCTTTCTGGCACCTTCCCCGGTGGAGTTGTGCATGGGGTGTGTTTGGAACATTTTGTCACCAGCCGAGTCCAAAAGTCAGCGATTCCCCATCTCAGCCCAGCAAGCAGGTAGAACAACTTTTGTGGTGTCTTTCATCTGGCTACCGGGGCAGTGGAAGAACTACCAACAGAACTCATTTCTGGCACCTTCCTCAGGGGAGTTGTGCATGGGGTGTGTTTGGAACACTTTGTCACCAGCCGACTCCAAAAGTCAGCCATTGCCCACCTCAGCCCAGCAAGCAGGTAGAACCACTTTTGTGGTGTCTTTCATCTGGCTACCGGGGCAATGTAACAACTACCAACGGAACTGATTTTGGCACCTTCCCCGGTGGAGTTGTGCATGGGGTGTGTTTGGAACATTTTGTCATCAGCCGACTCCAAAAGTCTGCGATTCCCCATCTCAGCCCAGAAAGCAGGTAGAACCACTTTTGTGGTGTATTTCAGCTGGCTACCGGGGCAGTGTAAGAACTACCAACAGAACTCCTTTCTGGCACCTTCCTCAGGGGAGTTGTGCATGGGGTGTGTTTGGAACATTTTGTCATCAGCCGAGTCCAAAAGTCAGCGATTCCCCATCTCAGCCCAGCAAGCAGGTAGAACCACTTTTGTGGTGTCTTTCATCTGGCTACCGGGGCAATGTAACAACTACCAACGGAACTGATTTTGTCACCTTCCCCGGTGGAGTTGTGCATGGGGTGTGTTTGGAACATTTTGTCATCAGCCGACTCCAAAAGTCTGCGATTCCCCATCTCAGCCCAGAAAGCAGGTAGAACCACTTTTGTGGTGTCTTTCATCTGGCTACCGGGGCAGTGTAAGAACTACCAACAGAACTCCTTTCTGGCAACTTCCCCGGTGCAGTTGTGCATGGGGTGTGTTTGGAACACTTTGTCACCAGCCGAGTCCAATAGTCAGCGATTCCCCATCTCAGCCCAGAAAGCAGGTAGAACCACTTTTGTGGTGTCTTTCATCTGGCTACCGGGGCAGTGTAAGAACTACCAAGGGAACTCCTTTCTGGCACCTTCCCCGGGGGAGTTGTGCATGGGGTGTGTTTGGAATATTTTGTCATCAGCCGACTCCAAAAGTCAGCGATTCCCCATCTCAGCCCAGAAAGCAGGTAGAACCACTTTTGTGGTGTCTTTCAGCTGGCTACCGCGGCAGTGTAAGAACTACCAAAAGAACTCCTTTCTGGCACCTTCCCCGGTGCAGTTGTGCATGGGGTGTGTTTGGAACACTTTGTCACCAGCCGACTCCAAAAGTCAGCCATTGCCCATCTCAGCCCAGAAAGCAGGTAGAACAACTTTTGTGGTGTCTTTCAGCTGGCTACCGGGGCAGTGGAAGAACTACCAACAGAACCACTTTCTGGCAACTGCCCCGGTGCAGTTGTGCATGGGGTGTGTTTGGAACACTTTGTCACCAGCCGAGTCCAAAAGTCAGCGATTCCCCATCTCAGCCCAGAAAGCAGGTAGAACCACTTTTGTGGTGTCTTTCAGCTGGCTACCGCGGCAGTGTAAGAACTACCAACAGAACTCCTTTCTGGCACCTTCCCCGGGGGAGTTGTGCATGGGGTGTCTTTGGAAGATTTTGTCATCAGCCGAGTCCAAAAGTCAGCGATTCCCCGTCTCAGCCCAGAAAGCAGGTAGAACAACTTTTGTGGTGTCTTTCAGCTGGCTACCGGGGCAGTGGAAGAACTACCAACAGAACTCCTTTCTGGCACCTTCCCCGGGGGAGTTGTGCATGGGGTGTGTTTGGATCATTTTGTCACAGGCCGACTCCAAAAGTCTGCGATTTCCCATCTCAGCCCAGCAAGCAGGTAGAACCACTTTTGTGGTGTCTTTCATCTGGCTACCGGGGCAGTGTAAGAACTACCAAGGGAACTCCTTTCTGGCACCTTCCCCGGGGGAGTTGTGCATGGGGTGTGTTTGGAAGATTTTGTCATCAGCCGAGTCCAAAAGTCAGCGATTCCCCATCTCAGCCCAGAAAGCAGGTAGAACAACTTTTGTGGTGTCTTTCATCTGGCTACCGGGGCAGTGGAAGAACTACCAACAGAACTCCTTTCTGGCACCTTCCCTACGGGAGTTGTGCATGGTGTGTGTTTGGAACATTTTGTCACCAGCCGACTCCAAATTCAGCGATTCCCCATCTCAGCCCAGAAAGCTGGTAGAACCACTTTTGTGGTGTCTTTCAGCTGGCTACCGGGGCAGTGGAAGAACTACCAACAGAACTCCTTTCTGGCATCTTCCCCGGGGGAGTTGTGCATGGGGTGTGTTTGGAACATTTTGTCACAGGCCGACTCCAAAAGTCAGCCATTGCCCATCTCAGCCCAGCAAGCAGGTAGAACCACTTTTGTGGTGTCTTTCATCTGGCTACCGGGGTAATGTAACAACTACCAACGGAACTGATTTTGTCACCTTCCCCGGTGGAGTTGTGCATGGGGTGTGTTTGGAACACTTTGTCACCAGCCGAGTCCAAAAGTCAGCGATTCCCCATCTCAGCCCAGAAAGCAGGTAGAACCACTTTTGTGGTGTCTTTCATCTGGCTACCGGGGCAGTGTAACAACTACCAACGGAACTCCTTTCTGGCATCTTCCCCGGTGGAGTTGTGCATGGGGTGTGTTTGGATCATTTTGTCACCAGCCGACTCCAAAAGTCTGCGATTCCCCATCTAAGCCCAGCAAGCAGGTAGAACCACTTTTGTGGTGTCTTTCATCTGGCTACCGGGGCAGTGTAACAACTACCAACAGAACTCCTTTCTGGCACCTTCCCCGGTGCAGTTGTGCATGGGGTGTGTTTGGAACACTTTGTCACCAGCCGAGTCCAAAAGTCAGCGATTCCCCATCTCAGCCCAGAAAGCAGGTAGAACCACTTTTGTGGTGTCTTTCAGCTGGCTACCGCGGCAGTGGAAGAACTACCAACAGAACTCCTTTCTGGCACCTTCCCCGGTGGAGTTGTGCATGGGGTGTGTTTGGATCATTTTGTCACAGGCCGACTCCAAAAGTCTGCGATTTCACATCTCAGCCCAGCAAGCAGGTAGAACCACTTTTGTGGTGTCTTTCATCTGGCTACCGGGGCAGTGTAAGAACTACCAAGGGAACTCCTTTCTGGCACCTTCCCCGGTGGAGTTGTGCATGGGGTGTGTTTGGAAGATTTTGTCATCAGCCGAGTCCAAAAGTCAGCGATTCCCCATCTCAGCCCAGAAAGCAGGTAGAACCATTTTTTGTGGTGTCTTTCATCTGGCTACCGGGGCAGTGGAAGAACTACCAACAGAACTCCTTTCTGGCACCTTCCCTACGGGAGTTGTGCATGGTGTGTGTTTGGAACATTTTGTCACCAGCCGACTCCAAATTCAGCGATTCCCCATCTCAGCCCAGAAAGCAGGTAGAACCACTTTTGTGGTGTCTTTCAGCTGGCTACCGGGGCAGTGGAAGAACTACCAACAGAACTCCTTTCTGGCATCTTCCCCGGGGGAGTTGTGCATGGGGTGTGTTTGGAACATTTTGTCACAGGCCGACTCCAAAAGTCAGCCATTGCCCATCTCAGCCCAGCAAGCAGGTAGAACCACTTTTGTGGTGTCTTTCATCTGGCTACCGGGGTAATGTAACAACTACCAACGGAACTGATTTTGTCACCTTCCCCGGTGGAGTTGTGCATGGGGTGTGTTTGGATCATTTTGTCACCAGCCGAGTCCAAAAGTCAGCGATTCCCCATCTCAGCCCAGAAAGCAGGTAGAACCACTTTTGTGGTGTCTTTCATCTGGCTACCGGGGCAGTGTAACAACTACCAACGGAACTCCTTTCTGGCATCTTCCCCGGTGGAGTTGTGCATGGGGTGTGTTTGGATCATTTTGTCATCAGCCGACTCCAAAAGTCTGCGATTCCCCATCTCAGCCCAGCAAGCAGGTAGAACCACTTTTGTGGTGTCTTTCATCTGGCTACCGGGGCAGTGTAACAACTACCAACAGAACTCCTTTCTGGCACCTTCCCCGGTGCAGTTGTGCATGGGGTGTGTTTGGAACACTTTGTCACCAGCCGAGTCCAAAAGTCAGCGATTCCCCATCTCAGCCCAGAAAGCAGGTAGAACCACTTTTGTGGTGTCTTTCAGCTGGCTACCGCGGCAGTGGAAGAACTACCAACAGAACTCCTTTCTGGCACCTTCCCCGGTGGAGTTGTGCATGGGGTGTGTTTGGATCATTTTGTCACAGGCCGACTCCAAAAGTCAGCGATTTCCCATCTCAGCCCAGAAAGCAGGTAGAACAACTTTTGTGGTGTCTTTCAGCTGGCTACCGGGGCAGTGGAAGAACTACCAAGGGAACTCCTTTCTGGCACCTTCCCCGGTGCAGCTGTGCATGGGGTGTGTTTGGAACATTTTGTCACCAGCCGACTCCAAAAGTCAGCCATTGCCCATCTCAGCCCAGCAAGCAGGTAGAACCACTTTTGTGGTGTCTTTCATCTGGCTACCGGGGCAGTGTAAGAACTACCAACAGAACCACTTTCTGGCACCTTCCCCAGTGGAGTTGTGCATGGGGTGTGTTTGGATCATTTTGTCACAGGCCGACTCCAAAAGTCAGCGATTCCCCATCTCAGCCCAGAAAGCTGGTAGAACCACTTTTGTGGTGTCTTTCAGCTGGCTACCGGGGCAGTGTAAGAACTACCAACAGAACTCCTTTCTGGCACCTTCCCCGGGGGAGTTGTGCATGGGGTGTGTTTGGATCATTTTGTCACAGGCCGACTCCAAAAGTCTGCGATTTCCCATCTCAGCCCAGCAAGCAGGTAGAACCACTTTTGTGGTGTCTTTCATCTGGCTACCGGGGCAGTGTAAGAACTACCAAGGGAACTCCTTTCTGGCACCTTCCCCGGTGGAGTTGTGCATGGGGTGTGTTTGGAAGATTTTGTCATCAGCCGAGTCCAAAAGTCAGCGATTCCCCATCTCAGCCCAGAAAGCAGGTAGAACCACTTTTGTGGTGTCTTTCATCTGGCTACCGGGGCAGTGGAAGAACTACCAACAGAACTCCTTTCTGGCACCTTCCCTACGGGAGTTGTGCATGGGGTGTGTTTGGAACATTTTGTCACCAGCCGACTCCAAATTCAGCGATTCCCCATCTCAGCCCAGAAAGCTGGTAGAACCACTTTTGTGGTGTCTTTCAGCTGGCTACCGGGGCAGTGGAAGAACTACCAACAGAACTCCTTTCTGGCATCTTCCCCGGGGGAGTTGTGCATGGGGTGTGTTTGGAACATTTTGTCACAGGCCGACTCCAAAAGTCAGCCATTGCCCATCTCAGCCCAGCAAGCAGGTAGAACCACTTTTGTGGTGTCTTTCATCTGGCTACCGGGGTAATGTAACAACTACCAACGGAACTGATTTTGTCACCTTCCCCGGTGGAGTTGTGCATGGGGTGTGTTTGGAACACTTTGTCACCAGCCGAGTCCAAAAGTCAGCGATTCCCCATCTCAGCCCAGAAAGCAGGTAGAACCACTTTTGTGGTGTCTTTCATCTGGCTACCGGGGCAGTGTAACAACTACCAACGGAACTCCTTTCTGGCATCTTCCCCGGTGGAGTTGTGCATGGGGTGTGTTTGGATCATTTTGTCATCAGCCGACTCCAAAAGTCTGCGATTCCCCATCTAAGCCCAGCAAGCAGGTAGAACCACTTTTGTGGTGTCTTTCATCTGGCTACCGGGGCAGTGTAACAACTACCAACAGAACTCCTTTCTGGCACCTTCCCCGGTGCAGTTGTGCATGGGGTGTGTTTGGAACACTTTGTCACCAGCCGAGTCCAAAAGTCAGCGATTCCCCATCTCAGCCCAGAAAGCAGGTAGAACCACTTTTGTGGTGTCTTTCAGCTGGCTACCGCGGCAGTGGAAGAACTACCAACAGAACTCCTTTCTGGCACCTTCCCCGGTGGAGTTGTGCATGGGGTGTGTTTGGATCATTTTGTCACAGGCCGACTCCAAAAGTCAGCGATTTCCCATCTCAGCCCAGAAAGCAGGTAGAACAACTTTTGTGGTGTCTTTCAGCTGGCTACCGGGGCAGTGGAAGAACTACCAAGGGAACTCCTTTCTGGCACCTTCCCCGGTGCAGCTGTGCATGGGGTGTGTTTGGAACATTTTGTCACCAGCCGACTCCAAAAGTCAGCGATTCCCCATCTCAGCCCAGAAAGCAGGTAGAACCACTTTTGTGGTGTCTTTCAGCTGGCTACCGCGGCAGTGTAAGAACTACCAACAGAACTTCTTTCTGGCATCTTCCCCGGGGGAGTTGTGCATGGGGTGTCTTTGGAAGATTTTGTCATCAGCCGAGTCCAAAAGTCAGCGATTCCCCGTCTCAGCCCAGAAAGCAGGTAGAACAACTTTTGTGGTGTCTTTCAGCTGGCTACCGGGGCAGTGGAAGAACTACCAACAGAACTCCTTTCTGGCACCTTCCCCGGGGGAGTTGTGCATGGGGTGTGTTTGGATCATTTTGTCACAGGCCGACTCCAAAAGTCTGCGATTTCCCATCTCAGCCCAGCAAGCAGGTAGAACCACTTTTGTGGTGTCTTTCATCTGGCTACCGGGGCAGTGTAAGAACTACCAAGGGAACTCCTTTCTGGCACCTTCCCCGGTGGAGTTGTGCATGGGGTGTGTTTGGAAGATTTTGTCATCAGCCGAGTCCAAAAGTCAGCGATTCCCCATCTCAGCCCAGAAAGCAGGTAGAACCACTTTTGTGGTGTCTTTCATCTGGCTACCGGGGCAGTGGAAGAACTACCAACAGAACTCCTTTCTGGCACCTTCCCTACGGGAGTTGTGCATGGGGTGTGTTTGGAACATTTTGTCACCAGCCGACTCCAAATTCAGCGATTCCCCATCTCAGCCCAGAAAGCTGGTAGAACCACTTTTGTGGTGTCTTTCAGCTGGCTACCGGGGCAGTGGAAGAACTACCAACAGAACTCCTTTCTGGCATCTTCCCCGGGGGAGTTGTGCATGGGGTGTGTTTGGAACATTTTGTCACAGGCCGACTCCAAAAGTCAGCCATTGCCCATCTCAGCCCAGCAAGCAGGTAGAACCACTTTTGTGGTGTCTTTCATCTGGCTACCGGGGCAGTGTAAGAACTACCAAGGGAACTCCTTTCTGGCACCTTCCCCGGTGGAGTTGTGCATGGGGTGTGTTTGGAAGATTTTGTCATCAGCCGAGTCCAAAAGTCAGCGATTCCCCATCTCAGCCCAGAAAGCAGGTAGAACCACTTTTGTGGTGTCTTTCAGCTGGCTACCGCGGCAGTGGAAGAACTACCAACAGAACTCCTTTCTGGCACCTTCCCCGGTGGAGTTGTGCATGGGGTGTGTTTGGATCATTTTGTCACAGGCCGACTCCAAAAGTCAGCGATTTCCCATCTCAGCCCAGAAAGCAGGTAGAACAACTTTTGTGGTGTCTTTCAGCTGGCTACCGGGGCAGTGGAAGAACTACCAAGGGAACTCCTTTCTGGCACCTTCCCCGGTGCAGCTGTGCATGGGGTGTGTTTGGAACATTTTGTCACCAGCCGACTCCAAAAGTCAGCCATTGCCCATCTCAGCCCAGCAAGCAGGTAGAACCACTTTTGTGGTGTCTTTCATCTGGCTACCGGGGCAGTGGAAGAACTACCAACAGAACCACTTTCTGGCACCTTCCCCAGTGGAGTTGTGCATGGGGTGTGTTTGGAACATTTTGTCACAGGCCGACTCCAAAAGTCAGCGATTCCCCATCTCAGCCCAGAAAGCTGGTAGAACCACTTTTGTGGTGTCTTTCAGCTGGCTACCGGGGCAGTGTAAGAACTACCAACAGAACTCCTTTCTGGCACCTTCCCCGGGGGAGTTGTGCATGGGGTCTGTTTAGAACATTTTGTCACCAGCCGAGTCCAAAAGTCAGCGATTCCCCATCTCAGCCCAGAAAGCAGGTAGAACCCCTTTTTTGGTGTCTTTCAGCTGGCTACCGGGGCAGTGTAAGAACTACCAACAGAACTCCTTTCTGGCACCTTCCTCAGGGGAGTTGTGCATGGGGTGTGTTTGGAACATTTTGTCACCAGCCGACTCCAAAAGTCAGCCATTGCCCATCTCAGCCCAGCAAGCAGGTAGAACCACTTTTGTGGTGTCTTTCATCTGGCTACCGGGGCAATGTAACAACTACCAACGGAACTGATTTTGGCACCTTCCCCGGTGGAGTTGTGCATGGGGTGTGTTTGGAACATTTTGTCATCAGCCGACTCCAAAAGTCTGCGATTCCCCATCTCAGCCCAGAAAGCAGGTAGAACAACTTTTGTGGTGTCTTTCAGCTGGCTACCGGGGCAGTGTAAGAACTACCAACGGAACTGATTTTGGCACCTTCCCCGGTGGAGTTGTGCATGGGGTGTGTTTGGATCATTTTGTCACAGGCCGACTCCAAAAGTCTGCGATTCCCCATCTCAGCCCAGAAAGCAGGTAGAACCACTTTTGTGGTGTCTTTCATCTGGCTACCGGGGCAATGTAACAACTACCAACGGAACTGATTTTGGCACCTTCCCCGGTGGAGTTGTGCATGGGGTGTGTTTGGAACATTTTGTCACCAGCCGAGTCCAAAAGTCAGCGATTCCCCATCTCAGCCCAGAAAGCAGGTGGAACCACTTTTGTGGTGTCTTTCAGCTGGCTACCGGGGCAGTGTAAGAACTACCAACAGAACTCCTTTCTGGCATCTTCCCCGGTGCAGTTGTGCATGGGGTGTGTTTGGAACATTTTGTCATCAGCCGAGTCCAAAAGTCAGCGATTCCCCATCTCAGCCCAGCAAGCAGGTAAAACCACTTTTGTGGTGTCTTTCAGCTGGCTACCGGGGCAGTGGAAGAACTACCAACAGAACTCCTTTCTGGCACCTTCCCCGGTGGAGTTGTGCATGGGGTGTGTTTGGAACATTTTGTCACAGGCCGACTCCAAAAGTCAGCGATTCCCCATCTCAGCCCAGAAAGCTGGTAGAACAACTTTTGTGGTGTCTTTCAGCTGGCTACCGGGGCAGTGTAAGAACTACCAAGGGAACTCCTTTCTGGCACCTTCCCCGGGGGAGTTGTGCATGGGGTGTGTTTGGAACATTTTGTCACCAGCCGACTCCAAAAGTCAGCGATTCCCCATCTCAGCCCAGCAAGCAGGTAGAACCACTTTTGTGGTGTCTTTCATCTGGCTACCGGGGCAGTGTAACAACTACCAACAGAACTCCTTTCTGGCACCTTCCCCGGGGGAGTTGTGCATGGGCTGTGTTTGGAACATTTTGTCACAGGCCGACTCCAAAAGTCAGCCATTGCCCATCTCAGCCCAGCAAGCAGGTAGAACCACTTTTGTGGTGTCTTTCATCTGGCTACCGGGGCAGTGTAAGAACTACCAAGGGAACTCCTTTCTGGCACCTTCCCCGGTGGAGTTGTGCATGGGGTGTGTTTGGAAGATTTTGTCATCAGCCGAGTCCAAAAGTCAGCGATTCCCCATCTCAGCCCAGAAAGCAGGTAGAACCACTTTTGTGGTGTCTTTCATCTGGCTACCGGGGCAGTGTAACAACTACCAACAGAACTCCTTTCTGGCACCTTCCCCGGTGCAGTTGTGCATGGGGTGTGTTTGGATCATTTTGTCACAGGCCGACTCCAAAAGTCAGCGATTTCCCATCTCAGCCCAGAAAGCAGGTAGAACAACTTTTGTGGTGTCTTTCAGCTGGCTACCGGGGCAGTGGAAAAACTACCAACAGAACTCCTTTCTGGCACCTTCCCCGGTGCAGCTGTGCATGGGGTGTGTTTGGAACATTTTGTCACCAGCCGACTCCAAAAGTCAGCCATTGCCCATCTCAGCCCAGCAAGCAGGTAGAACCACTTTTGTGGTGTCTTTCATCTGGCTACCGGGGCAGTGTAACAACTACCAACAGAACTCCTTTCTGGCACCTTCCCCGGTGCAGTTGTGCATGGGGTCTGTTTAGAACATTTTGTCACCAGCCGAGTCCAAAAGTCAGCGATTCCCCATCTCAGCCCAGAAAGCAGGTAGAACCACTTTTGTGGTGTCTTTCATCTGGCTACCGGGGCAGTGGAAGAACTACCAACAGAACTCCTTTCTGGCACCTTCCCCGGGGGAGTTGTGCATGGGGTGTGTTTGGATCATTTTGTCACAGGCTGACTCCAAAAGTCAGCGATTTCCCATCTCAGCCCAGAAAGCAGGTAGAACAACTTTTGTGGTGTCTTTCAGCTGGCTACCGCGGCAGTGGAAGAACTACCAACAGAACTCCTTTCTGGCACCTTCCCTACGGGAGTTGTGCATGGGGTGTGTTTGGAACATTTTGTCACAGGCCGACTCCAAAAGTCAGCGATTCCCCATCTCAGCCCAGAAAATGGTAGAACCACTTTTGTGGTGTCTTTCAGCTGGCTACCGGGGCAGTGGAAGAACTACCAACAGAACTCCTTTCTGGCACCTTCCCCGGGGGAGTTGTGCATGGGGTGTGTTTGGAACATTTTGTCACCAGCCGACTCCAAAAGTCAGCCATTGCCCATCTCAGCCCAGCAAGCAGGTAGAACCCCTTTTTTGGTGTCTTTCAGCTGGCTACCGGGGCAGTGTAAGAACTACCAACAGAACTCATTTCTGGCATCTTCCCCGGGGGAGTTGTGCATGGGGTGTGTTTGGAACATTTTGTCACCAGCCGACTCCAAAAGTCAGCCATTGCCCATCTCAGCCCAGCAAGCAGGTAGAACCACTTTTGTGGTGTCTTTCATCTGGCTACCGGGGCAATGTAACAACTACCAACGGAACTGATTTTGGCACCTTCCCCGGTGGAGTTGTGCATGGGGTGTGTTTGGAACATTTTGTCATCAGCCGACTCCAAAAGTCTGCGATTCCCCATCTCAGCCCAGAAAGCAGGTAGAACAACTTTTGTGGTGTCTTTCAGCTGGCTACCGGGGCAGTGTAAGAACTACCAACGGAACTGATTTTGGCACCTTCCCCGGTGGAGTTGTGCATGGGGTGTGTTTGGATCATTTTGTCACAGGCCGACTCCAAAAGTCTGCGATTCCCCATCTCAGCCCAGAAAGCAGGTAGAACCACTTTTGTGGTGTCTTTCATCTGGCTACCGGGGCAATGTAACAACTACCAACGGAACTGATTTTGGCACCTTCCCCGGTGGAGTTGTGCATGGGGTGTGTTTGGAACATTTTGTCACCAGCCGAGTCCAAAAGTCAGCGATTCCCCATCTCAGCCCAGAAAGCAGGTGGAACCACTTTTGTGGTGTCTTTCAGCTGGCTACCGGGGCAGTGGAAGAACTACCAACAGAACTCCTTTCTGGCATCTTCCCCGGGGGAGTTGTGCATGGGGTGTGTTTGGAACATTTTGTCACCAGCCGAGTCCAAAAGTCAGCGATTCCCCATCTCAGCCCAGAAAGCAGGTAGAACAACTTTTGTGGTGTCTTTCATCTGGCTACCGGGGCAGTGTAAGAACTACCAACATAACTCCTTTCTGGCATCTTCCCCGGTGCAGTTGTGCATGGGGTGTGTTTGGAACATTTTGTCACCAGCCGACTCCAAAAGTCAGCCATTGCCCATCTCAGCCCAGCAAGCAGGTAGAACCACTTTTGTGGTGTCTTTCATCTGGCTACCGGGGCAGTGTAACAACTACCAACAGAACTCCTTTCTGGCACCTTCCCCGGGGGAGTTGTGCATGGGGTGTGTTTGGATCATTTTGTCACAGGCCGACTCCAAAAGTCAGCGATTTCCCGTCTCAGCCCAGAAAGCAGGTAGAACAACTTTTGTGGTGTCTTTCAGCTGGCTACCGGGGCAGTGGAAGAACTACCAACAGAACTCCTTTCTGGCATCTTCCCCGGGGGAGTTGTGCATGGGGTGTGTTTGGAACACTTTGTCACCAGCCGAATCCAAAAGTCAGCGATTCCCCATCTCAGCCCAGAAAGCAGGTAGAACCACTTTTGTGGTGTCTTTCATCTGGCTACCGGGGCAGTGTAACAACTACCAACAGAACTCCTTTCTGGCACCTTCCCCGGTGCAGTTGTGCATGGGGTGTGTTTGGATCATTTTGTCACAGGCCGACTCCAAAAGTCAGCGATTTCCCATCTCAGCCCAGAAAGCAGGTAGAACAACTTTTGTGGTGTCTTTCAGCTGGCTACCGGGGCAGTGGAAGAACTACCAACAGAACTCCTTTCTGGCACCTTCCCCGGGGGAGTTGTGCATGGGGTGTGTTTGGATCATTTTGTCACAGGCCGACTCCAAAAGTCTGCGATTTCACATCTCAGCCCAGCAAGCAGGTAGAACCACTTTTGTGGTGTCTTTCATCTGGCTACCGGGGCAGTGTAACAACTACCAACAGAACTCCTTTCTGGCACCTTCCCCGGTGCAGTTGTGCATGGGGTCTGTTTAGAACATTTTGTCACCAGCCGAGTCCAAAAGTCAGCGATTCCCCATCTCAGCCCAGAAAGCAGGTAGAACCACTTTTGTGGTGTCTTTCATCTGGCTACCGGGGCAGTGTAAGAACTACCAACAGAACTCCTTTCTGGCACCTTCCCCGGGGGAGTTGTGCATGGGGTGTGTTTGGATCATTTTGTCACAGGCTGACTCCAAAAGTCAGCGATTTCCCATCTCAGCCCAGAAAGCAGGTAGAACAACTTTTGTGGTGTCTTTCAGCTGGCTACCGCGGCAGTGGAAGAACTACCAACAGAACTCCTTTCTGGCACCTTCCCTACGGGAGTTGTGCATGGGGTGTGTTTGGAACATTTTGTCACAGGCCGACTCCAAAAGTCAGCGATTCCCCATCTCAGCCCAGAAAATGGTAGAACCACTTTTGTGGTGTCTTTCAGCTGGCTACCGGGGCAGTGGAAGAACTACCAACAGAACTCCTTTCTGGCACCTTCCCCGGGGGAGTTGTGCATGGGGTGTGTTTGGAACATTTTGTCACCAGCCGACTCCAAAAGTCAGCCATTGCCCATCTCAGCCCAGCAAGCAGGTAGAACCCCTTTTTTGGTGTCTTTCAGCTGGCTACCGGGGCAGTGTAAGAACTACCAACAGAACTCATTTCTGGCATCTTCCCCGGGGGAGTTGTGCATGGGGTGTGTTTGGAACATTTTGTCACCAGCCGACTCCAAAAGTCAGCCATTGCCCATCTCAGCCCAGCAAGCAGGTAGAACCACTTTTGTGGTGTCTTTCATCTGGCTACCGGGGCAATGTAACAACTACCAACGGAACTGATTTTGGCACCTTCCCCGGTGGAGTTGTGCATGGGGTGTGTTTGGAACATTTTGTCATCAGCCGACTCCAAAAGTCTGCGATTCCCCATCTCAGCCCAGAAAGCAGGTAGAACAACTTTTGTGGTGTCTTTCATCTGGCTACCGGGGCAGTGGAAGAACTACCAACAGAACTCCTTTCTGGCATCTTCCCCGGGGGAGTTGTGCATGGGGTGTGTTTGGAACATTTTGTCACAGGCCGACTCCAAAAGTCAGCGATTCCCCATCTCAGCCCAGAAAGCTGGTAGAACAACTTTTGTGGTGTCTTTCATCTGGCTACCGGGGCAGTGTAAGAACTACCAACATAACTCCTTTCTGGCATCTTCCCCGGTGCAGTTGTGCATGGGGTGTGTTTGGAACATTTTGTCACCAGCCGACTCCAAAAGTCAGCCATTGCCCATCTCAGCCCAGCAAGCAGGTAGAACCACTTTTGTGGTGTCTTTCATCTGGCTACCGGGGCAGTGTAACAACTACCAACAGAACTCCTTTCTGGCACCTTCCCCGGGGGAGTTGTGCATGGGGTGTGTTTGGATCATTTTGTCACAGGCCGACTCCAAAAGTCAGCGATTTCCCGTCTCAGCCCAGAAAGCAGGTAGAACAACTTTTGTGGTGTCTTTCAGCTGGCTACCGGGGCAGTGGAAGAACTACCAACAGAACTCCTTTCTGGCATCTTCCCCGGGGGAGTTGTGCATGGGGTGTGTTTGGAACACTTTGTCACCAGCCGAATCCAAAAGTCAGCGATTCCCCATCTCAGCCCAGAAAGCAGGTAGAACCACTTTTGTGGTGTCTTTCAGCTGGCTACCGGGGCAGTGGAAGAACTACCAACAGAACTCCTTTCTGGCACCTTCCCCGGTGGAGTTGTGCATGGGGTGTGTTTGGAACATTTGGTCACCAGCCGAGTCCAAAAGTCAGCGATTCCCCATCTCAGCCCAGAAAGCAGGTAGAACAACTTTTTTGGTGTCTTTAATCTGGCTACCTGGGCAGTGTAACAACTACCAACGGAACTGATTTTGGCACCTTCCCCGGTGGAGTTGTGCATGGGGTGTGTTTGGAACATTTTGTCACCAACCGACTCCAAAAGTCAGCGATTCCCCATCTAAGCCCAGAAAGCAGATAGAACCACTTTTGGGGTGTCTTTCAGCTGGCTACCGGGGCAGTGTAAGAACTACCAACAGAACTCCTTTCTGGCACCTTCCCCGGTGCAGTTGTGCATGGGGTGTGTTTGGAACACTTTGTCACCAGCCGAGTCCAAAAGTCAGCGATTCCCCATCTCAGCCCAGAAAGCAGGTAGAACAACTTTTGTGGTTTCTTTCATCTGGCTACCGGGACAGTGTAAAAACAAGCAACAGAACTCCTTTCTGGCACCTTCCCCGGTGGAGTTGTGCTTTGGGTGTTTTTGGAACATTTTGTCACAGGCCGAGTCCAAAAGTCAGCGATTCCCCATCTCAGCCCAGAAAGCAGGTCTTCTATTTGGAGAAGATCATAAAACAATAATATTTTGGGCTATCAACAAAAATACAGTCATGTGATACAATAGGAAGTTTCAAGCTCCGTTCTTCCCTCCAAACAGGGAGCTACCACTTCTAGACATGGAGCATGGAACGTCTTGATCAGAGTCTGCATTGCATCACATGGACATGGTCTAAAATTGGTCTAGCAGAACCCCAGCCTCAGAGAAGAAAGGAGAAGAGAAGTCCGGTGACTATAAGCAGACTGAGCTTACAAACACAGTCTCTCTCTTCAGTGAAGTGACCAATTAAGACCATGGATTTGATTTTTGTCCTGGGGCCTATTAAAATTGTCATTGTTTTACAAGTTTGAGGTTTATTAAGGGATCGGTTCAGGAATGGTCCATGTATTTTACCTGGTCAAAGGAATACATGGCACCAGGTTATGTCTCTCAGTGTGTGAGCCCATGCCCACTGAAGCCCATGGTCTCAGATTGCCTTCCTCATGAGGCCATTCTTCAGCGCCCTTCAGACAGTTAAAAATACAGTCTGTCCACTTCATGCCACTGTTCAGGAAAGGACATTTGTCCCAGGTAGTACATTCTGCTCACATGGTTGTCTTTCTGAGGGAGGAAGTATCCATATTGAAAGTGTTTTTCATCCCAGTCAGGGATCCGCAGGGGTCCCATGCCAGAGCACTCTGTTCCTAAAGGACTGCATCCCAGGGAAAGACCCACACTGGAGCCAGGAAAGAGCATGAGAAGACCTCCCCCTGAAGAAGGGGAAGAAGAAGAATCAATGGGACATCCATCAACTGACTGTAACTGCCGTCCCCCAGCGGGGAGGGGAGACAAGGAAATTGGGAGTAAAGCAAAGCCTGATGGAAGCGAAATCTGAGGGTAAGGTGTTTTGAAGATTTGGTTTTACTTCTCATTCTCCTGCTGCGGGCATTCTGGGCGAGCGGGAGTCAGATTCAAATACTCATGGAGTTCAAGATCTGATCCGTTTATTGTACAAACCAGGTACACTTTTATAAGGCACTCTATAAGCGTGTGATAATATGATTGGCTATTTTACAAGCGTATAATAATATGATTGGTTAACAATTGTTTATTGGCAAGATTTCTGTTTCTACTTTATCAGGCACGTAGGCTCTTTTCTGCTGTTTCCCAGCTCCTCTTATCGCGTCCTGCTGGCCCTGGTTTTGTGCAAGCACCTGCAATTTGTTCCTCCCTCTTCATTCCACTGTTCTGATCGTGCCCTCGTCTTATTTCTTCAGTATTTTTCCACTTGCTTCAAATTTCAGTATAATCATTCAATACAGCAAAAGCCCCAACATTCTTCTGCTCTGATTTGCCTGCTAATGGACTGAACCCATTTCCCCAAGTTCAGTCTGTTTCACCTGTGACGAGAAGTGCCGAGCGATCTCCCCATCCTCAACTATGACTCGCCAACTTTTCATTGTATTTTCTCTCCCCTGTCTGGCAGAGGAAGGGGAGACATAAGAGCAGTTTTGGTCCAACCCAAGTCAACCCGCAACACCAAAATGGTCACAGCAGCACAGGTAAGAGATGGGGCCAGAGGAGGGGCAGGTAGGGCCTGGGACACACAAGAGAGAAGATGTCACAGCACTTTCCAAACTAGAAGCTACAACAAGGTCTTTTACCACCACATACCAACATACTCTTCATGCCAGTCCCTCTGCTACATCCTCCTGGTCTCTCCTCACCCAGGGCATGCTTGCTCGCTCACTCGCTCTCTTCTCTCTGCTTCTTCCTCCTGTCTCTTCATTGGCTGCCCAGCCTCTTAACAGAACCAGCCATACCTGCACCTTGTCTACATCAGACAACCCACCCACCCCCCAGCCAGCCCACAGCTGTATATTATCAATGCTAATTAACCCAGCTTCATCCTCTACAGGGAGACAGGGAGCCCCCACAGCTCTCACTCTTGGCGGTGTCAAAAGAACGTGACAGTTCAGACACTTCTTTCTCCTTCTCCCTTTGTCTTCTGTAATGACAGTCGCTTGGCGCTAACCCTCAACAACCTAAGCCCTAAAAACCCTTAAAACCTAAACACCCTTAAACCTAAATTATAAAAATTCTTAACACTCTTAAAACTAAAATCCTTAAATCCAATACAACCTAAATCCTAAAAACCATAAAGGCCTAAAGCATAAACACTCTTAAGCCTAAAAATCCAATAAACTAAACCCTAAAACCCCAAACCCCTAAAAAACCTAAAACATAAAAACCTTAAACTATCTAAAACCTTAAACTATCTAAACACCAATAACCCTTAACACCTTAAAACCCTTAACACCGCTAAACCTAAAACCCCTAAAAGCTAAACAACCTAAAACCTAAAAGCCCTAAACCCTAAAAACCCTTAGACCTAAACCCTAAACAATTTAAAAACCCTTAACACCCTTAAACCTAAACCCCCTAAATCTGAAACAATCTAAACCCCAAAGCCCTAAACAACATAAACCCTAATAAAACCACAACAGCTTTAAACCTAACCCCCCTAAACCCTAAATTCCTTAAGCCTAAAAACCCTAACCCCCTGATACACCCTTAACCCTAAAAACTCTAAGCACCCTTAACCCTAAAAAACCTTACCCCTAAAAACTCTAAACCCCTAAAAACCACAAACCCTAAACCCCCTAAATTTTTAAGACCCTTAAAACTAGAAACTCTAAAAAACCTAAACCCTAAAAAGCGTAAAAACCCTCAACCCTAAAAACCCTAAACATCCTTAAACCTAAACAACCTAAACACTAAAAACACTGAACAACCGAAACCCTAAAAACATTAAACAATAAACAACCTAAACCCTAAAACCCTAAACAACTTAAACCCTAATACCCCTAAACCTCCTTTAACCCTAAAAAACCCCAAAAACTAAACCCTAAAAACCCTTAACACCCTTAAACCTAAACTCTAAATCCTAAACAACTTAAACCTTAAAACCCCTAAACAACCTAAACCCTAAAAAAACTTAACATCGTTAAACCTAAACCCCCTAAATCTTAAACAATGTAAACCCTAAAACACCTAAACCCTAAACACCCTTAAGCCTAAAAACCCTAAAACCTAAACTGTCGCGACGGAGGGAAGACACAGTCACTCAATATGAGTGATCAGCAGACTTCTTTTATTGTCTCTTACAGTCACCTTTTACGCCTTCTTATAATTAGCTCATACATATTACAAAAGTTAAGCTCATTATTGGTTAGTTGCCTAAATACCAAGTCCGCCCTTAGTTTCTCCTCTGTAGTTTTCTGTTCCCACCTGCAACATTCTTTTCCCACCGAAATCTTCCTGTTATTGTGTAACAAGGACAGCCAAAGACAGTGTATTTTGCTTTACTTCAGATAAGCTGAGAGCGATGTGCAGTTTTGTCCAGCCAGCTGGACTATGTCTATGTGAACTTTTTCAGCTAGCCAGTTATCCACACTAAACAAAGTAAACACTACAATCCCTAAAACGCCAAAACCCTAAACCCCCTAAATCATAACCCTAAACAACCTAAACTCTGAAAACACTTAACATCCTAAAACCCTAAACAAGCTAAACCCTAAAAACCCTTAAAACCCTTAAACCTAAGAAATCTAAAACTTAAACAAACTAAACCCTAAAAAACCTAAACGCCTAAACATTAAACACCCTTAAACCTAAAACCCCTAAACCCTGAACACCCCCTTAAACCTAACAACCCTAAACCCACTTAAACCTAAAAACCCTAAATAACCTAAACCCTGAAACGCCTAAACATCCGTAACCCTAAAACCCCTAAACATCCCTAAAACCCTAAAAACCCCCTAAAAAACCCATAGCCATAAACCCCCTAAATTTTAGAGACACTTAACCCTAAAAACCCTAAACACAGTTAAGCTTAAAAACCCTAAAACCTAAACAACTTAAACCCTAAAATGCCTAAACCTCCTTAAGCCTAAAACCCCTAAAAACCGTAAACCCTAAAACCCCTAAACACCCTTAAGCCCCAAAACCCTAAACCATAAAACTCCTAAACAACATAAATGCTAAAAAACTTAACACCCTAAACCCCTTAAAAACTCTAAACAGCCTAAACCCTAAAAACACTTAGCACCCTTAAACCTAAAACCCCTAAACCCTAAACAACCTAAATCCTAACCCCTTATCACACTTAAAACTAAAAACCCTAACTCCTAAATAACCTAAACCCTAAAAACCCTAAACATCCTTAAGCCTAAATACCCTAAACCCTAAAAATCCTAAACCTTAAAAACACTAAAACCCCAAAATCCTAAAACCAAAGGCACCCATCCAAACCCTGCAAAGGCCAAAAAGATGAAAAAAAGGCACACTACACACAAAAAAAAAAAAAAAAAAAAGCCAAAAAAAAACCCACACACTGAACACGTAATAAGATCACACTACCATAACCCCAGGAACTCAGAGCCAACAAACCCAGATTCTGTCCATAACAATAACATGCTTTAACGCTTTACTTGCTTAACCTCTGGCATACCATAACCTTGTCGCCCCCAAACTCCAGCACATTGTAGCCCTAAGGCAACACAAAATGGAACAAAAAGTCTCTGTCAGGGCCTTCAGGTGGACCCTGACCTCAGGCATCACAACCTTGAAGTGGGAGCCAGGTGCAGGCACCAGGACATCACCGGCATCCATCTTCACACCCTGAAACAGTGCCTGGGATAAATGCTCCTGGGGACAGAGGCTGAGGAACCTGGAGGTTTTGAACCGGCCAGCCACCATCACAGGGCTTCAGCTCATCATTTCTGTGTCAGAGCCACCAGGCAGGTGGCCCCATCCTCCCTGAAATACCCCTCAGGGCACCTGTACCCAGCTCCAGGGGGCTGGATACACAGACTCGGATCCATGGGGGGGAGGGGTGCTTTAATCCTGGGAGCAGGGTTTCTAACAGTCCCCTGAGGAGGAAAGCCTCCTCAGGCCCGGAAGCCTGAGAGACATCCCTGCGCTGCTCCGCATGTCACCAAAAGCAGGGGCTGAGAAAGGCTGCTTTGGGGCCCGTCGGGGGAACCAGCTCCCCTGGGCTGCTCTGCAGCCACCGGCTGCCGTTGCTGTCACACAGGTCTCAGTGCTGCTCTGCAGTCAGCCATCACCTCCCTGTGGGACACTCTCCAGCGCAGCACATGTCTGCACTGGCTCTCCCTGGGGACAAAGATCACAAGTGAGGGATGGGCTTGGCTTTGTCCCCAGTCCCAGGCTGCCAACAGAGAGACCTGCCACCCCCGCCCCAGCTGTGCGATGTGGGCACCACATACAGCTGCAGATGTGGGTCAGGGCAGCTGTGGGCAGGGGGCAAACCCCGTGGCGGTGCCCCCGGCACTGGCAGCAGGCAGAGCTGGGGAGAGCAAGGGGCAGCCCAGGGCAGCCAGCAGCTGGCAGCGGGGCCCGGCAGGGTGCAGCACCCTCAGCAACGCCCGGCTCCGTGTGCCTCGGCCCCAGGGCTGCAGCGCAGGGCTGGCCCCAGCTGGGGCTGGGCTGGGAACAGGCAGGCAGGGCCCCTGGCAGCCCCAGCACGCACCTGCTCCCTGCATGGGGCAGCCTGGTCCTTTGCAGTCGACCCCTTGGCATCCAGAGAAGAGCCCTGCCCTGGGCCTGAGCCATCTCTGCAGGGATGAGGCCTTCCTCGGCGTCCATCCCTCAAATCCCTCCCTCCGGGCCCCACAGTCCGTCCCTAAAACACTTCCCCTCGCCCCCAGTCCCTGTGAGTGGGGAATCTGCCTCCCCAGCTGTGAGCCCAGGCGGCGCAAGCCCCCCCAGGGCTCACACTGCCATCCATGTGGTTCCTGGAAGAAACACCATCCCACCACGCCCGCAGGCAAACTCCTATCCCTATGGACACAATGGGGGCAGCGGGCACGGGGGCGGGGTGTCTGTGTGTGTGTGTCACTCTCGGGGCTATTCTAGTGAGCAGCACTCAGAGAGGCCAAAAACTGGAGTGCAGGGTTGATGCCGGCATTACAGCTGGCTGCAAGCGAAAGGCACTCAACGGGCATGGGCGCTGCTGGGAGGGAAAGCGCCACGTCAGGACGGTCGGGAATCTCGGCTGTCTGGGAGGGAGCTCCATCGAGCACTCAGAGTCGAGGCTTGAGATCCTTGCAGCCACGGAGTTTTTTGCACGGAGAGCTGCGCTAAGCAAGGCTGGTTTATCACTTTGGCTGCAACACGAGGGTGCTGCACCCCTGCATGTGTGCTTCCCCTGAGCCGACAGAGAACTTTCTCTCCTGGGCTTTGTTCCCTCTGGGACAGCAGCTGTGAGCGAGGCAGGGCTGTCAGATATGTACAGCAGGGGTCGAGGGGCTCAGAACAGATAACCCCCCCGGCCTGCGCCCGGCCCTGCCCCTCTCTTACAGCCTCCCTGGCAGTTCCCCTTCAGCTGAATAGAACCATCAATGCTCTGTCTTCAGTGGGGTTTCTTGTACATAGAAAAAGGGGACAGCACAAAGCGTGAAGCAAAGCCAAGAAGGTGGCACCTGCTTTTAAAAAAGAATACATTCAGTACATCACAAAAAAATGCGGTGGAACTCACTCTTCCAATTGGGTTAGGCAGGAGGAAAATGGATTTGGAAAGCAAATAAGAATCGCTCACTTCAAGCTATAAGGTGGCTACTAAACACAGACTCTCCCGTGCATGTCCTGCTCATTAGTTCCGTGCTTTGGAAGTGCCTGCGGTTTCCCTGAAGCACCTTCTCTGGGTTACTCTTCCAAAGGGGTTCCTGGGACATCTGCATAGGGAAGCTGCCTGAAGAAATCACCGTTTGTTATCCTGTCAGGTTTCAGCCAGGGCAGATAGCCTGTGCATGCAGGGACTACAAACTTTTTCTGTAACTACAGACTTTTTCTGTTAACACACTGATCTTGCACAGAAGTCACACACTGTGCAATTAAAAACAGAGAACAGTGGAAAACTAGTTTTGGCCTTCAAGGCATTTCTGACCTAATTACATTGAACTTTATTTGCTCAGTAGCCCTTAAAAAGTGCTCCAGTTGAAGGCAGTTTCCTGATCAGCTCTGGGTTCAGACTAACTCCTATACACCTACAGCTGTCCAACTCTGAAAAGTCACACAAGGACCCCCTAAATCACCCCAGATTTGAAGTGTCACTTCCAGTGCCTCCCCCTGGGCTAGAAGCATTTCCTTGCTGCCCCAAACGGAATTTCAAAGCTTCAGAGACACCCTCTGGAGAGCCTGCCCCACCTCTCAGCACCGTGAAGACACAGGTGCTGAAGCCCAAAGGCACTTCCAAGTCCTGTCCCTGCCTTCCCCACAGAACCCTCCACCTCCAAACTCTCCCCAGCCCCGGAGAAGGGGCAGGGATACCTCGTTGTTCTGGAAGCCGGGACAGCGCAAGGCAATTCAGCATCCTACAGCCAGATGGCCTCAACGTTCGGGGCCAGCAAAGCACCCTGCCCTGCGCACTACTGGACAAGAAGGCTGAAGAAGGTTACCATCTTATCAAAGCTGGAGTGGAAGAAACTGCAGTGAATATCTCAACAGGTACACTGCCTGCAGCTGTTAGGTGCTACCGCTCAACGCAGTCCCAGGTAAGGAGTGCCGACACCTTCCTCAGCCTCACAGACCCCCTGCAAACCCAGGGACCTGGCCTCACTGATTTAGGGCTCCCACAGATGGGAATTTGCTCTCCGAGGAAATGCAGTCATTGCAGTCAACCTTTCCTCCCCAAAACGTCAGCTGGAACATGGATGGAACGGAATGGGAAGCACTGAGCTCCATTACCCTGAAGCCCAGGGGGGACACCCTGATGTTGTGGATGGTTTACTTGTCCTATGCCATTCAAAAAAGCATCAACATCCCTCTGAGGCTGTACGTTAGTTTTACCCCTGGGCAGTGTGTCTTACTGAAAGGAATCTTCCCAACAAACCTCAGCTTCTCCTGGTCCTCCTCTTCTTGACTAACAAAAGCCTTCTGATATGGAGAAATAGTGTGAAATGGGGACAATGGACATCGATTGTGATTGTATATGTCTGCTCAGGAATGTGTGTATGGTGACTAGTCATGGGTGCGGTGTCTGGTCACATAGGCACACAGCTCTGAGGAGACAACTACAGTTTTGAGGAGACGCCTGCCCTTCTTCCTCTAACAAAGGGGAGACGGGGAGACGCCTGCCCTTCTTCCTCTAACAAAGGGGCTATTTAAAAGAGAATGAGAGAAGATGAGAGACATTCAAATGCTATCTAGAGGGAGGGAGTGCTAAGTCTCCTTGCTGGAGAAGATTGGATGGTCACAAGGACACGAATCACCTTTCCTTGCTGAAGAAGATCAGATGGTCACAAGAACATGAATCACCTACAAGACCTGCAAGACCACCACATTCCAGGAAACGGACTGATAAGCTAATTAACATACGAAGCGGGGTTTAGGTAACAAATATGTATAGGCGCTAATTGAATATTCATTTGTTTCATTGTATAAATGTGGGATGGTTCGTCACTTCGGGCATGCACGCTTGTGGAGGAGCGATCCCCC
This sequence comes from Falco punctatus, assembly GCF_963210335.1. Taxonomy (NCBI): domain Eukaryota; kingdom Metazoa; phylum Chordata; class Aves; order Falconiformes; family Falconidae; genus Falco; species Falco punctatus. The sequence continues at coordinate 1,241,346 of NW_027660073.1, forward strand.
GTGCATCTGCGCGCAATAAACATACCTACTTTATAACTTTCGAGTTATAGAGTCTAATTCCGCACGTCACTTCCACCGGAAGTGGGCTATGACTTTACTCCGATTGTGGATGCCGATGGATCTGTGGTTTGACAGCGTGATGTAGGTCTTCCCAACTGTCAAAGAGTTCCTGTCTAGCCTGACATCTTCAGCTGCTCCATGAAGGCTTGCATGAATATCTTCACCTGGAGTAAAGCAAAAGGGAGACTTTGTTCATCACCCTTGCTGATGGGAGTACAAGGAACAGAGGAAGCCACAGGGAACAGAATTGTCACGGCCTTTAGCTATATTAGCAGTTCCACAGATCAATACATTTATCACATCCTGATAGCTGCATGTGTACAGCATGAGGATGTCCTGGACACCACCTTAAGCACCTTATTTCTGGGTGGGCTTGTAAAGATTTATCCCCAAGGTGACACTATCTACAGGGAGACTTTTTCAGATGTGCCCTGTGGCGAATGAAGAGACGGGACGCAGCTTGATGCAAGCAAATGTCAATTTATTGCACAGAAGCACGAGTTTTTATAGACTTTCAGAAGCTGCGCGTTTTAAACAGATTGGTTCTTGAAGCTAAGCCTTGCATACTAGGCAATCCCTGATTGGTGGTTAACTGCCAGCAATTAACAACAAGGTGTTATCTTTCCTTGGTGCCATCCGTCTCCCACTCCCCTGTGCTCTGTAAACATGCCTCATCATGTTAATTGTTGTCTAGACAAGCTCGAGCTCATCCCCCTCAGCTAACTGATTGCCACGCATGGTCCTAGTTTGCAGCCCGCTCCTGCATCTCCCCCTTCCTGTTGCACAAAAAGAACCTTTGAAACCGAACAAGTAAAAACAATGTATAAGTAATAGAACAAATAAAAACCCAACTGAGACATTTTATCAATGTCAAAATAACCCACTGTCTCTGTTCCGTACAATTATACAATTTCCCCTTTTTGTTTTTGAACAGCTAGTACCAGGTTTGCCATGTTCTGCAGGGCCCTTGCAAACATGACAGCAACCAAGGTAACAGCAAACAAACAATACTGCCAATTGATTGAATGAATGCCAAAAAGGCTGACATTTTCTCAGATTTTGATAACATGTTGCTGCAATGGGGCGCCTAAAATCCATTCAGCACATACCATCAAAATCCACACAGCCATGTCCTTGAACCAACAACAAAAAGCAGTGGAAGTTTTGACTCACATTCTTAACTGCCTACCAAACAAGGTGATTTAACTCCTCAATGCTTTCCCTGCTGTTACTCTGGGTAAGATAAGAACCGCTGCGACACGTTCCCATCATAGCCTCCTACTACATTAGCATCTACAGAAAGACAATTATCGACATTCAAAGTGTAAACAATATCATCTTTTGGATTAACATTATACATAGGTGGAAGGGCACACCAAACAAGAACTGCTTCAGTCAAAAAGTTCGAAACATAGCATGCCTTCTCTGAACATACCTCTGGGGTCATTCCCTTCATTCCCTCTCTTTTTTATGCAAAGAGAAACACTTTACCGTAACAAAGAAGCCCCTATTTACATCTCTGAGCCCGGACACAAACCGCAGCTGTATGCTCCACCAGGCTCAGGGCAGAAATCATTCATGCAGTTACATAGCTATATATCACTACAAGCATGCAGACACCTATTAAACACTAGATAACCATGTTTATCTTTCCTCCTCTCCTTCACAATACCTAGCTGTTCTCTCATCTCTTGTTAGGTCAAATATTCTCCAGTTTCCTCTCCTGTATATCTCTTCAGACATTCTCTACCCTCCCCTTTTTTGCTTAATTGCGAGGAGGCAAAGGGTGTGTGTAGCTGGGTGACCATGACCTGCTTTACATTACAATCAACTAAACACTGAATACAGGAAAAAAAAAAAGCATGGGAGACATAAGGCAAACATCAATAAGGTGGTTAAAGATAATTATAATAAATCCTGTAATACTTCTGAGTCATGGCCCAAAGTTTCCCAGCCGTGAGAAGAGACCAAAGGCATCCCGCCCCTGGCTCTGTTGCAGATCTTTGTTTTAAGGCTTTTGAGTTTTGTATACTGTGAGAAACTATGGACTAGGGTATTGTTTATTTAAATTTATGTTAAGCCCATATGTAAATGTAAAGATTAGACAACAAAAGATAAGATAACCGCCAGGTGTCCAGGATGCCGCTTGTGAAAAGATACGATCACCGCCAGGTGTCCAGGATGCCGCTTGTGAAAAGATACGATCACCGCCAGGTGTGCAGGATGCCACTTGTGAAAAGATAAGATCACCGCCAGGTGTCCAGGATGCCACCAGGTGTCCAGGAACCGACAGAAACAGGGCAATGAGACAAAGGAGGAAGACCAGCAGGAGGCAGAAAATGACTCCCCTAACAACAAAAGCATGACTCCACTACCTCATGAACATGGAAGTAAAGATGTATAAAAAGGGACTGTTTGAACTGCTCAGGATGGCAGTTGGTGAAACGCAGACTCCCCTGTCGTCCAGCGCTGTTTTGCTCATATTCTACTTGCTATAATTAATAAAATTTTAATTGGATTATGATCCATTGTGGTCTCAATTTATAACAATTTCTGGTGCCGTGACTCGGATAAGGAACAGTGGGCTTTGGTCCTCCGGGGAGGCGCCCCGCGACATTTCGCGGCCCCGCGACCAACAGCTTACTCCAACCTTACCGACGAACCTAAATTCTAGAATAATGAGCAAAGGAGAAACCGGTAAAACCCCATAAAAATTCTGTGCACGGGAGTCCGGACGAAGATGCAGGACGCGTAAGTATATTGCGAATTTGTTCGCAAGGTTTGCCGTTCGGGCAGGATTGGGTTTCCTGGAATATAACGAGTGAGAGGTTCGATATACTGAACCAAGCGAGTGCGGACTCTTAAGTACTGCGTTTCCCATCTCCCGCGAGGGACTGGGCCAGGAACAAGGGGAGCGAGTGAGTGTATGTTTGTGGATATTCCAGAAGATGGGGGCGAAGGGCAGCAAGCCTTCGACTCCCATGGGAAGGGTACCTACTGTACCCAAGAATACCCCTCTGGCATATATCTTAGACAATTGGAGATATTTCCCTGGAACCCTAGGGAAAGAAAAGCAGAAAATGATAGAATATTGTACTAAGATATGGGGAGGGAAGAAGATTTCTAAAAATGTCTTTTGGCCAGTCTGTGGGTCAGAAGAAGATTGGGAGGAAACCCAGGGACCTCAAGCAGATATTAAATGGCCACTCCAAAGACCTAATTGGGATAATCAGGATCCGGTGCATAAAACTCATATGCAGGGCCTGAGAACTATAGTAATTTAGGGGATTAGAGAAGCAGTACCCCGTGGCCAGAATATCAATAAAGCATTTAATGAAATGCAAAAGAAAGATGAGAGCCCCACTGAGTGGCTAGAACGACTGAGGAAAGCCCTTCAGCTGTACTCTGGGGTAAATCCAGACAACCATTTAGAGCAAGCGCTCCTCAAAACTCAGTTTGTGGCAAAATCATGGGAAAAACTTTAGCGGAACACTTCAGCAGGAGAGGACAGATAAGGGTAAAAGAAATAATTAAGCAAGAAAAGCAGATGGCCAGCAAGGGCATAAATTACCTTAGACTGATAAGAACATTGCAAATGAGCAAAAGGTGAAAAGTACACCATGAGGAAGACCTACAGCCTTCCTCCCATAGACCACTGCCCACATTCTAAAGACCCCGGCCCACAATTTTTGGGAGAATCTGCACAAGGGTGAAAGACTGATAAGCTAATTAGCATACGAAGCGAGGGTAGGCGGGTTCAGGTAATGAATATGTATAGGCGTTAATGGAATATTCATTGTTTCAAGCTTATTTGCTGCAGTGTTGCTTATTTTGGTTACCGGATTTATGGAATGTGGAATTTGACTTTGAAAATTGTTACTGTGATTTTGGCTATATTTTTGATAATAATAGTGAGCTCTTGGTGTTGCTGTAGAAAGATACCTGTGTGTTGCATTTTGTAAGTAGTAATTCTGTAAGTGATAAGTGTGTTCTGTGAGTGTAAGCTGGGAAAAATGGGAGGAAAGCAGAGTGGTGGGATTTTAAAGAAAAATCCGCTAGGGTGTGTTTTGAGTCATTGGAAGGATATTGGAGGATCCGCTGGTGGAAATGTGAATAGGAAAACATTGATAAAATATTGTAATCAATGGTGGCCGCTTTATAAGCTGGAATGTGGAGAAAAGTGGCCTTTTAATTAATAATTACAAGGTTATTAATAATTGTTATACTCATTTATGCTGGAAATGTGAGAACATTTCTGTATTCAGTATATTACAAATGTTGGTATGTGGTTATTGTCTTGAACATCCGAGGGGTGAATGTGAACCTCTGTATGTTTTAAAGTGTATATGGTGTAAAGAATTATTATATGTATGGTGGCGACAAGAAATTGAATGCCCTGACTGTAAGGTTTGGACGCCTTGGGATAAGAGAGAGAGCTATAAGTGAAATTAGAGTCTCTGTGGCTGGGATAGCGATTGAGATAATAGTAAGAAAGGTCACTGGAAGGAAATGGGGGGGGCAGCTGGGGGAAGCGTGAATAAGAGAACTTTGGCTAAGTACTGCAATCAGTGGTGGCCCCTGTATAAGTTAGGGGACAGAGAAAATGGCCCTTAAACGGCACACTGAATTATAATGTTTTGTTAAAATTAATGTTATTTTTAAGGCGAGAGGAAAAATGGGATGAAGTAATGTATGCTGGTATGTTTTTCACTCTGAGGAATCACCCAGAGTGGCAAAAGAGTGTGGTATTAACCTAGCTCCACAAGATCCCTTAATATTAGCAATGCAAAAGGATCAGAGGGGAGGTTGTGGTTCCTTCTATGGAGCAACCAGAATGAAACACGTTGTAAGATAAAAAACTTGTGCTAATGTATGTAAGATCTGAAGCCGGGGGGGTGGAGAGTCAAAAAACCCTGTGAAAGTGTTAATGTATTGGGGTGAGTTTGTACAAAGCCCCGTATCCCCTCGAAGGTGCGGCTGAGTCACGCTGGATGCATGGCAGGGTGTTTGCTGTTTGCCTGCGAAGGCTGATATGTAATAACACAGACTTAAAGCAACAAGTAGCAGATTTGCATTCAGGGTAAGAAAGAGTTAAAACAGAAGTGCTGCTGCAGAGACAGGCTTGTGTAACCAGCAGAGCAGGAAGAGCATCTCCTGCCCCGAGTCCTCCTGCTGGTGGGGAGGAGGGGGTTGCTGTTGCTGACGATTGAGCAGAAGGACCTGACAATGTCACCCCGATTGCTGCAGCATTTGCAGCACAACAGGACCGGTAACGGCCCCTCTAGGGCAGGCAGCGGGTCTGAGGAGAGTAAAGGTGAATCTCTGATGGGGAAATTTAGATGTTTGAAAGTCAGTTGTGAATAGGAGTGGATAAAGGTTCGAGTTGATTTTTACTAAGGTAATCGTGATGTAGAAAAGTTGGTGAATACAAAACCAACTTATTTGGTGTTAAACTTCAGTGAAAAGAATTTGTTACAGTTGTGGGAGCTGCTGGCCACCAGGAAAAAAAATCCTGAAACCTTTAAAGTAAATGTTGAGCTTATCTTTAATTCAACAGAAAAGTGGAAGAGAGGACCTCCCTGAAGTAAAAGAAATCTTTAACCAGGTATATCTGGAAGTAAATTCCAGGTAAGGGGAAAAATGCTTTCCCTGTTACAGTAGAAATGATAAACGGGAGGCCTGCCTAGTTCAGGTAAAACAATATCCCTTGGTCAGCAAGGCTGTGGGGGATATTGCATAAAAACTAAAATAAAATACACTCTGTAGTAGTTCTGCTAATGTAAATCTGTGTTTTACCATGACTGTGACTTGTTATGGGATGTGCAGATGAAACTCTGCATTGACAACAAAGTACAAGGAATAAGGTTGGTCAAGTGCCTCCTACCACAATCAAGGGCAAGACTGGGTTGGCCTCTGTGTTTGCCACCAAGAAGGATCTTGAGCTCTGCTGCTGGCTGCAACCCAGTAGGCGTTGAGCGGTGGGGACATATGCCATGCCAGACCTTGATGTGAGGAATGGCCCCCTCTGTTATAAGAGGGTCTTCCAGGAAGGAAGAACATAAGATGGCCCATTAAGGCACTGATTTGGAAATTGGAAACCGCCTGGCCGACCATGAAGCCATACAAGTAGCGGAGGAGGTAGGAAAGGAGGAATTATCCTTAATACCAGATGGTAAAATCCAAACTGTAAGTACAGATCAGGAGCCAAATTATTCTAAAGAAAACTTAAAGGTCATTCAGACATGAATGATAAAATAGATAAGTGGACTTATTTGAGGGATGGTCGTATAGTGGTACCATCCAATTTAATATGGACCACAGCCGTAATAGAACATAATAAGATGCATTGGGGAGCTGATAATTTATATAAAAGTCTAAATCAGAAATTGATAGGGCAGAACTTGTATACTGTAATAAAACAGGTGACTCAGCGATGTGAAATGTGTTTGAAAATTAGCCAGGGCAACAGTGGCAAGTTGATTTTTCCAGACTTCCAAGAATTGGGGGGGTACCAATATTTATTAAATGAATGGACACCCCAACGTATCATACAGTATTATAGACCTGCAACTTGGAATCCTAATGAACTTATTAACGGTGCTTGAGAACCTATCTACAATCTGAATCATATCATTCGTCTACAGGCTGTCTTGGAAATTATTACTAATCAAACAGCTAAAGCTTTTGATGTAAAAATGCAATTTATCAACACAGGATGGTTCTCTATTACCTGCTAGCCGAAGAAGGAGGTGTTTGTGGTAAAGTAAATGTTTCCAATTGTTGTTTGAAAATTGATGACAATGGTGAGGTAGTTAAACAAATCACATCAGAGATAGGGAAGTTAGCTCAGGTTCCCGTCTGAACTTGGAAAGATGAATATTGACTTGTTTCCCTGGCTTCTCGGGAGCCCCTGGGTAAAACGAATCCTATTTTATTTGTTATGTGCATTAGCCACCTTATTGTTTTTGCCATGTGCTGTTCCGTGTTTTATAAGATTAATTCAACACGTTATAACTAACATGCAATTTGCTATTGTGGTTTCACCCGATGGCGTTAAACAAATGCGACCTGTGAGACCTGTCAAAAGGTTAATCGAAATAACCTGAGACAAAAACCTCTTGGAGGACGTTCCCCAGCATACAGACCTTTCTCACACATACAAGTGGATTTTACTGAACTACCCAGGATAGGGCGTTACAAATATTTATTAGTAATGGTGGATCATTTAACACATTATGTTGAGGCTTTTCCTACCTCCAAGGCAACTGCTAACCAAGTTACTAAAGTGTTACTTGAACACATTATACCTCGATATGGAGTACCTGAAGTAATCGACTCGGACAGAGGAACACACTTTGTGTCAAAAATTATTAGAGATCTAACAGAAAGCTTGGGTATTAAGTGGGAATACCATACGCCATGGCATCCACAAAGTTCGGGAAAAGTTGAAAGGATGAATGGGGAAATCAAAACTATTCTAACTAAATTAATGATAGAGACCAAATTATCATGGATTAAGTGCCTACCCATGGCACTATTAATTCTCAGAACTAGACCCCGAGCGGATATGGGAATATCAGCATTTGAAATGGTGTATGGAATGCCCTATAGAATTGAAAGCCCACAAACAAATATTTTAATTTGAGACTGTGCGATAAATGAATATGTTTTACAATTAGCAGAACATCGTAACAAGCTTTGGGAACGCGGACTGATTGTGCAACGACCCCCGTTGGACTTAAAAATTCACAATGTTAAACCTGGGGATTGGATATTGATTAAAGTGTGGAAGGAAGAAACCCTAAAACCCAATTGGGAGGGACCTTATCTTGTTCTGCTTACAACAGAAACGGCTATCCGAACTGCTGAGCGTGGATGGACTCATGCCAGTCGCATTAAAGGCCCAGTGACGAGACCCCACTGGAAAGTAATCAGTACACCAGTTAAAGCTGCAAAATAGGAAGCCTATGTAAACAGGCAGAAAGCCTAAAGCAGCTGTTCTCCTGAAGAATTCCCTTGCTGCCGAGAAGATGGTACACCTCGTGGCTCGAAGCAACCGAGTCGACGGGCAAGGCAGAGGAGGAACATACTGCGGAGAAAAGAACCAGAACAATGGGATGCAAAAGCAGCAATGGCCGAAATTCCCCAGGACTGGTAAAAATATACTCAAATTGGCAAAATTGACAGACAGCCTTTTTCCTGGTATACCGTTAGTTTTGTTATTGATAATGACCCAAGCAAATGGAAACCCTCACGAACCTTTTAAATGGACCTTAATCAGGTGGGAGGAACAAGTAACCATTCAGACTCAAGTTACACCAGGAGCCCCTAGTTTTCTCTGTGCGCTGTGTGATCTCATACCAGTAAAACCCTGCCTGAACAAACATGGATTTTATTTTTGCCCTAGTTCGAACCATGAGAAAGGATACTGTAATTACCCAGGACATTATTATTGTGCCTACTGGGGTTGTGAAACAGTAGCCTCAGATTGGGAGGTTGACCAAGACAAGTATTTATGGGTAGGGTGGGGTCCTTTCGGATGTGACCCACCGAAACATGGAACAAATGGAGTTTTTTTGAATGAGGGTACATGTGACAAAATCTACATTAATGTGACACACCCAGAAGATGCAGGTTGGTTGATAGGAAAAACATGGGGGGCTAGACTTTGGGAATCAGGAACCGATAGGGGAGGACATTTCCTTATCAAAAAAGAACCGATACCTCATGATCCTTTACCAGTAGGACCAAATCTGGTTCTGAATCCACCCACTTCATCTGAAGAAAAGGTTGCCCCCATAATTATCGTAACCCCTTCTCCAGACTCCCTTTCAAAAAAAAAAAAAAAAAAAAACCACCAAAACAAAAAAACTAATGACACTGTGACTGAATTCTCCTTATCCAGGGATCTAGAGTTGTCAGAATCTAAAGACCCCTTATGGAATCTCATATCGTGCCCTTAATGAAAGCAAACCAAATTTAACTAAGGAATGCTGGTTATGTTATAATATTAGACCACCATATTTTGAGGCAATTGGAAAACCAGGTAGGATTCAATGGTCTAATGGTTCAAACCCACGAGAATGCCCATGGGATGACCAGAGGAACCATACGCAAGGAATTACTATTCAATTGGTAACAGGTCAAGGAAAATGTATAGGTACAGTGCCTGAAAAGTATCAGCCTTTGTGCAACCGAACAGTCACTAATACCAATATAGAGAAACACAAGAATCAAAATGACAAATGGGCTATCCCGACACCAGGAGCTAAATGGGTTTGTTCAGACATCGGAGTAACGCCTTGCCTATCCCTAAACGTGTTTAATCAATCTCAGTTTTGTGTACAGGTGATTATTGTTCCTCGTCTGATCTATCACACCTCTGAGGAGGTGTTACGCCACTTTGAAGGAGACCTGGATAGACAAAAACGAGAGCCAATTACAGTGGTAACCCTAGCTACACTGCTGATAGCGGGCGGAGTTGGAGCAGGTACAGGCATAGCCTCCCTAGTAAAAGGTCAGAAATTACAAAGTTTGCAGATGGCTGTAGATGGGGATTTAGCAAAAATAGAACAATCTATCCAAAATTTAGCCACTTCAGTAAAGTCTCTATCAGAAGTAGTGTTGCAAAATAGAAGAGGATTAGATCTATTGTTCTTAAAGGAAGGAGGGTTATGTGTAGCTCTCAATGAAGAATGTTGTTCTTTTGCTGACCATACGGGATTAGTCCAGGACACCATGTCTGAACTCCGGAAAAGGTTAGATCAACGTAAGAAAGATCGTGAGGCGGGCAGGTCATGGTATGAAATCTGGTTTAATATCTCACCTTGGCTAACCACTTTGTTGTCTGCTTTAGCAGGACCACTTATTATGCTGATTCTGGGACTTATATTTGGGCCTTGTATATTACGCTATATTTTACACTTTATTAGAGAACGGTTTGACTTAGCTAAATTGCTTATTTTAACTACGAGGTCTAGGGAAAAATATAAGAGTGTATCTATTAATGAGGATGAAGATTGTTGTGAATGCGTTATGCCACGTGAAAACTATGCCTATTGTAATTGTGAGGTATTACCTTGTGAGTGTTACGATAAATGTTGGGATTGTGGAAAAAGGTTTGTTCGCAGTGCTGAGAATGAAAGCAGTGTATAATAAACAATAATAGGATAAAAAAGAAAAAGGGGGGATTGTGAGAAACTATGGACTAGGGTATTGTTTATTTAAATTTATGTTAAGCCCATATGTAAATGTAAAGATTAGACAACAAAAGATAAGATAACCGCCAGGTGTCCAGGATGCCGCTTGTGAAAAGATACGATCACCGCCAGGTGTCCAGGATGCCGCTTGTGAAAAGATACGATCACCGCCAGGTGTGCAGGATGCCACTTGTGAAAAGATAAGATCACCGCCAGGTGTCCAGGATGCCACCAGGTGTCCAGGAACCGACAGAAACAGGGCAATGAGACAAAGGAGGAAGACCAGCAGGAGGCAGAAAACGACCCCCCCCTAACAACAAAAGCATGACTCCACTACCTCATGAACATGGAAGTAAAGATGTATAAAAAGGGACTGTTTGAACTGCTCAGGACGGCAGTTGGTGGAGCGCAGACTCCCCTGTCGTCCAGCGCTGTTTTGCTCATATTCTACTTGCTATAATTAATAAAATTTTAATTGGATTATGATCCGTTGTGGTCTCAATTTATAACATATACTTTTGTAAATTAATTCACAGTGGTCACTCAGATTCATGTAACACATCCTATCAAAGTCTTCACACTTGTGTCCCTGTGCTAATAATAAAAATCAATAGCAACTCGGTTCTGTAGCAACATATGATGGACAGAATCAACATCTGTTAATAAGCCAGAAAAAAAAGAACAGTATTTGTAGTATTACTTTGTTTAGCAAGCTAGCAGCCTAATTTACTAAGCAAGTTAAGAGCGTGTGCTATTCTTACAGAAGAGATTAGAGAAGCAAAAATCTGTTATGCTGCATTCCAGAACTCAGCCTGAGAATTACAGTCTGCTGTGAGTTCTGCGTTACAATCATTTGACACATGTTGGGGTTGCGATTGTGAAAGTTGCCCATTTACAATTTTCATTGGCATTATCACAGCTAGTTGTTTTAAAAGCAACCCTTGAGCTTCCTGATGTTTGACTTGTTGCAAAATATTCTGAAGCCGATCAATAGTTAGTATTACAGTTAGTGACTCTCCAGGACCCTGCAAGACTGTGGCAAGACTCCTGCATCCTGACTGCCTTAATAGCCATCTCATTCATTTGCAAACAGTTGTCCCTGGGATACCTTGCCTGAGTCACAGAATCGGCACAGTTAATTGCTCCAGCTAACTGCTCATAGTTAACAGCAATTCCCCGATTAAGGTTTTCAATCAAGGGCACTACACATAGCTCACAAAAATCAAATAACCACATCATATACTGTATCAGTTAGTACCATACAAAGCAATGACTTCCAATCATGCAGTGTGAGCGTATAAGGCTCTGCCATCACTTCAAGAAGGAACATAGCAAATGTATTATGAATCCTCCCTTCCCGCACTGCTTTGCTTAACTCTTTAACAGCCTCGTATTGCACAGGCTGCCACTCTGGAGGTTGATTTGTCTGACAAAATACTGAACATGCCATAGCGACTCCCAAAACCCATCACTGAAGTGTTTCCCACTTGCATTCCTGCCACCAATCCCTCAGACTCCCTTTCACCCTCCCCAAAAATACAATCAATGCATCAGGAGAGACAAGGGGGTGGGGGAAAGGTCTAGCTCCTTTTCCAGATCTATAGGACCTGGATCAAAAGGTTTATCAGTGTCAATGGAATCACTGTCCAAGTTGTCCTGTTCCCGTGCTTGCTCCTGTGTTGTGAGGGTCGCTGCAATCAGTGACAGAAGCTTTGGGGGCAGAGGAGGTGTGGACAGAATCGCCATCGTTGACGGTGTCTTGAGAAGGGTCGCGCTGTCGGTGGAATTTACAGCTTCCCCTGGTTTAGCACCGTTAGTAGAAATAGTCCACACTTGGCAAAGAGTAGTCAGAATTTGCCACCAAGATGCTAAATGCATTCCCGACACGGAGCTCCCCTCCGCGGCAGCATCATACAATTGGCTGCTGTATGTACACACTTTCATTCTTTCAAAGTCTCTAAAGTTTCTTGGCTGCTCACCTGTCTCGATGCATACAGGTGTTATCCTCGGGGTTTAGGTTGCCCGCCTGGTCCAGACAGCCAGACGATCGTTCACAGCCAAGCCGTCTCCTCCGGAACGCAGCCCTCTTCCACGAGCTGTCTTTTTTCCGTCCTTATTCTTCCAAGGCTTCGGAACACCACCATAGGGGTCACCATTTGAGGAAACTGAGGCACGGACTCCCTGATCTGACTAGAAGACCCTTCGTGAGTCCATATACGTCTCTTTCTGGGGACGAAGCCTGATTCCCCATTACGGATTTCCCACAGCTCACCTCTCAACTCCGGAGGGATTTCTGGCCGGCTCCTGCTTCCTTTCAGCAGATCATTCAAAGTTCTGCGGGATTCGCTGCATGTCGCTCAGATAAGCGATTCGAGAGCCCTTCACGTTAGATCCTTAAACGCATCATGTCGGGGTCACCAATTTGCGGCGAATGAAGAGACGGGACGCAGCTTGATGCAAGCAAATGTCAATTTATTGCACAGAAGCACGAGTTTTTATAGACTTTCAGAAGCTGCGCGTTTTAAACAGATTGGTTCTTGAAGCTAAGCCTTGCATACTAGGCAATCCCTGATTGGTGGTTAACTGCCAGCAATTAACAACAAGGTGTTATCTTTCCTTGGCGCCATCCGTCTCCCACTCCCCTGTGCTCTGTAAACATGCCTCATCATGTTAATTGTTGTCTAGACAAGCTCGAGCTCATCCCCCTCAGCTAACTGATTGCCACGCATGGTCCTAGTTTGCAGCCCGCTCCTGCAGTGCCCAGGTGGCCTTTGGGTTGCGATCCCACTCGGGTCACAGGGAATTCTGCATCTGAGTCATTCAGGTGACTCTCAGGAGTCCCACCTCTTTCACGGCTCACTCAGAGTCTCCTGCAAGCACACCACCAGGGTTGTGTCTCTCCTGATCCCTTGTTGCCAACAAGTGAAGGTGCCTGGGCAGAAGAGGGAGGCGAGCAAAGTGACAGCCCACGGCTGGATGGGACGCAGATGAGAACTTCATTGTGTTGGAGCAGCAGTGCTTCACTTGCTGTGGGTCTGTGAAGATAGGTCGGAACGAGACTGGTGGGGCACGGCCCACACCAACCTGCCCATCACAGCCCTGCAAGCCCATTTCTTCTGCTTGGAGCCTGTCGGTGCCTATGCCCAAGCATGCAAGTCTGCACTGAGTATTCCCAAGCTGTCCCACAACCCGAGCGAGCACACCTTTGCTTTCCAACTCAGACCGAGCTGAAGAGGAGAGAGCCCCTGGCTGCACACGGCAGCCGATTAATGCCTGGAGTCTTGCTGGAGCACCTGCCAACACTTCACCCTCCAGAAGAGACCCCCACCAAAGCGTCCCTCACTGCCAGAGCTTCCAAACCTTCATTCTTCCCAACCAACCAAGTTGACTCCTGGGAGTCAACCAATCTCAAACTTCAGCACCGAGCCTACTCTGCCTGTTGCAGGTGAGGGTTTCCAGGTGAGAAGCAAACCACAAACATGAGACTTTCTCCGTCAAAATGGCACTTCTGTGGAGCGTGTTTAAAGCCTCAGAGCCAGCCCCAGCTGAGAAGGGCAGCGACCCGGCCATCCCTGGAGAGCATCCCTCTGCCGAGGCAGAGCCTTCTCCTCGCTGCACGAGTTACAGCAAGGCAGCCAGGGGATGGACCTGCCTTCCCAAGGCTGCCACGCAACAGCACGGGGGAGAGCTGGCGGTGTCCTACATGGACTCCTTAAACCCTAAACCAGACACAATGTGGTGAATCACAGTCATGCCAGGAGAAAGAGAGCCCCCTCTCTTGGAGGGAGGTTGGGGAATGAATCACCCTTCAAACAGATCTCTGCAGCCATTCCTTCATCTCCACACATGGAGAGTTCAGCCTTCGTGCCTGTATAATCTCAACTTCTCTGCTCTTAAGGGAGCCGAGGAGGAGTGGGAGGGATTCGTGGCCAGACATGAGTTATGTTGTGAGAGAAACAGCAACGTCTCCAATGACTGGACAGCCTGCTTTCTGGAATGGACAACTTAGCATAGAAAAATAACCGAGGTTCAGGAGCGTTACAGAGGCAGGCGTGCTTTATAAGCATTGCCTTCCCCCTCCGCTGAATCCTCGGCGTACGTTGGCAAGCAGAGGAAGCAGGACCCAAGAAATGGGAGACATGCACAGTGCTTTGAGCATGTACAACTCAGGTTCATGGAAACATGACATGAAAAATGCTCTATGAGACAACTAACTACTGCAAAATAAACTCCATGAAAACTATCATGATCTCCCTGTCTAAACCCATGGACAGGTGGGTCTTGAAACAATGGGTATAGTTCTGATCTTAAAAACCAAGCTGAAGCCTTTGAAATGTAATCATTCTTTCTGCCCTTCTACAAAGTACAGAGCAGCTTCTATACGAAGACTGAACAGGATTCCTCAACCTAGAAATCACATAGGAGACAGGTAGGTTTGTAAAAGTATGAATGGCCTGGGAAAAAGTGAAGGAGGAAAAAATTGTCACAATTTGTTATAAAACAGGAACCCGAGGGCCTGAAATAGTATTAGTCAAAATTAGAGAAAAGTAGTACTAGTACTTTTCCAAGGAATATTCCTTCCTTTGGAACATACTGCCATAGCTGCCTACGGACGCTCATCGCTATAAATCCATAAAGCAACTGGACAAAGGCTTGAAAGGTAAAACCATCAGAAGCAATTAAACAAAGGCATGAGTAAAGCCTCCAGCACAGAAAAATGCTGCCTCCAAGGCCCACAAGGGAGAAAGCACATGCACTGCCTGCTTCTACACGCTTTGCTAAGCATCCCCTACTGCTGCTCTCCTGGAGAGCACTTACACTCCTGGCTGCAGGCACCGAGGATGCTTCTGAAGGCTGGAGGGCTTTGCCGGAGCACCTTCTACCACAGAGAGAAGGATCTGGCATTGTGCTGACTGTGTAAACCCACAAACCTCCCAGTACAGACAAGAGCATGCAGATGCCAGCGAGTCAGGAGGGAGTAGCAGGTCTTTCTGCCAGGCAGATAAACTGACACAGAGCAGAGCTGTCAGGGTTGGCCCAGGGCAGCTGCAGGCTTCATGTCCTGGGTGCCAAATTAGATGTGACATTTATTTAAGACTCTTGGTTGTTTAATATATAAGTCTGGAGGAAAAAAAAAAACAAACCACAACAAAACAATCTCTGTACTGTAACAGCAATGTAGCCCTAGGTATTTCACTTGACAGGGTAATGTCCATGGGTCTGTGGTTTGGGATGCTTTGCTGCCATGAAAGCACATTTACTGAAGCCAGACGTACCTGCCCTATTGTTACTTACACAACACGATCTTATTACAGGCTGTCAGTTCTCTCGTTCTTACATTCTTACATGAGCAGGACACAGCTCACTCTGCAACCTGAACAAAGCAAAACCTGAACTTGAAATTAAAAGAGAGGCTTCTTATACAGCAGTAGAGCAGATGCTTTCAGCTGTGCACTCCTGAACGATGCTTTTTGAGACAGTAGGAACACCACCATGTTTTATTCCAGCATCCATCTGCGTGGCTATGGACACCGGCATCTTAGCACATCATGGTAACTTTTAACTATCTGTGTTGCCTTCGTAGGCATGGCGACCTGGATCAGGAACAGCACGGCGACCAACCCCCGGCCGCTCAGGCCATCAGCTCACAGACACCAATGTGGTGGATGGCAAATGGCGTTTATTGACAAGTGGTGCGGACTTATATAGCTTGGGTTTACAACGTCACTTCCGTCTGCTTACGTCATCAGTTAAACGCTATTGGCTATCCGGAGAGGGGCCCTATATTTCCTTACAGCGTGACATCTTCTGGCCGCCAAGCCCTAACTACATACACGCCCCCGGTCCATATAGCCCCACCCCCACGCTATCTACACGCCCAGGGCCACAGAGCACCCTTCCCCAGCTTATATACCCACCCCAGGCCATATAGCCCCGCCCCCACCCTATATACCCCCCCGGTCCATATACGGCCACCCCAAGCCATATAACCCTGCCACCACGCTATATACCCGCTCTGGGCCATATAGCTACCCCCCCGGACCATACAGCCTTGCCCTCACCCTATATATGTCCCCGGTCCATATACTGTCCCCCCGAACCATATAGCCCCGCCCCCATCCTATATACCCCCCTGAGCCATATAGCTGACCCCCTAGCCATATAGCCCTGCCCCCACCCTATATATCCTTCCAGATCATATAGTCCCGCCCCCACCCTATATACCCACCCCGGGCCATGTAGCTGCCCCCCTGAACCATATAGACCTGCCCCCACCCCATATACCTGCCCCGGGCCATATAGCTTCCCCCCTGGTCCATATAGCCCCGCCCCCACCCTATATAACCACCTCTGTCCATATACTGCCACCCTGGTCCATATAGCCCCGCCCCAACCCTATATACCCACCCCGGGCCATGTAGCTGTCCCCCCGGTCCATATAGCCCTGCCACCACCCTATATACCCGCCCCGTGCCATATAGCTGCCCCCCCAGGCCATATAGCCTTGCCCTCACCCTATATACGTCCCCGGACCACACAGCCCCGCCCCCACCATATACACCCTCCTGGTCCATATACTGCCCCCCCAGACCATATAGCACCACTCTCACCCTACATACCCGCTCCGGGCCATATAGCTGCCCCCCTATGTCATATAGCCTCGCCCTCACCCTATATACCCCCCCGGTCCATATACTGCCACCCCAGGCCATATAGCCCCGCCGCCACCCTATATACCCAACCCGGTCCATATAGCCCCAACCCCACCCTATATACCCCCCCATCCATATACTGCCACCCAGGTCCATATACCTCCAACCCCACCCTATATACCCACCCTGGGCCATATAGCCTCGCCCGCAACCTATATACCCCCATGAGCCATAAAGCTGCCCCCCTGGGCCATATAGCCTTGCTCTCACCCTATATACGTCCCCCGTCTAAATACTGCCACCCAGGTCCATATAGCTCCCCCCCCCCCCATATACCCCCCCGGTCCATATAGTTTCCCCCCTGGTCCATATAGCCGCGCCCCCACCCTATATACCCCCCTGGGCCATATAGTCCCGCCCCCATCATATAAACACACCCCAGGCCATATAGCTGCCCCCCGGGCCATATAGCCTTGCCCTCACCCTATATACCCCCTGGTCCATATAGCTTCCCCCCCGGTCCATATAGCCCCGCCCCCACACCATATACCCCCTGGTCCATATACTATAACCCTGGTCCATATATTCCCGCCCCCAACCTATATACCCACCCCGGGCCATATAGTTGCCCCCCCGGGCTATGTAGCCTTGCCCTCACACTATACTCCCACCCTGGGCCACTTAGTCCCGCCCCCACCCTATATACTCCCCTGGTCCACATACTGCCACCCAGGTCCATATAGCCCCGCCCCCTCCCTATATACCCCCCGGTCCCTATAACTTCCCCCCCGGTCCATATAGCCCCGCCCCCACCCTATATACCCCCCTGGGCCATATAGCTCCGCCCCCACCATATAAACCCACCCCGGGCCATATAGAGGCCCCCCTGGGCCATATAGCCTTGCGCTCACCCTATATAGCCCCCCGGTCCATATAGTTTCCCCCCCGGTCCATATAGCCCCACCCTCACCCTATATACCCCCCTGGGCCATGTAGCCCCACCCCCACCCTATATACCCACCCCGGGGCAGATAGCATCCCCCCCGGGCCATATAGCCTTGCCTTCATTCTATATACCCCCACCGGGCCATATAGTTCAGCCCCCACCCTATATACCTGCCACGGACCATATAGCCTTGCCCTCACCCTATAAACCCCTCCGGGCCATATAGCCCCACCCCCACCCTAAATACACACCCCGGGCCATATAGCATCCCCCCCGGGCCATATAGCCTTGCCTTCATTCTATATACCCCCGCCAGGCCATATAGTTCAGCCCCCACCCTATATACCTGCCACGGACCATATAGCCTTGCCCTCACCCTATAAACCCCTCCGGGCCATATTACCCCTCCCCCACCCTATATTCCCACTCTGGGCCATACAGCTGCCCCCCGGCTATATACCCTTGCCTTCACCCTATATACCCCCCTGGGCCATATAGCCCCGCCCCCAACCTATAACCCCCTCGGTCCATATACTGGCACCCAGGTCCATATAGCCCCGCACCCACCCTATATACCCACCCCAGGCCATATAGCTGCCCCCCTCGGCCATATAGCCTTGCCCTCACCCTATATACCCCTCCGGTCCATATAGCTCCCCCCCAGTCCATATAGCCCCGCACCCACCCTATATACCCCCCCGGTCCACATAGATTCCCCCCCAGTCCATGTAGCCCTGCCCCCAACCTATATACCCTCCCGGGCCACATAGCTGTCCCTCCAGGCAATATAGTCCCCCCACACCCTATATACCCGCCCCAGGCTATATAGCTGCCCCCCCAGGCCATATAGCTGCACCCTCACCCTAAATACCCCCCCCCGGTCCATATACTGCCACCCCGGGCCATATAGCCCCGCCCCCACCCTATATACCCACCCCAAGCCATAAAGCTGCCCCCCCGGCCCATATAGCCTTGCCCTCGCCCTATATACGTCCCCGGTTCATATAGCCCCGCCCCCAACCTATATACCCTCCCGGTCCATATACTGCCACCCTGGGCCATATAGACCCGACCCCAACCTATATACCAACCGCGGGCCATATAGCTGCCTTCCCAAGCCATATAGCCTTGCCCTCATTCTATATACGTCCCCAGTCTATATAGCCCCGCCCCCACCCTATATACCCCACCGGGCCATATAGCCTTGCCCTTACCCTATAAACCACTCCAGGCCCTATAGCCCCACCCCCCACCCTATATTCCCACCCCGAGCCATATAGCTGCCCCCCCGGGCTATATAGCCTTGCCCTCACCCTATATATGTCCTCGATCCATATAGCCCCGTCCCCACCCTTGTTGCAGAATGGATGAAAGAGAACGGCCACGGTACTATGGAAGGACTGTGTGATACGACTTTTTGACATAAGTCTGGCTTAGGTCTGAGTGAACCAAACTAGGCCGCAGAGAGAAAAAAACACTAAGAAGCCCAGCTGCAGTGGAAAGTTACCAGGATTACGAAAGAGAGAAGAGAGATAAGCTTGTGCTGACCTTGTACAAAAACAGAAAAACAACTTTAAGGGAGTAAGCATGAAGAACAAGGTGTAACCCGAGCCCGCTGTAACCGCAAATAGGAGGACGTATAAAAATGTAATCCTTTAGAGCTTAGCCAATTAGCAGATGATTTGTAGGCATAAAATTAACTGGAACTGTATATAAGACATAATCGCGCCGTAATAAATTGAAGCTTGCTTTATCACTCACACTGAGTCAGCCGCTTGCTTCCCCTCGCTCGTCGCA